>NC_140989.1:179988849-180698288 GCF_052327205.1 Somniosus microcephalus
AGTAGAAATATTGATGCGCATCTCTACTATTATCCTCCCATGGTTGTGGTGCAGCACATACTGTAGTGTATGTGCCTTTAAGTCAGAACTACTTTTACTGCTCCTGTATACTGTAGTACCGGCAGTGACCACACTTTGCGCATGCCTCTGTACCCCCAGTCTAGAGACTACCCTCCTCCAGTAAAGACCTGTTATTTGTTAATATACAGCATCCGTGTGATTATTTAATAATAGCATATCCACTGAACCACGGATCCAACAGTGGCGACGAGTGTCGATTCGAATCTACCTGCAACATAAAAAATAAAAAAAATAGTCGAGGCCAGGAACACGGGCGTCGACCACGAGCAACCGCCCAGCAGTCAGGCAGAGATCCAACTTCGCAGGGGAGGCTGTGGAGAGCCGGGCTTGGTTCCCCAGCCACAACGAGCAGTAAGAGACCGACGACAGGTCCAGCGCAGACCCTTCCCGAGCAGCGGCGGCTGGAGCTGACCGACGGCGGAGAGAAAGCTGAGCAGCGTCGACGGGGTCAGACAGAGGGTGAAGAGCGCAGGGCACAGCCGGGGGTTGAACACCGAGCGGCGTTGAGAAAAAGAAAACAAACTGGAGAGGGTAAAGAAACAGCCGGGTTCTAGACTGAGCGACGTCGAAAAATATAAAAAGAAAGAACGCGCAGAGCACAGCCAGGGCTCACGGGCTGAACAGGGTCCGCGGGGCGAAGAAAGGGGAGACGCCATTGAGCCGCGGAGAAGAAGGAAGAGCGCGGGAGGCGCTATTTTTAGAAGCCGCAGCGGAGAAGAAGGGCGAGCGCGGGAAGGAAGGAAAGAGTGGGAGACGCCATTTTGTGCCAGCGGAGAAGAAGGGGAAGCGCGGGAGGCGCCATTTGTGATAGTTAACTCACATCCAAGGATGCCGAAGAGTGGCAGTATCTCTATGTTCGACAATGAAGTCGAAGATTGGGCGACATGTGGAACGTATTGAGGTGTGCTGCAGGGCGAATGAAGTGCCAGATGCTAATAAAGCACTGGTTCTGTTAAATTCCATGTGTGCAAAAACTTATGGGTTACTGCAAAATCTAATAACCCCAGAGAAGTCGGTAAACAAGAATTTTGAAAGCATAGTAGAAATCCTACAGGACCACTTAAACCGCACATCGCTGCAGATAGCAGAACGATTTAAGTTCCATAAAAGGAACCAACACAAAGACGAAAGCAATGCTGAGTACCTAACGGAACTGCGCAAGCTATCGAAACACTGCCAGTTTGGAGCGGGACTAGCAGACACGTTAAGGGACAAGTTTGTGTGTGGGCTACAAAGTGAAGGAACCCAGAAACGGCTTCTATCAGAAAAGGACCTTACGCTGGACAAAGCTTTCAGTATGGCAGTATCACACGAAGCAGTCGCAAGGGGCGCTGCAGAGATACAACGGAGACCGCAAGAATATGGCACCAATAAAATGTCCTATGGAACAGGGAAGTGCTATCGCTGCGGCAGAACAACACATGACTGCAGTGATCAATAGCATGTCATTCTATAGTGGACACTAGGTGGGGCTGTGTAGAGCTGTATATAGCTGTATGTTTAAGACTACATTACCCATGAGGCACTAGGCTACCCAGAAGGCAACAGTCAAGATGGCAGCCTGCACACAGGAGCACACATGGAAGCCTCTACAGATACTGTACCTAGAGAACGTGTACTGAATAAATAACTAGCTAGAAGCTAGCTGTGTTCATAATAAGAATGTCTAGTTATTAATGAACATAACATGGTACCAGGGTGGTGAAGATCTGCTGAAAATTGTGAAAAGCGACATGGAGAATTTGAAGCCACCAGGAGGTTTGAATCTCGAGGGAAATGTCGACTACAATTGGCGGATTTTTAAACAACAATTCGAACTCCACATTGCAGCCATCGGATTCGGTACGAAGCCAGACGCAAGGAAGATAGCGTTGCTGCTTACGGTTGCAGGCCCACAGGCGATAGAGGTATTTAATACATTTGTATTTAATCCAGCGGAGAACAGAGAAAAATTAGAAGATGTGCTAAAAAAATTTGATGCACATTGCTCTCCCAAAAAGAATGAGACGTATGAAAGATACATCTTCCGTTCTCGGACACAGCAACAAAATAAGACTTTTGTTAGCTTTATAACTGATCTGAAACTGAAAGCACAGACATGTAATTTCTCTGAGCTCAAAGCATCCATGATTCGTGACCAGATTGTGTTTGGTATTCATGATAAAAAAGTCAGGGAACGTCTGTTGAGCGAAACCGAACTAAATTTGGAAAATGCAGTGAAAATATGCAAAGCCAGCGAGCTAGCTCGAAATCACGCGAAGACTTTCAGTGAAATCAATAATGATGCGAATGTAATGAGTGATAATGCTGCTGTCGGTGCTGTGTCCTACAAGGGGAAGAAACGTGGGCCGAACAGAAATGAAAAGCAATCGGAGGATGAAATTTTTAATTGTAAACGCTATGGTTACAAACACCAGTTAAGACAATGCCCAGCATTTGGAAAAATGTGCACAAAGTGTAATGGAAAGAATCACTTTGCCAAACAATGCTTTTCAAAAGTAAAAACGACGAAAGGGCAACGAGTTAATGTGATTGAGGGCACTGATTTAAGTGAGACATTTTTTGTAGGAATGGTGTCATGTGACGATATCAAAAAAGATACAGAAAATGTGCAGCCCTCAGAAATAGACAATGCTGAAACATAAAGTTAATGCAGTAAAAGAGGACAAATGGATGATCCCACTGCAGATAAATGGAGCATTAGTTACATTGAAACTGGACACTGGGGCAAAAGCAAACTTAATCAGTATGAGTGACATTAACAATATGAAAGAAAAGCCCAAAATACAGAAAAAGTCAGTACTACTGAAGGACTATAATGGACAGAAAATAGATAGCTTAGGTGTATGCAGACTTAAAGTGACAGTCAAAGACAAAGTGCATCATCTCATGTTTTCTGTTGTGGCTGAAAGGCTTGATTCACTACTGGGTGACAAAGCTTGTGAGGACTTAGAACTGGTGAAAAGAGTCTACCGTATAAACTGTGCCATAAGCAGACCAGATGACTCGATGGATTCTGTAGTGAGTAATTTCCAGGATGTGTTCAAAGGATTTGGAGTTCTACCATTCACTTACAAGATCCAGCTAAAGCAGGATGCTCAGCCAGTGGTACATGCTCCACGAAGAGTTCCAGCACCCCTGCGTGACCGGCTCAAGAATGAACTGGACAGAATGACCACACTAGGAGTCATCAGGAAAGTCGAAGAGCCAACAGACTGGGTTAACTCCATGGTATGTGTAAAGAAAAAGAACAATGATCTAAGAATATGCATGGATCCAAAGGACTTAAATGCAAACATAAAACGTGAACACTACCAGATTTCCAAGCGAGAAGAAATTACCAGTGAAATGTCAGGTGCCAGATACTTTACAAAGCTCGATGCCTCACAAGGATTTTGGCAACTAAAACTGGATGAAGAGAGCACCAAATACTGTACCTTTAACACACCATTTGGCAGGTATTGTTTCCTCAGAATGCCTTTCGGGATAATATCTGCATCTGAAATCTTTCATAGAGCGATGGAACACATAATTGAAGGTCTGGAAGGAGTTCGGGTCTATGTTGATGACATCATCATCTGGGGCTCCACACTGAAAGAACACAATGAGAGACTGACTAAAGTGCTACAGAGCATACGCCGGAATGGACTGAAGCTCAACAAAGCCAAGTGTCAGTTTGGCGTCCAGGAAGTCACTTTCCCTGGAGATAATCTATCTGGTAAAGGAATAGAGCCAGATATGGAAAAAGTAAACGCCACACTCAAAATGCCCCGACCCACTGACAAAAAAGGAGTGCTACGCATCATGGGGATGATAAACTTCATTGGAAAGTTCATTCCTAACTTGTCAGCCAAGACAGCCTGTCTGCGAGACCTGCTACATAAAAACAAATGAGTTCGCATGGACAGAAAGACATGAACAAGAGTGGATAAACCTCAAAACAGTGCTGACAACCACACCTGTACTCACCTTCTTTGACCCAACCAAAAGAATCAAAGTGTCAACGGATGCATCAAAAGATGGCCTAGGTGCGGTCTTGCTACAAGCAGAGGGTGAAGATTGGAAGCCTGTTGCCTATGCTTCCAGGTCTATGACTGATACTGAGTGTCGATACGCCCAGATTGAAAAGGAATGTCTAGGCTTGGTAGTTGGACTACAAAAGTTTCATGGCTACATATATGGACTTCCCACCTTCACAGTTGAGACAGACCACAGCCCTCTGGTTGCCATCATAAAGAAAAACCTGAATGAGATGTCTCCAAGGATTCAACGACTCATGATGAAGCTGCAAAGATATGACTTTGAACTGATCTACACACCAGGCAAATACATAGTGTTAGCAGATGCACTATCCCGAGCACCCACAATGAGTCATGTGAGCTCTACTGAAGAAGACGTGGATGTTCATGTGAGTATGGTCACTGCTGCGCTGCCCGTGTCAGACACAAAATCAAAGCAAATAGCAGAAGAAACAGTAAAAGATACAGTATTACAAACAGTAATAGAGAACATTCATCATGGTTGGCCAAAAGGTTCCTGTCCAAAATATTTTCACAAGGTCAGAATTGAGTGTCGCAAGTGGACTATTACTAAAACAGAACAGAATAGTCATTCCACAGGCTCTACGTCAAGACATGCTCAAAAGGATTCATGAGGGACACCTCGGAATTGAAAAATGCAAAAGGAGAGCAAGAGACACTGTTTATTGGCCTGGCATAAATAAGGACATTGAGAACATGATAGGCAAATGTGAGACATGTCAGAAACACCAAAACAAACAAGCAAAGGAACCAATGATAGTAGCTGACATACCAACAGCAGCATGGCAAAAGGTTGGTATGGACCTTTTTCATTTAAATGGTAAAGACTTTCTAACAGTGATTGACTACTATTCTAACTATCCTGAGATGGCGCTGCTCTCAAGCACCACAGCAAGCAGTGTCATAATGCATGTGAAATCCATCTTCGCCAGACATGGAATTCCCAGGATTGCCGTTAGCGACAATGGTCCGTGCTTCAACTGTAAGGAGTGGCAACAGTTTGCAGCACAATATGACTTTCAGCACATCACATCCAGTCCTTTGTATGCTCAGTCAAATGGTAAGGCAGAGAAAGGTGTTCAAGTTCTCAAGCAGCTACTGAAGAAAGCGACAGAAAGCAAGTCTGATCCTTATCTCGCCCTGCTGAGCTACCGAGCCTCACCTTTAGACTGTGGTTCTTCACCTGCTGAACTACTAATGGGTCGCAAGTTGCGCACCACGCTACCCTGCTGTGCAAAAGAACAGCAAAGTGAGGAACTGAGACAGAGACTTCAACTGTTAAAGCTGAAACACTAATCATACTATGACAAGTCATCCAAAACTCTAAAACCATTGACAAAGGATGATGTTGTCAGGATTGAGGATCCAGATGCATGGAACAGGAAAGCTACAGTTCTTGAGGAAGTAGGACCAAGGTCATACACTGTTAGAACTGAGGAAGGACAGATTCTCAGGAGGAACCGCCGTTCCCTCCTAAAAGCACAAGAGACTATTCAAGACCAGATTGATGACAATGCCGCAACTGCATCTTGTCATTCACCGCCAGAACAATCTCATGAAGACACATCAGACTTACCCGTGTTGAGAAGATCCACACGTGAAGTAAAAGAGCCTGATAGACTTAATCTTTGAGTACAATGTAAAGCTTTGAAAATGTGTTGACTGTTTTGAAAATGTTTATGTTTATAGAGCACGAACAAAAGTGTTACTGATATTATCTTTATTGTTTTCTTGAAAGTTGATTGATATTGATTTTGTTAAACCTCAAAGAAAGGGGGATGTAGTGATCAATAGCATGTCATTCTATAGTGGACACTAGGTGGAGCTGTGTAGAGCTGTATATAGCTGTATGTTTAAGACTACATTACCCATGAGGCACTAGGCTACCCAGAAGGCAACAGTCAAGATGGCAGCCTGCACACAGGAGCACACATGGAAGCCTCGACAGATACTGTACCTAGAGAACGTGTACTGAATAAATAACTAGCTAGAAGCTAGCTGTGTTCATAATAAGAATGTCTAGTTATTAATGAACATAACAATGACCAGAAAGATTGTTGGTTCAAGGACCAAGTGTGCAGACAGTGTGGGAAAGCAGGACACATAGCAAGAGTCTGCAGGTCTGGGAAGAAAACCACCAGTAAGAAATCTCCACAGGAGAAGTACAAAAAGGTACACCAGGTGATGAACAGTGGTTCAGACGAACAGAAAAGTGACACAGACTCCGGAAGCAAGGAGCTGGGTTGTCTGAAACTACATAAGGTAACCGAACTGGAGGATCACCAGACTATCTGGGTTACACTCAAGATAGACAGAGTCCAAGTGGAAATGGAATTGGACACAGGGTCAGCTCTAACAGTCATAAATCAAAGAGACTACAAGCGACTATTTTCACACATAGCCTTGAAAGCTACAGAGATTGTCTTGAAGACGTATACGGGGCAAAACGTCTACCCCAAAGGAAGAATAAGGGTGAAAGTGACATATAAAGGCCAGGAAATACCTAAAATGGATATATATGTATTGCCAAATGGAGGACCACCAATGCTAGGACGTGAATGGATCCGGAAGATACAATTAGATTGGCATTCCATACAGGCACTGAAGGTTGAGGCCAAAAGGAATGACGACGTCACACCTGGACGACTGTCAAAAATGCTAACTGATGCAAAAGAAGTGTTCCAGGAGGGACTAGGAACACTAAAAGGAATAACAGCAACGATTAAAATAGAGGAAAATGCAAGCCAGCTGTTGAAGCAGAGCTGGAAGGGTTGGAACGTTCAGGAGTACTGTCCAAAGTGGACTGGAGCGAGTGGGCTACACCCATCGTTCCTGTAATGAAGAGATTGTTGAGTAATACGCCTGGGGAACCAAAGAAGGTCCGCATCTGTGGGGATTTTAAGGTGACAGTGAACCCAGTCCTTCACACGGTACAATATCCGCTTCCACGAATTGAGGATATTTTCGCCTCGCTATCTGGATGTAAACGCGTCACCAAAAATTGATCTAGCCCAGGCGTACTTGCAAATGTAGGTAGAAGAAGCTTTGAAACATTACCTTACGATCAACACTCATAAAGGTCTCTATCAATACAACCGGCTGGTGTTTGGAGTAGCCTCGACTCCGGCTATCTGGCAAAGGGCGATGGATCAGGTCCTGCAAGGGATTCCAGGGACCCAGTGTTATTTGGACGACATCTTGGTCACGGGCGAAAATGACAGTGATCACCTCGCCAACTTGGAGAAGGTGCTCACCAGATTAAAGGAGTATGGGCTACGAGCTAATCGCCACAAGTGCGAGTTTTTCCAGAAACAGATCTCGTATTGTGGCCACGTCATCGATGAAGAGGGGTTACATAAGTCCCCTGACAAGATTGAGGCAGTAGTCAAGTCTCCAGCACCAGAAAAGGTGTCACAACTGAGGTCGTTCCTCGGGCTGGTAAACTACTACCACAAGTTCTTACCAAATTTGTCTACGGTATTGCACCCGCTGAACACCCTACTGCAAACAGGGGTACCATGGAAGTGGGATGACGAACGTAGATGAGCTTTCCAGAAGTGTAAAGAATTGATCACATCAAAAGAGGTGTTGGCCCATTTCAACCCAGCACTACCAATTCGTTTGGCATGTGATGCATCGCCCTACGGTATTGGAGCGGTGCTGTCGCACAAATTCCCAGACGGGTTGGAGAGGCCAGTAGCCTTTGCATCTCGGTCACTAACCTCAGCCGAGCGCAACTACACCCAGATTGACAGGGAGGCCCTCAGTCTAGTATGGGGAGTAAAAAAATTCAACCACTATCTGCATGGGCAGAAGTTCACCTTGCTGACTGACCACCAACCACTTGTCTCCATCTTCAATCCTAAGAAGGGCATTCCAGTGATGACTGCACAGCGGTTACAAAGATGGTCCCTGTTTCTAGGGGCGAATCAATATGAAATAGAATATAAAGGCACAAAACAGCATGGGAACGCTGATGGGCTATCGCGCCTGCTACTGCCTACTGTGGAGGAAGCACCAGCAGTGGACCCTATCGAGATATTTTATTCATCAATAATTGAACGATTGCCAGTAACAAACGCGGATATAGAGAAGGAGACCCGCAATGATCCGACGCTGTCACTGGTATATGAATTGACGGTGAGGGCATGGCCAACACATGGCGACTCACTGTTGCCAGCATTCTCATCCAGCAGAGAACAGCTGTCAGTATGCCAGGGGACAGTGACGTGTGGATCCAGAGTGGTGATTCCACCCAAGTTAAGGGAGAGAGTGCTAAATGAGCTACATGAAGGTCATCTGGGGGGAGTGAAAATGAAAAGCCTTGCTAGGGCTTATGTGTGGTGGCCGGGAATCGATCAACAAATCGAAGACCTAACTAAGAGCTGCTTAGGATGCCAGAAGGTCCAAAATGCACCAGCACATGCCCTTCTACACCCATGGGTGTGGCCCTCCTCTCCATGGCAATGGGTGCATATTGATTTCGCTGGTCCATTCATGGACTCAATGTTCTTAATAGCAGTGGATGCTCATTCAAAGTGGCCTGAGGTGATAAAAATGTCTTCAACCACTACAGAGAAAACGATCGCAGTCCTACGGACCATATTTGCCAGAAATGGTTTGCCAGAGCAGATTTGCTCTGATAATGGACCACAGTTTGTGTCCGACGAGTTCCAAAAATTCATGAAAAGGAATGGGGTAAGGCATTACACATCCGCCCCGTATCATCCAGCCACAAATGGATTGGCTGAGAGGTTCGTAGAAACCTTTAAGAAGGCGATGAAGGCCATGTGCGACGATGAAATTCCAGTACAGCATAAGATGGACAATTTCTTATTAGCCTACCGAAACGCGACACATGCAGTTACCAACCAGACCCCAGCCATGATGTTCTTTAACCGAAGGTTAAGATCTCGTCTGGACTTGCTCAGACCAAATGTGCGAAGAAATGTTGAGGACAAACAATTCCAGCACATCAATGAGAAGCCGACAAGGAGCTTCAATGTAGGGCAACCAGTCTTGGCCCGTGACTATCGAACAGAGAAATGGCAACCCAGAACGATATGTACAAGGCAGGGGCCATTAATGTACACAGTGGATGTCGGGGAGAACATTGTGAGACGCCACGTCGATATGATCTTAGCGTCACAGGAACGCGTCAACCCCATGTCTCGAGTACCTGGGGATGAACCCGACATACCGGTAGCATCTACTTCAGACCCAGTAGCAGTGGAACCCGATGAACTACCCGATGAAAAGGGGTCAGAATCGCCTCTGCACCAAGAACAAGAACCTCTGGAAAGGCGCTATCCCCAAAGGGTCAGGAAGCTGCCCCAAAGACTGAATCTATAAATGGACTTTTGTTGTTTAATGTACATGTTGAAATGTTAATTGTTATTTGAATATTAGGGGTATTACTAATCTAAAAGGGGAGGAATTGTAGTGTATGTGCCTTTAAGTCAGAACTACTTTTACAGCTCCTGTATACTGTAGTACCGGCAGTGACCACACCGGTATATAAGCTTTGCGCGTCCCTCTGTACCCCCAGTCTAGACACTACCCTCCTCCAGTAAAGACCTGTTATTTGTTAATATACAGCATCCGTGTGATTATTTAATAATAGCATATCCACTGAACCACGGATCCAACACATACCAGCCTGAACATTTTCATACTTTAGCAGAAAAGCTTACACATTTTGCATAGAAATTGGACTTGTCCCTCCTTGGCCTTGCCCCTCCCGATCTCTGTAACCTCCTCCAGTCCTGCAATCCTCCAAGATCTCCAATTTGGCCCTTGCGCATGCCCTGATTTTAATCGCTCCACCTGGCGGCCATGCCTTCAGCTGTCTAGGCCCTAAACTCTGGAATTCCCTCCCTAAATCTCTCTACCTCGCTCTCCTCCTTTGAGTTGTTCCTTAAAACTTACCTCTATGACCAAGTTTTTGGTCACCTGTCCTAATATCAACTGAAAAGGTAAGTTTGACTTTAAAAATTATTTTTAAATTGACACGGAACCAATAGTAGCAGGAGGGCTCCTCGAGGCGCCACAACACTGCTGACAGCAAATACTGGTCGTAATCGTCCCCCCCCCACCCCACCCCACCCGCTGTCCCCCTCCCACCTCGGGAGCATAGGAACAGAAGGAGGCCACCCTGTCCCACAAGTCTGTTCTGCCATTCAGTTATATCATGGCTGATTTGTACCTCAACTCCTGCCTTGGTTCCCTCGATTCCTTCACCTGGCAAATGTCTTTCGATCGTAGTCTTGAAAATCTCAAAACTTACCTGAGGGCCACTGCTGGTGAGGCAGGTGGGCTGAAATTCGATTCTTCAGTCAGGCAAGCTGTCTGTGGAGGCGTGACAGGCCCCAGCACCTCACTGAGATGATGCAGATCCTCGAACCTCCATCTTTGAGCACAGGGTTCCCTGCACCCATTTGCTTGAAAACTGGCCTAAATGAATTTCTAGGCCTTTGCATTTTAGAACTGTTGTTCATTGTTATGCGAATATATTTGGCTTTGGTTGCAGTGTCGCTTTTGAACGAATGTCATTGTTACTTTTAACTTTTCTTCCTGCATCCTCACTCATAATCAAGATTTTTGACACAATCTCATGCTCTAGCTCATTCTTTCCTATTGTGAAACTCTGCCTTTCTCAGTTTTACTTTCCACCTACACCCAAGTGTGACAGCTACCATTTACTACTTCTTAATTTAAAAGCAAGTCTTGCATTTATATAGCGCACTTCATGACCTCAGGACCTCCCAAAGCACTTTACACCCAGTGATGTTTTTTTGAAGTGTAGTCACTGTTGTAATGTAGGAAATGCAGCAGCCAAGTTGCGCGCAGCAAGCTCCCACAAACAGCAGTGTGATAATGACCAGATAATCTGTTTTAGTGATGTTGGTTGGGGGATAAATATTGGCCAGGACAACAGGGATAACTCCCCTGCTCTTTTTCACAATAGTGCCTTGGGATCTTTTACGTCCAGCTGAGAGGGCACACGGGGCTTTGGTTAAACATCTCATCCGAAAGACGGCACCTCCGACAGTGCAGCACTCCTTTAGTACTGCACTGGAGTGTCAGCCTAGATTTTGTGCTCAAGACGCACAACCCTCTGATTCAGAGGTGAGAGCGCTGCCGCTGAGCCACAGCCGACACCTGTATTAGTTGTGTGTTTTCTCCTGTTGTTTTTATCCTCAGTGTGTTGCATTGATAAAGAACTATTTTTTAAAGTGACCTAGTACTCGATTTTTGTGGAAAGTGGGGCCAAAATCATTCCATTTGTGCCAGATTCATATTTTAGTGCCTAAATTGACAAGAGTTTTACCTAGGTGTCTCAATTTTAAAAAATCAAGCCTTTTGAAGCTAAACTCACATCTGGGGGGAAAAAAAGAGCTGAGCCAATCTGAATTAGCACAATTTGTTACAACCAGGCCATAATTTAGTTTTTCCATTAAAACTTAAGTTTTCCCCTCACTCTTTCAGCTAGACATTATGCCACTTGCTCTTAGGTAAGCTTTAGTAATCTGCCTTTCGGCCTCTTTTTGAGGAGTTTTCCTTTTAGAGGTGAAATGACAGCTCAGAAGTAGCTTTTTGAAAAGATTAGATTCCAACTGGAACAGTATGAGACAGAATGAAAAAAAAAATGACTTAAAATAAACTGAAATTGAGCGTGGCCAGTACATTACTGAGAATGATTAATCAAATTATAATTGAACCTACTTTTGAAAAACTGCTACCACAGATATACTGTAGCTACAAGGTAAACTCAGTACATTAAGTAGCTGAATTAATAAGGTTCCTGCACTTGTGCAGATGGTTTAAGGTTTAATTAATTCTTGCTGGAGGCTTCACGCATTCAGCAAAGGTTTCATGTTTTTACATATTGGGCAAGATTTTAGGGAGAAACAGTCTTAGTGATATCTCCAGCACAAAACCTGGACTTTCTACCCCCAGCACTAGCGGATATTGCTCTTCCGTGATATTGAGATACTCATGCAGGGTAGAGCTTTTGTCTGTCGCTCTGACTATATCCTAGCCTGACTTGATGGAAGATGTTTGACTGCCCGTTTCTTAAGATAAGTCCAATTTTAGTTTGATTCTTTCTGTGCTTGTACTTTATTTGAGTTCTATGGCCAACCTTGATGGGAGATAGCATAGTAAAAACACCGAAAAGCGCTGCCAATTATATTGCTGATCCCTTTGTACTGTGCTACTGGTTGGGAAGGGGGGAGTAACAATCATGCTTGTTGTGGTTGCAAAGACTAGTCACACTGGAATGATTCATATGAAGATAACATGACTCACTGGCACTTGTTGTGCTAATGTCGAGTATAACTCACAAAGCACTTTTATGTTGGATGCCGGGGCTCCAGAAAAGCAACACTCAAACTGCAGACCCACAACCTCTGAGTGTCACACATCCCTTTTCACTGCAGTTGTGTGCGTCTCTCCTCAATGGGATGTCAATAGGAAAAAGTTGCCCATTTAATGCACCATTGAACTCCTCTCAGCCCACTCAACAAAGAGAGGCCATCAGCGGCACAGACGTAGCCTCCTTTAATTTAGAGTGCTGGCTGAAGAAGAGGGCATATAGGGGCCTAGAAGTGTGATAAAACTAAAAGAATACAAGAAACTAAGGAAAGTGGATAAGAAAGGGATACGAAAAGCAAGGTATGAGGTGAGAACCTCAGAAATATTAAAAAGAAATGCATTTTAAGAAAGAGAATTTTTAACTGTGAGGTGGGACCCCTGAGAGGAGAGGATAGCGAGCCAATAGAAGATAAATGGAAATTGGCAGGATATTTAACAAGTATAAAAGAAAAAGATATTGGGAAGGAGGTAAATCCTGAATTAGTTAAAAGCGAGATGAGAGATATTATAATAAATGTTAGAAAAGTATTAAAGAAGTTAAGTTAAGTGCTGGGTCCTGAAAGAATACATCCTGGGATCCTGAGGGAAATGGGGGAAGAAATAGCAGTGGCCCTATATTTCAGGCTTCTATTGAGAGTGGATGGATGCTGAAAGGCAAAAGATAGACCAATATAACACCCATTTTCAAAAAGTGAGACAGCGCTAACTCGGGTATTTGCAGGCCAGTTAGTTTAACATCTGTGGTGGGGAAAATTCTGGATTCTTTAATTAAAGGCGAAATAACTTAATATCTAGATGGAGGGATAGTACTGTAACTGGAAACAGTCAGTACGGAATTCAGAAAGGAAGATCGTACATGACAAACGTGATAGAGTTCTTTGAGGAGGTGACAGATATGGTGCATGGGAGAAATGCAGTGAATGTGATGTACACAGGTGGAGTGGCCATGTGGGAAATCGGGAGATTTCCCTGATGCCTCTGTGAATGACTCCATAGCTCTGTATAATCGGCAGCTCTTATTTCCATGAGAATCCTGTGCCCTTTTGCAGGGAGTCTGGCCTCCCCTGGGTGTACATAGAAGCCCCAGTTCTCACTGGGGAGCAAGGGGTAAGTATTGGATCAGGGAGCCAATGTGAGGCCAAGACTCCCAGGCCTCAATTAAATAAATAAAGCCCGACTCCCGCTCGAACCTGAGGCCAATGGCATGGAGCTTTCAGGAGGGAGTGGGCGAGTGCGCAGGGGACAGCAGCTGGGGACCCACAGGAACAGTCCCCGATGGTCAGTCTAAATGACCACAATATATGTTATTTATCCATGTAACATAATTACATAGAAATTACAACACGGAAATAGACCGTTCGACCCAACCAGTCCGTGCTGCTGTTTAATCCTCCAGACAAATAGTAATCCATGTGCCTACGCTGTTCCCATTACCCTTAATTGCTCTTTCCACCATTGTATTTCATTGGTTGTAAAACGTTTTGGGATGACCTGAGGTTGTGAAAGACACTATATAAATGCAAGTTCTTTCTTTCCCTTTCAACCACTTTTTAAAAATGTTGACATGGTCTCTGCTTCAATCAATAACTCTGGAAATGCATTCCACAGCCTCACAACCCTCTGTGTAAAACATTTCTCCTGCTCTCTGTCCTAAAACTCTTAGGCCACGATTTTGTCAGCGGTGTCAGGATGGGTGCATGTCAGCTGGTTCCCAACTTCCCGTCCCGCCCCCAGCTGCCTCCGCTCCACAGACGTGATTTTCCCTTGATTGACCTTGTTAAGCCCGCCCTGCAGGCTTGCCGGCCAATTAACAGGAAGTGGGTCTGATGATGTCATTTGATGACGCGTCATCTGCCGGTTTCCTTAAAGAGACCATGCACAATTTTATTTTGACAGTTGATTTCTCAGTGTTTGACAGCATTGAGGTGCTGAAAACACTGCCAATCACTGCACAAAGGTGAACTCTTGCACCCAGGCTCTCCAATGACTCCCTCCATATGCTGGAATAGATGGCAGCTGCAGGTGAGGTGACAGACGTGACCTATCACTGGTGAGAGAGGTTCTTCCAATGAGGTGGCACTGGACATGGATTTAAAAACTTGTAAGCCTAAGAAATCTGTAAATGTTTAAAAAATGCAGTAACCAACATTTACTTTGCTCTGAAACTCACCATGTGCAACACTGGATCCTTCACACCACTTCTGCAGCTGTCATTATTCCACAAACATTACGGCAGACTCACAACACGCCACACTTACCAGACATCGGGAAACCTGACCCAGAAGTGGGAAAATCCAAAAACAGGCCGAAAACTACTGACAAGTACTTGCTAATAGGCAGGTAATTGCCTTTAATCTGCTTCCCGCTGCTAGGTGTTGGGCCCATTAGCAAATCGGGGACCCGACACTTGGAAAAGCTGTTTAGAGGCGGGTTGACGGCGGGAACGGAACCCGCCATCAATCAAATCAAATTTAACCTCTGACCCGCCTCCAAACTTGCCCTCTGAGCGCCGGCAAAATCACGGCCTTACATTTAATCTTATTTCTATGGCTCTTTGTTCCAGACCCTTAATTGGAGAGTACTGACTATTACTAAAGTCCTATTGATTATTCCTAAAGTTCAAGATTGATGGCAGAAAGCACTTCTTCACACAAAGGGTAGCGGAAATCAAGAACTCTCTCCCCCAAAAAGCTGTTGAGGCTGGGTCAATTGAAAATTTCAAAACTGAGATTGATTGATAGGTTTTCGTTAGGCAAGGGTATTAAGGGTTACGGAACCAAGGTGGGTAGATGGAGATAAGATACAGATCAGCCATAATCTAATTGAATGGCAGAACAGGCTCAAGGGGCTGCATGGCCTACTTTTGTTCCTGTATTCCTATGTGACTTTGTCCTGCCTGGAACCCTGAAGCAGGACAATGACATATTGTGAAAAATCAATTTTAAAACAAAAAAACACTTCTTTCAAACATCCTCACACTTACCCACGGGAAAATTCCACCAAACATAATTTCAGTTTCCGTCACCCTGCGACACTCAGATGAGTTGTAGTATAAATTGAAGCTTTTAATTTTGCGATTAGGAAGTGATTTGTGACATTAACCAAAGTGGTATTATTAAATTTCGATTGAAGTTTGTGTAACACCCTGAAGAGTGTCTTTTTAGAAAAGGGTTAAATAAAATGCTAACTAATATTAGTCTGGAAATGGATACTGCTAATATGAGTGACAACTAATATCGTGTGGAGCATAAACACATACCAGTTGAGCCGAATGGCCTGTTTCTGTGCTGTGGATTCTATGTAAAATAATGAACGATTCTGTGCAATATTCCTTTATCCACCATTTTAGCAGAGGCTTTTTAAAATAGACTGCAAAGGAAAAATATACAAAAGCATTAAATGTTCATCTGTTAATATCCCCACAGTAGTTTCCAGTCAATAATCCTAATTCCAAAAGTATATTTTTGTTGTTTCACTGTGCAACGTAAGTTTCACCTGTTCATAATGACTTTTTAACATCAACCTCAACAATTTGTGTTTGGATTAATCAGTCAGCTATCTATAGAGACCAGATCAGGTCTGCTCCAAAGTGGTCAGTCTTTATAATGAGATTTAAAATCGCAGCAAATTTAGTGTCTGCCATGGAAACTATTTCGAGTAGACTTTGGATTCAGCTAATAAACCATAATGCAGAAAGTTATTATCCCATTGTACCAGTAATTATTGTTTTGTTTTGTCATATTAAAATGGAATAGAATCTCCCATGGAGTATGATGAAATCTGTGGATGAAGAAAGACAACTAATTCACAAGGGCTGCAAACACAAGTCAGTTGCAATGATCATCCTCATTGGAAGATCCATAGATTTAACTTTAGTTCCTCCCCTCCCCCACGCCCCTTTCCCTGCCTCTGCACCGGCTTAAAACTTGTTACATCTCCAACTTTTACCAGTTCTGATGAAGAGTCACAGACCTGAAATGTTGGGCGCGATCTTGCCAGCCCTGGGGAGGCGGGTATGAAGGCAGGACTGCCAAGAAAATGGCAGAATCTGGGGGGTGGGTGCCCAACCTGCCTCCATGCCATCTTGCCAGGAGGCGGGTAACCGACCTGCGCTGGGTCCCGTCTCCTTGGAGGCGGGAAGGGGATTAGTGCCACTTATCTGCCTGTTAACAGGTAGTTAACAGGTAGATAAGAGGATTATCCCCATTTTGCCCACACAAGTGCGGGCTTCCCAAAGGCTGTGAACCCCGCCAGGGTCACCGAGGCGAGCAGTGGGTCTGCAGGGTGCAAAAGTGCGCTGTGAAGGTAAGTGATGGGTGCAAGTGTGGAGAGGTGAGTATGTGAGATATGTGGAAAGTGTAAGAGCCATGAAAGCTTAAGAAAATACTTTAAAATAGTGGTTAAATGGCATAATACAGTTAATTTACCTGATTGACTTATTGTATTAAGAAACCCCCTATTTTCTTGCTCCAGTAGTATAGTCCGAGACACCCCCTTCATTCTTGCCACAATGGTACAGTCCCTAAGCCACACATGGTGTGCAGCCATTTTACAGTTTAAACTGCACGTGGCTGAAGGAGGCAGAAGTTGTGAGGTTTGGAGCAATACAGTTTTTGACTGTGTTCGTTTATACGTGTTTGCTTTGTAATTCCGTTTGTTAAGTGTTATAGTAAACAGTTTAAAAGACAAAGCTACGTTTGGGAACGTTTTATTTCGACACGCGTCTACTCGTTGTTAAAAGCCCCACAGCTCAGTGGCAGCCTGTTTGGAAACTAAGAAACGCCACTACATTAGTCAAAAACTAGCTCCCTAAGAAGGAAAGGACGGAATCGTCGGCGAACGTATACATGAATGGTCACGGAGCCAGACGACAATATAAGAAAGCGAAGGTACAGTGACTGTTACTTGCTTTGTTCATTCTATTGAGAAGCTAAATAAGAGCTGCGGGTAAAATGGCCGAGGCCTTACGGAGCCAGGAGCTTCCCCCAGCCAGAAGGATTGCTGGCCAAAAGAGGGAAATAAAGCTCACCCCAAAGGCAATGGAAGAGAAGTTACATAGAAGCATAGGTGCAAGGAAGGCTAAATTAGCTCAGATAACTGGAAAAATGAAGATAATTGATCGTCTCATGGAAGATAATGCTAACATTAAGAAAGCTGAAGACATAATGTATTACGATTTCTCCAAGCTGCATGAAGAATTTAATGTACTCAATGAAGATGTATTAGCACTTCTGTCTGAAGAAGAGGGAAACGCTGATCAGCACAACTGGTTTGATCTTAAATCAACCAGCATTAAGGACTATATCAAGGCCACGGAACAGTGGATGTTAAAGATTCGTCAAGATGCTGATACAGTAGAGAAAGATAAAGTTGACGATGAAGTTGGACCAGACGATAGCATTTCAGAGACTTCCGCCAGACCGAGCAAAAATCGAAAAGAAGGTAGCTCTGTTTCTGGACGCAGGTCAGTCGCTTTTACCACAAGCTCGTCGCGACGCATGAGAGCGGAGGATGAACGGGCGGCGTTGATGGCGCGCGCAGCATCTTTAGCGGAGAAGCAAGCTCTTGAACGGGAAGAGGCCCAACTGCAGGTCCAAGAGGCCCAACTGCAGGCCCAACAGGCCCAACTGCAGGCCCAAGTGCAGGCCCAACGGGCCCAGGTGCAGGCAAAGAAAGAACAGCTGGAGATAAAAACAGCTATCGCGGTCTCAGACGCCAGGTTGAGTGCGTACGAAGATTATGAAGGCTCACGGGACGGCGGGAGCGAATACTGCCAGTCAATGTTGTCACATAGGGTTGGATCCAGGGCACCTTCAAGAGATACAAGAGAGTCCGAAGGCAATCCCCTGGCATTACAGCGTGGAAGAGTGGCCTCTCCACTAACAGGAGCACATGATGCTACCCCAGACGTCAGACGGTCTAGACTAGACCCTGCTGATGACCACCAGAGGCCTGAAGACACAGGGAGAAGCCTATACCGAGTGATGCAACGTCAGAACGAAATTACAGAGATGTTTGTAAAACAACAGAACCTGTTTCGACTCCCTCAAAGAGACATACCAGTGTTCCAAGGCGACCCACTCAAGTATAAGCCCTTCATCAGATCCTTTGAACAAGCCATTGACTCCAAAACAGAGAGCAGCAGCGATTAGTTGTACTACCTGGGACAGTACACCAGTGGTAAACCACAAGACCTGGTCAGAAGCTGTGAACACATGAGACCGGACCGGGGATACATAGAAGCCAGGAAGTTGCTGCAGGAGCACTATGGTAACGAGCTGAAGATAGCCACTGCATATATTGAAAAGGCTACCAAGTGGCCACAGATCAGATCGGAGGACGGAGAGGCATTGAACGCATATGTTCTTTTCCTCATAGGATGTCGCAACACCATGGAGGACGTTGAATTCATGGAAGAGATGGACAATCCTACGACTATGAGAATCATCATCTCTAAGCTTCCTTACAGGATGAGAGAACAATGGAGAAGAACAACCTTTGAGATAATGGAGAGACGGAAAAGTAGAGCCAGGTTTGCAGACTTAGTGAATTTCATAGACAAACAGGCTAAAATTGCTAGGGACCCATTGTTTGGAAACATCCAGGATGTCAGCCCGACCACCGATGGAAGAGTGAAAGCCAAGCCTGCTGAATCAAAGACTCTCAGGAAAGGTGGTCCCAGGGGAAGCAGCTTTGCAACTATCGTCACTCAGGCCGAGGAAGAAAGGCCCCAGAACTCATCTCCCAAAAGGAGCAGCACAGTGACGTCTGCTAATGCCTTTCAGAAGCCATGCTTATTCTGCCAGAAGAATCATACATTGGATTTCTGCAGCGACATCAAAGCACAGCCACATAAGGACAGAATCGAATTCCTGAAGTACAACGGCCTATGTTTTGGATGTCTCTCTCAGGGGCACCTGAGTAGAAACTGTAAGCAAAGAACAATATGCAGAGAGTGCACTCGGAAACATCCCAGTCTGCTGCATATCCATAAAGAAGAACAAGTCTCTAAGAAGAGTGAAGAAAACAATACCGACGAGAAGGTTGTTTCAAGTGCTCTGGTGTCGCTAGAACCAGAGACTTGTGGATTCACTGGGGCCGGTGACAGTGATTGTATTCTTGCCATCGTACCAGTAAAGATCAAGTCTAAGAGGAGTGAGAAGGTTGTGGAGACTTACGCCTTCATGGATCCAGGTAGTTCAGCAACGTTCTGCACAGAATCACTCATGCGACAGCTGAACGTTAGAGGCAGAAGAACAGAAATCCTATTACACACCATGGGTCATGAGAAGTCAATGCAAAGTTATATCCTGTCAGACTTAGAAGTGTGTGGACTTGAAGAGAAGGACTTCATAGACCTGCCTAATGTTTTCACACAGAGGGAGATTCCTGTTAGAATAGGGAACTTAGCCCTGCAGAAGGATGTGGATAGATGGCCTTACCTAGAAAAGGTGCGTCTCCCATACATTGAAGCAGAAATTGGTCTATTAATTGGAACCAATGCCTACAAAACTATGGAGCCATGGCAGGTGATAAACAGCAAGGATGACGGACCCTACGCCGTCAGGACAGCCCTTGGATGGGTAGTCAATGGACCGGTAAGGAGAGATGATGGCAACAAGTCGAACAAGGAGGAACGACAAAACGTCACAGTTAATCGCATCTCTATCGCAAGCATTGAAGAGCTGTTGATACAGCAGTTCAACGCAGACTTCTCAGAACGCAGCTGTGAGGAAAGGACAGAGATGTCACAAGAAGACCATCAGTTCATGGATTTGATGACAAGGTCTACACAGTTCATTGATGGCCACTATCACATTGGTTTGCCACTGAGAAGACAGACCGCGAAGATGCCGAACAATCGCTGCATAGCAGAACAACGCGCCATCAGTCTAAAGAGAAAGCTGAACAAGAACCCCGACTTTCACGAAGACTACAAAGGCTTCATGAGAAACATCATAGCGAAAGGCTATGCTGTAAAAGTGCCCGAGGAACAGTTGAACAGAGACGATGGAAGGGTCTGGTACATTCCTCATCACGGTGTGTATCACCCAAAGAAGAAAAAGATCCGGGTAGTGTTTGACTGCGCCGCCTCATTCAGAGGAACTTCACTGAATGACCAGCTGCTTCAAGGTCCTGATCTTACTAATACCCTCATTGGCGTCTTGACTAGGTTTAGACAAGAGCTCGTTGCCATGATGGCAGACATAGAATCAATGTTCTACCAAGTCAGAATCCCTGATGAAGATGCTGATCTTCTGCGTTTCCTTTGGTGGTCAGATGGCAACGTTAGTCAAGCGATGGTGGAATGTAGGATGGCCATACACTCGTTCGGAGCCACATCATCTCCCAGCTGTGCAAGCTACGCTCTCAGAAAAACTGCAGAAGATGGCAAAGGCAAAGCACATCAGAGGCTGTGGAGACAATCTTCAGAAACTTTTATGTCGATGACTGTCTGAAGTCCGTGTCAACAGAAGACGATGCCATCGCACTGTCAAGAGACCTTAGAACTCTGTGTTCGAATGGAGGATTCCATCTGACTAAGTGGATAAGCAACAGCAGAGCAGTTCTAGCTTCTATCCCAGAAAAGGAAAGAGCCACTGAAGTCAAAGATCTGGACCTGAGCCACGATGTCCTTCCTATCGAGAGAGCTCTTGGTGTACAATGGTGCATTGAGTCAGACACGTTCAACTTCAGGATAATGGTGAACGAAGGACCATCCACAAGACGAGAGATTCTCTCCGTGGTCAGTTCCATCTATGACCCTCTTGGATTCCTGGCACCACTCATTCTGCCGGTGAAGCTGATGCTACGAGAGCTGTGTAGAGACAAGAGAGGATGGGATGAAGATATCCCAGAAGGTCAAGCTCAGAGATGGCACAGATGGTTGACAGATTTGCAACAACTTTCTAGCTTCAACGTCAGTAGATGCATCAAGCCCGCGAGTTTTGGAGTTACAAAGACGGCCCAACTACATCATTTCTCGGACGCCAGTGAGGACGGCTATGGCACGGCTACTTACCTCTTGCTGACAAATCAACAGGGCCAGAAACATTGTGCCTTCCTCATGGGGAAATCCAGGGTGGCTCCGCTGAAGCAGGTCACCATCCCGAGACTGGAATTGACGGCAGCGGTTGTTGCAGTTAAAGTTGACCAGGTGATGCGGAAAGAGTTACAGCTCCCATTAGAATAATCTGTCTTCTGGACAGATAGCACGACGGTGCTGAAGTATATAGAGAATGAGAAGATACGCTTCAAGACCTTCGTAGCAAACAGAATCTCATCCATTAGAGAAGCTACACAACCATCTCAATGGAGGTATGTAAACATCTCATTAAACCCAGCAGATCAAGCCTCACGGGGATTGAAGGCTGAAAACTTCATGAGGAGTGAAACTTGGATACAAGGCCCAAGTTATCTGCTGGAAACAGAGAGATCATGGCCAGAAAGACCAGATATGCCAAGTCAGATTGCTGAAGACGACGTCGAAGTCAAGAGATCAGTCACAGTAAATCTCATAAATACGAAAGAGAACTTTGACACAGTGAACAAGCTTGTTAACCATTTCTCAGGATGGCACCAGTTGAGGAAAGCAGTTGCATGGTTTCTAAGGTTGAAAGAGTTGCTGCTACACCTGAGCGGTAAGAGAAAAGAGTACCGAGCCACTATCAGTCAGTCTGAAAGTAACCCTGATAAGCAGAGAATGCTTCTACAGCAGTATATGCATCAGCACAAGACCACATTGGGCAAGAATTCATTGACCGTGGAGGATTTGGCCAAGGCTGAGAAGGAGATAGTTCGCTTCAGTCAAAGACAAAGATACCCAGAAGAAATCGAAGCTCTACAGCAAAATACTCCAATCAAGAAAGGTAGTCATATCTACAAGCTGGACCCTACACTGCAAGATGGAGTACTGAGGGTGGGAGGGAGACTAAACAAATCTGCTATGCCAGAGGAGGCCAAGCATCCTGCTATCCTTTCTAAGGACCTCCGGGTTGCTACTCTCATTCTTCAGCATATACACCAGAGTATTGGACACAGTGGGAGGAATCACGTGCTTGCGAAGCTAAGACAAAGATACTGGATTCCAGGAGCTAATTCCGTAATAAGAAAAATACTCTCTGAATGCATTGTTTGCAGACGGTTACACGCTAGAACTGGGGAGCAGAAAATGGCAGACCTGCCTGAAGACCGTTTGTTACCAGACAAGCCCCCATTTACAAACGTAGGGGTGGACTATTTCGGGCCTTTCGAGGTAAAGCGAGGACGGAGCCTTGTCAAGAGATATGGTGTGCTTTTCACTTGTTTGACCATCAGAGCAGTTCATATTGAGGTGGCACACACACTTGACACTGATTCCTGTATTAACGCCTTGCGGCGCTTTGTCTGTAGAAGAGGACAGGTGTCCATTATGCGTTCTGATAATGGCACTAATTTCGTCGGAGCGGAGAGAGAACTACGGGAAGCTATTGAAGGTTGGAATCAGCTTAAAATACAGGAAGCCATGATGCAAACAGGAATTAAGTGGATCTTCAATCCTCCGGCTGCATCCCACCACGGAGGTGTCTGGGAAAGACAGATACGCACCGTAAGAAAACTACTCAGTTCTGTACTGAAGCAGCAAGCGCTTGATGATGAGGGACTCCAAACCGTTCTGTGCGAGGTCGAAGCCATCATTAATGACCGACCGATAACTAAGACATCAGATGATCCCAATGACCTCGAAGCCCTGACTCCGAACCACCTGTTGTTGTTGAAAACACAGCCAGCCATGCCCCCGGGAGTCTTCAAAAAGGAAGATCTGTATGCCCGTCGGAAGTGGAGGCAAGTTCAGTATATGTCAGACCTTTTCTGGACCAGATGGACAAGAGAATACTTACCTCTGCTACAGGAGCGTCAAAAATGGTCCAAAATAAAGAGGAACTTAATTGTCGGAGACATTGTCTTAATCATGGACGATTCAGCCCCTAGAAATTCTTGGTTGATGGGAAAAATAATTAAGACCATGCCAGACTCCAGAGGCGTCGTTCGTCGCGTTCGTTTGCAAACCAAGACCAGTACCCTGGAAAGACCGATCACAAAGCTCTGCCAGCTACAAGAAGCAGCGTGAAAGGTTCCTGAACGAAAAAAGTGGACACTTATATTGTAAATATGTTGAACTCATTAGTTTATGGCTCTTAATGTTTGAGTAATTGATATGCTTCATGTGCCTAGTCAATTAGGGGCCGGAATGTAAGAGCCACGAAAGCTTAAGAAAATACTTTAAAATAGTGGTTAAATGGCATAATACAGTTAATTTACCTGATTGACTTATTGTATTAAGAAACCCCCTATTTTCTTGCTCCAGTAGTATAGTCCGAGACACCCCCTTCATTCTTGCCACAATGGTACAGTCCCTAAGCCACACATGGTGTGCAGCCATTTTACAGTTTAAACTGCACGTGGCTGAAGGAGGCAGAAGTTGTGAGGTTTGGAGCAATACAGTTTTTGACCGTGTTCATTTATACGTGTTTGCTTTGTAATTCTGTTTGTTAAGTGTTATAGTAAACAGTTTAAAAGACAAAGCTACGTTTGGGAACGTTTTATTTCGACACGTGTCTACTCGTTGTTAAAAGCCCCACAGCTCAGTGGCAGCCTGTTTGGAAACTAAGAAGCGCCACTACAGAAAGTGTTAATAAAAGTTTACTTACCTTTATTTCTACCTGCAGGCTTCAAGAGTTGGGTATGCAGAAAGTCTCGCACCTCTGCGGCAGAGATGACAGATGGCCGCTGCATTCTCCAATGCAGTAACCATCTAATTTCTGCTAAATAAAGAGGTTTGATGAGTCTTAAATTCAAGAACTCATCAAACTACAGAGAATGTCAGTGTTTGACGGCTTCAACCCGACAAGTGGGAGTCCCACCTCCAAAAGCTCCCCATTGGCAAAATCCAGCCCGTTAACTCTGTTTCTCTGTCTACGATGCTGCCTGGCCTGCTGAGTGTTTCCAGCATTTTCTGTTGTTATTTCAGATTTCCAGCATCCGCAGTATTTTGCTATTGTTTTATCGTAGATTTGACTGTTCTTTGGAGATGCTTTGCTTATGGTATTTACGTGCACCACCACTGTATATGCATACACTAAAATAACTGCACCAATACAAACAGATTTTAAAAGGCAAAATCCAGTACAGTAAAATGTGCAACTTTGCGGTTGCTAAGATATCAGTTCTGTGAAGTCTGTGCTTTGCCATTTCCAAACAATAAAATTCCACTATGCTGTAGCTTAAGGTGATAGGCACAGCGTTCCTCAGTTATGGAGTATGACAGCTAGTAAAGTCTACTGATAAATGACAGGACATCTATGGAAAAGGTTAGTGGGGGAGGATGTGGAGGAGGAATAGAGTCTACTTTGCTATTACAACCACATTACTGTACTTCATCTCCACGGATTTCATTCACCACTTTCCAGCTACTGTGGTCTCTCAGGCTATTCTTTCAGTGGTCAACTTATTTAATTTTTTGTTTGTGCAACTAACAAGGGCTAACAATATTAAGAAAGTGGGTTCCCTTCCTGCCTCTTCACCCTTGCTTTTACATTTGGTATAAAGCAGTCAAGGTGTCAGTCAATGACACTGCCAACAGCAAAAGTTGTTATTTAGTCATTTTCTGCTACTGTCAAATGTGACCTTTTGCACGCTCACTGATGTATTTTACCTTGATATTTCCTCACAACATTGACTCTGGTTTCTCCATTTATAGCCTAAATTCAGTTAGTACAAAGTTAGCTAGGCTGTTGGTAGCATTCTTGTCTGTGAAAGCAGAAGGCTGCGGGTTCAAGCCTCACTCAGGACTTGAGCACATAATCTAGGTTGACACTTCAATGCAGTACTGAGAGAGTGCTGCATTTTTGGAGATATATTCGTCAGATGGAGCATTAAACCGAGACCTTGTCTGCCTGGTCAGGTGGATATTAAATATCCCATGGCATAATTCATAGCAGAAAAGGAAGTTCTCCAGGTGTCTTGGCCTATATTCCTTCTTCAGCCAACACTACCAACAGATTCATCTTATTGCTACTTATGATCTTTACTGTACACAAAATGGCTGCTCTGCTTGCAGACATAATGACAATAATTTCAAATCTAGTTCATCTTATAATGAAGTGTTGTGGATTGTTTCTGAGAATTGTGATGACATCCAAAAAAATGAAAGTTCTTTCAAAACATGAAAAAATAAGCGTTGGCAACAGGCAAGAGAAAGAAAGAAAAAAATTGCATTTATATAGTTGCTTTCACAATCTTCAGATGCCCCACAGCGCTTTACAGCCAATGACGTCTTTTTTAAGTGTTGTTGCCGTTGTAATGTAGAAAATGCGGCATCCAGTTTGCACACAGCAAGATCCCACAAACAGCAATGAGATAAATGACCAGATCATCTGTTTTAGTGATGTTGGTTGAGGGATAAATATTGCCCCGGAGAACTCCCCCGCTCTTTCTCGAATAGTGCAATGAAATCTTTTACACTCACCAGAGAGAACAGATTGGGCCTTGGTTTAACGTCTCATCTGAAAGACGGCACCAATGATAGTGCTGCACTCCCTCAGAGTATATATATATTTTTGAACAGAGTGTATATTTTGCTGCATTTATAATTTTACTCCACTTTGGTTTGTTATTTTCTCCCCTTTAGGCTGCTCCCTTTACTATTCATCACTTCCTGTTCAAGATAGCATCTAGAACAGCAGCCTAGGATAACTTCCCTTCCGATTTTCCCTTACAAAATGGATATCACGCTTCAGCCTTTTCCTTTTCACCCAACTACCAGGATGAGCTTGTGAATTGACTGTTAGCGGTAGTACTAGTGGAAATCCGATCACACATTAGTGCAGCATATCAGTGCCCTGAGTAATGCCTCGCCTGACTTTTACCAATACAGACCCGGCTATATACACCGTCCACACTTATCACTGGCAGCCGTCTATATCGGGCAAATGGCGCTAATTAGGAGTCAATTACAAAGGCGGCACTTATATAATGTATTAAGCTCGCCGGCTATTTCAGGAAGTTCAATAAGTACGTGCCCTGTACTCACCAATTTAAAAGGCTCTGCTGATTTCAGTCAAAGTCGGGTCTTCAAGCAGTTTCAATCAGCTGCTTCAAGTGCGATTACCTTAGTGATTGGGTTTTAGATAGATGCAACTGCTAACAATTAGGAGAGGCAGTTGCTAAGTGAGATTTCCGTTTTTTAAAAATATGGTGCTTACTAATCTTTTTTGTTTCACCATTCACCATTTACAGCGGGCAAATTGCATTAACACCAATGCGCCTGCTATAAGCGGTGGGGACTGTATGTCAAACAGATTAACAATATTCAGTTCAGTAGCAAAATACTGCGGATGCTGGAAATCTGAAATAACAACAGAAAATGCTGGAAATACTCAGCAGGCCAGGCAACATCTGTGGAGAGAGAAGCAGAGTTAATGTTTCAGGCCTGGGACCCTTCATCAGAACTGGAAAAAGCTGGAGATGTAACAGATATTAAGCAGGTGCAGAGACGGAGGGCGGGGGGGGGCTGCGGTGGGGTGGTGGGAGTTTAGGAGGTGAGGAAGGAATTGAAGGAATATACTGTGTTTATGTAAGAGGCAGGAAAGATAAAATGTTGCAAATGGGAATGGCAAAATCATACAGCATGAAAAATGGGGGCAGGGGTTATTATCTGAAATTGTTGAACTCGATGTTGAGTCCGGCAGACTGTAAAGTGCCTAATCGAAAGATGAGGTGCTGTTCCTCGAGCTTATGTTGAGCTTCATTGGAACAATGTAATAGGCCGAGGACAGAGAGATCAGAGTGGGAGTGAAGCGGTGAATTAAAGTGACAGGCGACCGGAAGCTCAGGGTCACCCTTACGGACTGAACTGAGGTGTTCCGCAAAGCGGTCGCCCAATCTGCGTTTGGTCTCTGCTGTTCGGGGTGATTGGACAATATTCAGTAACCTAAATGTTTACGATAGTGTCTGACTGTAATTGTCATTGTGCTTTAAGGTTGTTAGTGAGACTTGCTACTGACAATTTCTCCATGTTGCATCCAGGGACACTCCTGAGTGTACACCTTCATAATGGGCTTTCTTGATTCCAAACCTATTGCCATGGCAAAAAAAAAGTCCCACTCCAGATCTTACTTCACCAGCAGGCAATTTTCATCCCTTACCTCTATACCGCGTTTCAAATAATAATAACAACAACTTGCATTTATGTAGTGCCTTTAGATGGGAAAAATTCGGTATCGCCCATTTTGGGGCGCTAATATCGGCCGGGCACATAGTTTACCGCCCGGCGCTAATTATTGCCTCCGACTGCAAAATTCGCCTCTATCGCCCCAGCGGTGATTTGTGTGTTAAATCAGGCATTACACACCTCTCTTAAGGCGGAAACGTCGGAGCGAGGTGCTACCTCAGAACGCTACCGAAGCTCAGGTGATGTCAATTACCATGGAAGCCAAACAGACTGGCGCCATCCAGTTCTTAAAGGGGAGGGGCCATCTTGCTGGCTAGCCACACCCTTCCCATTGCAGCTTGAATCTCGGCCTGGAGAGACCTCAAAAGCAATTGTGTTGGAAGCACTAATGGATAGGCCGACGGAAAGAGCTCAGCACTTAGGAACCTCAAAAGTGGTGCTGAGGGCCAAAACTCTTCAGGACAGCGTTAAAACCGAAAATTTTGCTGACAAGAAAAGGCAAGAAGCGCCCACCTTTAAATAGCGCTCCCCCAGCCCCTTCCCGACTTGAAAACATTCCCCTCTACCTGTTGTTCCTAGTGACAGGCGTTAAGGCGGGGGCGCAACTCAATATCGGGTCTGGGGCACTACCGGGGCATTTCACGCTTGACTGACGTCACGATCTGTGGGTACAGGAGATCGTGGTGGTAGTGTTTAGCGCCGACATAAAACGACTGGTCAATTTCGCGAGTGGCGCTAAAATCGCCGCGCGACAGCGGCGCTAAGTTCCTAGCGCCCCATTAGAGCCTCCAGGAGACGCTAAGCAACTGAATTTCTCCCCCATAATGTAGTAAAACATCCCAAGGTGCCTGACAGGAGCATAATCAGACGAAAAAGTTTAAATCGAGCCAAAGAAGTAAACATTAAGACAGGTGACCAAAAGCTTGATCAAATAGGTAGGTTTTAAGGAGCGTCTTAAAGGAAGAGAGAGAGGTGATGCGGTTTAGGGAGGGAATTCCAGAGATAACTGAAAGCACGGCCACCAATGGTGGGACAAAGGAAGTTGGGGATGTACAAGAGGCCAGAATTGAAAGAATGCAGAGCTGTGGGAGGGTTGTAGGCAATGTTCCGTGTAATTGTTTTCGGCACCACGCAGCCCCTTTAATGGACTGCATAGCCCATTCAAAATACTGCACTTGCGTGGTTTTTGCATTGAAAAGCAGGCTCCGCAACATCCACGTGCAGCTACGCGGCCGCACAGCCTAATGAAAACATTGGTTGTAGTGCCTGAGGAGCTTACAGAGATGGTGGGCTGGATTTTGCCAGCCGAGATGAGTTGGGGGCGGGACTGCTGCCTTCTGGGTTCTAGTTCCGCCCCCAGCGATGTATGACGCACCCGCGCTATTTTCCCTTGATTAACAGGCAGTTAATTGGCTCTAATCCCCTTCCCGCCTTGAGGAGACGGGTCCCTGCGCGACTTGGGGACCTACCTCCCGGGAAGATGGCACGGAGGCGGGTTGGGAGCGGGGTTGGTACCCGCTTCCAGTTTCTGCCATTTTCCCGGCAGACCCGCCTCCTCAGGGCTGGAAAAATTCCCCCCAGAGGGTGCAAAACAGACAGTACCCTTGCTGTTGCCTGTCAGCCAGCCGGCCCAGACTGCTGCCACCCATGCAGAGATAATGCAGTCCGTAGCCGGACCTTGTAGGCTCAGAGCTGCTTGAGGTCGTCCCCGAAGGCCATCTGCAGACTCCCCCACTGAAAGTCAGCAGCCTTCCACCAGCGATGCTGCAACCACTGGGGTAGCACTGCGGAGGAGCACTAGGACAGGCAAAGGCAGGTACTAAGGGAATGCACAGGAGTGATTAGTTGACATTTGTATGCAATATGGCATGCTTTGATTCATAAATTTGGTTTGGAATGTTTATTTTGTGTTGGCTTTTACTTTTGCATTGTAGCCAAGCAGAATAAGCGACCACTCGTGTGAGGTAATTGAGCTTTTTCTGAGGTTGTGTCTGTAGGGCCTCCCTATGTGGATAGAGCACATCTCTGCTCCTCTCCACCTCCTCCACCAAGGCCTCCAATGCCACGTCGGAAAATCTTGGAGCCTGCTCCCTCCCATGTTGTGCCATTATTAAGTCTTTTTCCAGGTCAGAATGAGTTCCACTACGACTTCCACCACCTGCTCCAGCCACAATGCACCTCCCCTTTAAGAGGTGCAGGCTGGCTTTAAGTAGTGCAGACTAGGTTTAGTGGTGCTAGCCTCTCACAATTCTAGGCCCCCTGCCGAGGCGTGCAGCCACTCAACAGCGCAGTTAGTGCTGGCTGCATGCAGCGATTAAATTGATTAACAGGCAGCAAAAGTTGGCATGCACAGGTTAATCGCGCATCGTGATCCCCGCGACTGTTTTTGGCGGCTATCCAATTTAGGCCAAGGGAGTGGCAAAACCATGGAAGGATTTGAACCCAAGGATTGGAGTAATTGGCAGTTTGGTGCTGCAACTCCCATTCTTCAGGGTCTAAACAAAGAAATGTTTAATTTCTGATTCTCAACTGCTATTACTGAAATGCAATTTATCTCCTCTTCGTGAAGTGGTTTTTCAATCAGGATCTCCGGGGCAAAGAAAAGCAGAACAGGTGACCGGTTATCCTCGGCCGGTTTTGAGTGCTCACGTTTGATGCACAAAGTCAGCTTTAATTATTTTCTTTCTGAGTAGATGTTCTGTTTGCCAGCTTTAGAAATACTAAGAGGCTGAAGTTTCAATGAGACCCTTGCTTTTAATCTTGATCACAGAACACTTTAATTGAATTTGCTACATGCTCTGAAATGTTGATAAGATTGCTAATTTGTTTTTTTTCTCTATAGGACCCATCCTGCTGGGAGGACATTCTAGAAAGAGATAGGATGACTGGTGTGTGTCAAGCAAAAGACTGCGATGGAACTGTTGCGGTAAGTCCAATTCTCAAGTTTATAGCATTTATATACATTCCAAACTTGTGAGGTGATCACCCACTTTAACTTCTTTTAGGCCACCCAAAAATTTTGATAAGCGTTAACATTTTCTTGAGTATGAGGAACACCTCTTTTTAAAAAAAAAATATTGCCATTTTCTTCTCTTTGCTGTTGCCTGGTTCCCAAAACAACAACTTGCATTTATATAGCGCCTTTAACGTAGTAAAATGTCCCAAGGCGCTTCACAGGAACATCATCAAACAAAATTTGACACCGAGCCACATGAGATATTAGGACAGGTGACAGGTAGGTTTTAAGGAGCATCTTAAAGGAGCAGAGAGAGTTAAAGAGGTGGAGAGGTTTAGGGAGGGAATTTCCTGAAATTAGGGCCTGGGCAGCTGAAGGCATGGTCGCCAACGGTGGAGTGATGAAAATCAGGGATGCGCAAGAGGCCAGAATTGGAGGAGTGCAGAGATCTCAAAGGCTTGTAGGGCTGGAGGAGGTTACAGAGATGTGGAGTGGCGAGGCCATGGAGGGATTTAAAAAGACGGATGAGAATTTTAAACTCAAGTTATTGCCGGACCGGCAGCCAATGTAGGTCAGCAAGAACAGAGGTGATGGGTAAACGGGATGGTGCAAAAACTGCATCTTACACTTTCCTTACCCACAACTTTCTGACTCAGCGGCGAGAGTGCTACCAACTGAGCCAGAGCCGACACATAAATCCAGAAAACTCACGTGAGCTGGCCTTTTACATGGAGGGTGGAGCTTTACAAATGAGTGACAGATGGTTGCGGCCAATGTATTTCAGAAGCGGCAGAAACAATCAAGGGAATTCGCACGACAACGTTCCAGTGCCGCTCTTACGTCATAGTTACGCCAAAAGTGCCCAGGAAATTCTGGGCCATGGTAGTCGTGTTTACCTACCATTCATTTAAAAACTAGGCAGAAAGTATTCTCAATGACAAATTAAAGATTGATTTTAACTATTGTTTTTACCTTAATCAGTAAGTGTAGCAGGTTCTCTCTGCCCTCCTGTCTGTCATTGGTGTCAGCCGTGGCTCAGTGGTAACACTCTCGCCTCTGAGGAAGGTTGTGGGTTCAAGTCCCACTCCAGTGAGTACATAATCTAGGCTGGCACTCACAGTGCAGTACTGAAAGAGTGCTGCACTGTCAAGCGGTGCCGTCTTTCAGTCGAGACGTTAAACCGAGGCATCATGTGTCCTCTCAGGTGGATGTAAAAGAGTCCATGGCACTATTTCGAAGAAGATAAGGGGAGCTCTCCCCGGTGTCCTGGCCAATATTTATCCCTCAATCAACATCACTAAAAAACAGATTATCTGGTCATTATCACATTGCTGTTTGTGGGAGCTTGCTGTGCCCAAATTGGCTGTCATGTTTCCTACATTACAACAGTGGCTACACTTCAAAATACTTCATTGGCTGTAAGGTGCTATGGGACATCCTGAAGTTGTGAAAGGCGCTATATAAATGCAAGCCTTTCTTTATATGTTATATTCTTGCGCATACATGTACGATATATTGGGGTGTTTTACAAACTTGTCTCAGTATTTTGTTCTGTTATAATGTCGACTTTTTGCCATTGTTTACCTCAGCTGAGCTTGCCTGGGGGAATGTTATAATTGAAGGCCAAATCTTCCATTACCTCGGCAGTTGTGCTCCCTGGGGCTTTATTTTCCCAGATAACTGAGCACATTTGGCTGTCAGAGTGAGTGTTTTAACACGGGGATAATGGAATTAACTGACAAGAAGAAAGGATGGCCCTGATCTCCTACCGTAATTTCAGTGGGAGTTAAGCAGAACTCCCAGAGAAAAGGCGCCAACTGCTATTTCTCTGGCGGGGGCGGGAGGGCAGGGGGTGAGGGTTCAGCCGATCTTCTACCAGCGAAGTGATCTTACAAAGAAATAATACATTTTCCAAGGAACAACACACTCTTCTACAAAAGAAAACCACTCTTGTATCTATTGTTTAATGCACTGTGTTTTGTAAACAGTCTTGAATTTATGATGCAGCAATACTCTATGTTACAGAAATAAAACTCCAGTTTTTATAAGAACATGTAAATGAAATGCATTGAAATGAATAAAGCAACAATTTTAGAGTACACCTACGTAAAATTGCCTTTCTGTCCGCGTCGTGTTACACAGTTGACACCATCCCAAGCTGTTTAATACAGCATTATAATGAATGTTGAACTGCACACTCAAAGGGATGTCTCAGAAAGCTGCAACCGCTGTCTGGTCAATGTAAAAACACTAATAATAAAAAAATGAAGAGTTGCCTGAACTTTGCATATGTTTCAGTAAGCGACTAGGTAGTTTTTACTTTGCTTCTTTTGGATTCATTCTGTGTTATTTAAAATGTCAGCGTTGATGTATTTACTTTGGCCGGGCAGTGCCACAGTCTGACAGCCATGATAAAAGAACCAGCAGAGGCTCTGGCCCACACCTGACACCAGTCTAGGAGCCGGAAGCTGGCCACATCACTTTCATCTCCAGTTAGCGCAACCTCCTCATTAGCCAGAGGCACTCGGAGAGGGCGCTTGGGTCAAACCATTCACAATATATTTCTCTTCCATTAGGCTACTCCTCTGACAGACCTAAAGCAAAAAAAAATCCCGTGATTTTAATTTCTTTTAATGGAATGTTACTCAGACAGCATCTGTGTCAGGTTTTATGTCTCATCACTGCTGATTTGCATAATTTGAAATTTTGTTGAACAAATATGGATCGGTGCCTTCAACCCAATTCATTTTTGATGATCCCTGCTCTTTATACAGAGGTGCCCCGCTCATTATTCAAAGCTAATGGGCCGGATATTCCGATCCCTACGGGTGTGTGTATGCGCTGTGTACACACCCATAGGGACATCGGAAATGCCGGTTTCAGGTATGCGAAGCGCATGCGCTGAAAACCGGCATTTCCGATCTGTCGGACGCCTGCCCTGGAGAAGGGCCTCTGCGTGCAGATAGTTCCGCTTTCTGGAGCACCTCCACCCGCAGAAAACCCTTAGAATTCTTACGCCTGGTAAAAGCAGGCGTAAGGCCTGCTTTTACCAGCATAAGATTTGAAAATAATTTTTTTTAATGTTTTCTTTCACTCATTTATCATTTAAAAATAGTTAAGTTTATTTTTAGCCCCATAAAAAACTTAAATTATTTTTTTCAAAAAATTTAATTTTTGTTTAAAATATTTAATTTATTGTAATTTCAACTAATTTTAAAAATGTGATTTAAAAAATGTATTTAATGTTTTAAAGTGTTTTTGGGGTGATCTCCATTCATATATTTGACAGGTCTATCTGTCAAGTGTATGAAGGGGGATTCACTTCTTTGATTGGCTACCCATGGCCCACGTGATCCCAGGGATGTTTGCGTATTTCGAGTTGGAGAGGCCCAGGAGCGGAAGTGTCCGGACCTCGGGAGCCCTCAGGTAAGTACGTAAATTTTTTCCAGATGGGAGGCCTTCGCACGCGGGAAGCCTCCGATCGGAAAATATGGCCCGTTGTTTTTGGTTGCACTGTTCACATGTGTTACACAAGTTCAGCCTGTAGTGTAAAGGACAGTTCTGAAAGTAATGACTATTGCAAGGCTTACCATTTACATCCTCCCTCCGCCAGCTGGTGGACGACAGCAAGTTAGTACTCTCCTGCCAGAGGAAAGTGCAGTGGCGGCTTCAGTCCATGTTCTATATTGTACAGTGACGACGCCCTCTTGGCGCCGGGGGAAAGCAGGAGTGAGTGTAGCTGGTTATTCTCTACTTTCTGTGGCGTATGTGTAAGATCCAAAGCTGCAAGTCGGTTCAATTTTCAAACGTTGTTGACCTTTTGCGGTAAGAGCTGCCTTCCATTTCACCAGAAGCAGTAACTCAGAGGGTATGGCCACCTATCAGAGGATGCACTGTACCAGGCCTTGTGGCTCATATGGGGGCACGGAATAGCATAAGATGGGAGATCACATGGTACAAGATCGTAAACGCAGTCAAGGGATTCCAATGATGTAATAAGCTCAAATAGCTTGTACAGTTATCAGAACTGTATGATTAATTTGCAGCCCCTAACCAACCCCAATCTTTTGCTTTGTAGCTACAAACTATATAACCCAATAACCACGGCAGTGTTCATTGCAATGGTAAAACATAGGCCGCTGTGTGTTATCAAATTAACTGACCATTGTATTCTAAGTAACTTGGTGAATTTTCTAATCTGATGTGACATCTGGTTCTGTTATAACATACAAAACATTGTAGGTGATAATTGTAGTGTATGTGCCTTTAAGAGCCCCAGGTGTGCTGTAATGCCGGTAATGGCCACTCGGGCTATATAAGCTTGTATATTGTGTATATCCGTTAGAACCCTCCCCAGACTTTGCTTAGTAAACACGTATGAACCAACTCCTGTCTTCAGTGTCTTTATCAACACACGGACACTACAATAATATGTTAGCATGCTATTTGTCATTGCTACCTGATGAAATTTCATACAAAATAGCGCAAGTGCCATCTCACACTGCCTTCTCAGGTAGTGTTAATTCGACAGGAAGAGAATATTTTGCTTTGAAATATTACCCATTGGGTTAGTGTGAGAGTCTGTCGGAGGGTCATTTTCACTTTGACAACTAGTGTCGCAGTGGCCCGTTCTTCAAACACCCTTTTCTGGGCACCCTTCTCAGGTGTCAGTGGTGGCTCAGTGGGTAGCATTCTTGCCTCTGAGTCAGAAGGTTGTTAATTCAAGTCCCACTCTAGAGACTTGAGCACAAAAATCTAGGCTGACTCTCCACCGCAGTACTGAGGGAGTGCTGCAGGGTTAACATAGAAACATAGAAGTTAGGAGCAGGAGTAGGCCATTCGGCCCCTCGAGCCTGCTCTGCCATTCAATGCAATCATGGCTGATCATCCAAATTCAGTACCCTGTCCCTGCCTTCTCCCCATATCCCTTGATCCCTTTAGCCTTAAGAAATATATCTAACTCCTTCTTGAATATATTTAATGAATTGGCATCTACTGCCTTCTGTGGTAGAGAATTCCACAGGTTCACCACTCTCTGGGTGGAAAAAATTCCTCCTCATCTCTGTCCTAAATGGTTTACCCCTTATCCTTAGACTGTGACCCCTGGTTCTGGACTCCCCGGCCATCGGGAACATCCTTCCTGCATCTAGTCTGTCTAGTCCTGTTAGAATTTTATAAGTTTCAATGAGATCCCCTCTCATTCTTATAAACTCCAGTGAGTATAAGCCCAATTGACCCAATCTCTCCTCATACGTCATTCCTGCCATCCCAGGTATCAGCCTGGTGAATCTTCGCTGCACTCCCTCCATGGCAAGAACATCCTTCCTTAGATAAGGCGACCAAAACTGCACACAATACTCGAGATGTGGTCTCACCAAGGCCCTGTACAACTGCAGCAAGACAAGTTCCTGTACTCGAACCCTCTCGCTACAAAGGCCAACATACCATTTGCCTTCTTAACCACCTGCTGCACTTGCATGCTTACCTTCAGCGACTGGTGCACAAGGACACCCAAGTCTCGTTGCACTTCCCCTTCTCCCAATCTATTGCCATTGAGATAATAATCTGCCTTCCTGTTTTTGACACCAAAGTGGATAACCTCGCATTTATCCACATTATAATGCATCTGCCATGCTTCTGCCCAATCACCCAACCTGTCCAAATCATACTGGAGTTTCTCTGCATCCTCCTCACAGCACACACGCCCACCCAGCTTTGTGTCGTCTGCAAACTTGGAGATATTACATCTAGTTACCACATCTAGATCATTAATATATATTGTGAAATAGCTGGGGTCCTAGGACCGATCCCTGCGGTACCCCATTAGTCGCTGCCTGCCAGTCGGAGAAAGACCCATTTATTCCAACACTTTGCTTTCTGTCTGCCAACCAGTTTTCTATCCAAGTTAATACCTTGCCCCCAATCCCATGTGCCTTAACTTTACACGCTAATCTCTCATGCGGGACCTTATCGAAAGCCTTCTGAAAGTCCAAATACACCACATCCACTGGTTCTCCCTTATCTATTTTACCAGTTACATCCTCAAAAAATTCCAGTAGATTGGTCAAGCACGATTTGCCTTTTGTAAATCCATGTTGAATTTGTCCAATCCTGTCACTGTTTTCCAAGTGCTCTGCTATTACATCCTTTATAATGGACTCTAGCACTTTCCCCACTACCGATGTTAGGCTTACCGGTCTATAATTCCCCGTTTCTCTCTACCACCTTTTTTGAATAGTGGGGTAACATTAGCTACCCTCCAATCCATGGATACTGTTCCAGAGTCTATAGAATTCTGGAAGATGACCAGCAATGCATGTACTATTTCTAGGGCCACTTCCTTAAGTACCCTAGGATGTAGATTATCAGGCCCTGGGGATTTATCGGCCTTAAATCCCGTCAATTTCCCTAACACCATTTCCTTACAAATACTGATTTCTTTCAGTTCCTCCCTTTCATTAGGCCGTATGTTCCCTGACATCTCTGGGAGGTTATTTGTGTCCTCCTTTGTGAATACAGAACCAAAGTATGTATTTAATTGGTCAGCCATTTCTGTGTCCCCCATTATAAATTCCCCTGATTCTGTCTGCAAGGGACCTACGCTTGACTTCACCAATCTTTTTCTCTTCACATATCTATAAAAGCTTTTACAGTCAGTTTTTATGTTCCCAGCAAGCTTACTCTCACTCGATTTTCCCCCTCTTAATTAATCCCTTTGTCCTCCTTTGCTGAATCCTAAACTGCTCCCAATCCTCAGGTTTACTGCTTTTTCTGGCCAATTTATATGTCCTTTGCTTGGATCTTATGCTATCCCTAATTTCCCTTGTCAGCCACGGTTGAGTCACCTTTTTTGTTTTATTTTTATGCCAAACAGGGATGAACAAATTCTGTAGTTCATCCATGCGATCTTTGAATGTTTGCCATTGCCTATCCACCGTCAGCCCTTTGAGTGACATTCCCCAATCAATCCTACCCAACTCGCGCCTCAAACCATCATAGTTTCCTTTATTTAAATTTAGGACCCTAGTCTCTGAGTCAATTTCTTCATTCTCCATCTTAATGAAGAATTCTATCATTTTATGATCGCTCTGACCCAAGGGGCCTTGCACAACGAGATTGCTAATTAATCCTTTCTCATTACATGATCTCTAGTTGGTTCCTCGACATATTGGTCCAGGAAACCATCCCGTATACACTCCAGGAATTCCTCCTCCACAGTATTGTTACTAATTTGGTTAGCTCAATTGATATGTAGATTAAAGTCACCCATGATAACTGCTGTGCCCTTATTGCACGCTTCTCTAATTTCCCTTTTAATGCCATCCCCAACCTCCGCATTACTGTTTGGGGGTCTATATACCACTCCCACTAACGTTTTCTGCCTCTTGGTATTTCTCAATTCTACCCATACAGATTCCACATCATCAGAGCTAATACCCTTCCTTACAATTGTGTTAATCCCCTCTTTAACCAGCAATGTTACCCCACCTCCTTTTGCTTTTTGCCTATCTTTCCTGAATATTGAATACCCCTGGATGTTGAGTTCCCAGCCTTGGTCACCCTGGAGCCATGTTTCCGTAATCCCAATGATATCATATTCGTTTACCTCTAGTTGCGCAGCTAATTCATCCACCTTATTGCGAATGCTCCTCGCATTAAGACAAAAAGCCTTCAGGCTTTTTTTTTAATGCTCTTAGCCCTTTTAGAATTATTATTTACTGTGGCCGTGTTTGATTTAAACCCTTAATTTCTCTGACTGCCACTTTTGTTTTTCTCCTTCCTGTCTTTTGCTTCTATCCTCGTTTCCCTTTCCTCTGTCTCCCTGCTCAGGTTTCCAACCCCCTACCATTTTAGTTTAAACCCTCCCCCAGAGCACTAGGAAACACTCCCCCTGGGACATCGGTCCCGGTCTTGCCCAGGTGCAGACCGTTCGGTTTGTGCTGGTCCCACCTCCCCCAGAACCGGTTCCAATGTCCCAGGAATTTGAATCCCTCCCCCTTGCACCATTCCTCTAGCCACGTATTCATCTGTAATATCCTTCTATTTCTACTCTGACTAGCACGTGGCACTGGTAGCAATCCTGAGATCACTACCTTTGAGGTCCTATTTTTTAATTTACCTCCTAACTCCCTATATTTAGCTTTTAGGACCTATCCCGTTTTTTACCTATATCATTGGTATGTATATGCATCACGACAACTGGCTGTTCACCATCCCCCTCCAAAATGTTCTGCAGCCGCTCTGAGACATCCTTGACCCTTGCACCAGGGAGGCAACATACCATCCTGGAGTCACGTTTGTGGCCGCAGAAATGCCTATCTATTCCCCTTACAATAGAATCCCCTATTACTATAGCTCTACCCCTCTTTTTCCTCCCTTCCTGTGCAGCAGAACCACCCCTGGTGCCAGGAAGTTGCTGCTGCTGCCTTCCCCTGGTAAGCCATCCCCCTCAACAGTATTCAAAGTGGTATATCAGTTTGAGAGGGGGATGTCCACAGGGGACCCCTGCACTACCTGCCTGCGCCTACTACTCTGCCTGGAGGTCACCCATTCCCTTCCTGTCTGTGGAGCCTTTACCTGCGGTGTGACCACCTCCCTAAACGTGCTATCCACGACGTCCTCAGCATCGCGAATACTCCAGTATGTATCCATTCGCAGCTCCAGCGCCGCAATGCGGTCTGTCAGTCGCTGCAGCTGGATACACTTCCCGCACACATGGTCATCAGGGACACTGGAAGTGTCCCTGATTTCCCACATAGTGCAGGAGGAGCATACTACAGCGCCGGGCTGTCCTGACATGACTTACCCTTTATTTAATTCAAATTAAATTAAATCAAATCAATCCCACCAATCTACAATTTAATGATATACTCACGGGCCCTTGTTTACCAGCAGTCCCCACTACACCACAGAGACCCTAGAAACTATAAACCACGGAATTTAAGTTCCGAAAAAAAGGAGAAAGAGAGAAATACTCACCAACCAATCACTTACCTGCTTTCTGGTGACGTCACACTTCGATTACTTTTTACTTCACTCTCGGATTGGTAAGCCTACCTGGTCCTGGGGCTCGGTTTTTGTACTGCCTCCGCCGCCGCTCCCGCTCCTCACAGGTCCACTCAGCTGCTCTGTTGGAGGCGCCATTTTTTGGATGCGACGTTAAACTGAGGCCCCGCCTGCTCCCTCAGGTGGATGTAAAAGATCCCATGGCTCTATTTCGAAGAAGAGCAGGGGAGCTATCCCCAGTGTCCTGGCCAATATTTATCCCTCAACCAACATCACAAAAACAGATGATCTGGTCATTATCACATTGCTGTTTGTGGGAGCTTGCTGTGTTTAAATTGTCTTCTGCGTTTCCTACATTACAACAGTGACTACACTTCACAAGTACTGTATAGCGCTTTGGGATGTCCTGAAGTCGTGAAAGGCTCTATATAAATGCAAGACTTTTCTTTCTTTCAAACTGCCTCTTACTCGCCACAGCTCACCAGCTTATTCGAAGTGAGGCATGAGGCCCAATATCGGGGTGCCTCAGGCCTCACCAATCAGGCACAGGAACTGTACCCTGCCATCTAGGCCATCGAATACCCAATCTTAGCCGATCCATTGTGGAGGTGGCAAGTGCAGAATAAACACTTTATTACTTTAGTGATGTTATTTTAAACCCCACATAAGTTCATAATATTACAAAAAAGGGAATCTCTATTGGGTATCAAACTTAGCCTATCATGAGGTTAAGTGCTAATAAATTATTGGATCTGGGGTGGCGGGAATGTATTCCACCCCAACACAAAACGTGATTCATCAGATTAAAATTCTTTTCCCCAAGAACAATAGGATCGGCAAACAGTACAAGAGCATGAAGATAATTGGCCCGTATTTCCCGATAGGAGACTTCCTGCGTGCGGGGGCCTCTGATCTGGAAAAAATCTACAGACTTACCTGAGGGCTCCCGAGGTGCATACACTTCTGCTCCTGGGCCTCTCCAAACTCGACATGCGCAGGGCCCACGTATCCCAGGGGCGCATGCGGTTCGCAAGTGTCCCTGGGATCACGTGAGCCAGGCGAGCCAATAGAAGAAGGGAATCTTCCTTCATACTTTTGACAGATAGACCTTTCAAATATATAAATGGAGATCACCCCAAAAACACTTTAAAACATTAAATACATTTTTTTAAATCACGTTTTAAAAATGAATTAAAATTACAATAAATTAAATATTAAACAAAAATTTAATTTTTTGAAAATAATAATTAAAGCTTTTTACAGGGCTAAAAATAAACTTATCTTTTTAAAAAGTATTTTTAAATGATAAATAAGTGGAAAAAATGTTTTAAAACTTTTTTTCTACTCTTATGCTGGTAAAAGCAGGCGTAAGATTTCTAAGGGTTTTCTGCGGGTGGAGGTTCTCCAGAAAGTGGAACTATCCGCCCACAGAGGCCCTTCTCCAGGGCAGGCGTCCGATCTGTCAAGAGGATTCTTGACAGATCGAAAATACCGGTTTTCAGCACATGCGCTTCGCATGCCTGAAACCGACATTTCCAATGTCCCTACAGGTGTGTACACACCCGTAGGCATCGGAATATATGGGCCAATGTATTTTTTTACCATGGAACAACAGTAATGAATGGTTGGAAATACTCAGCAGGTCAGGCAACATCTGTAGAGAGAGAAACAGAGTTAACGGGCGTGGTCTTGCCAGCCCTGGGGAGGCGGGTTTGGAGGCGGGACTGCCGGGAAAATGGCAGAATTTGGGGGCAGGTGCCCAACCCGCCTCAATGCCATCTTGCCAGGAGGCGAGTAGCCATCCTGCGTTGGGTCCTGCCTCCTTAAAGCCTATTAACTGCCTGTTAACAAGTGCGGGCTTCCCGAAGGCTCCGAAACCCGCCAGGCCAGCGAGGCGAGTAGTGGGTCTGCGGGGGTCGGTGATTGGGGGGGGGGGTGCAAAAGTGTGCTGTGAAGGTAAGTGTAGAGGTGAGTATCTGAGGTAAGTGCAAAGTGTTAGAAAAAGTGTACTTACCTTTGTTTCTTCCTGCAGGTTTCAGTCGGTGTGTATGCGGAGTGTCTCGCACCTCCACGTTAGAGATGACAGATGGCCGTTGCATTCTCCAATGCAACAATCAGATGATCATTTCTGCAAAAGAAAGATGTTTGATGAGGTCTTGAATTCAAGAGCTCATCAAACTACAGAGAATATCACTGTTTGACAGCTTCACAGAGCTGTCAAACGATAACAATTCATCTGTCAAACATTTTTGACAGATGCAACATCATACATTGACGTTCTCTGCAATCGGCTTTCCCTTGGCCTGCTAAGCCCGCTGGGTGGGCTTAACGAGGTCAATCAAGGGAAAATAGCATGGGTTGGCCAGAAGTTGTTAGAGACGGGACTGAAACCCGACAAGCGGGAGTCCCACCTCCAAAAGCTCCCCATTGACTAAATCACCCCCTTTGTTTCAGGTCGATGACCCTTCGTCAGAACTGGAAAATGTAGCCTCCCTGTCAATCTGGGCGTAGTTACACTCGGCTGAGGTTAACGAGCGCGACGCAAAGGCTATTGGCCTCTCTGAACCATCAAGGAATTTGTGTGACAGCACCGCTCCGATACCATAGGGAGGCGCATCACATGCTAACTGAATCGGTAGTGTTGGATTGTAGTGGGCCAATACTTCTTTTGAAGTGATTAGGCATTTACATTTCTGAAAGGCACGCTTACACTCATCACTCCATTTCCATGTTACTCCAGTTTGCAGTAGGGCGTACAGTAGGTGCAGAATTGTAGATAAATTCGGCAAGAACTTATGGTAGTAGTTCACCAACCCGAGGAACGACCTCAGTTGCGACACATTTTCCGGGGCTGGAGCCTTGAGTACAGCCTCAATCTTGTCCGGCGACTTATGCAACCCTTCCTCATCAATCATGTGGCCACAATACGAAATTTGTCTCCTGAAGAACTCGCATTTGGGGCGGTTGGCTTGTAGCCCATATTCCTGTAATCTCGTGAGCACCTGCTCCAGGTTGGCAAGGTGTTCACTGTCATTTTCGCCCGTAACCAGGATGTCGTCCAAATAACACTGGGTCCCCGGGATCCCTTGCAGGACTTGTTCCATCGCCCTCTGCCAAATAGCCGGGGCTGATGCTACCCCGAATACCAGTCGATTGTACTGGTAAAGGCCTTTGTGAGTGTTTATCGTGAGGTATTTCCTAGATGCTTCTTCCACCTCCATTTGTAGATACGCTTGGGCCAGATCAATCTTTGTAAAGCGTTTCCCTCCAGATAGTGAGGCGAAAATATCTTCTATCCGTGGAAGTGGATATTGTACTGTGTGCAGGACTGGGTTCACAGTTACCTTGAAGTCCCCACAGATGCGAACCTTCTTCGGTTCCCCAGGCGTGCTGCTCAATGATTTCTTCATTACAGGAACGATGGGTGTGGCCCACTCGCTCCAGTCCACCTTGGACAGCACACCCGAACGCTCCAGACTCTCCAGCTCTGCTTCAACGGCTGGGCGGATCGCGTAAGGTACCGGTCTGGCCTTAAAAAATTTTGGGTTTGCGTTATCTTCGATTTTTATCGTTGCCGTTACTCCTTTTAGAGTCCCAAGTCCTTGTTGGAACACCTCTTTCGCGTCTGTTAGAATCTTTGACAGTCGTCCAGGTGTGACGTCATCATCCTTTTTATCAGTCACAGTTAGCGCCTGAATGGAATGCCAATCCAATTGTATTTTTCGGATCCATTCACGTCCCAATAATGGTGGTCCTCCATCTGGTAGTATATATAGATACAGTTTCTGTGTTTCCTTGCCGTTGTATTCAACTGGCACCCTTATTTTTCCTCTGGGGTAGACTTTTTGCCCCGTGTATGTCTTCAATACAATGGACGTGTCCTTCAAGGGTATGTGTGAGAATAGCCGCTCATAGTCTCGTTGATTCATGACAGTTAGGGCTAATCCTGTGTCCAATTCCATCTTTACTGGGGACCCTGCTATCATGAGGGTGACCCAGATGGTTCGGTGATCCTCCTTTGCGATCACGTTGTGTAACTTTAGACAACTTAGTCTCCTGCTCCCGGAGTCCTTATCACTCTCCTGATCTTCCGAACTACTGTCTGTCAATTTCTTTACTTTCTTGTACTTTTCCTTAGTAGTTCTTTGTCCTTAAACCAGCAGTCCTTCTGATCATGGGTTGTTATGTCGCAGCGATAGCACTTTTCTGCTCCATACGCCATTTCGTTAGCGCTGTATTCCTGTGGTTTCTGTTGTATTTCCGCAGCTCCCCGTGCTGCTGCTTCGTAGGATACTGCCACGCTGAAAGCCTGTTCTAGCGTCAGGTCCTTTTCCGAAAGTAGTCGTTTCTGGGTTCCTTCACTCTGGAGCCCGCAGACAAACTTATCCCGTAAGGTGTCTGCCAGTCCTGCTCCGAACTGGCAGTGCTTCAATAACTTGCGTAGTTCCGTAAGATAGTCAGCATTGCTCTCATCTTTGTGCTGGTTTCTTTTATGGAACTTGAATCTTTCTGCTATCAGCAGCGGTGTAGGGTTTAGGTGTTCCTGTAAGATATTAACAATCTCCTCAAAACTTTTCTCCATTGGTTTAGCTGGGGTAATTAAATTCCGCAATAGGCCGTACTTTCTTGCGCCCATCAAATTTAATAATACCGACGCCTTCTTTCCATCGGCCACCTCATTTGCCTTGCAGTACACTTCAATTCTTTCCACATACGTGGTCCAGTCTTCTACCTCGTTGTCGAAAGCAGTGATACTGCCACTTTTCGGCATCTTGGGTGATTTAAAATGGCGCCTCCCGCACTTTTTCTTCTTCACCAATGGATTAAAATGGCGCCTCCCGCGCTTTTCCTTCTTCCCCAATGGAATAAAATGGCGCCTCCCGCGCTTTTCCTTCTTCCCCTTGCTGCCACGCTGCTCCTAGCATTCTGCAGGGTAATGGTGGTGACCCGCGGCTTCGGCGCGTCTCACTTTTCCTTCCCCTTGTTTTATTTTCGCTACGCTGTCCGGTTCTTGAGCATCGACCGCGCCCTGTGCGCTCCACCCTCTCTCTCTCTCTCTCTCTCTCTTTTCCTCCCGACGACGCTGCACGGCCCCTTTGCAGAGCCGCTCGATCGAGCTCGAGCCCGTCGCAATCCGGAAGGGTCAGCACACTACCTGCTACCAGCACGATTTGCTGGAACACCTTGACTGGGGAGCCAAGCCCAGCTCTCCACAGCCTCTCCTGCAACTCTCCGAACTCCGATGGATCCTTGGGCGGTTGCCCGCGGTTGATGCCTGTTGTTCTGACTCCGGCCTCCAAAAACTTCTTCTCAGGGAAAGATCCCCATGAGGTGATGCAGTACAGCAGGTGTGTTCGAACCTGTTCGCCGCCAATGTAGTGTCCGTGTATAAATAATACACGGACTGCAGGAGAACAATAATAACAGGTATTTACTGAACAGAGGGTACTCTTTTATTTGGACCCAAAAAAAAACCCAATTCGACTGTAAATAAACAAAAGTTCAACTAAAGCTTAACAAATCAAATTAAAATTTGGTTTTCCGTGTTGATGATGCACTCCAATCCCCGCGGCGCCCACCGGTCGCGGAAATACTCAAGCGCACCGGCGGACACCGCGTGCTCCATCTCCAGGGCCACCCGGGCGCGAACATGGCCACAGAAGAGAGGCAGGCAATCCGGCTGGACGACCCCCTCGACCGCCCGCTGCCTGGACCAATTGATGGCTCTTTCAGCCAGGCCCAGGAGCAGGCCCACAAGGAGGTCCTCCAACCTGTCCGCTCCCCTCCGCACCGGGTGACCGTAGATCAAGCGCGTGGGACTGAAGTGCAACCAAAAATCGAGGAGCAGCCCCTTCAAGTAGTGAAAGAGGGGCTGCAACCTCTCACATTCCATATAAGCGTGAAACACGGACTCCTCCAGGCCGCAAAAAATGCAGGCGGCCTGGGAGTCCGTGAACCTACTTAAAACCTTATTGCACGGGACCGCTCCTTGCAACACCCTCCAGGCCAAGTCCCCGATGGAACAAGGGAGGACTCCCGCGTAGAGAGCCCTCCATTGGGGACCTCCGCCACCGCCAGTCGGCAAGACGCCACGCCAAGGCATGTCCGGACGGTAGACGAAGATGGCAAAGTGGAGAGTGTGCAGGAGCAGCCCGTACAGGAAACCCCTCCGCGCGGAATGAAAAGGCACGGAGGGTATTTCCTCGAGACGGCTCAAGTTGTGAGGCGCCGGTTCCCGAGGGGAGTTTCGGGGCCGGGCGCCGATGAGGAATTCCATCCGAACGGGGGTAAGCTCGGACGGGATCGCCCTACGTGCTTGAGCCGCCTCGATACACCTAGTGGAGTCGGGGCCCAGTGCCGCTTTCACCGATTCGATGGCTTCGACCGCGAGCCGGACGTTGGCCCAGGACAGGCGCCGCGCCAGCTCCTCCGGCGCCATCCAGCCCGCTCCTCCGCCATCGAGCAGGTCCCCGACTCTGGTCACCTTGCCAAGCACAGCGCTGCCCTCCGCCAGCCACCCGAACCCGCGTTTGTGGAGGTGCGGATTCCTGAGCAGCGGCTCCCGAAGGAGAGCCGCCGCTCCTGACGGGGGAGAGCTCCGCCTGGAAGCGACGTAGTTCCAAACCCATAGCAGTTCCTGTTAGAAGACAGGCAGCTCCCGAAGGCCGGCACGCCTGCCGCCTGTAGTGTATGTAACCGTTCCACCTTTAAGAGAACTATTTTAAGAGTTGCACTACTTTATCTTGGCTGCTGTATACTGTAATACCGGCGGTGACCACACCGGTATGTAGGTGCTGTGTAATGATTTATTGGGCAGTTCCGCCCTGACCTTCAACTAGTAAAGACCTGTTAAAGTTTACTCTTGTGGTCTGTGTAGTAATTCTCACTATAACACACAGACTTAACAGTGGCGACGAGTACGATCTTACCCTGCGGCAGAGATACATCCAAGGCAGTTTAATGGGCGTCGAGAAGAGGCATCCGCCCTCATCATTCTGCTGAGGAAAGACTCGGGTCTGCAGAGCAAAGGAAGAATTCTGACACGAAGCCTTCCATCAGCAACAGGCACGGTGGTGGGTAAGCCGATCAGCGACGAGCAGCAAGTCGGCCACGTTGACTGTGAGTAGGGGAGAAAATTTTTAAAAAACGGAGGATATAAGGGCGGAGAACTCGACCACAGCCGGGGAAAAGAGCCGGACAGAAGTCGGGGCCAGAGGCGCTGAGACTGGGGCAGCGTAAGGCACGGAAGCCGCGGTGAATACAAACGCAGCCGGTGTGAGAGACCGGGCTACAAGCGGGCTGGGAGATGCAACAGCGTCAAGAGAGAGCTCGACCGCGACCAGTGAAAAAGGCCGGGCAGCTACCGAGGCCGCGAGGCGCAGCGACCGGGACAGCGTAAGGCGCGGGAGAAAATAGCAGGCTGGGAGACGCAACAGCGTCGAGAGAGCTCGACCGTGACGGGTGAAAAAGGCCGGGCAGCTACCGAGGCCGCGAGGCGCAGCGACCGGGATGATCGTAAGGCGCGGGAGAAAATTTAAAAAAAACCGCGGAGAACTCAGCCGCAGCCGGGAGGGAAAGGACCAGACTGCAAGAGGGGCTGGGAGGCACGATCGTAAGGCGCGGGAGAAAATAAAAAAAACCGCGGAGAACTCAGCCGCAGCCGGGGGGAAAGGACCGGACTGCAAGAGGGGCTGGGAGGCACGATTTGAAAACCGCTGGGGAGGGCGAACGCAGCAGTACGGCAATCGCCATTACAGCCAGCGGGGGAGAAAGGCAAACGCGGGAAGCCGCCATTTTCGTAGGCGGGGGAAGAAGACGAGCGCGGGAAGCCGCCATTTTCGTAGGCGGGGGAAGAAGACGAGCGCGGGAAACCGCCATTTTGAAAAAAAAAGTTAAAGAAAAATTTCTTTTTGTTTCTCAAGAAGATTGCGAGGATGCCTAAGCGTGGCAACATCAACGATTTCGATCCCGATGTTGAAGATTGGGCCACGTATGTAGAACGCATAGAGATATATTGTAAGGCAAATAAAATATCAAATGAAGATAAAGCATTAACCTTACTAAACTCAATGGGTGCGAAGACATACGGGCTATTGAAGCATCTTCTATCACCAGCTAAACCGGCGGATCAGACTTACGCTAATATTGTTGCTGTCCTGAAGAATCATTTGAACCCCACACCGCTGATGTTAGCGGAACGGTTTAAATTTTATGCGAGAACACAACTGAAAGAGGAAAGCAACGCGGAGTACTTAATTGAACTGCATAAGCTAACGAAATACTGTCAGTTTGGGGAAAGACTGACAGAGGCACTGAGAGACAAATTCGTGTGTGGATTGTCGAAAGAAGGAACACAAAAGCGGTTGCTTGAAGAGAATGATCTTACACTTGATAAGGCTGTCACTATTGCAGCATCGCACGAAGCCGCAGCGAGAGGCACTGCGGAAATGCAGCTGAAGGCAGCGGTACTCAGCGTAGATCAAATGGCTTTGGGTACAACGAAATGTTATCGTTGTGGAAAGACAACACACGATCAGAACCAATGCTGGTTTAAAGACCAGGAATGTAGAAAATGTGGCAAGCTTGGTCACATAGCTAAAGTATGCCGGTCAGGAAAGAAGACCAGCAACAAAAAGTCACCGCAGGAAAAGTGCAGAAAGGTACATAAGGTGGCTGAGAAGAGTTCGGATGAACAGAATTCGGATTCAGACTGCAACAGCCAGGAACTGGGTAGTCTGAGAATTCACAATGTGAGTAAGGAAGCTGACCGACAAACTATCTGGGCCACACTGCAGATAGCAGGAGTCCACGTGAAGATGGAATTGGACACCGGATCGGCGTTGACGGTCATGAATAAGCAAGATTACAAAAAGTTATTCACACATATTCCCCTATGGGATACGGAGATAATATTGCAGACATACACGGGGCAAAGAGTATAGCCCATCGGAAAGGTAAAAGTCAAGGTGAGACACAAGGGCAAAGAACACCAAGGAATGGACTTATATGTACTACCTGAGGGAGGTCCACCACTTCTGGGACGGGAGTGGATCAGGAAAATAAATATGGACTGGCACCCCCTAAAAGCAATGACGGTAGATTCCGGAAAAAGAAAAGATGTCAAACCTGAACGATTGTCCAGAGTACTGGATGAGGGCATATGCAGCAGTGACAGTGATAAAGCAGAGAGTGAGAACTCGGTGAAGACAATCAGCTCAGACTCTGGAACTGATGATGGTAAGACCAGCCCATGTGCAAAAGACAAGTCTAAAATGGACTTGCAGACTAATGATGGACAAACGAAGGAGTGCATAAATGCTTCAGAAGAGAACAAAGTATCAGAACAGAATTCCACTGAACAACAGCAACATAGTTTGACAGAGAATTCTGAGTCTGTCCAGCCTACAGACATGCACATTTCTGAGGAACACCGGGCTCGAACTCAACTCCATTTCAAACTACAACAACAATTAGAACAAATGATTCGCCGTTTTGAGCAAGAGATGAATGCAACGAAAACGTTCTTTGACACAGAGTGGGAGATTCTGGAAAGACAGCAGAAGCAGCTGATTGAGAAAATGGAACAGGAACACACAAACCGTCTGCGCGATGAGGCCAAACGAATCAAAGCTGAGCAAGAAAGGGAATATGTCAAATTCATCGATCAGTTGAAAGCTAAGAAGAAAGAGCACCCTTTTGTGAGCAGTGTCAGCAGTAATAAGCCACTCAGGGGATTGGTGGCAGAGGCAAAAGCTGAAGTGATGGAGGAAATAGAAGACAATAGAGGAGAAGCAGAAGATGATGACTCATCTGAACCATTATCACCCCTACCAGAAGACAATAGAGAAGAAGCAGAAGATGATGACGCATCTGAACCATTATCACCCCTACTAGGTCACGCACGTGGTCCCTCCGAACTGAGCCAAATCAGTCTGGAAGTAGAAAAACTTCCCAAGGTACTCGAGCCTTTAGAAGTCAGCAATGCTGGTTCTGAAGTTACGAAAGTTCAAGCTGTTAAGTCCAGTGAAGGACTATTAGATGAGTCACCCCAGCAACGAGAACCTACTACACCACCGAGAACTACTACACCACCGAGGCGTTATCCGGACCGAGTCAGGAAGCGCAGGAGGCGCCTCTGCAGAGACTGAATCTGTGAACTGTTTTTACATGAAGTTGTGTATATATGTTATGTTTAATGGGGAATATATATACTGTTAAGCTAAAAAGGGAGGATTGTAGTGTATGTAACCGTTCCACCTTTAAGAGAACTATTTTAAGAGTTGCACTACTTTATCTTGGCTGCTGTATACTGTAATACCGGCGGTGACCACAGCGGTATATAGGTGCTGTGTAATGATTTATTGGGCAGTTCCGCCCTGACCTTCAACTAGTAAAGACCTGTTAAAGTTTACTCTTGTGGTCTGTGTAGTAATTCTCATTATAATACACAGACTTAAAACCGCCCACTTTCGCGAACAGGAGCTGCATGTCGTAATTGAGGCCGTGCAGCTGGCGGAAGAAAAACGTCGCCAGCGCACACCATCTCGGAGGATTCTCGACGTACAGGTATCTCTGCAGCGTCTGAAGACGGAAAGTCGCAGCCTGGGTGCGAAGGCACACCAGCGCCTGACCGCCCTCCCTACGCGGGAGACACAGAACCGCGGCAGAGACCCAGTGCTTCCTTTTGTCCCAGAAGAAGTCGATGAGCTTCTTCTGCATCTTGGCGACAAACGCAGGGGGAGGGATCAAAGTGACCAACCGGTACCACAACATGGCGGCCACCAGCTGGTTTATGACCAGCGCTCGACCCCTGTAGGACAACACTCGGAGCAGTCCTGTCCAGCGTCCTAGGCGAGCGGTGACTTTGGCCTCCAGCTCTTGCCAGTTCGCCGGCCAGGCGTCCTCGGCAGGGCTAAGGTAGACTCCCAAATAGAGGAGGTGCGTGGTGCTCCAGGTGAAAGGCATGAACTCCTCCAGCAGGGAGTCCACCCGCCACTGACCCACCAGGAGTCCGGAACATTTCTCCCAGTTGATCTTGGCGGAGGATGCGTCCGAGTAAATCTGCTGGCATTCCCGCATCCTCCGCAAGTCAGCGGGATCCGTGGCCGTGAGGAGCACGTCATCGGCATAAGCCGAGAGGACCACCTCCACGCCCGGCCCTTGCAGAGCCAGTCCGGTCAACCTCTTCCGCAAGAGGCGCAGGAGTGGCTCCATGCAAACGGCGTATAACTGACCGGACATGGGGCATCCCTGATGCACCCCCCTCCCGAAGCGAAGGGGCGCCGTCAAGGACCCGTTAACTTTAATCGGACACTCTGCGGCGGCGTACAAAAGTCGGATCTGGGCGACGAAATGTGTCCCGAACCCGAATGCGCGCAGAGTCCCGAAGAGATACTCGTGATCCACCCTGTCGAACGCCTTCTCCTGATCCAGGGAGAGGAAGGCTACCGACAGACCAGCCCTCTGGGAGTGGTGGACCAGGTCCCAGACCAGATGGATGTTATCATGGATGGTCCGGCCCGGGACCGTGTAGGACTGGTCAGGGTGGATCATGTGGGCCAGCACGGTGCCAAGGCGAGCAGACATGGCCCTGGCAAAGATTTTATAGTCCGGGCTGAGGAGGGAGACCGGGCGCCAGTTCTTAATGAGGCGGAGATCGCCCTTCTTAGGCAGCAGGACAATGACCGCCCTGCGCCAAGAGAGGGGCATCTCCCCGGTCGCCAAACTTTCCCCCAGGACCCGCGCGTAGTCGCCCCCCAAGACGTCCCAGAATGTCCTGTGGAACTCCACGGTCAGCCCATCCAACCCCGGGGACTTTCCCCTAGAGAGCTGGCGGAGGGCGCCAGTCAGCTCCGCCAGGCTTAGCGGAACGTCCAGTTTTTCGGCGTCCTCCGGGCTGACCTTCGGCGGGTCCTCCCACAAAACTCTGCGTGCATCCTCGCTGGACGGATCCGGAGAGAAAAGAGGCCCGTAGTAGGCGCAGGTCTCTGCGCTGATTCCCTCCGGATCCGAGACCAGAGATCCGTCGTCGGCCAGCAGCCCCAAGAGCTGCTTACGGACCCCCCGTCTTTTTTCCAGCGAGTAGAAGAAGGGGGAGCCGCGGTCCAGGTCCCGCAGGAGCTGGATCCGCGACCTTACGTACGCGCCTCGGGACCCGACGAGCTGCAGGTCCTTCAGCGCGCCCTTCTTCTCTTCGTACACCTTCCGCAGGGCCGGGTCCCCGACGACCTGACCAAGACGGGACTCCAGGTCGAGCACCTCCTTCTCCAACCACCCGACCCGGGCCTCCCGCCTCTTGGTCGACCCCTTCGCGTACTCCTGACAGAAGAGACGGATGTGAGCCTTGCCCACATCCCACCATAGCCTCAAGAAGGGGAAGCCCCCCTGCTTCCTTCGCCAGTCGGCCCAGAATCGACGAAACGAATCCCGGAACCATGCGTCTTCCAGCAGCAGGTTGTTAAAATGCCAGTACGCGGACCCCCCCCGCGCTCGCAGCGGAGCGAGCTCCGCCCATACCAGGTGGTGGTCCGTGCATGGCACCGGCCGCATGGAAGCCGCCGGAACGAAGGAGACGTACGCCCAGGAAATGTAAAGGCGGTCGATTCTGGACCTTCCTCCCCCAGACCTCACGCTAGTGAAGGCGCTGGAGTCGGGGTGGAGATTTCGCCAGACGTCCACCAAGTCGAAGGACCCAACCAGGTCCCTCAACTTCTCCATCGCCGCCGGGCTTCGCGGGGGACCCGAACGGTCCCTCGCCTCGAGGGTGCAGTTAAAATCCCCCCCGAGGATGACGCACTCGCCCACGTCGATGGAGCCCAAAAGAGCGGACACTTCTTCGAAGAAGCGCACTTGCTGCGCACTGGTCTGAGGGGCGTACACGTTCACTAGATGGAGCGGCACGCCCCCCAGGCGAACAGTGACCTGGAGCAAGCGGCCCGGCACGTGCTCCTTGACCCCCAAGATCTCCGGCTGAGAATGCGGGGCCAGCAAGATAGCCACCCCACTGGAATTGTTGGAGAGGTGACTCATGCTGACCCCTCCTTGCCACTCCAGGAGCCACGTGGCTTCGTCTCCCGGAACGGTGTGGGTTTCTTGCAGGAAGCACACCGTATACTTCCCGTCCCGAAGGACCGAGAAGTTGTTGAATCTGCGGCGCGCCTCCCTGCTGCCGTTGATGTTGAGGCTGGCTGTGTTTATCTTCATGTCAGAAGCATAGTGCAACCTCTACCTACAACTAACGGGGGGAGGAAGCGCGGCCGCTAGTCAGCCGCCACTTCCTCAGCAGCCCAGTGAGAAACGTTCTGAGCCGACGCAGCTCAAGCGGGTTCACACCCTCGTCCGCGCCCATGATCTTAACGGCGGCGCGGACGGATACGATGAGCAGCGCCAGCTCCGACCACCTGTCGAGGGCCAGCCGGACCTTCCCGCGCCGACCCAGGCACGTGGCCATAAAATCCCGGAGTTCCTTTACGGGAATGAGGGGAGACTCGGCAGGGGGCACGAGGTCGTCCGGCGCCGGAGTCCGACTCGTCCTCCGTGCCCATCACCGAGTCCCCATCCTCCTCCAGGGGGTCGTCACCAGCGGCCGACCCGTCCACTGCGCAGTGCGCAGCAAACGGCTCGGCCGCACCAGCCAGCCCCGCCTCTGCCCACATCCCACCCCCAGGATCAGCGGCAGAGGATTTCTCCCTGGGCTCCTCTAGGGGTGCTAGGCCAGAAGACGGCGGCGGTTCAGAGCTCCCCTCCGCCCCAGACGCCGGAACGACCGGAGAAACAACAATTCCCAGCTCCTCCAATACGTCCGGCACCAGAGACGTAGCCAGGGGGCCATCCTCCACCAACCTCCGACCCAGCGGGTGGGGTGTTCTGAATTAAACCCTCTACCAGGTCGAGCAGCCCCTGGGAGATGTCCGGGTCGCATTGGGCGAGCTCATTAGCCTCGAGCTCACCCGACCCGGACCCCAGGCCGCCCGACCCGGCGAGGGGTAACGGCACCGATAGAATATCGATTTCAGTCTCCGCCGTGGGTTGTTCCGCGACCCCCCCATGGCCAGGGTCCCGTCCCCACCCCCGGGAGGCACGTGCTGGACAGACACATCTGCCTCAGCCTCCCGAGGGACAGGCGACCCCTGCCGATCGCCGGTGATGGTGACAGCAGTGGGGGGGGTGCGCAGTACCCGCGGCGGGCGACGACTCCCCCTGATCGGAGGGACCTTCCTCCTTCCGGTCCTCCTCCTCTTCCAGGGGGTCGCGCCTTCTTTTTAGCACGGAGGGAGCGAGGGAGACCTCCATGTCTGCAAAGGCCACCTCCTCAACTCCCTCCGGTGGAGCAGGTTTGTCGGGTTCCTCGGGCCCGAGCCCGGCCGCAGGTATTGGCATTACCGCTGCGGCGGTCGCGGCCACAGGCTCGGGCACGAGGCCCCTCCCGCTCACATCTGCCCTGATCAACTCCGCGAGGAGCGCGGGTGTAAGTGGCTCAAGGGGCAAGGGCTCGCCATCCACGGGGGGACCCGCCCTAAGGTGCTTCTTTTTTCCCCGCGCCTTCTTTCCGGCCGGACACGCTCCCTCCCCCCCGCCGGAGGCCTTGGTGGCGTCGGCCCCCGACGTCAACCGCGCATCAGATGTACTTGACGCGCGGGCAGACCCAGGGGGAGGAGCAGCGGCGGCGCCAGCCTTGGCCGCACGAGATGATCCGGCGGCCTTGGAGGCAGGGCAGTTCCTCCTGATGTGCCCCACCTTCTTGCAGGCGTGGCACCGCACACCGTCCGACGTCCAAAAGGCGCGGTAGGCAGTCCCCTCGTGGAGGACGATGAACGCCCCGTCAGTGTCCTCCTCCCGCGCCAGCTGGATAAACAGCTGGCGCCGGAAGGAGAAGACGTGGCGAAGGCTGGCCTCCCGGAAGCCGAGTGGGATGGGTGTGATCCCCGACCTCACCTCCCCAAGTTGTCGCAAATGGGGAAGGAGGAGCTCACCAGGAACATAGGGCGGGACGTTGGAAATGATGATCCTCTGCGCGGTTGCCTCGAGAGGATCCACCGGCAGGAAGGTCCCACCCACGGTGAGCCCCTTGGCGACAGCCAGGGACACCGCCCGCTCCGACCCCAGGATGAACACAGCCTTCCCATACATTTTCGAGGCCGCGACGATGGCTGAGGGGCCGACAACCCCAGCCATGGCCTTGACGCAGGCCTCGATGGTCATAGTGGGGTGAGTGTAGCTCTTCACCCCAAGCTTTTTGGTTATCAGTCTAAATGGTGACGGGGCAGCGGGAGCAGCTGTGGCTGTGGCTGCCGCTCCCGCATAAGTCTTGGCTTGCCCCGCCACCGGCGAAGATGTAGTTGCCATTCTGGGGTGCTTTTATAAGGGCTACACTCACCCCAAGTCACAGGCCTGAAGGTGTTAATGACCTCGGGTAATATATATATTTTTTGTCCTCTATTGAGCAGAGGGAGCTGATTTAAATAAGGACACACCTCTCCCCTTATTGATTTAAATTGGGAGAGGGGCCTTCTCCCCTCTTCTCAATCGGCAATTAATAAAAAAAGATGAAACTAAGGTGCCTTGGAGAAACAGGCAGAGAGAGACAAAGAGAGAGAGGGGGGGTGGGTGGGAAGGAGGGAGGCTGCAAAGGGCAGTGTTGCCACTCAGGATGGTGGGTGGGTGTTGGCAGGGTTGCACTCTCCGATGGAAAAAGTCTTTGGTGGTGATGGTCTTCTGGCAGGGGGAGAAGATGTCTTCACCTGGGAAAGCTGGAGAAGCCCAGGCTCAGTCCTGCAACAGGTCTTAACGATGCAATTTAAATGAAATTAAAGACTTCACCTTGGGCAGCTCCAGCTCTCCCAGGGCAGGCAATAGAAGGGATGCTAAATTAGTGGTGTGTGTGGCCTAGCTTTTAACAAGAGCCACACACACACACACTGCACCCCTTGATGATCCGGCCTTGCTTCTTCTTTTCTCCCCCACCTAAAATACAAAGTCTTGGGAGAGTGCCCCAAATAACACCCACCTGTAGATGTTCAAGATGATGGCCTAGAAATTCACTAGCCTTAGCGCCGCTTTTGAGGCGCTAGAGGGACTAGCGCCAGAGTTATGGCCAGTTAAAAAATTCCCTGGGGCCCTAAATCGGCGTTGCACCGGTAGCGCTGCGCCGGCACTGATGACGTCATCGGTGTGCGCAGCGTCCCAGTTGCCGTGGTAACCCGCCCGAACTCCGAAATTGAGTTGCGGCCGCCTCGCACGTGGCAGCCGCAAGCAACGTTCTGGCAGAGGTGCCTTACTCCAGTTTGCGCCGGCGCATTAAAGGCCCCGCGGCGGCCGGCCACTTTCCCGCCGGCCGCCTGCCCGCAGCTCCCTCCCCGGACTTCTCCCCCCCCCAACCCCGGAACAGATGCAAGCCCGGCACTTGTCCGAGGTGCCGGGCTCATTTTTAAGCTGATTTGCGCGGGCCGCGGCCGGGTGCAGGCAGCTCCTCCTTAACGGGAGGAGGAGGCCTGCACGTCCCCAGCCTGCCGCACCGCATCGGGTGCCGCAGCGCCGGAATTGTGGCGCGAAACGGCAGTTAGCGCCGATGTACCGCCGCAAAGACCCTTCAGTAGCGCCGGCAGCCGTTTGGGCGCGGCGCCACTGAATTTTTGGCGCGCGCAGGGAACCTAGCGCCGGCACTAACTTCCGGCGCTAAAGCCCTGGCTAAGCCAAAACCCAATTTCTAGGCCGATGTTTCTTCCCTCCTTCCAAACAGTTGGTTTCTCTCCCCTCTCTCCCTCTCCTGAAGTGGAGGCCAATTTGGGGAGGCAGTGATAGGAAAAGGCCTCTCCCCTGGTTGATGTTGATGTAGGCCTCCTTTCTCCTTCTCCTCCTCTGTCCTGTCTCTCCAGGCACCTCAGCTGCATTGATGGTGTTGGAGGAGGTGGAGGTGGTGATCTAACGTTCTCCTCCACTACCTGGTCAGGAGACCACCACTCTCCACTCTCTTGCTTTGGCAGCTCCTTCTCCTTCTGCTTGCAGCTGCACCGCCAGCAATGCTGTGAATGAGGTACAACAGAGGGCACTCTTTTGTTTGCACCAAAAATAAAACAAATTGACTGTAAACAAAAGTTCAACTAAAACTTAACAAATCAAATTAAAATGTGGTTATCCGGGTTGACGATGCACTCCAGTCCCCGCGGCACCCACCGGTCGCGGAAATACTCAAGCGCACCGGCGGACACCGCGTGCTCCATCTCCAGGGCCACCCGGGCGCGAACATGGCCGCGGAAGAGAGGCAGGCAATCCGGCTGGACGACCCCCTCGACCGCCCGCTGCCTGGACCAATTGATGGCTCTTTTAGCCAGGCCCAGGAGCAGGCCCACAAGGAGGTCCTCCAACCTGTCCGCTCCCCTCCGCACCGGGTGACCATAGATCAAGAGCGTGGGACTGAAGTGCAACCAAAAATTGAGGAGCAGCCCCTTCAAGTAATGAAAGAGGGGCTGCAACCTCTCACACTCTATATAAATGTGAAACACGGACTCCTCCAGGCCGCAAAAAATGCAGGCGGCCTGGGAGTCCGTGAACCTACTTAAAACCTTATTGCACGGGACCGCTCCGTGCAACACCCTCCAGGCCAAGTCCCCGATGGAACAAGGGAGGACTCCCGCGTAGAGAGCCCTCCATTGGGGACCTCCGCCACCACCGGTCAGCAAGACGCCACGCCAAGGCGTGTCCGGACGGTAGACGAAGATGGCAAAGTGGAGAGTGTGCAGGAGCAGCCCGTACAGGAAACCCCTCCGCGCGGAATGAAAAGGCACGGAGGGTATTTCCTCGAGACGGCTCAAGTTGTGAGGCGCCGGTTCCCGAGGGGAGTTTCGGGGCCAGGCGCCGATGAGGAATTCCGTCCGAACGGGGGTAAGCTCGGACGGGATCGCCCCACGTGCTTGAGCCGCCTCGATACACCTAGTGGAGTCGGGGCCCAGTGCCGCTTTTACCGATTCGATGGTTTCGACCGTGAGCCGGACGTTGGCCCAAGACAGGCGCCGCGCCAGCTCCTCCGGCGCCATCCAGCCCGCTCCTCCACCATCGAGCAGGTCCCCGACTCTGGTCACCTTGCCAGCCACAGCCCTACCCTCCGCCAGCCGCCTGAACCCGTGTTCGTGGAGGTGCGGATTCCTGAGCAGCGGCTCCCGAAGGAGAGCCGCCGCTCCCGACGGGGGAGAGCTCCGCCTGGAAGCGACGTAGTTCCAAACCCATAGTAGTTCCTGGTAGAAGACAGGCAGCTCCCGTAGGCCGGCACGCCTGCTGCCCACTTTCGCAAACAGGAGCTGCGTGTCGTAATTGAGGCCGTGCAGCTGGCGGAAGAAAAACGTCGCCAGCGCACACCATCTCGGAGGATTCTCGACGTACAGGTATCTCTGCAGCGTCTGAAGATGGAAAGTCGCAGCCTGGGTGCGAAGGCACACCAGTGCCTGACCGCCCCCCCTAAGCGGGAGACACAGAACCGCGGCAGAGACCCAGTGCTTCCTTTTGTCCCAGAAGAAGTCGATGAGCTTCTTCTGTATCTTGGCGACAAACGCAGGGGGAGGGATCAAAGTGACCAACCGGTACCACAACATGGCGGCCACCAGCTGGTTTATGACCAGCGCTCAACCCCTGTAGGACAACACTTGGAGCAGTCCTGTCCAGCGTCCTAGGCGAGCGGTGACTTTGGCCTCCAGCTCTTGCCAGTTCGCCGGCCAGGCGTCCTCGGCAGGGCTAAGGTAGACTCCCAAATAGAGGAGGTGCGTGGTGCTCCAGGCGAAAGGCCTGAACTCCTCCGGCAGGGAGTCCACCCGCCACTGACCCACCAGGAGTCCGGAACATTTCTCCCAGTTGATCTTGGCGGAGGATGCGTCCGAGTAAATCTGCTGGCATTCCCACATCCTCCGCAAGTCAGCGGGATCCGTGACCGTGAGGAGCACGTCATCGGCGTAAGCCGAGAGGACCACCTCCACGCCCGGCCCTTGCAGAGCCAGTCCCGTCAACCTCTTCCGCAAGAGGCGCAGGAAAGGCTCCCCGCAAATGGCATATAACTGACCGGACATGGGGCATCCCTGATGCACCCCCCTCCCGAAGCGAAGGGGCGCCGTCAAGGACCCGTTAACTTTAATCAGACACTCCGCGGCGGCGTACAGAAGTCGGATCCGGGCGATGCAATGCGTCCCGAACCCGAATGTGCGCAGAGTCCCGAAGAGATACTCGTGATCCACCCTGTCGAACGCCTTCTCCTGATCCAGGGAAAGGAAGGCGACCGACAGACCAGCCCTCTGGGAGTGGTGGACCAGGTCCCTGACCAGATGGATGTTATCGTGGATGGTCCGGCCCGGGACCGTGTAGGACTGGTCGGGGTGGATCATGTGGGCCAGCACGGTGCCAAGGCGAGCAGACATGGCCCTGGCAAAGATTTTATAGTCCGTGCTGAGGAGGGAGACCGGGCGCCAGTTCTTAAGGAGGCGGAGATCGCCCTTCTTAGGCAGCAGGACAATGACCGCCCTGCGCCAAGAGAGGGGCATCTCCCCGGTCGCCAAACTTTCCCCCAGGACCCGCGCGTAGTCGCCCCCCAAGACGTCCCAGAACGCCCTGTGGAACTCCACGGTCAGCCCGTCCAGCCCCGGGGACTTTCCCCTAGAGAGCTGGCGGAGGGCGCCGGTCTGCTCCGCCAGGCTTAGCGGAGCGTCCAATTTTTCGGTGCCCTCCGGGCCGACCTTCGGCAGGTCCTCCCACAGGAGCTGGATCCGCGACCTCACGTATGCGCCTCGGGACCCGACGAGCTGCAGGTCCTTCAGCGCGCCCTTCTTCTCTTCGTACACCTTCCGCAGGGCCGGGTCCTCGACGACCTGACCGAGACGGGACTCCAGGTCGAGCACCTCCTTCTCCAACCGCCCGACCCGGGCCTCCCGCCTCTTGGTCGACCCCTTCGCGTACTCCTGACAGAAGAGACAGATGTCAGCCTTGCCCACATCCCACCATAGCCTCAAGGAGGGGAAGCCCCCCTGCTTCCTTCTCCAGTCGGCCCAGAATCGACGAAACGAATCCCGGAACCGTGCATCCTCCAGCAGCAGGTTGTTAAAATGCCAGTACGCGGACCCCCCCGCGCGCGTGCAGCGGAGCGAGCTCCGCCCACACCAGGTGGTGGTCTGTGCATGGCACCGGCCGCATGGAAGCTGCCGGAACGCAGGAGATGTACGCCCGGGAAATGTAGAGGCGGTCGATTCTGGACCTTCCTCCCCCAGACCTCACGCTAGTGAAGGCGCTGGAGTCGGGGTGGAGATTTCGCCAGACGTCCACCAAGTCAAAGGACCCAACCAGGTACCTCAACTTCTCCATCGCCGCCGGGCTCGCGGGGGACCCGAACGGTCCCTCGCCTCGAGGGTGCAGTTAAAATCCCCCCCCGAGGATGACGCACTCGCCCACATCGATGGAGCCCAAGAGAGCGGACACTTCTTCGAAGAAGCGCACTTGCTGCGCACTGGTCTGAGGGGCATACACGTTCACTAGATGGAGCGGCACGCCCCCCAGGCGAACAGTGACCTGGAGCAAGCGGCCCGGCACGTGCTCCTTGACCCCCAAGATCTCCGGCTGAAAATGCGGGGCCAGCAAAATAGCCACCCCGCTGGAAATGTTGGAGAGGTGACTCATGCTGACCCCTCCTTGCCACTCCAGGAGCCACGTGGCTTCGTCTCCCGGAACGGTGTGGGTTTCTTGCAGGAAGCACACCGCATACTTCCCGTCCCGAAGGACCGAGAAGTTATTGAATCTGCGGCGCGCCTCTCTGCTGCCGTTGATGTTGAGGCTGGCTATGGTTATCTTCATGTCAGAAGCATAGTGCAACCTCTACCTACACCTAACGGGGGGAGGAAGCGCAGCCGCTGGTCAGCCGCCACTTCCTCAGCAGCCCAGTGAGAAAAGTTGTGAGCCGACGCAGCTCGAGCGGGTTCACACCCTCGTCCGCGCCCATGATCTTAACAGCGGCGCGGACGGAATCGATGAGCAGCGCCAGCTCCGACCACCTGTCGAGGGCCAGCCGGACCTTGTTGCGCTGACCCAGGCACGTGGCCATAAAATCCTGGAGTTCCCTTACGGGAATGAGGGGAGACTCGGCAAGGGGCACGAGGTCATCCATCGCCTCGTCGGCGCTGGAGTCCAAATCGTCCTCCGTGCCTATCACCGAGTCCCCATCCTCCTCCAGCGGGTCGTCACCAGCGGCCGACCCGTCCGCCGCGCAGTGCGAAGTGAACGGCTCGGCCGCGCCAGCCAGCCCCGCCTCCGCCCGGATCCCACCCCCAGGATCGGCGGCAGAGGATTTCTCCCTGGGCTCCTCTAGGGGTGCTGGGCCAGAAGACGGCGGCGGTTCAGAGCCCCCCTCCGCCTCAGACGCCGGAACGACCAGAGAAACCGGGGAAGAGAACAATTCCCAGCTCCTCCAGTACGTCCGGCACCAGAGACGCAGCCAGGGGGCCATCCTCCTCCCCGCCACCAACCTCCGACCCAGCGGATGGGGGTTTTTGAATTAAAAGCTCTACCAGGACGAGCATCCCCTGGGAGATGTCCGGGTCGCAATGGGCGAGCTCATTATCCTCGAGCTCGCCCGACCCAGACCCCAGGCCGCCCGACCCGGCGAGGGGTAATGGCACCGATAGAAGGTCAATTTCAATTACCACCGCGGGTGGTTCCGCGACCCCCCCCACGGGCAGGGTCTCGTCCCCATCCCCGGGAGGCACGCGCCGGACAGACACATCTGCCTCAGCCTCCCGAGGGACAGGCGACCCCTGCCAATCGCTGGTAATGATGACAGCGGGGGGGGGGCGCAGCACCCGCGGCGGGCGACGACTCCCCCTGCTCGGAGGGACCTTCCTCCTCCCGGTCCTCCTCCTCTTCCAGGGGGTCGCGCCTTTTTAGCACGGAGGGAGCGAGGGAGACCTCCATGTCTGCAAAGGCCTCCTCCTCAGCTCCCTCCGGCGGAGCAGGTTTGTCGGGTTCCTCGGGCCCAAGCCCGGCCGCAGGTATCGGCGTTACCGCTGCGGCGGTTGCGGCCACAGGCTTGGGCACGAGGCCCCTCCCGCTCGTGTCTGCCTCGATTAACTCCGCGAGGAGCGCGGGTGTAAGGGGCTCAAGGAGCAAGGGCTGGCCATCCACGGGGGGACCCGCCCTAAGGTGTTTATTTTTCCGCCGCGCCTTCTTTCTGGCCGGACATGCTCCCTCCCCCCCGCCGGAGGCCTTGGTGGCATCGGCCCCCGACGTCGACCGCGCATCAGACGTTCCCGACGCGCGGGCAGATCCGGTGGGAGGAGCATCGCCGGCGCCAGCCTTGGCCGCACGAGATGATCCGGCGGCCTTGGAGGCGGGGCAGTTTTTCCGGATGTGCCCCACCTCCTTGCAGGCGTGGCACCGCACACCGTCCGACGTCCAGAAGACGTGATAGGCGGTCCCCTCGTGGTGGACGACGAATGCCCCGTCAGTGTCCTCCTCCCGCGCCAGCTGGATGAACAGCTGGCACCAGAAGGAGAAGACGTGGCGAAGGCTGGCCTCCCGGAAGCCGAGCGGGATGGGTGTGATCCCCGACCTCACCTCCCCAAGTTGACGTAGATGGGGAAGGAGGAGCTCACCAGGAACATAGGGCGGGACGTTCGAAATAACCACCCTCTGCACGGTGGCCTCGAGGGGGTCCACCGGCAGGAAGGTCCCACCCACGGTGAGCCCCTTGGTGACAGCCAGGGACACCGCCCGCTCCGACCCCAGGAAGAACACAGCCTTCCCATACATTTTTGAGGCCGCTACAATGGCTGAGGGGCCGACAACCCCAGCCATGGCTTTAACGCAAGCCTCAATAGTCATAGTGGGGTGAGTGTAGCTCTTCACCCCAAGCTTTTTTGTCATCAGCCTAAAAGGTGACGGGGCAGCAGAAGCAGCGGGAGCAGCTGTGGCTGTGGCTGCCACTACTGCATACGTCTTGGCTGGCCCCGTCACCGGCGAAGATGCAGTCGCCATTCTGGGGCGGTTTTATAAAGGGCTACACTCACCCCAAGTCACAGGCCTGAAGATGGAAATGGCCTCAGGTATTTTTTTGGTTCTCTACCGAGCAGAGGGAGCTGTTTAAAATGAAGGCACACCTCTCCCCTTATTGCCTGAGATTGGGAGAGGGGCCTTCTCCCCTCTGCTCAATAGGCAATTAATTAATAAAGTAAACTGTGGTGCCTTAGAAAAAGAGGCAGAGAGAGACAAAGAGAGAGAGAGAGGCGGGGTGGGAAGGAGGGAAGCCGCAAAGGCAGGGTCGCCACTCAGGATGGCGGGTGGGTGGGTGTTGGCAGGGGTGCACTCTCCTGATGGAAATTTAAAGTCTCTGACAGTGGTGTTCTTCTGGCAGGGGGAGAAGATGTCTTCACCTGGGAAGCTGGAGATGCCCAGGCTCAGTCCTGCACCAGGTCTTAATGATGTAATTAATGGAATTAACCACTTAACCTAGGCAGCTCCAGCTGGCCCAGGTCAGGCAATAGAAGGGCTGCTTAATTAGTGGTATGTGTGGCCTAGTTTTTAACAAGAACCACACACACACACACACAGCCACCCCTTGATGTTCCGGCCTTGTTTCTTCTTTTCTTCCCCCACCTAAAATATAAAGTCTTTGGGAGAGTGCCCCAAATAACACCCACCTGTAGATAATTTTGAAGATGATATTCCTCCCTCCTTCCGAACAGTTGGTGTTGGTTGATAACGGTTTCTCTCCCCTCTCTCCTCCTGAAGTGGAGGCCAATTTGGGGAGGCAGTGATAGGAAAGGCCTCTCCCCTGGTTGATGTTATTGCAGGCCTCCTTTCTCCTTCTCCTCCTCTGTCCTCTCTCTCCAGGCACCCCAGCTGCTTTGATGATGGTGGAGGTGGTGGTGGTGGTCCAGCGTTCTCCTCCTCTGCCTGGTCAGGGGACCACCACTTTAGTCCACTCTCCAAAGTCTGGCTGATCCCTCTGCTCGTGCTTGCAGCTGCACAGCCAGCAATGCTGTGCAAACTGAACAGAGGGTAACTTAAGACTGACATACAGAAGCCTGCTATGGCTTTATATACAGGGGTGGTCACTGCCGGTACTGCAGTATAGAATCAGTTCTTCTCTTAAAGGTACATACACAACAATTCCTCCCCTTTTAGATAAACAGTACATAACATTCATTTAACAACTAAATAATAACTAATTACAATTACAATTTTCTCTGTACTATATACATCAACTGAAATAATCATTTATAAGTTCAGTCTTTGAGGAGGCTTCCTGATCCTGACTGGATAGCGCCTTTCTCGAGTATCCTGTTCTTGCGGTGGAGTTGATTCTGGCTCATTGTCATTGGTTGGTTCGTCAGCTTCCAATACCACTGCTTCTGAGGTAGACGCAATCTGTACTTCGGGTTGATTACCAGGTGCACCTGCTCGTGGTATTGGCTTGGCTTGTTCCTGTGACTCTAGAATCTGGCCAGCATGGCGTCTCATGATGCTCTCTCCAATGTCCACTGTGTACATTAGTGGTCCCTGCTGTGTGCATATCGTTCCTGGCTGCCATTTTTCTGTTCGGTAGCCGCGGGCCAAGACTGGTTGCCCTATCTTGAAGCTCCTGGTTGGCTTCTCATTTATGTGCTGGAATTGCTTATCCTCAACATCTCGTCTTATGTTTGGTTTGAGCAAATCCAGGCGACATCTTAGCCTTCGGTTGAAGAACATTACGGCTGGAGTTTGGTTGGTGACTGCATGTGTCGCATTCCGGTAAGCAAACAAGAAATTATCCACCTTGTGTTGTAGTGGTATGTCGTCATTATACATTGCCTTTATGGCCTTTTTAAAGGTCTGAACAAACCTTTCAGCCAATCCATTTGTGGCTGGATGATATGGGGCAGATGTGTAATGTTTCACTCCATTATTCCTCAGAAACCTCCGGAAATCCTCGGACACAAACTGTGGCCCATTGTCGGAGCAAATCTGTTCTGGCAAGCCATTCCTGGCGAAGATGGTCCGTAGGACTGCAATAGTTTTCTCCGTGGTGGTGGAGGACATTTTGATGACCTCTGGCCATTTCGAATGGGCGTCTACAGCGATTAGGAACATTGAGTCCATAAATGGACCAGCAAAATCAATGTGTACCCGTTGCCATGGAGATGAGGGCCACTCCCATGGATGTAGTGGAGCGTTTTGGACCTTCTGGCATCCTGTGCATCTCTTGGTCATATCCTTGATTTCTTGATCGATTCCCGGCCACCACACAAACGCCCTGGCTAGGCTCTTCATTTTTACCCCTCCCAGATGACCCTCATGAAGCTCATTAAGCACTCTATCTCTCAACTTGGGTGGAATTACCACTTGGGATCCACACATTAAGGTCCCCCGGCACACTGACAGCTGTTCTCTCCTTGGCGAGAATGCTGGCAACAGTGAGTCGCCATGTGTTGGCCATCCCTTCACCGTCAAATCATAGACCAGAGAGAGTGTTGGGTCATTTCGGGTTTCCTTCTCTATACTTGAGTTTGTAACAGGTAGACATTCGACTGTGTTCGCATGGAATATCTCAACAGGGTCCACTGCAGGTGCTTCCTCTACCGTAGGCAACGGTAGGCGCGACAGCCCATCAGCGTTTCCATGCTGTTTCGTACCCTTGTACTCTATGTCGTACTGATGTGCCCCTAGAAAAAGTGACCGTCTTTGCAGCGTTGCGCCGTCATCACCGGAACGCCCTTCTTTGGGTTAAAAATGGAGACCAGGGGCTGATGATCAGTCAGTCGGGTGAATTTCTGCCCGTGCAGATAGTGATTGAACAGAAAAAGTTAGAGATGTAACAGGTTTTTAAGCAAGTGTAGGTGCAGGGAGGGGGGAGGGGAGGCAAGAACAAAAGGGAAGGTCTGTGATCGGATGGAAGGCAGGAGAGCTTAAGAGACAAAAGGGATGATGGTGCAAGGGATGATGTCCCATTACCATCTCCTTTTGCCTTGCACCATCACCCTTTTGTATCTTAATCTCTCCTGCCTTCCATCTTATCACAGACCTTCCCTTTTGTTCTTTTCTCCCCTCCCCCCTTTCTCTGCCCCTGCACTTGCTTAATAACCTGTTCCAGCTCCAGCTTTTTCCAGTTCTGACGAAGGGTCATCGACCTGAAATGTTAACTCTGTTTCTCTCTCCACAGATGCTGCCTGACCTGCTGAGTATTTCCAGCATTTTCTGTTTTTATTTCAGATTTCCAGCATCTGCAGTATTTTGCTTTTGTAGTAATGAATGGTTCATCCTTATTTGGAAGCCTCATCTGTTAATAGAACTGTGTTACATCTGTTAAATTTCTCTGTATCCATTCCAGTAGTTCCAGTTTCTTGGAGAATCTCAGCAAACATTCTAGGCAGGAAACATTTGGGGCCTAGAAATTGGCCCACTTACCACCACAAGTTTTTGCCATGATCTGGTTGAAAATTAACGCCCTTCCCTGGCGCGGGATTCAGCGGCCGCTATTTTGGTGAGGGCCTTAGCGCTGCCGATAGCAGCGCTGGCCCTGGAAATGTAAATTAAGAAAGGGTGACTTCCACGTCAAGTTAACGTCACCTCAGCGAACTTGGACCTTAGCACTGAGTTCAGCCCTGGGTCCTAAGCTCGCCATGAAAACCCAGCGTTCAGCAGAGTGACAGAGGCCCTGTCAGCACCTCTTAAAGGGATATCTTTCAGGTAAGTTTGCATTTAAGCTTTTGGACAGTAATTCTTTTGATTTTATTGAAGTAGTAGCTTGGTGAAATACGTGTTAAATTTTTTTAAAGTGTGCAGGGAGTGCTGCTGGATGCTTGCAAGGCCTCGGATGGTAAAGCAAGGCTTCTGAGAAGACAGAAAATGCTAGAAATACTCAGCAGGTCAGGCAAAATCCATGGAGAGAGGAACAGAGTTCACGCCTCAGGTCGAGATGCTGCCTGACCTGCTGAGTATTTCCAGCATTTTAAGCTTTTATTTCAGATTTATAGCATCCGCTTGCAGAGTGAAAAGGAAGGCGCTGAAGAGGAAGGCGCTGAAGAGGAGGAAGCTGAAGAGGAGGAAGCTGAAGAGGAGGAAGCTGAAGGTAGGATGCAACCCAGACAGCACCTTTCTGGGATATCCAGGATGGAATCATCCGTCTGAGGTACCAGTGACCACAACCCCAATTCCCCTTTCAACATTAGTCCCACACCTTACCTTCCCTCTGTTACTGACCATCATAGCGTCCTCTTGGCTACAATGTTGAAATAAAAGCCACCCCAAAGCAAACTTTACAATCCAACTTTATCTGCCAATCTATCCATCCAATATGATATCAAGAAATCAACTCATCACCCTTGTGCATTCCCTCAATGACTGTCTTGTGTGCCTTTGCCTATCCTACTGATGTCACGCAGTGCTACCCCAGTGGTTACAGCATGGCTGGTGGAAGGCTGCTAACTTTCAGTGGGGGACACTACAAATGGCCTTGCTAGTCGACCTTGAAGGAGTTGAGAAGGCACAAGGGTGCAATTGTGATCAGGGGAGGGCGGGAAAGCAAGAGGTGCATGTGAGAAGGAGGATAACATATGAGGATACCAGCATCTTGTGTCCTTTCAGCCCCGCCGCTGGCCAACGGCTCAGCCATGCCCTGTCAAAAATGGCCAGCACCGTCTTGACCTTGACCATTGGTCTGAGGTCATGAAGCTTCTTTGGGCACTGGAGCCAGGTCATGGGGGTGACACTGGTGGCAGTGATGGTCGCGATGGTCTGGTCCCACATCCTTCTTTCTGGAGGGCCTCCTGGCCCCTGTGTGTAGAGGGCCTGTCTTCCGGTGTTGACCCCCTGCACAAAGCTGGAGTGCTGCATGTGAGACCCTGGGTGCCTTTCCCTGGCCTGTTGAGCCATTTGTGTTAGTGCTGAAGCACTTTTAGCCTTTTTTAGGTGTTGAAGGCAGTTCTGCTTTAAGATCTGCAGATTGCCTTGAAGAGAAGCAGGCTAGCTTTAAGCCCCAGCGACGCGAACTTTGGCCCCCTGCTGAGCGCACAGCCTGTCAACAGCGCGTTCTGCGTTAGGCTGTGCGCTCCTATCATGTTAATTAGCAGGCAGCACCACCCCAATCTTTGGCTTTGTAGCTACAAACTACTGCTGCCTGTGCTTTCTGAATGGGTGTGGGCATATCTCGCATCATGGTGCCCGCGCCTGTTTTTTTGCGCTATCGAATTTCACCCCAATAAGATTAAACAACTGCAAAGTCCATTGTGACAATATGTAATCAACTAGTTAGCTGTGCAGACGGATTGAACTGCATTTCATAGGTAGATAACACATTCTTTTAATGCATTCTTGTGTTGGGATACAGTTCTATGTCACTGACTAGTGTCGGGTACAATTCTACAGGCACTGACTACTGTTGGGATACAGTTCTCTTTGATATGTATTTTTCCTCAAACCTGTTTCCATGATTGCTGTGGGCTAAACTTCTTAGTATAAGTAAATTTATTGACAGTCGCTAATTGAGTAATTAGATGCTTGGAGACTCTGGATCACAGTTGTTTAATCTAAGAAGAGACCCAGGTCTGAAAGGTGTTACAGCAAGGAGAGAATTCTTTTCTAAGAACACTAGTTGCTCACGGACAAAAATAATAGTCTCTCTCTGTGGTAAACCACTGTATTGTATATTGCCACCTCTGGGTGGCGCTGTGTATGGAGGCATGCCTCAGCTGACTCCACCCACCACTGTGTGGGTTTCGTTCAGACTTGTTCAGTCACTCACGAAGAAGCATGGTCTCTTCTTAGCTAATAAAAGCCTTATTCATCTCTTCTTTCGACTCATCATCTCTTCTTCGACTCATCACCTTTTATGAAGTAATTGATAAGCGTATCAATTTTATTAGCTAAAAGTTAAATGGCGACACCTGAGGAGCAACAACAGCAACGGATACAGCAGACATTGCTGAGAGCCCTCAGACCACCACGCCTGGACCTCGACCCTCAAGATGTGGGTGCATCAGCCAAGTTTGAACACTGGCTGAGCTGCTTTGAATCCTTCCTCGCAATCTCACAGGTTACAGAGGAGGATCACAAACTGAAAATTTTGACCGCCCAGGTGAGCCATCAAGTATATATGCTAATCCGGGACTCTAATACGTACGTGGCGGCCCTCGAGCTACTAAAAGGGCAATATACGCGCCCAGTGAACACAATTTACGCCCGACACCTCTTGGGATCCCGCAGGCAGCAACCGGGAGAATCGGTAGGGGCATTTGCACGGGCGCTACTGGCACTCTGCAGAGACTGCGATTGTAAAGCGGTAACGGCTGTGGAGCACGCGCAGGGACTCGCCTGTGATGCCTTCGTCAGGGGCCTCCAGTCAGACCACACCCGGCAGAGACTGCTAGAAAGCAAGGAACCCGACCTGAAGACGGCCATTGCCCTTGCGCTCTCGTTAGAGGAGGCCCACCGAAACCTCGAGGCATACCCCCGTAACGGCGCCGAGACATGGCAATCGAAACCGTGGGACACGGGACCGCCGCCCCCGGCACCAACCGCTGCAGCGACCCAACCGAGACAGCAGCCTCCGGTAAGAACTGCTTCGATGCCCAGTAACCAGGCCCAAAAATGCTATTTCTGTGGCCAGTTAAAACATCCCAGAGCGCACTGCCCAGCTAAGACAGCTACCTGCTCGGGCTGCGGGAAGAAAGGCCATTACGCTAACGCCTGCAAGGGGAAGCCAGCCAGCAGCGCAGCGTGCGGGCCGTGGGAGCAGCCATCTTATCCGCCATTTTGTGTACCCCCGGCCGCATGGCATCCGCCGCCATCGTATCCAACGCACTCAACCGCCATTTCGTCACCGGAACCGACCACCGTCTCGGCGGATGACTATAGTGACTCACTAAGCCACATACTGGCCTCCGTGACGCTGGATCAAGCCCTCCCTCACCATCTATCCAGCTCCATGATGGATATCGCGGTAAACGGCCGCGCCACCAGTTGCCTGATCGACAGCGGGAGCACAGAGAGTTTCGTCCACCCCGACACGGTACGTAGCCACTCCCTCACGATTCTGCCAGCGCACCATCGCATTTCTATGGCGTCCAAGTCCCAGTCAATGGACATCAGCGGCTACTGTGTGGTGACCCTGTCAGTAGGGGGCACTGAATATCAAAAATTTAAACTGCTAGTCCTGCCCCGTCTTTGCGCTGCCGTCCTGCTAGGGTTGGATTTTCAGTGCCACCTTAAGAGTGTCACACTAGCATACGGTGGACCCCTCCCCCCACTCACAGTCTGCAACCAACAACTTTTAAATCGCCCGCTGCAAACCACCTGCAGCCTTTCCACATTAAAAGTCCCCCCCCTCCCCTGTTCGCTAACCTCACCCGCGACTGTAAACCCATCGCTACCAAAAGCAGGCGGTACAGTGCCGGGGACAGAGCTTTTATCAGCTCTGAGGTGGAGCGGCTCTTGAAGGAGGGCATTTTCGAAGGTAGCACTAGCCCCTGGCGAGCCCAGGTTGTAGTCGTTAAAACCACTGCAAAACGCCGCATGGTAATCGACTACAGCCAAACCATAAACCGGTACACCCAGCTGGACGCGTACCCCCTCCCTCGCATATCTGATATGGTCAATCAGATTGCGCAATACAAAGTATTCTCCACCATCGACCTTAAGTCAGCGTACCACCAGCTGCCCATCCGCCATGAGGACCGCCAGTATACTGCCTTCGAGGCAAACGGCCGCCTCTACCACTTCCTTAGGGTCCCCTTCGGCGTCACCAACGGGGTTTCGGTCTTCCAAAGGGAGATGGACCGAATGGTTGACCAGAACGCGCTGCGGGCAACCTTCCCCTATTTGGATAACGTCACCATCTGCGGCCACGACCAGCAGGACCACGACGTTAATCTAGCAAATTTCCTCCGTACGGCCCAACGGCTGAACCTAACGTACAATAAGGAAAAATGTATGTTTCACACCAAGCGCCTGGCCATCCTCGGCTGCGTGGTGGAGAACGGAGTCATCGTGCCCGACCCCGACAGAATGCGCCCCCTAATGGAGCTACCCCTTCCCCACTGCCAAAAAGCACTGAAGAGATGCCTGGGGTTTTTCTCCTACTACGCCCAGTGGGTGCCCCTCTATGCAGACAAAGCCAGGCCCCTCATCAAAGCCACCTCCTTCCCCCTGACACCAGAGGCGTGTGCAGCCTTCACTCTTATCAAGAACGATATCGCGAAGGCCGCAATGCACGCGGTGGATGAGTCCATCCCCTTCCAAGTGGAGAGCGATGCCTCCGACTTCGCCCTAGCCGCGACCCTTAACCAGGCGGGCAGACCCGTGGCCTTTTTCTCAAGGACCCTCCAGGGCCCCGAGACGAGACACTCCTCCGTCGAAAAGGAGGCCCAGGCTATTGTAGAAGCGGTGCGTCACTGGAGGCATTACCTGGCCGGGAAACGATTTACCCTGCTCACTGACCAGCGTTCAGTAGCTTTTATGTTTAATAATAAGCAGAGGGGTAAAATCAAGAACGACAAGATCTTGAGGTGGAGAATCGAACTCTCCACCTACAATTATGATATCTTGTATCGGCCAGGGAAACTCAATGAGCCCCCAGATGCCCTATCACGTGGTACATGCGCCAACGCGCAGAGTGATAGGCTGCAGTCCCTCCACAATGACCTCTGCCACCCGGGGGTCACCAGGTTTTTCCATTTTATCAAATCCCGTAACCTGCCCTACTCCATCGAGGAGGTCAGGACCATGACCAAGAGCTGCCAAATCTGCGCCGAGTGCAAACCGCACTTCTATAGGCCGGACAGAGCAAGCCTGATCAAGGCCACCCGCCCCTTCGAACGCCTGAGCGTCGATTTTAAAGGGCCCCTCCCCTCCGCTGACCGCAATGTGTACTTCCTCAACATAGTTGATGAGTACTCCCGTTTCCCCTTTGCCATCCCTTGCCCAGACATGACCAGTACCACGGTCATCAAGTGTCTGAATGACATCTTCGCTCTGTTCGGGTTCCCCAGCTATATACATAGCGACAGGGGCTCATCGTTCATGAGCGACGAACTTCGGCAGTACCTGCTAACAAGAGGTATCGCCACGAGCAGGACCACCAGTTACAACCCCCGGGGGAACAGCCAGGTGGAAAGGGAGAACGCGACGGTTTGGAAGGCAGTCCTCTTAGCACTAAAATCTAAGGGCCTTCCGACCTCCCGCTGGCAGGAGGTCCTCCCTGCAGCGCTTCACTCCATTCGGTCACTGCTTTGTACTGCCACTAATGCGACCCCTCATGAGAAAATGTTCGTTTTCCCCCGGAAGTCTACATCGGGAACCTCGCTACCGGCATGGTTGACTTCTCCTGGGCCCGTCCTACTGCGGAGGCACGTGAGGACGCATAAAACGGACCCCCTGGTCGAGCGGGTGCGCCTCCTACACGCCAACCCCCAGTATGCCTGGGTGACATACCCAGACGGGCGGGAGGACACGGTCTCCATACGAGATCTCGCACCCTCGGGTACCCCTGAATTACCACCGTTATCCCCCTTACCACCGTTATCCCCCTTACCACTGTTATCCCCCACCACCCCTCCCAACCCAACCCCTGCAGACGGCATGCCAAAGCCCCAGGAATCTTCGCCAACCACCCAGACACCAGACCCGACGTCGGATGCTGCAACACCACCGCCGCCACCACGATGATCAGGACGTCAGACAAGGCCTCCTGATAGACTTAACTTGTAGTACCCTTCACCCCGCCGGACTTCACATTAAACAAGGGGTGAATGTGGTAAACCACTGTATTGTATATTGCCACCTCTGGGTGGCGCTGTGTATGGAGGCATGCCTCAGCTGACTCCACCCACCACTGTGTGGGTTTCGTTCAGACTTGTTCAGTCACTCACGAAGAAGCATGGTCTCTTCTTAGCTAATAAAAGCCTTATTCATCTCTTCTTTCGACTCATCATCTCTTCTTCGACTCATCACCTTTTATGAAGTAATTGATAAGCGTATCACTCTCTTCCTGTCATTTTGTCTGTGCTTGTCCATTTCTTTCTTCTCATTAAGGGCTAGAGTGTTAGGAGAATCACAAATTGGTACGCTGACCTCCTTCACTGTTCAATCTTCGTTCCCATTGAGTTAGACTGCAGACCGTAAAGGAATCTCACGGTCCCTTATGTCCAATTGATGAGTGAATACAGGCACAGGTTTCAGCACATCAGTGCTCAGTATGCGAAGAGCTGCTGTGATACACTCGTCCTTCAGCAACTCGCTGCAGTCTTTCAGAATTAAGGGCAAAGCACTAGCTGGCTTCTTCTAAACAAGGTACATTCAATACCATTGTGGCTACCAATGCCATTGAGAAGGGCCAGTGAATTGTGCTGTGTTGTCCACAATTTCAAAAAGGCCTGGAAATTGAGATTCTTGAGGAGGAGACCGAGTCAGAAGCTGAACCCTGTGAGACATAAGAAGGACGCAGCAGGGTCAGAGACAGCTGCTGGCAGACAGCTGTGAGACAAATACATTGGAGAAACTTTCAGTGATGTCTGATCATATTACAGCTATATAACATGTGTAACAACCAGGATGCTCCACATCATTTAAATGTACAACCCTTCAGAACATTCCATTCATCGGTAGGCAGAAGTTCCCTGAGGGTCCCTCATCTACAATCATCTTTTCTTGGTTCCAACGCAACCTTTTCATGAACATCATAACATCATTTCTGAAAACAACAATCATATAAGGATTCTACAACTTCACAACTAAGAAATCCTTTAGACTCAACGCCGTGCACTACCCTTTAGTGACTTTTCAAATTTCGCTCAGCCCTATTGTAACACTTATTCTAAGTGCCACATGAGGATCTGGGGTCTGAGACGTGGCTGGCTGTTCTACTGTATATGGCTACGAACCTCATTGAGCAGAGTTGGCACGTGTCTCAGAAAATCTTTTTTTTTGATCTTTGAACATTAGCATTTGTTCTGCACAAACTGACTGTTGGTGCAGGACCTCCCACGTCTCCTTCTCAGACCATCTCAGCTGAGTGAGATCCCAGTATTTCAATCGCTGCCTCCTCCTGCGGAGTTAATGGATGAATATCTGCCGTTGTTCTTTCCCTTTAAGCTTGTCATTCTTGCAAATTATGTGCAATTTCTTACTGCATAAAAACAGAATGATTCTTACTTTCAGTCACAGACTGGATTATTTCACAACTATTGGCGAATTTGTACCATTTCTCTTTTTAAAAATGATTCTTCAAAGAGCATTGCAGAGTTCTCCAGTGATGCAATGTAATAGCTCCACATGAAAGGAATCGGTACCGTTCATTAAGTTGACTGGTTTATGCCCTGAAGTTTGTGACTGCACTTCAGATTAATTTCAGTCTGTGGGCTGTAAAGTTTAAAATATAGATGAATGACAGCTTACTGCCCTTGAAACAGAACCTTGAATCACACTTCCCTATACCGACCATGTGGCCATTAAACTTCGTCCTGCACTGAATGAGGATCCTGGGGGTTAGGGAGTTGCCTCACTGTCTGTACTCAAATGCAATACTGAGGGAATGCTGCACCGTCGGAGGTGCCGTTTTTCAGATGAGGTGTTAAACTGAGGCCCCGTCTGCCCTCTCAGCTGGACATAAAAGATTCCAGAGCACTATTTCGAAGAAGAGCAGGGGAGTTATCCCTGGTGTCCTGGCCAATATTTATCCCTTAACCAATATCACTAAAACAGATCATCCGGTCATTATCTCATTCCTGTTTGTGGGAGATTGCTGTACGCAAACTGGCTGCCACGATTCCTACATTACAACGTTGACGACACTTCAAAAGTACTTCATTGGCTGTAAAGCGCTCTGGGACATCCTGAGATCATGAAAGTCTTTTTCTTTCTTTACCACCTTCTGCCTGGCTGCATTGGAAGATCTCTTGCCATCCACTCCAACTATCGTATGTCTCCCTGTGCTGAATTGTAGACATAAAAATATTTAGGTCACCCTTTGAGAATTCTGTTGTTCTCCTCTTACTTCTTTTTGTGCTATGTGTTTGCCTTGCAGCATGCTGGTTCTGGTTCAAGGGCAGTCCAGATTTACATCTTGCAGCTACACCCTCGGAATTGCTCCCACCACCCCAGTCCTGGCATGTATTTTCCAGACCCCCTTGTCACACCTCACTAATTGCCGGCAGGACTCGCACCCTTTTCCTGCCCAGAAATATTAAGATAAGCTGACTCTACAGTTTCTGGTGGGGTCAGTGCCGAGGACATTGGTCAGGTGGGAGTCTCATCCCAGTTCGCGGATCGCAGGATGCAAATTTTTGGGGCCAAAGTCTCTGGAGGGAATTTTAACTCTCCCCACACTGCGGAAATGGAGCAGGCGAGTTAAAATGGGGCGGCTCCATTTCCCACTCTGTTCCACCGATTTCCGATTTTAACACTTCTGGTTTGATGGCAGAGGAGACTCTCAGGTGGTTCCCTTATCAATTAATGCAAATCAGGGTCCCCTGTCATCAACGGGACCCTGGTCGCACTTTAACCCGGGTCTGAGCGGGGAAGCTGCAGCGGCTTTCCCACCAGGTAAAACCAGGTCGGCAGATGTTGGGAAGACAAAGAGGCCCCAGAAGGAAAGCCTCCCCTGCCATGGACTCTTTTCACACCCCCCACCCCCCTTCGCCACCACAACGCTCTCCCGAAGCCCTCAGCCCCATCTTGCCTGCTTGCCAGAAAGCCTTCCTTTTGTGACAACTGGCCGGTGGCCTACAGATGTGGCCCAGGAGCTAAAATCATAGAAACTTACAGCACAGAAGGAGGCCATTCGGCCCGTCGTGCCTGTGCTGGCTCTTTGTAAGAGCAGTCGTGTTTAGTCCCACATCCCTGCTTCTTGTCCGTAGCCCTGTAAGTTCCTCATCCTCAAGTACCTGTCCAACTCCCTTTAAAATGATTTATGGAATCAGCTTCCATCACCTTTTCAGCTAGAGCATTCCAGATCGCAACAGCTCTGAGTGAAAAAAATTCTCCTCATCTTCCCTCTAGATGTTTTCCAATGATTTTGAGTCTATGACCTCTAGTTATTGACCCACTCACCAGAGGGAATAGTTTTTCTCTATTTACTCTACCAAAACCTCTCATCATTTTGAAAACCTCTATTGGGTCACCTCTTAACCTTCTTTGTTTCAAGGAGAGCAGTCCTAACTTTTCCAACCTCGCCTCATAACTGAAGTCCCTCATCCCTGGTAACTTTCTGGTAAACCTCCTCTACACTCGTTCTAAGGCTTCATATTTTTCCTGAAGAGCGGTGCCCAGAATTGTCCACAATACTTCTCCGCATTGAACTCCATCTGCCATGCTTCAGACCATTTTGTTAGCCTATCTATGTCATCCTGAAGTTTACAACTATCCTCATCACTATCTAGGAACAGAAATAGGAATCTCTGGCAGGTTTTGTCTCCAGGGTTGCTGCGAGTGTGGAGCAAATGGAGGAGTCCATCGCGAACATGAGCAGAGCCTTTGTGGAGGCATTGGCGCATGAACGCATCACCATGGAAAGGATGGTTACCTCCGTGGTAAGGCTGGCTACCATAGAGGAAAGGATGGCTACGGTAGAAGAGAGGATGGCTACGTTCATGGAGGAGCTTAGTCGCCAGGGTATTGAAAACATGGTCATTGTTCAGAATAGACTGACATCTCTTGAGGAGCGATGGTCAGCTATTGAGCATAGAAACCAGACCTTCATGGAAGTCCTCTGGAGTAGGACTTCCAGTGCAGAAACGAGTCCTCATGGCCCCCCTGAAGTGCAACAAACCACTTGCTAGCTCTGAAGTGGCGCTGACCCATGAGCGGGATGTTGGTGGCAGACAACAAGGTCATGGGGGCTCCTCTCCAAGCGCTCACACGACCATGCCACTGCAAAGTCCTCGGTCAGAGCCCCACCAGAGTCCTCACCCAACTGAGATGGGCATCTCAGCCACTGCACAGCCGCAGGAGTAGCAGACTGTTGCCAAGCCCTCACAGTTTCGCAACCCCAGAGGACGGCCGCCAAAGGTGTCGAGACAGGAGCAGCAAGAGAGTGAGCAAGGGGCCTCCACATCTGCTGAAGCCACAGGGGAAGCACCACATAAGAGCACGCGTAAGAGGAAGATAAAGCACAAGTAGTCACAAGGTTGGTCACTTGGGTGTTCTGTTGTATTGATTTTTGACAAGCCATCTTTGAATTTTTATGATAAACAGATTTGATGGCAAACTGTTGAAGTTGTGACCTGTGTCATTTTGCAAATGGGACTTCCACATTGAGGTTTTAGGGCGACTTGCAATTGGTGGTCAGAGTGATAGGAATTCGCAGGTTCTTGTCCATTGTCAATGTTCTGGTAAAAAGGTGCGAGGCAAAAGCGTTTGATTGTGCAGGCTAAACAAATCTGGCCAACATGTGTGTGTCCCTTGTATCCCGAGCAGCAATGTGGTCGCGCCCTGGCGCCTTCTGGCCTGTGCAGCTTCAGGTGGGTAAGCAGCAGCTTGGCGCTCCTGTTGTTGCTCCTGCTGTTGGTGGTGCTGTCGTTCAGGGTTCTGTTGCTGCTGCGGCTGGTCTTCGTCCAAATCTGATGTCCAGGAGGAAAGGAAATAAATGGTTCCCATGCTTCTGGTATATACCTCAATTGAGGAAGCGCTCAGTCAAGGTGGGGAGAGGGGTTTCCCACGAGGTCACACTGGAGATGGGTGTCAGGCTCCAAACTTCCACAACAATGAGTAGGCCTGCTAAAAGATCCCCCAGACCTGAGACAATAAAGTTCTGCCACCTGCAAATGATCATTGGTGAAATCTCCTTTGTAATGGTGGAGCTGCAGCTGTTAGTAAGCAATCCACTTGTGAGGCCGCCAGGATTAACTGGCGTGTTCCAGAGGAGACGTGCAGGATGGGGAAATGTGTTAAAATCAGAAAGGCCTCTCAAAATGGAATTATAGAGGCAATTAACTGGTTGTTAAGGGCTTTAAGGGCCTATCCCGCGTCTCGGAGGCAGGATGGAAACGAGGTCTGAAACCATGAATGTGGGAAAATTGCTTGGAGGCGGGATTGGACCCACCCGCCATTTTTTGCGATTTTGACAACTCACATGCCTCCAAACCCGCCTCCTCGGGCCTGGTAAAATCGAGCCCATCGATCGAGAAAGTTCTCCTGTACACATCTCAGGAATTCCTCTCCTTCCCTATCCTCAGCACTATATTTTTATTGCTCAATCTATATTAGGGTAATTAAAGCCTTCTAATTATTGCTACTCTATTTTTGTTACACGCCTTTGAAATTTGCCAACAAATTTGGTCATCTATCTCCTCACTGTTTGGAGCTCTATAAAAAGCTCCCAGCAATGTAGCAGCCCCTCTGTTCCTCAACTTAAGCCAAATAGATTCAGTCCTAGAACCATCTATTTAGAACTCTAACATCATCCTTATTCAGTGCTGCCACGCTCCTTCCTCTTTTTCCTTCTCTATCAATCCTGAATACTTGGTAACCAGGAATATTAAGAACCCATTCCTGGCCTTGTTTGAACCGTGTCTCTGTTAATGCAACCACGTCATAATCCCAGGTGAAAATTTGTACCTGCAGCTCACCAACCTTATTAGTTACATTACGGACATTGACGTACATGCAGTTCAATACCTCCTTCGTTACTTTTGCTATTTTCCGCAATCTGGTCCCTGCAGTTTTTGGGATATTTCTAATTGTACTGCTGTTTATGTTTCTCTGTCCTCTGATCTCATTTCTGCTCCTTTCTGCTATTTTCCCGTACCCCTCCCCCTGCCAAATTAGCTTAAAGCCGCCCCAACAGTACTAGTTAACCTCTCAGCGAGAACATTGGTCCCGGCTCTGTTCTGGTGCAACCCGTCCATCTTGTATAGGTGCCATTCCCCCTAGAATCGTTTAAAATATCCCTGGCCTCAAACTTAGGTCTGCAAGTGTGTTTTGCACTCACCTTGCCCTCCACCCGCCCAAAACCCACTGGGGTTAAAATCCACTCACTTGTTTAATATCAAAGCAACTCAAGTGGGAGCCAAAGACTTGAAAACCTTTTTTTTTTGATTCGGCTTTTCTGGGCCTGGTGGGGGGGAACCTCACCCAGAGTGGGAACACAACGAGGGGAATTTTCCAGGGGGTCAGTGGGTGCAATTAGTGGTGGGTCGGGTGGGAAAATGGATTTTTTTGACCGGGTAGGGACCCCGTTGTCAACCCACCGCCATGCACCTGTCAGCGCTGAGCAGACCCGACATGCAGCGACGGGGGTTGCAATTAAGGTCATTATGTCCTTGTTAACAGAGCATTAAGAACTATTATCAGCTCACATTCAGAGTTTACCAGGTTGCCCACGGGGTCCATGCTGCTCGGGGATCACGTCAGACAAGCAGGGCGGGAGTTGAATGGCCATGGACTCATCTCATTAATTGACAGCTGCAAATGTGCTATGAAAGCTCCCATCTCACAGCTGTTCGCTTTCCAAGCTCAGAAGCTGTTGCTTACTGCATTTGGAAGACAGATTGGGCTTTATGCAGGTTGCAAGTGTTTGGAGCAGTGTCACCTCATTTGGAACAACCTCTCTCACCACAGACTGATTGCTTCCGTCATCTCAACCTCACCTGCCATCTATTACATCAACATCGGTGCCCTTGAAACTATCTCACCTTGGTCCTCAGAATCCCACCACGATCAGCCCCAATACCAGCAGCACCAGGCACACCAGCAGCACCAACAACAACACCAACCTTCTCCGCAATCAACTGATGCTGCATAAGACACAGGGCATCAGCACCCAACCACATTGCTGCCCGGGAGGCTAACGATGGCCTCACCATGGCCAGATTGACTTCACTTGACGCTGAACACCCTGGCTGCCACATGATGCGCCAGGTTGGCACCACCCCAGACCAACACCATGAAGCATCCCTACAATGCCCAAGTTATTCCTTTCACACTCATCGCCACTGCAAGGGTTTCACTGTACTATGCTACTAATTTGGTTTGCAATTCAAGAACAGGCTTACAAATTATTCTTGTTGGTCTTTAGCTCCTAGAAAATCATTTGAAGTTGATTTTACGTTGGTCCTCTAAAGGAAACTCTGTAAACTCTTTTGTATTCTTGTTTTAATATTGGTTTTTGTTTTTAATATTGGAACAAGGATAACTTTGCTGTTGCAGAATAAAAAGGTATCGAGTTCTTCAACTCTGTAGCCTCAAATGGACCATCAGATTAGCTCATTAACCTTTTTGGAACATGGTGTACTGTCTATAGGACTGATGAGCACTCACACTGCTACATGGAAGCAAGAAGATGGCAAATCCATCTTTCCAATCACAAAAATGCCTTGAGCCGTATGAAAATGAGATAAAAAAATATAACCTCGTAGGCTTGATTTGTTTTCATAGGTTTAAACATCTAGGCCTCGAGTTACAAAGCTTTACCCAATCATGTGTGTAGTTTGCTGCAATTTGTCTGCAGATGGATGTATTTTCCTGCAAAGGTTCTGCAATTGCGACAATAAATGAAACTAGGCTCAAAATTCTGATCATTGTTTTGTTGCAACAATGGTGTAGTTCTGGCGTCGGGACCGGAATTTGGTGAGTAAGTGTGAGTAAATTAGATTTAGAATAAAAACGTAATCACCAGACAGATCTGCTTTATTTTATATACATGCATGCTTAAGATAGAGGCTATTAGAGTTTGAATTAAAATACTATGCAGACCATCGAAGCTCTTGAATTGTGGCAGTGTGGTGGCCCTTTTTGCAGGAGCGGTCCTATAGGGTCATCCCTGTGAAAGGAGTGCAGTCCGGTGATAAGGAGGTAATATTTCTTCAATTAGATAGAAAGCCTTTATTGGTCCACTAATATTACCATTTGAGGTCATTTGTACTGTAACTTTCCTTCAGCACGATGGTTTAGTTGCCAGGTGTGCTGAAAGTCACGTAGGCTGTAGCATCAGGACTTTAATAGATAGACAGTTGGTCGTCTTCTCCTTCTTAGGCAGTCCCTCGGAACCGAGGATGACTTACTCCCACATTAAAAATAAGTTCTCAGGTGACTGATGAGCCCAATGCGGGACCTACAGTCTCTGTCACAGGTGGGGCAGACGGTGGTTGAAGGTGCGGATGGGTGGGGTGCTTGGGTTAACGTGTGCTGCTTGCGCTTGGCTTCCGCTTGCTCCTGGCAAAGAGACCTGAGGTGTTTGGCGCCTTCCCGGATGCTTCTCCTCCACTTTGTGCGGTCTTGGGCCAGGGATTCCCAGGTGTCAGTGGGGATGTTGCACTTTTTCAAGGAAGCTTTGAGGGTGTCCTTGAAGCGTTTCCTCTGCCCACCTGGGGCTCTCTTGCCATGCCGGAGCTCCGAGTAGAGTGCTTGTTTTGGGAGTCTCGTATCGGGCATGCAGATGATGTGACCCGTCCATCGGAGCAGATCGAGCATGGTCAAAGCTTCGATGCTGGGGATGTTGGCCTGAGCGAAAACACTGACGTTGGTGCGCCTATCCTGCCAATGGATTTGCAGGATCTTGTGAAGGCATCATTGGTGGTACCTCTCCAGTGCTTTGAGGTGCCTGCTGTACATGGTCCATGTCTCTGAAGCATACAGCAGGGCGGGTATCACTGCTGCTCTGTAGACCATGAGCTTGGTGCCGGGTTTGAGGTCCTGGTCTTCAAACACTCTCTTCCTCAGGTGACCGAAGGCTGCACTAGCACACTGAAGGCGGTGTTGGACTTCGTCATCGACGTCTGCCCTTGTTGACAGTAGGCTCCCGAGGTATGGAAAGTGGTTCACGTTGTCCAAGGCCTTGTCGTGGATTTTGATAATCGGGGGCAGTACTGTGTGATGGGGGCAGGTTGGTAGAGGACCTTTGTCTTACGGATGTTTAGTGTAAGGCCCATGCTCTCGTACGCTTCGGTGAAGGTGTTGACAATGGTTTGGAGTTCGACCTCCGAGCGAGCGCAAGCTGGTAGCATATGGTAGCATAGTTGAATCTGCACCTGTAGGATATGAAAACTACAGTTAAGGCGCGACATTTTCTGGTGCCTCCCACATTTAGTAACCATCAATCCTTTTAGTTTATGGATACAGCTTGTTAGATGAAAAACTTTACGATACAACTGAAATATTTCATGATTTTTTTTTTATTCGTTCCTGGGATGTTTGTGTCGCTGGCAAGGCCAGCATTTATTGCCCATCCCTAATTGCCCTTGAGAAGGGGGTGGTGAACTGCCTTCTTGAACCGCCGCAGTCCGTGTGGTGAAGGTACTCCCACAGTGCTGTTAGGTAGGGAGTTCCAGGATTTTGACCCAGCGATGATGAAGGAACGGTGATATATTTCCAAGTCAGGATGGTATGTAACTTGGAGGGGAACTTGCAGCGAATGGTGTTCCCAAACGCCTGCTGCCCTTGTCCTAGTGGTACAGGTCGCGGGTTTAGGAGGTGCTTTCGAAGAAGCCTTGGCGAGTTACTGCAGTGCATCTTGTAGATGGTACACACTGCAGCCACAGTGTGTCGGTGGTGGAGGGAGTGAATGTTTAAGGTGGTGGATGGGGTGCAATCAAGCAGGCTGCTTTGTCCTGGATGGTGTCGAGCTTCTTGTGTTGTTGGAGCTGCACTCATCCAGGCAAGTGGAGAGTATGCCATCACACTCCTTACTTGTGCCTTGTAGATGGTGGAAAGGCTTTTGGGAGTCAGGAAGTGAGGCACACACCAGAGAATACCCAGCCTCTGACCTGCTCTTGTAGCCACAGTATTTATGTGGCTGGTCCAGTTAAGTTTCCGGTCAATGGTGACCTCCAGGATGTTGATGGTGGTGAATTCGGCGATGGTAATGCCGTTGAATATCAAGGGGCGGTGGTTAGACGCTCGCTTGTTGGAGATAGTCATTGCCTGGCATTTGTGTGGCGCGAATGTTACTTGCCACTTATCAGCCCAAGCCTGAATGTCATCCAGGTCTTGCTGCACGTGGGCATGGGCGTGGGCTGCTTCATTATCTGAGGAGTTGGGAATTGAACTGAACACTGTGCAATCATCAGTGAATATTCCCACTTCTGACCTTATGATGGAAGGAAAGTCATTGATGAAGCAGCTGAAGATGGTTGGGCCTAGCACACTCCCCAGCGATGTCCTGGGGCTGCGATGATTGACCTCCAACAATTATACTATGTGAAATCTAGAATCTTTTACATAATAGATATTTTGTACTCATTTAGTATATGTGGATAGACTGAAGAAGCTGGGGTTGTTCTCCTTAGAGCAGCGAAGGCTAAGAGGAGATTTGATAGAGGCGTTTAAAATCATGAACGATTTAGATAGAGCAAATAAAGAGAAACTGTTGCCAATAGCTGAAGGGTCGATAACGAGAGGGCACAAATTTGAGGTGATGGGCAAAAGAACCAGAGGCGACATGAGGGAAAACTTTTCTACGCAACGAGTGGTGAGGATTTGGAATGCACTGCCTGATAGGGTGGTGGTACAGATTATATAGTAGCCTTCAAATGGGAATTGGATAAATACTTGAAGGAGAAAAAATTGCAGGGATATGCGGGGGAGTGGGACTAACTGGATTGCTCTTCGAAAGAGCTGGCACAAACTCGATGGGCCGAATGGCCTCCTTCTGCTGTACTGTTCTATGATTCTATAATTCTATATGAGTTGTATTACAACAACAACTTCTATTTATAAAGTGCCTTTATCATAATAAAATGTCCCAAGGCGCTTCACAGGAGTGTTAACAAAAAAATAAAATTTGACACCGAGCCATATAAGATGTTAGGGCAGATGACCAAAAGCTTGGTCAAGAGATAGGTTTTAAGTAGCATCTTAAAGGTGGAAAGAGAAGTGGAGAGGCGGAGAGATTTAGGAAAGGAATTCCAGAGCTTAGGACCTAGGCAGCTGAAGGCACGACCACCAGTGGTGGAGCATTTAAAATCGGGGCTGTTCAAAAGGCCAGAATAGGCGGAGGTCAGAGGTCTAGGGGGATTACTGTGGAATATACATTAAAAGAATAATAAAACCTGACCTCAGGAGGACTAAGGGTGTCTTGGCAGTTCCTCTGTAGCTGCTGAAGGTGCCCAATCATGTTTCTTGCTATTGTATTTGTGCTGCCAAACCATTATACAGGCACACTGCAGACAGTCCAGATAAACTTGTAGCTGCCACGAGCCTCCTACAACTCCTTCCCACTAGTTTTATCAGCATGGCTCTCCAGGACCTCCAGACCTGAGGTGTCCGATGTCTAATATTCAGTTGGACCACCATTCATGTGGTCTGACATTCTGGACATTATGGGCCATCTCTCGTGTGAGATAGAAGAGAATGTAGGAGTATTGAGATGAAGGCTGGGCATTATTGTTACAGTCTATGCTTCCCAAAGCTTTCCACCATTGGTAAGGTTTCCTCACCTCATCTCTGGCTCTGTTGTAGACTGATTGATAAGAGATTGACACGATATGTCAATAACCCCACTATTGTCATTTCATGGGACTACCAGCATGGGAGAAAGCGAACTACATGGATCATGGTCTTTTTTCATTTAGTAATTCCTATGTTCCTATGTAACAGTTTGACACATTAGGTTAGTCGTGGGGCAAAACTCAAAATAGGACAGGTGTTGTAATTTAGGGAAGCTCGCTCACACATGACACATTGTGACGGATGGAGTATTTGTAGGTAGCAAATGGCAGAGGATAGGGGAATGGATCAGTGGTTCATAGTACAGACCCAAAGCACCACAACGGTAATAAAAGGAGAGCCACACATATTAGTGATACTGCAAAGAAGGTTCGGGGGAGCAGGTAGCTTACCTTGGCCACTCTGGTGAGGTTGTTGAAACTCTTCCAACATTATAAAGGAGCCCTGGGCATTTAGGAGGTGGCACTTACAGTCACTGCAACCTCTCTCCACAATATGCAGTTGACGTTCTTCATGGGTTTTCTGCCCCTGACTTCAAATAGCCTGTCCCTCCTGCTGTGTATCTTTTCTAGGAGGACGCCAGGACAGACTCCCTAAAGTTAACTGCTCTTCTCTTAGGTATGGCTTCCGTCACTGTCTGCCAGATTTCTCGCTTCCTCCGCTGCTACCATTGCCTTTATAAGCAGCAGCAGGTTTTATATCCTGCTGCTGCACAGGTCATTAGCTCTCCCATCTCCATCTTCTGATCACCGCAATCCCTCCTCTGCCTCGTGGCAGCAATTCAGGGCCCAACTCCCAACCTGTCGATATTTTCTGGGTTATGAACAGAAAATGCTGGAAATGCTCAGCAAGTCAGGCCGCATCTGTGGAGAGAGAAACAGAGCTAACGTTCAGGTCTGTGACCTTTCGTCAGGTATTTCCTTGGTACCCTGGCGTATCTGAGGCACTGAAAGCTGGATTTACACAGCCTGCAAGCCTCTCCATAGTTAAATTACTTGACCCCACAACTTAGGACAAGGTCAGGACTGGGGCATAAGCTGGGTGAAATTCCTGTTCTACTGCAGTTCTCATGGAACAATGGCACCTGCAAAATGTTTGGCTCCCTGGCCTCGATTTTAACAGTTAAAATGAAGTGGGGGGACTCACCCACTCCTTTCTCGCCCCGATCTGGCCAACTACAATTTTAAACCGCAGGCGGCAAGGGCACTCATCCCAAGCCGGCGGTGTCACCTTTAACTATGCAGATCGGGCTCCGCAATTTCAACCTGAGGCCTGAGCAGGAGAGCAGTCACGCCTTCCCCGCCAGGACAAACCTGCCGAGAGCTGGATCGAGGGCAAGAAGAGGTTTTTTTAATGAAGTTTCCTTGTGGGCCATGAGGGGCAGGAGTGTGCTCTGCCTGGCCCCACAAGGAAACCTTGGGCCTCCCTTGCTGCAGGATTCCTTCGCCCACCACCCCGCGGATCGCAGTCACCTTTGGAACCCGGCCCCCTCATTACCACTTACTTGACTGCCTAGGACTGTTGTGACGAAAGGTCATCGACCTGAAACGTTAACTCTGTTTCTCTCTCCACAGCTGCTGCCTGACCTGCTGAGTGTTTCCAGTATTTTCTGTTTTTATTCCTGGGGCTGTTCCTGCAGGGATCCCTGCTGACCAAATTCCCTCTCCTGCCCACCGGCCAGGTAGTAGATCTGGCCGGGTTTGAGCCAGAGTCCGAGCCTTTTTTAAATTTGTTCCTGGGATGTGGGTGTTGCTGACCAGGCCAGCATTTATTGCCCATCCCTAATTGCTCTTGAGAAGGTGGTGGTGAGCCGCCTTCTTGAACTGCTGCAGTCCGTGTGGTGACGGTACTCCCACAGTGCTGTTAGGGAGGGAGTTCCAGGATTTTGACCCAGCAACGATGAAGAATCGGCAATATATTTCTAAGTCAGGATGGTGTGTGACTTGGAGGGGAACTTGCAGGTGGTGGTGTTCCCATGCGTCTGCTGCCCTTGTCCTTCTAGGTGGTAGAGGTCATGGTTTGGGAGGTGCTGCAGAAGAAGCCTTGACGAGTTGCTGCAGTGCATCTTGTAGATGGTACACACTGCAGCCACAATACAGCAGTGGTGGAGGGAGTGAATGTTTTTCAAGGTGGTGGATGGGGTGCCAATCAAGCGGGCTGCTTGGTCTGGATGGTGTCAAGCTTCTTGAGTGCTGTTGCAGCTGCACTCATCCAGGCAAGTGGAGAGTATTCCATCACACTCCTTACTTGTGCCTTGTAGATGGTGGAAAGGCTTTGGGGAGTCAGGAGGTGAGTCAGTCATGGCAGAATACCTTGCCTCTGACCTGCTCTTGTAGCTACATTATTTATGTGGCTGGTCCAGTTAAGTTTCTGATCAATGGTGACCTCCCCAGGATGTTGATGGTGGGGGTTTTGGCAATGGAATGTCAAGGGACGGTGGTTAGACTCTCTCTTGTTGGAGATAGTCATTGCCTGGCACTTGTGTGGCGCAAATGTTACTTGCCACTTATCAGCCCAAGCCTGAAAGTCGTCCAAGTCTTGCTGCATGCGGGCATGGACTGTTTCATTATCTGAGGAGTTGTGAATGGCACTGAGCACTGTGCAGTCATCAGCGAACATCCCTATTTCTGACCTTATGTTGGAGGGAAGGTCATTGATGAAGCAGCTGAAGATGGTTAACCCAAGACACTGCCCTGAGGAACTCCTGCAGCGATGTCCTGGAGCTGAGATGATTGACTCCCAACATCCACAACCATCTTCCTTTGTGCTAGGTATGACTCCAACCAGTGGAGAGTTTTCCCCCTGATTCCCATTGACTTCAGTTTTACTAGGGCTCCTTGATGGCACACTCGGTCAAATGCTGCTTTGATGTCAAGGGCAGTCACTCTCACCTCACCTCTGGAATTCAGCTCTTTTGTCCATGTTTGGATCAAGACTGTAAAGAGGTCTGGAGCCAAGTGGTCCTGGTGGAACCCAAACTGAGCATCAGTGAGCAGGTTATTGGTGAATAAGTGCCGCTTGATGGCACTGTCGACAATCCCTTCCATCACTTTGCTGATGATTGAGAGTAGACTAATGGGGTGGTAATTGGCCAGATTGGATTTGTTCTTTTTGTGGACAGGGCATACCTGGGCAATTTTCCACAGTGTTGGGTAGATGCCAGTGTTGTAGCTGTACTGGAACAGATTAGAGATGCAGCTTGTTCTGGAGCACAAGTCTTCAGCACGACAGCCGTGATGTTGTCGGGCCGCATAGCCTTTGCTGTATCCAGTGCATTCAGCCGTTTCTTGATATCACGTGGAGTGAATCGAATTGGCAAAAGACTGGGATCTGTGATGGTGCGGAACTCAGGAGGAGGCCGAGATGGATCATACACTGGCTGAAGATGGTTGCAAACGCTTCAGCCTAGTCTTTAGCAGGAAGACACAGAAGAGGAAGACGCCGAAGAGGAGGAAGCAGAAGAGGAAGATGTAGAAGAGGAAGACGCAGAAGTGGAGAATTGGAAGGAAGGATGCAACCCAGACAGCTCCTTTCTGGCCGAGACATCCGGGATGGAATCATCTGCCTGCAGTACCAGTGACCACAACCCCAATTCCCCTTTCAACATTCGTCCCACACATTACCTTCCCTCTGTCACTGACCGTGACAGCGTCCTCTTGGCCACAATGCTGAAATAAAAGCCACCACAAAGCAAACTTTCCAATCCAACTTAATAGAAAAATCCATCCAATATGACATCAAGAAATCAACTCATCACCCTTGGTGACTGTCCTGTGTGTGCCTTTGCCTATCCTAGTGATGTCACGCAGTGCTACCCCAGTGGCTGTAGCATGGCTGGTGCAAGGCTGCTGACTTTCAGTGGGGGACACTGCAAATGGCCTTGCCGGTCGACCTTTTTAAAAATTAATTCCTGGGATGTGGGCGTCGCTGGCAAGGCCAGCATTTATTGCCCTTGAGAAGGTGGCGGTGAGCCGCCACCTTGATCTGCTGCAGTCTGTGTGGTGAAGGTACTCCCATAGTGCAGTTAGGGAGGGAGTTCCAGGATTTTGACCCAGTGACTATGAAGGAATGGCGATACAGTTCCAAGTTAGGATGGTGTGTGACTTGGAGGTGAAGGTGTTCCCAGGCACCTGCTGTCCTTGCCCTTCTAGGTGGTAGAGGTCATGGTTTGGGACCTTGAGGAGCTGGTGGCTGTGAGTGTAAAATCGAGTGATGGTGTTTCTTCTTCTTTTTCTTCTTCTTCACTCTCCTCTCCCCCTTCTTGGTCAACTACTGGCTGGAAAGGCTGCATTTCTTGTGTGTGTGAAATGAGGAAGGCACAAGGGTGGAGTTGTGTTGAGAGGATGGCGGGAAAGCAAGAGGTGCATGCGAAAAAGGAGGATAACCTATGAGGATACCTGCATCTTGTATCCTTTCAGCTCTGTCAATGACCAAGGGCTCAGCCGTGCCCCTGCCAAGAATGGCCAGCGCCATCTCCTCCAAGCGGGTGAGGTGAAGCTAGAAATGGGAGGTGTGCCTCATGTTTGGTACAGATTGTTGGTAGGTGAGTGATTCGGGGGGAGTCGTGCATTGAGAAGTGTGTGAGGATGGTAGTGCAGTTGGTACGAGACGGCTTTTGAAGATGCATTTACTGATTTTGACCACTGGTCTGAGGTCATGAAGCTCCTTTGGGCCCTGGAGGCAGGTCGTGGGGGCAACACTGCTGGTAGTGACGGTCTCGATGATCTGGTCCCACATCCTTCTTTCTGGAGGGCCTCCTGACCCCTGTGGGTAGAGGACCTCTCTTGCAGTGTTGAACCCCGCACAAAGCTGGAGTGCTGCGTGTGAGACCCTGGGTGCCCCTTCTCTGGCTTGCTGAGCCATTTGTGTTAGTGCTGAAGCACTTTTCCCATTTTTTTAGGTGCGGAAGGCTATTCAGCTTTAACAGATGAAGACTCCGATTTGGGAATTCTTTTTAACGTAATTTTTTTTTCAGAAGGCAGTTGATCTGTAAGGGATAAAAACTGCCTATTTTTAAAAAAAAAATTCATTTTAGAAGGCAGTTCACCTTTCTGAAATGACAGCCTTGCTTTAGGAGAAGGCAGTTCTTGCTGTAATGGTGCTATGGCCATGCTACATTGGGCCTCCTGCCTGGACTAATGCTACGAAAACGGCCTTACACGATAAATTTAGCGCTGGGCAAATGTTAATTAGCAACCAGCGCCAATATCCCAGTCCTGCCAGCGCCAGCAATTTCAAGCAGCCATTAACTCTGGCCCGTGGTGGCACCGGCAGGTTTTTAGCGTTCTTCAATTTCGAGGCCTCTGTGTTTAGTAGGTCAGCAAGAGTTTTATGAATTGAGTGGACAAAAGCTGTCGCTGACAGCAATGCAGTCCAGTAATGCTAATATCGCAGTGCTGCTGCCAGCAATCTGCCAATTAAAATCTATAATTAAATAAAAGTTTTAAATGAATTTCCAGTAGTGCAACGTTCCTGCTTCCCTTGCATTTAAATCTGGTCAAGCTGAACATGTTGCAGCTGCACAGTCCAACCCACCTGCTGCCTGATGTTGTTAGGCAGGAATACTTGTGAGAGAGTGACAGCCAGGAAAGGGTCACTATTGTATCCATCACTTCAGCTTATCTGGGGAGGAAGACAGAACCACCTGTGTTACAGAGGTAGTAACAACAACTCTGAGCAAAAAATATTTCCCCTCCTCCCTCCCCCACAAGATTATCCTCTGGAGAGATGAGAGTGCAAGCTTTAAAATATCAAAGTAATATAAATTAAGGGGGAAAAATTGAGACGCGCCCCCTGTGGGGTGCTAACTTCGGAAGCAGCGCCCCCCAAAAAATTAGCATCCCCACGGCCGATTTTCCCAGGTAGCGCCCTGAGTGAGAGTTTTTCCCCCTAACTGTTTAAAAGAAACAACCTCAATAAAAGCAATCATTCTCCATGGGGAAGGCAGCAAATCTATTCCTCTATACTTTTCTCTTGTAATTTTTCACCTCTGGTCACATCACATTAAAATGCGACTGTTGTTTTTGTCTCGAGTCTCAATTGTTTGCAAACAAAAAGAAAGAAGATTTGCATTTGTATAGTGATTTTCACAACATCAGGACGTCCTAAAGCACTTTACAGCCAATTAAGTACTTTCTTTGAAGTGTAGTCACTTTGGTAATGTAGGAAATGCGACACCCAATTTGCGCACAGCCATCTCCCATAAACAGCAATGAACTAAATGACCAGATAATCTGTTTTAGATGTTGGTTGAGGAACAAATATTGGCCAGGACACCGGGAGAACTCCCCTGCTCCTCTTCAAAATAGTGTCATGGGATCTGTACCTACCCAAGCAGGGCTCTTAGCTGAATTTTATAACAATGAAAAATATCTGCATTTTAATTACCTTCTTTCTTCACTTATAACTTGGTTTGAATTTCATAGCTAGTTCCACTTTGCAAGAACAGTTTTCTGAAAGTTTGTCACGCAATAGCTATTGTTACAATATCCTTCCCCATACATTTGTACCTTATCCAAAAACAAAATACTGCAGATGCTGGAAATCTGAAAGAAAAACAGACAATGCTGGAAACACTCAGCAGATCAGCTAGCATCTGTGGAGCGAGAAACAGAGTTCCTTATGTTTGTACCTTATGTTGGGATGGCATCAAACATAATAGGCCATAATTTGCTGTCAAAATAATGGTGAGACCAATGGCGCTTGCCGTTATTTATGCGCAAATGGCACAGCAACTTCAGCTGAGGGGCAGATGCGCGGTTAAACTCAAATATTCAAAAGTTGCTGCCGAGCTGTGCCGTTTCGCTGTTAGCTTCGCAAAAACACCAGTGAAATGCATTGAATGGCGTGAAGTTGCTGTATTTGCACGGTAGGTACGAATTAAACTCGCCACAGAAAGTTAAGTCTTGTCCATTTCAGTCTAAGTGCCATTCTGCTGCCGTTCTTTTTATTTCCACAATGACCTTTGTTATGGAAGGGTGGTGGGTCAGGATCATTTCTTCTTGTGAAACGCTTCAAGGACACCCTCAAAGCCTCCTTGAAAAAGTGTAACATCCCCACCGACACCTGGGAATCCCTGGCCCAAGACCGCACAAAGTGGAGGAGAAGCATCCAGGAAGGCGCCGAACACCTCGAGTCTCTTCGCCGGGAGCAAGCGGAAGCCAAGCGCAGGCAGCGCAAGGAGCGCACATCAACCCAAGCACCCCACCCACCCGCCCCTTCAACCACCGTCTGCCCCACCTGTGACAGAGACTGTAGGTCCCGCACTGGACGCATCAGTCACCTGAGAACTCATTTTTAATGTGGAAGCAAGTCATCCTCAGTTCTGAGGGACTGCCTAAGAAGAAGAAAGTCAAGTTTGTTTTTAATCTGGCTGGGTTGACAGTTTGTAATGTGATAGGTGATAATTACTGTCAGTCAACCTCTGTGGTACTCAAAATTAACTATTGAAAGTGTGGAGTCTCATTCCTTCAGGTTTTAATTGTTGGAGATTTAAAAATGTAAATTTTAAATTTAATTTTTTTTAACTTTTCCTTTCTGTCTCTTTTTTCTCTCTTAATCCAATCTTTATTCCCTCTCTTTATTTCTCATTCTGTACCCGATTTGACATGAATTCACCTGTAGTGTATGTGCCTTTAAGTCAGAACTACTTTTACAGCTCCTGTATACTGTAGTACCGGCAGTGACCACACTGGTATATAAGCTTTGCGCATGCCTCTGTACCCTCAGTCTAGAGACTACCCTCCTCCAGTAAAGACCTGTTATTTGTTAATGTACAGCATCTGTGTGATTAGTTAATAATAGCATATCCACTGAAACATGGATCCAACAGTGGCGACGAGTGTCGATTCGAATCTACCTGCAACACGGGCGTCGACCACGAGCAACCGCCCAGCAGTCAGGCAGAGATCCAACTTCGCAGGGGAGGCTGTGGAGAGCCGGGCTTGGTTCCCCAGCCACAACGAGCAGTAAGAGACCGACGACAGGTCCAGCGCAGACCCTTCCCGAGCAGCGGCGGCTGGAGCCGACCGACGGTGGAGAGAGAGCCGAGCAGCGTCGACGGGGTAAGACAGGGGTGAAGAGCGCAGGGCGCAGCCGGGGGTTGAACACCGAGCGGCGTCGAGGAAAATAAAACAAACCGGAGAGAGAGAGGGTAAGAAACAGCCGGGTTCTAGACTGAGCGGTGTCGAAAAATATAAAAAGAACGCGCAGAGCACAGCCAGTGCTCACGGGCTGAACAGGGTCCGCGGGGCGAAGAAAGGGGAGATGCCATTGAGTCGCGGAGAAGAAGGAAGAGCGCGGGAGGCGCCATTGAGCCGTGGAGAAGAAGGGAGAGCGCGGGAGACGCCATTGAGCTGCGGAGAAGAAGGAAGAGCGTGGGAGACGCCATTTTTAGAAGCCGCAGCGGAGAAGAAGGGCGAGCGCGGGAAGGAAGGAAAGCGCGGGAGACGCCATTTTGCGCCAGCGGAGAAGAAGGGGAAGCGCGGGAGGCGCCATTTGTGATAGTTAACGCACACCCAAGGATGCCGAAGAGTGGCAGTATCTCTACGTTCGACAATGAAGTCGAAGATTGGGCGACATATGTGGAACGTATTGAGGTGTACTGCAGGGCGAATGAAGTGCCAGATGCTAATAAAGCACTGGTTCTGTTAAATTCCATGGGTGCAAAAACTTATGGGTTACTGCAAACTCTAATAACCCCAGAGAAGCCGGTAAACAAGAATTTTGAAAGCATAGTAGAAATCCTACAGGACCACTTAAACCCCACACCGCTGCTGATAGCAGAACGATTTTAAGTTCCATAAAAGGAACCAACACAAAGATGAAAGCAATGCTGAGTACCTAACGGAACTGCGCAAGCTATCGAAACACTGCCAGTTTGGAGCGGGACTAGCAGACACGTTAAGGGACAAGTTTGTGTGTGGGCTACAAAGTGAAGGAACCCAGAAACGGCTTCTATCAGAAAAGGACCTTATGCTGGACAAAGCTTTCAGTATGGCAGTATCACATGAAGCAGCCGCAAGGGGCGCTGCAGAGATACAACGGAGACCGCAAGAATATGGCACCAATGAAATGTCCTATGGAACAGGGAAGTGCTATCGCTGCGGCAGAACAACACATGACCAGAAAGATTGTTGGTTCAAGGACCAAGTGTGCAGACAGTGTGGGAAAGCAGGACACATAGCAGGAGTCTGCAGGTCTGGGAAGAAAACCAACAGTAAGAAATCTCCACAAGAGAAGTACAAAAAGGTACACCAGGTGATGGACAGCGGTTCAGACGAACAGGAAAGTGACACAGACTCCGGAAGCAAGGAGCTGGGTTGTCTGAAACTACATAAGGTAACCGAAATGGAGGATCACCAGACTATCTGGGTTACACTCAAGATAGACGGAGTCCAAGTGGAAATGGAATTGGACACAGGGTCAGCTCTAACAGTCATAAATCAAAGAGACTAAAAGCGGCTATTTTCACACATACCCTTGAAAGCTACAGAGATTGTCTTGAAGACATATACGGGGCAAAAGGTCTACCCCAAAGGAAAAATAAGGGTGAAAGTGACATATAAAGGCCAGGAAATACCTAAAATGGATATATATGTATTGCCAAATGGAGGACCACTACTGCTAGGACGTGAATGGATCCGAAAGATACAATTAGATTGGCATTCCATACAGGCACTGAAAGTTGAGGCCAAAAAGGATGATGACGTCGCACCTGGACGACTGTCAAAAATGCTAACTGACGCAAAAGAAGTGTTCCAGGAGGGACTAGGAACACTAAAAGGTATAACAGCAATGATTAAAATAGAGGAAAATGCAAGCCCAAAGTTTCTGAAGGCCAGACCAGTGCCTTATGCGATCAGACCAGCTGTTGAAGCAGAGCTGGAAGGGTTGGAATGTTCAGGAGTACTGTCCAAAGTGGACTGGAGCGAGTGGGCTACACCCATCGTTCCTGTAATGAAGAGGTCGTTGAGTAATACGCCTGGGGAACCAAAGAAGGTCCGCATCTGTGGGGATTTTAAGGTGACAGTGAACCCAGTCCTTCACACGGTGCAATATCCGCTTCCACGAATTGAGGATATTTTCGCCTCGCTATCTGGAGGTAAACGCTTCACCAAAATTGATCTAGCCCAGGCGTACTTGCAAATGGAGGTAGAAGAAGCTTCGAAACATTACCTTACGATCAACACTCATAAAGGTCTCTATCAATACAACCGGCTGGTGTTTGGAGTAGCCTCGGCTCCGGCTATCTGGCAAAGGGCGATGGATCAGGTCCTGCAAGGGATTCCAGGGACCCAGTGTTATTTGGACGACATCTTGGTCACGGGGGAAAATGACGGTGATCACCTCGCCAACTTGGAGAAGGTGCTCACCAGATTAAAGGAGTATGGGCTACGAGCTAATCGCCACAAGTGCGAGTTTTTCCAGAAACAGATCTCGTATTGTGGCCACGTCATCGATGAAGAGGGGTTACATAAGTCCCCTGACAAGATTGAGGCAGTAGTCAAGGCTCCAGCACCGGAAAATGTGTCACAACTGAGGTCGTTCCTCGGGCTGGTAAACTACTACCACAAGTTCTTACCAAATTTGTCTACGGTATTACACCCGCTGAACACCCTACTGCAAACAGGGGTACCATGGAAGTGGGATGACGAACGTAGACGAGCTTTCCAGAAGTGTAAAGAATTGATCACATCAAAAGAGGTGTTGGCCCATTTCAACCCAGCACTACCAATTCGTTTGGCATGTGATGCATCACCCTACGGTATTGGAGCGGTGCTGTCGCACAAATTCCCAGACGGGTTGGAGAGGCCAGTAGCCTTTGCGTCTCGGTCACTAACCTCAGCTGAACGCAACTACGCCCAGATTGACAGGGAGGCCCTCAGCCTAGTATGGGGAGTAAAAAAATTCAACCACTATCTGCATGGGCAGAAGCTCACCTTGCTGACTGACCACCAACCACTTGTCTCCATCTTCAATCCTAAGAAGGGCATTCCAGTGATGACTGCACAGCGGTTACAAAGATGGTCCCTGTTTCTAGGGGCGAATCAATATGAAATAGAATATAAAGGCACGAAACAGAATGGGAACGCTGATGGGCTATTGCACCTGCCACTGCGCACTGTGGAGGAAGCAGCAGCAGTGGACCCTATCGAGATATTTTATTCGTCAATAATTGAACGATTGCCAGTGACAAACGCGGATATAGAGAAGGAGACCCGCAATGATCCGACGCTGTCATGGGTATATGAATTGACAGTGAGGGGATGGCCAACACATGGCGACTCACTGTTGCCAGCATTCTCATCCAGAAGAGAACAGCTGTCAGTATGCCAGGGGACAGTGATGTGTGGATCCAGGGTAGTGATTCCACCCAAGTTAAGGGAGAGAGTGCTAAATGAGCTACATGAAGGTCATCTGGGGGGAGTGAAAATGAAAAGCCTTGCTAGGGCTTATGTGTGGTGGCCGGGAATCGATCAACAAATCGAAGACCTAACTAAGAGCTGCTTAGGATGCCAGAAGGTCCAAAATGCACCACCACATGCCCCTCTACACCCATGGGAGTGGCCCTCCTCTCCATGGCAATGGGTGCATATTGATTTCGCTGGTCCATTCATGGACTCAATGTTCTTAATAGCAGTGGATGCTCATTCAAAGTGGCCTGAGGTGATAAAAATGTCTTCAACCACTACAGAGAAAATGATCGCCGTCCTACGGACCATATTTGCCAGAAATGGTTTGCCAGAGCAGATTTGCTCTGATAATGGACCACAGTTTGTGTCCGACGAGTTCCAAAAATTCATGAAAAGGAATGTGGTAAGGCATTACACATCCGCCCTGTATCATCCAGCCACAAATGGATTGGCTGAGAGGGTCGTACAAACCTTTAAGAAGGCGATAAAGGTCATGTGCGACGATGAAATTCCACTACAGCATAAGATGGACAATTTCTTATTAGCCTACCGAAACGCGACACATGCAGTTACCAACCAGACCCCGGCCATGATGTTCTTTAACTGAAGGTTGAGATCTCGTCTGGACTTACTCAGACCAAATGTGCGAAGAAATGTTGAGGACAAGCAATTCCAGCACATCAATGAGAAGCCGACAAGGAGCTTCAATGTAGGGCAACCAGTCTTGGCCCGTGACTATCGAACAGAGAAGTGGCAACCCAGAACGATATGTACAAGGCAGCGGCCATTAATGTACACAGTGGATGTCGGGGAGAACATTGTGAGACGCCACGTCGATCAGGTCTTAGCGTCACAGGAACGCGTCAACCCCATGTCTCGAGTACCTGGGGATGAACCCGACATACCGGTAGCATCTACTTCAGACCCAGTAGCAGTGGAACCCGATGAACTACCCGATGAAAAGGGGTCAGAATCGCCTCTGCACCAAGAACAAGAACCTCTGGAAAGGCGCTATCTCCAAAGGGTCAGGAAGCTGCCCCAAAGACTGAACCTATAAATGGACTTTTGTTGTTTAATGTACATGTTGAAATGTTAATTGTTATTTGAATATTAGGGGTATTACTAATCTAAAAGGGGAGGAATTGTAGTGTATGTGCCTTTAAGTCAGAACTACTTTTACAGCTCCTGCATACTGTAGTACCGGCAGTGACCACACCGGTATATAAGCTTTGCGCATGCCACTGTACCCCCAGTCTAGAGACTACCCTCCTCCAGTAAAGACCTGTTATTTGTTAGTCTACAGCATCCATGTGATTATTTAATAATAGCATATCCACTGAACCACGGATCCAACATCACCCCTTCTAATCTACACTTCCTTCTCAGTCTTTGTGCTGTTAATTTCACAATCCTTCAATCTGATTGGTTAAGGAGATACACAGTTGCTTGCTCTGTTCACTCAGGTCCCAGATGCCCGGTTTCCCTCGCTGCAAAGTTATCAGCTCGCACTTTCAGCAACTTGTCACGCAAAAAAATTTAAAAAAGAAACACGGGGAGTGTTTGCTAGTGCTCTGGGGGAGGGTTTAAACTAAAATGGCAGAGGGTTGGGAACCTGAGCAGAGGGACAGAGGAAAGGGAAACAAGGATAAAAGCAAAAGAAAGGAAGGAGAAACACAAAAGTGGCAGTCAGAGAAATCAACGGTTAAAATCAAACATGGCCACAGTAAATAATAATTCTAATAGGTCGAAGAGTGTTAAAAAAATAAGCCTGAAGGCGTTGGTCTAGAAATTCAGTATAGCCACATTTGGGGCGCTACAGCATGGCGTTCGCTAACTTTTGTGCCCGGCGCAACTTAGCGCCACCTTCGCCGATATTCAGTAGCATCGCCCCAAGAGGTTGCTGCTGCGCTAAAGCGGATGATGCATGACTATCATTCGGCGCTAAGCCGGCGATCCGGGGCACAAACACCGAAGGCGGGCGCAGCGCAGGTGCGGCGAGTTGCTCATTGAGGGCAGACAGTCAGGCACCGGTCAGCACTTAAAGGGGGAGGGTGGAATTGTTTGGCTGCCACGCCCTGCACACTGCAGCCCTAAGGCAAGGCCTGAACATTGCTTCTGGAACTGCTCCGCGCCCAGGAGAATGGAGAAGGCCAGGGAGAGAGCTCAGCGCTTCGGCGAGGGTGACCTGAGTCTGCTGGTTGACTCAGTGGACCGCAGGTGCCATATCCTCTTCCCTGAGGGTGGCAGGAGGCCGCTGCCCGCCGAATATCGGAAAGCATGGAGGGAGGTGGCAAACAGGGTCACGTCCAACAGCGTGGTTGGCAGGACACCAACCCAATGCCGGAAAAAATTCAACGACCTCACTCGGGTTGTCAGGGTGAGTACCCTTTCCAGTATCCTCCTCATCCCTGCATGTGCACCTCACTTTATGGCCAAAGGGGCCTGAAAGCCCTAATGGTCAGCCCTCATCCAGCAGCTGTGGCACTGTCATGAAAAGCACTTGCACATTCAGGACTTTAGACACTGTCAGGGCTATTCGACCATGTGAGGCAGTGCAGGCGAGATCAGGGCTTGACACTGTCAGGGCTATTCGACCATGGGAGGCAGTGCAGGCAAGATCAGGGCTTGACACTGTCGGGGCTATTCAACCATGGGAGGCAGTACAGGCAAGATCAGGGCTTGGCACTGTACTTAGAGGCCGTCCTTTCTCTTGCAGGGCAAGCTGGTGCATAACAGAAGACAGCAGCGACAGACCGGGGGAGGCCGTCCTGACCTGAAACAGCTGAGCGACCTCGAGCAGCGAGTGGAGCGGATTATGGCAGGCCGGCTGAGTGGCCCCGTCGCCACTGGAGATGCTGACCCTGTTCTGGGCACCAATGGTAAGGTTATCGCCTTTTTGACCTCTCTCTTTCCACTTGTGCCTCACACCAGCATCCTTTGCCACTATCGAACCAGTGCAGTGCACAGCAGCACTCATGCCTCCCTCGCTGCCACCCTGTCCTCACTCTAAAGCAACTCTTGTGCCTCCCTGCTTTCAGATGGTGACTCGCCAGGTGAGGAGGCGGCCCCTCAAGCTGGCACTGTGTCCGAGTCAGACATAGAGGAGGAGGAAGCCGGCCCATCAGGGACACCCTCAGCCGAGGCAGCCCATGGCCATGATGGTGACACGCCTTCCCTGGAGGGGAGCAGGGGGAAGGGTCGGAGGAGAGTGAAGCTCCGGGGACCAGCGGGCTGCAGCAACGTGGGAGGGGTGGGGAAGCTCGGCGGCCTTCTCCCCGGAGGGTGAGTGCGGCCTCCAGTCCTGCTACGGTGAGCGCAGAGGAGGTGCGGCTCCTAGCGGAAATGGGTGCCCAGGCTGAGCGCAGGCACACTGAGCTCATGGCTGCAGTGGCAAGGATGCCTGACTCCATAGAGTCACTGGCAAGGAGTGTGAAGTAATTCGGGGCAGCACAGGCCAGGAGTCTGCAACAATTCAGTGCAGCACAGGCTAGGAGTCAGCAGGACTTCGCTGCATCACAGGCGGCTTCTAGCCAAGTGCTCAGTCGTGCCGTGCATTCACTGGCTGGTGTCATGCAGACACAGACCAGGGCCACACGGGCACTAACTGCTGCCACCCTCGCTGGATCGGCCAGGCATCGCCGGGGCACTTGCCGTGCCGCAGCAGCCCAGCAGTCTGTGCTTCAGCAGATTGCTGCGCATGCTGCAGTGCTAGCCCGTGCGAGTGCCAATGTATCAGCCGACCAAGGAGTGCCTGTGATCTGTCAGGTTGGCAGCATTCCTGCAGCCAACACTGTCACTCCTCCATTGCAGCTGCCACCAGCCGTTGGACAGACTGATGCCGCCCAAGCAGAGTTGGAGCAGTCAGCAGCCAGCCCCTCCAGGCCCAGAGCTGGCCCAGGCCGACCCCCAAGGGCATCTGCCTTCCCCCAGCCTTGCTGCAGCCACTGGGGTCCCATTGAGGAGGAGCTGCAGGGCGGGTAGGGGCCAGTCACGGAAGCAAGACGGATCACCTTCGCAGGGGAAAAAGTAGAAGGTGTGGCCAAATGTTTTGTTTTATTTTTAAAGGCCGAGACTGCTGTATTTGTTTTAGATATAAAGGCCGAGACTGGTATAATTCTTTTATATTTAAAGGCCGAGACTGGTATATTTCTTTTATATTTAAAGGCCGAGACTGGTATATCTGTTTTATTTATAAAGGCCGAGACTGGTGTATTTCTTTTATATATAAAGGCCGAGACTGGTGTATTTGTGTTTTTGGGGGGGGTTTCTCTCCATTAGTTTGTCATGTGGGAAGGGCACAGAGGTATCACGGTAAAAAAAATTCTTAAATCGCACTGTCCATGTTTTCTTTTGGAAGTCCTGGTTGCCCTGCTTGGCTGAGGGCTTGTGGAGCGGCTACATTCATCTTCCATTCCCTGAGAGGGGGCCTAGAACCGAGTTACAATAAGCCGCCGACGGGCGGCCCTTGCACTTTCTGCCTCCCTCCCGTGCTGGTCCTCCTCCTCCTCCTCCTCCTCCTCCTCCTCTGGTGATCCTCCAATGTCTGCTGGCAGTGGCTGAGTGCTGCGGATAGCCAGGTTGTGCAGCATGCAGCACCCGATAATGAAATGGGAGACTCGCTCAGGCGAGTACTGTAGGGCTCCCCCGGAACGATCCAGACAGCGGAACCGTTGCTTCAGCACGCCGATTGTTTGCTCAATGATGTTCCTGGTTGCTTAATGGCTGTCATTGTATCGCTCTTCAGCAGGGGTGCTGGGTGCACGGAGCGGGGTCATCAGCCAGGTGCACAAAGGATAGCCTTTGTCCCCGAGAAGCCACCTCGTGGGTGAGGCTGGGCCTCGAACATGTCTGCCACAGATGTCTGGTGCAGGATGAAGGCATCGTGGCTGCTGCCTGGAAAGCGGACATTGACAGCTAGGATGAGCTACCTGTGGTCACACACCAACTGCACGTTGAGCGAATGGTAGCCCTTCCGGTTGCAGTAATCCTCAGCATTCTCTAGAGGTGCCCACAAAGCCACATGCATGCAGTCAATGGCGCCCTGCACCATGGGGAAGCCCGCTAATACTGCAAAGCTCATTGCACGCTCTTGCTGCTTGTCCACGGTCATGGGGAAGGAGATGAACTGACGTCTCCTTCTGAAAAGGGCATTGGTGACCTGGCGGATGCAGCAATGTACCGCGAACTGGGAGATGTTGGAAATGTCCCCAGTAGCGGATTGGAAGGAGCCGGTGGCATAGAAGTTGAGAGCCACCGTCACCTTCACTGCCACCGACAGAGACGTCCTGCTCCTCAGCTGTGGCTGCAGATCTCCGCGAAGCAGGTGGCAGATCTCAGTGACCACCGCCCTTCTGAATCGCAGCCACCGAACACACTGCTCCTCAGACATGTTCAGATATGAGAACTGCTGGCGGTATACCCTGGGTGGGTAAGGCCTCCTTTGCCGACGCCTGTTGGCCCTTCTCCGTCTGGCCATGACTGGCACTCTCTCACGGCGTCTCTGAGCCCTTTGAATGCAATGGAGAAGCCCAACGTTTCCACCCATTGCAGCCCCCATTATATGTTTCCAATCAATGCTATGACACTGAAGTTAAAGACAAGTGCAAAGCTCTGGCCTGAAGCCACAAGTACCTGTGCGAGTGTTGAGCCAAACCAGAAAGCTCTCTGCCTTTGTCTCTCTCCAAATATCCGTCTCTCACAAAGAAGGAGTGGAGCAAAATGGCTGCCATTTATACTGCAGGAGGAGTCCTCTTTAATTAGCGCCCCCCGCGCCCCGCAGCAACTGGGAACCGTTCCCCTCTACCAGTCGCGGGGGGCGCCAGGCGCACAATAGGCCGGCGCCACTGAATTTCCGGTTCGGGGCGCACAAAGGGCGTTGCACCATGAAATGACGTCAGGATCTGCGCGTGCAGCTGAGCGCGCGCAAAGGTTTTGCGCCGCCGCTAAATCTTAACTGAATTTCGCGAGAGGCGCAGATTGCGCCGCGCCCGGGTGCTAGCCGCCTAGCGCCCCACTTCTCCTCCTCCTACGGCGCTAGCGGCTGGCGCAAACAATTGAATTTCTAGGCCTTTGTGTCTTAATGCGAGGAGCATTCGTAATAAGGTGGATGAATTGGCTGCGTAAATAGAGGTAAACGAATATGATTTGGTTGGGATTACGGAAACGTGGCTCAAGGATGGCCAAGGCTGGGAACTCAACATCCAGAGGTATTCGATATTCAAGAAAGATAGGCAAAAAGGAAAGGGAGGTGGGGAAGCATTACTGGTTAAAGAAGGGATTAACACAATTGTAAGGAAGGATATTAGCTTTGATGATGTGGAATCTGTATGGGTAGAATTGAGAAATACCAAGGGGCAGAAAACGTTAGTGGGAGTGGTATATAGACCTCCAAACAGTAAGGTGGAGGTTGGGGATGGCATTAAAAGGGAAATTAAAGAAGCGTGCAAAAAGGGCACAGCAGTCATCATGGGTGACTTTAATCTACATATAGATTGGGCTAACCAAACTAGTAACAATACTGTGGAGGAGGAATTCCTGGAGTGTTTATGGGATGGTTTCCTGGACCAATATGTCGAGGAACCAACCAGAGATCAGGCCATCTTAGACTGGGTATTATGTAACGAGAAAGGATTAATTAGCAATCTTGTTGTACGAGGCCCCTTGGGTCGGAGCGATCATAATATGATCGAATTCTTCATTAAGATGGAGAATGAAGTAGTTGACGCAGAGACTAGGGTCCTAAATTTAAATAAAGGAAACTGCGATGGTCTGAGGCGCGAGTTGAGTAGGATTGATTGGGGAATATCACTCAAAGGGTTGACGGTGGCTAGGCAATGGCAAACATTCAAAGACAGCGTGGATGAACTACAGAATTTGTTCATCCCAATTTGGCATAAAAATAAAACAAAAAAGGTGACTCAACCGTGGCTAACGAGGGAAATTAGGGATAGCATAAGATCCAAGGAGAGGACATATAAATTGGCCAGAAAAGGCAATAATCCTGAGGATTGGGAGCAATTTAGGATTCAACAAAGGAGGACAAAGGGATTAATTAAGAAGGGGAAAATAGAATATGAGAGTAAGCTTGCAGGTAACATAAAAACTGACTGTAAAAGCTTTTATAGATATGTGAAGAGAAAAAGATTGGTGAAGTCAAGCGTAGGTCCCTTGCAGTCAGAATCAGGGGAATTTATAATGGGGAACAAAGAAATGGCAGACCAACTAAGTACATATTTTGGTTCTGTCTTCACAAAGGAGGACACAAATAACCTCCCAGAGATGCCGGGGAACATAGGGTCTGATGAAAGGGAGGAACTGAAAGAATTCAGTATTTGTAGGGAAATGGTGTTAGGGAAATTGATGGTATTGAAGGCCGATAAATCCCCAGGGCCTGATAATCTACATCCTAGGGTACTTAAGGAAGTGGCCCTAGAAATAGTAGATGCATTGCTGATCATCTTCCGACATTCGATGGAATCTGGAACAGTTCCCATGGATTGGAGGGTAGCTAATGTTACCCCACTATTCAACAAAGGTGGTAGAGAGAAAACGGGGAACTACAGACTGGTAAGCCTGACATCGGTAGTGGGGAAAATGCTAGAGTCCATTATAAAAGATGTAATAGCAGAGCACTTGGAAAACAGTGACAGGATCAGACAAAGTCAACATGGATTCACAAAAGTTAAATCGTGCTTGACTAATCTACTGGAATTTTTTGAAGATGTAACTGGTAAAATAGATAAGGGAGAACCAGTGGATGTGGTGTATCTGGACTTTCAGAAGGCCTTCGAAGGTCCCGCATAAGAGATTAGCGTGTAAAGTTAAGGCACATGGGATTGGGGACAAGGTATTGACTTGGATAGAGAACTGGTTGGCAGACAGAAAGCAAAGAGTTGGAATAAACAGGTCCTTTTCCGAGTGGCAGGCAGTGACTAGTGGGGTACCGCAGGGATCGGTCCTTGGACCCCAGCTATTCACAATATATATTAATGATCTAGACAAGGGAACTAGATGTAATATTTCCAAATTTGCAGACGACACAAAGCTGGGTGGGCGTGTGTGCTGTGTGGAGGATGTCGAGAAACTCCAGGATGATTTGGACATGTTGGGTGATTGGGCAGAAACATGGCAGATGCAATATAACGTGGATAAATGTGAGGTTATCCACTTTGGTGGCAAAAACAGGAAGGCAGATTATTATCTAAATGGCAATAGATTGAGAGAAGGCGAAGTGCAACGAGACCTGGGTGTCCTTGTGCACCAGTCGCTGAAGGTAAGCATGCAGGTGCAACAGGCGGTTAAGAAGGCAAATGGTATGTTGGCCTTCGTAGCGAGAGGGTTTGAGTACAGGAACAAGGATGTCTTGCTGCAGTCGTACAGGGCCTTGGTGAGACCACATCTTGAGTATCGTGTGCAGTTTTGGTCACCCTATCTGAGGAAGGATGTTCTTGCCATGGAAGGAGTTCAGCGAAGATTCATCAGGCTGATACCTGGGATGGCAGGAATGATGTATGAGGAGAGATTGGATCGATTGGGCTTGTACTCGCTGGAGATTAGAAGAATGAGAAGTGATCTCATTGAAACTTATAAAATTCTGGCAGGAGTGGACAGACTAGATGCAGGAAGGATGTTCCCGATGGTCGGGGAGTCCAGAACCAGGGGACACAGTCTAAGGATAAAGGGTAGGCCATTTAGGACAGAAATGAGGAGGAATTTCTTCACCCAGAGAGTGGTGAACCTGTGGAACTCTCTACCACAGAAGGCGGTGGAGGCCAGTTCATTAAATATATTCAAGAAGGAGTTGGATATATTTCTTAAGGCTAAAGGGATCAAGGGGTATGGGGAGAAAGCAGGGACCGGGCACTGAGTTTGGATGATCAGCCATGATCGCATTGAATGGCGGAGCAGGCTCAAGGGGCCGAATGGCCTACTCCTGCTCCTATCTTCTATGTTTCTATGCAAGGGCAAGTCTAACTAATGGCAGACATCATTAGGTGCCCTGCCACAGCAAATTGTGACTCATTGTCTGATAATGTTCAGTAATTCACAGACAGAATAGTCAGTTACAAAGATTAGCATCATTCAGCTTTTGGTCTCGCATCTGAGTCAGAAATCTGTGGGTTCAAACTCCACTCCAGAGACTCCACATAATCTAGGCTGACACTCTGGTGCAGTACTGAGGGAATGTTACACTGTCCGAGTTGCCATCTTTCAGATGAGGCATTAAACCAATTTTACACCTGCCCTCTTGGGTACATGTAAAAGATCTCCCATCCTTATTTGAAGAACAGCAGGGTAGTTCTCCAGCTATCCTGGCCAACGTTTATCCCTCAACCAACATCACTGAAAAAATAGACTGTCTGGTGACTATCTCATTGCTGATTGTGGACCTTGCTGATTGTGGGACCTTGCTGTGCGCAAATCGGGTGCTGCATTTCCCTACCTTACAGCAGTGACCGCGCTTCAAAAATACTTCATTAACTGCAAAGCGCTTTGCGACACCCTGAGGTCATAAAAGGCACTGCATAAATGCAAGTGCTTTCTTTTTATTATTGCCAAAAGAGACTTAATTGTTATGATAAATAGTAAACATGAAGACAGTACAGCCATTCCCCTGCCATTCTTTTTATTTCTACAATGACCTTTGGTATGGAAGGGTGGTGGGTCAGGATCATTTCTTCTTGTGAACCAGTCAAGTTTGTTTTTACGATAGCAAAATACTGCAGATGTTGGAAATCCGAAATAACAACAGAAAATGCTGGAAAAACTCAGCAGGTCAGGCAACATCCGTGGAGAGAAATTTGAGTTGACGTTTCGGGTTTGACCCTTCTTCAAAACTGGAGAGAAAAGGAACTAGATCGAAGGCAGGGCTGCGATCGGACAAAAGAATAAAAGAACCAAAAGAAGTAAAAGAGATTAGAAGCTAGACGATTTTTAATCTGGCTGGGATGACAGCTTGCAAAGATCTGTTTTCAGCACTCCTCCTTCATTGGTTGATTCAAATGGATTAACACCTCCATTAATTAGTAGAAATAAGAATTGTGTAGGAATGGGTTAAGCACTTGTGCACACAGAGTAATTTACAGAGTGCTTGGAACCCTGATATTGTTGCAAGTTGATTAAATGTACGCTGCTATTGTGAATCTTTAGTTTGGTGCACTTTCCAGTGACTTAATGTAATTACTGTTTAGTGGATGCACAATTGGAATAAACAAGGATGCTCACGTCTGGGTAAACCTAAGTGTCTGGGGTTTTCAAGACCCATTTAAATTAAACTATCCTAGAACTGACGGTATATTTAATCAATCAGTTTTCATCAGAAGGCGACCGGAATATTCTCAGGGGTGAGGGGTTAGGTGATGCTACGAGATTACAAAGGTTCTATTAAGCCAATATTTTGAATTCAATTAATTAACCAGTGACCTTCCTGTACTCCTACTTAAAGGGTCTATCAAAAAATCATTTTGGTTATGCTCTGGGGAGAAGCTGACTGGACAGTTAGGTTTAACTGCACCTCAGTCCAGCTCCTCCAATACTGAATGCAGTCAGTGCCCATGCTCAACACCAATAAGGCCTTGTTCTGGAGTACTCCTTTAAGTTACTCGGTTATCAGTCGAACTTTGCAATCATCCTTTCTTCTGATCTTCTGACTTCAAATACTGAAGTAAAGCAAGCTATTCCAAGGCCATTCAGGACTGAGATGAGAAGAAATTTCTTCACACAAAGGGTGGTGAATCTTTGGATTTCTCTCCCCCAGAGGGCTGTGGAGGCTCAGTCATTGGGTATATTCAAAACAGAAGTCGACAGATCTCTGACTAGTAAGGGGATGTGGCGATAGGGCTGATGAGAGGAGTTGAGGCAGAAGATCAGCCATGATCTCATTGAATGGCGGAGCAGGCTCGAAGGGCCGAATGGCCTACTCCTGCTCCTAATTCTTATGTTCTTATCTCATTCTCTAATATTATAGCAGTTTTGATGACAAATGTATTCCTGCATGTTATATTAAAATCAATAATTACAAAAATCTAAAGATCCCAGACTGCTAGAATAGCTTGGATCATGTGAAAATCAGTCATTGATGATGGTGGAATTTGTTAAGAATGGATATGCAGTCCCTCTGGCTCTTGCAACTCTTGATTCCAACCTTGGAATGATTGATCATCAGTTTTATTTTTATGTGAGTTCACACTTTTCCCCTGAGTAGCAACTGATTTGTTACTACAACAGGAGAAGCGGCATTTAAACAAAATCCTTATTTGTTTTTAAATTAACCATTTTTTTTTCACAGTTTAATAATGCAAAAAAAAGACTTGCATTTATATAGCATCTTTCAAAACCTCAAGACGTCCCAAAGCACTTTACAACAAATTAAGTATTTTTTTTTAAGTGTAAACACTGTTGTAATAGAGTCATAAGTTATAGAGTCATAACGGCACAGAAGGAGGCCATTCGGCCCATCAAGTCCGTGCCGGCTATCTGTAGAGCAATCCAGTCAGTCCCATAGCCCTGCAAGTTTATTTCCCTCAAGTGCCTATCCAGTCTCCCCTTGAAAACATTGAGTGTGTCCGCTTCCACCACTTCCATCAGCAGCGAGTTCCAGGTCATCACCACTCGCTGCGTAATATAGGAAACGCAGCAGCCAATTTGTGCACAGCAAGGTCCCACAAACAGCAATGTGATCACGACCAGATAATCTGTTTTAATGGTGTTGGGTGAGGGATAAATATTGGGGAGAATTCCCATGCTCTTTTTCAAATCGTGCCATAGGATCTTTTACGTCCACCTGAGAGGGCAGACGGGGCCTCGGTTTAACATTTCATCCGAAAGCTGGCACCTGCGGAAGTGTCAGCCTGGATTTTGTGCTCAAGTCCCTGGAATGAGACTTAAATCTGACTCAAAGGCAAGAGGGCTACCACTGAGCCACACGTGACACCTGCAAATGCAGTCCTGTAAATTCACATCATATAATCCCGTAGCTTTGCATAGTAACTTTTCAGCTGAATAATGTTTGAAATGTAGAAAAAAATGTGTGATTTCGCACTGCAGTTCACACCATCTTCATTTTGTTTCAGTTTCATATTTTGCCAACTTTGCATACAATCAGAAAGAATAATCAAAAACTTAATGGTCGATTTTAAGTCGGAGCGAGGCTCGGGCAGCAGGATGGCGGGTTGAGTGCGAAGAGCACTCTCTGGCCAAAATTTCAAACACCAAGGGCTGAGTTTTTACCTGTCAGTGTGTTCAGAAGCGGGGGGGCCGCATAGCGGATTGCCATCACGAATTTTCCATCAGCATGCTCTCCACTGTGCATTTAACTTAACTAGATCAATTGACTGAGGAGTCATGCGGGTTTCCCGGCCTATTAACTGGAGCGGCTCGGATGATGTCACGGATGACTTGCCTTCAGCTCGCCTATTTAAAGGAGGCTTGCACACATCAGAGTTGAAGGTTGTTGTAGGAGGCTCTGAGGTGCTTGTCGCTGTTACATCCAATACTTTGACTGCGAGGGTGCAAGCATTTATAGCCAAGGATGCAGTCTCAGCGCCAGAAGGCTGCGCCCAGGTTTTCAGATTCCTCCCTGGACATTCTGCTCCAGGGAGTGAGAGCACGGAAGGAGATCCTCTTCCCTGGTGATGGCAGGAAGAGACCAGCCAGTGGAAAAAAAGAGGGTATGGCTGGAGATCACCCACGAAATGAGCAGCAGGGGCGTTGTGAGCGCTCCTGGATGCAGCGTAGGAAGAGATTTAATGACCTCATGAGGTCAGGAAAGGTGAGTACAATGCCACATTCAACTGCACCCTGATGTGCCTGTGACCCCAACCCCATCATTCTGCCTTCCCAAGCCTACCCCTGCACGCCACTGCTCACACCAACCTACCTCGCAGGTGCACCCCTCCCTCTCTGTCTATGCATTTACTCACATCCCCATCTGACTAACCACCACTGACACTCATCCTCATCTTAATGCAATCATAGGAAGTAACATCACAGAAGGAGGCCATTTGGCAATGTCATGCCACTCCCTCATAGTCACCCTCTACAGATGTAATCCATCCATCCCCTATACTCATTCCATCACTCTCACCCAAAGTTCTCTTCTTTTCCTCCTTGCAGGAGAAGAGAGCCCACAACAACAGGGAGAGACAGGGAACTGGAGGTGGCCCTCCAATTTACAGTACATTGACGCTAGCAGAGGAAAAGGAGCTGGAATTAAATGGAGTGGCAGAGCAGCTAGTGGTGGGAGATGGAGAAAGGGGGGCCTCCCAGCAACCTGGTGACAGAATTAAATATCATACAGCCACATGGCATAAAACAGTCACTCATGGTGACTGATGTTAGCAGCCAGTGAAATATCATGATGTGCGTAATGGTAACGTTAAACATTCTTATAAGTGTTCTAATTCATGTCTTTACTCTCCCACAGGTCCATCAAATGCCCCTCCCCTCTGTCCAGCCGGAGGAGGAAGACGACTCCTCAGAGGAAGCTGTAGTCTCTGAGGGTGCACCATCACCAGACCCATGCGCACCAAGCACCAGCGCAGGTCGGTGGGTCCTGCGAGATAGAGTAGTGTTGTCACCTGATGTCTCACACATCACAAGTGAGCAAGAGCAGATGGTGGAGACAGGGACAGCAGTGGAGAGTCCTCGTTGGAGGGCGCTTCAAACTCTGCTCGGCTGCATGCAGATGCTGAACCTCGGGGGTAAAGAGGTTGATCTTAGAGGAGCAGCAACAAATGCGCGAGGCTTTGGTAGCTTTTCCAGCCACGATGTGCGCGATTGTATAGAGTCCATCTCCAACATGAGCAACACCAAGTCACAGGCGATAGCGATAATGTGCTGTTCCATGGAAAGGGTGGCCACCTGCATGCAGCTAATGAGCCCGTCAAAGGAGCCCATGCTTGATGTGGACAACAGCTTGCGGTCTCTGATTGCAGTCACCTCGAAGAGGGATACCAACGTAGACCTGGGCGTTCATCGCTCCACTGTTGTACAGTGAAGTGCTCTCCAGCTCCTTGCTAGCAGGGAAGTGCGGGTGGCCCATGAGAGGGATGATGGTGAGATGGGACATGGAAGTGGGGGCTCTTCTCAAAGCGCACCAACTTTTCCCCCATTGCCTCACCCTCAGTCAGAGCCCCATGTGCTGCCTCGGATACCAATGGCCGAGTCTGCCCCTACACAGTTACAGGAGGAGCAGTCTTTGGCAGGGCCCTCACAGGCTCTGAAACCCAAAGGATGTCCGCCAAAAGTGTCAAAGAAGCAGCAGCAGGGAAGTGAGCAGGCTGCCTCCACCTCTGCTGAAGCCACAGGGGTTGCACCTCATAGAAGCACGTGGAAAAGAAAAATGACACAATCCTCCAGTTCTGTCAAGGCATCTGACACGCTGATTGCTTGCTCTATTACACATCTGGTCGACATGTGGCTGTCATTATAGCACTCCTTGGCCTCATTGCTTGGCCTCCTCAAGGGTGTCATCAGCCACGTCTTCAAGGGATAGCCCTTGTCTCCAAGCAGTCAGCCAGTAAGTCTGTTCAGAGATGGAAAGAGCTGAGGGAGGATGGATTGGCGCAGGATGAAAGAGTCATGACGGCTGTCAGGAAATCTGACGCACACATGCATAATCATCTTTTTATGGTTGCTGACGAGCTGCACATTGAGAGAGTGGAAGCCCTTGCGGCTCACAGACACTCCTGGGTGATCTGGGGGTGCCTTGATGGCCACATGTGTGCAGTCGATGACGGCCTGCACCTGTGGGAAGCCAGCTCGAGCCGTAAAGCCGAGCGCCCACTCTGTAACACTGGCTTCATCGGTGGCAAAGTACGTAAGTGCCTGACTTGTGAAACATGGCATCGGTCACCTGGGTGCTGCATTTGTGGGCGGACGACTGTGAGATCCTGCAAATCCTGCAGATCTCTAGAAGGAGCCTGAGGCTAAGAAGTTGAGGGTGGTGGTGACTCTAACAGCCACTGGCAAAGGAGTGTCCACCAGGAGGACCTCTGGGCAGCAAGCTACAAATATCTGCCACAACCTGGCACGATGACCTGAGCCTTCTGAAGCACTGTTGTTCATAGAGTCATAGAGTTATACAGCACGGATAGAGGCCCTTCGGCCCATCGTGTCTGCGCCGGCCATCACGCCCTGTCTAATCTAATCCCATATTCCAGCAGTTGGTCCGTAGCCTTGTATGCTATGGCATTTCAAGTGCTCATCCAAATGTGTCTTGAATGTTGTGAGGGTTCCTGCCTCTACCACCCTTTCAGGCAATGAGTTCCAGATTCCAACCACCCTCTGGGTGAAAAAGTTCTTTCTCAAATCCCCTCTAAACCTCCCGCCCTTTACCTTGAATCTGTGCCCCCTAGTTATTGACCCTTCTACTAAGGGAAAAAGCTCCTTAGTATCCATCCTATCTATGCCCCTCATAATTTTGTACACCTCAATCATGTCCCCCCTCAGCCTCCTCTGCTCCAAGGAAAACAAACCCAATCTGCCCAGTCTCTCTTCATAGCTGAAGCGTTCCAGCCCTGGTAGCATCCTGGTGAATCTCCTCTGCACCCTCTCCAAAGCTATCACATCCTTCCTGTAGTGTGGCGACCAGAACTGCACACAGTATTCCAGCTGTGGCCTAACCAGTGTTTTATACAGCTCCATCATAACCTCCTTGCTCTTATATTCTATGCCTCGGCTAATGAAGGCAAGTATCCCATATGCCTTTTTTACCACCTTATCCACCTGTTCCGCCGCCTTCAGGGATCTGTGTACTTGCACACCCAGATCCCTCTGGCCCTCCGTCTTGCCTAGGGTCTTACCATTCATCGTGTATTCCCTTGCCTTGTTAGTCCCCCCAAAGTGCATCACCTCGCACTTTTCCGGGTTAAATTCCATTTGCCACTGTTCCGCCCATCTGACCAACCCATCGATATCGTCCTGCAGACTGAGACTACCCTCCTCGCTATTTACCACCCTACCAATTTTTGTATCATCCGCGAACTTACTGATCATACCTTTTACATTCATATCCAAGTCATTAATATAGACCACAAATAGCAAGGGACCCAGCACCGATCCCTGTGGTACCCCACTGGCCACAGGCTTCCAGTCACAAAAACAACCTTCGACCATCACCCTCTGCTTTCTGCCACTAAGCCAGTTTTGTATCCAACGTGCCAAGGCACCCTGGATTCCATGGGCTCTTACCTTCTTGACCAGTCTCCTGTGCGGGACTTTATCGAAGGCCTTACTGAAATCCATGTATACCACATCCACTGCGTTACCCTCATCCACACACCTAGTCACCCCCTCAAAAAATTCAATCAAATTAGTCAGACATGATCTTCCCTTGACAAAGCCATGTTGACTATCCCTGATTAATCCTTGCCTCTCCAAGTGGAGACTGATTTTGTCCCTCAGAATTTTTTCCAATAATTTTCCCACCACTGATGTTAGGCTCACTGGCCTGTAGTTCCCCGGTTTTTCCCTACTCCCCTTCTTGAATAATGGAACTACATTAGCGGTTCTCCAGTCCTCTGGCACATCCCCTGTGGCCAGAGAGGTTCCGAATATGTGTGTTAGAGCCCCCGCAATCTCTTCCTTTGCCTCACACAGCAGCCTGGGATACATTTCGTCCGGGCCTGGGGATTTATCCATTTTTAGGCCTGCTAAAACCGCCAATACCTCCTCCCTCTCGATGTTAATGTGTTCGAGCATATCCCAGTCCCCCCGCCCTATTTCTATGTCTACATCGTCCCTCTCCATAGTGAAAACAGATGCAAAAAATTCATTTAGAACCCCTCCTACATCTTCCGGCTCCACACACAGATTGCCACTTTTGTCCCTAATGGGCCCTATTTTTTCCCTAGTTATCCTCTTACCCTTAATATACTTATAAAACATCTTAGGATTTTCCTTTATTTTGCTCGCCAGTGTTATTTCATGGCCCCTCCTTGATCTCCTCATTTCTTTTTTAAGTATCCCCCTGCACTTTTTGTACTCCTCTAGGGCTTCCTCCGTCTTTAGCCTTTTGTATCTGCCAAAAGCCCTCCTTTTTTTTCTAATCCATTCTCGTACATCCCCTGACATCCACAGTTCCCTGTGGTTTTTGGAACCACCCTTGACCTTTACGGGAACATGTTGCCATTGTATGATCTCAATCTCCCTTCTGAAAGCCTCCCATTGCTCCGATGCGGATTTTCCTACAAGTAGCTGATCCCAGTCCATTTTGGCCAGATCCTGCCTTATCCTATTAAAATCGGCCTTCCCCCAATTTAGAACCTTTATTTCCGGCCCATCCCTGTCCTTTTCCATGACCACCTTAAATCTCACCATATTATGGTCACTGTCACCAAAGTGCTCACCTACTAGCACTTCTTCCACTTGGCCGGCCACATTCCCTAGAATTAGGTCCAGTACCGCCCCCTCTCTTGTAGGACCTTCTACATGCTGGCTCAAAAAGCTCTCCTGGATGCACTTTAAGAATTCTACACCCTCTGTGCCTTTCACACTCTGACTATCCCAGTTAATATTGGGGAAGTTGAAATCCCCCATTATTATTACCCTATTATTTGCACATTTCTCTGAGATTTGCCTACATATCTGTTCCTCTATCTCCCCCTGACTGTTTGGAGGCCTATAGTACACTCCCAGCAAAGTGCTTGCCCCCTTCTTGTTTTTAAGCTCCACCCATATGGCCTCATTAGAGGAACCTGCTAATATGTCATCCCTCCTTACTGCAGTAATTGACTCCTTAATTAATATTGCTACACCCCCTCCTCTTATACCCCCCCCCTCTGTCTCGCCTGAAGATTCTGTACCCCGGAATATTGAGCTGCCAGTCTTGCCCCTCCCTCAACCATGTCTCCGTGATAGCAACAATATCATACTCCCATGTGTTTATCAACACCTTCAGTTCATCCACCTTATTTGCAAGACTCCTTGCATTAAAATAGATGCCATCCAGCCTTGCCCTTGTATATTTGCCCTGTCTACCAAGCTGACTTGTTTTTTTCTCTATAATTGGCAGCACATCACCCCCTCTTTCAGCTCCCCTCTGTATCCCATCCCCCTGCCAAGTTAGTTTAAACCCCCCCCAACAGTGCTAGCAAACCTCCCCGCAAGGATATTTGTCCCGCTCTGGTTCAGGTGCAACCCGTCCGACTTGTACAAGTCCCACCTTCCCCAGAAGCAGGCCCAGTGATCCAGGAAAGTAAAACCCTCCCCCCTACACCAACTCTTTAGCCACGCATTCATCTGCTCTATCCTCCTATTCCTATACTCACTAGCACGTGGCACTGGGAGTAATCCAGAGATTACAACCTTTGAGGTCCTGCTCTTTAATCTGTTACCTAGCTCCCTAAATTCTTGATGCAGGACCTCATCCCCCTTCCTACCTATGTCGTTGGTCCCAATGTGGACCACGACCTCTGCCTGCTCACCCTCCCCCTTAAGAATGCCCTGTAGCCGCTCAGTGACATCCATGACCCTGGCCCCAGGGAGGCAACAAACCATCCTGGAGTCACGTTTGCGGCCACAGAAACGCCTATCTGTTCCCCTTACGATAGAATCCCCTACCACTATTGCTCTCCCACTCTTTTTCCTCCCTTTCTGAGCAGCAGAAGCGTCCCTGGTGCCAGGAAGCTGGCTGCTGCTGCCTTCCCCTGGTGAGTCATCCCCCTCAACAGTATCCAACTTGGTATACTTGTTTGAAAGGGGGATGTCCGCAGGGGGCCCCTGCACTTCCTGCCTGCCTCTGTTGCTCCGCCTGATGGTCACCCCCTGTGCAGCCCTACCCTGAGGCATGAACAACTCGCTAAACATGCTATCCACGACCCTCTCAGCATCGCGCATGCTCCAAAACTCATCCACCCGCAGCTCGAGCGCCACAATGCGGTCTACAAGTAGCTGCAGCTGGATGCATTTCCCGCGCACATGGTTGCCATGTTCAGTCCTATCTAGGAAGCTCATCCTCTGCCTGTGTACCCTGTGCTTGGGGGTATCCCCTCCGGCACGGTGCAGTCCTGCGCTGACCCTCTCTCTTCTGTGGAGCATTAGATCATGAGGAGAAGGCTGCTGTTGTGGTTGCTGCTGTTGCTGCTGTTGTTGCTGCTGGGGCTCCTCTTGGTCCAATTCTGAGGTCCAAGGTGAAATAGCATAAGCGGCACCCATGCTGATCTGATAGATGCCAGGTAAAGTGGAGATCAGAGGCACAGTCCTCCAATGTAGTGAGAGTGACTTGCAATGTCGTGAGTGTGGTTTCCGAGGTTGCAGATGCCTGAAAGCAAAATCTCTGCATGAAATTGTGTCAGCATGGGCCTTTCCCTTAGGCAAGGAAGCAGGTGTAAGGTGTGACTATTTATGGGCTTTTTCCAACTGTCAATTGATGATCTCGCACACTGGCCGCTGAGCTCTCGCCTTGCTCTCACAGGCGAGGTTCAGGAAGCCCGTGATCCCTTGCACAAGCAGTAAAAGCTGAAACCTCAGGTTATAAAGCTTCTTAAAAGTCTCTCAACGAGCTGTTAAATACTTCTATCAGGTCACCCGCCTCTCCCAAGCGGGTCCGTGGCATGCTGGGAAACACGCCTGAGTTAAGTGTGGAAATCGGCGGGTTCCCGATGCGCTGTCAATTTCAGCTTTTTTAACTGCCGACCCGCTCTTGAACCCGCACACACCTCAAGTAAAAATTCTGGCCCTGGGGTATGTTAACTCCTGGGCCACATTTAAATCGCGCCCGTTCGTTCTGTGCCCTCATTGAAAAGGGCACAGAGTGGCTGGCGACGATCGGGCTGCCTTCAGCTGCTTGCCAGTTTCCATGGGAAGGGGGCTGAATCTGGGGCAGTGTAGGCTGAGACTTGCCTTGTGGGACCTCGGAGGAACACTCCTGCTCCTCCTGGCCCCACAAAGGAAAGCTTTACACTTAGCTGGTAGGGCCCCTTCTGTCTTCAGGTTCGCTTCAGCCGAGCGGGATAGACACCGCAGCTTCCCCGCTCAGGCCTTGGTTAAAATTGCATATGATCCTAGTGATCTAATCGGTCCCCGATTGGCAAAAATTTATGAAGCTCCCGCCTGCTTTAGAAACAGGGGCGGGGTGGTCCGATACCACGTGGGAATCCCGGATTTATGTTCAGCGCGCCTGTCAGTGGCTTTTTAACGCACCCACCTCATTATCATTTCACGCCTGGGTTTCCCGTCCAATCAGGGGCAGCGGGCCTGATGAGAACCTGCGTGACGCAATCACAACTCCAGTATTTAAAGGGACAATCCAAAGATGCAATTTGGAGGGTGTTTGGAATTCTGGAGAAGAAAGAAGGAAGGAGAAAAATGGAAGGGAGATGGGCAAAGGCTGTCTCTGTGGATGTGCTGCTGGGGACTGTGAGAAGTAGGAGGGACATACTATTCCCCAGCAATGGGAGGAGGAATCCTGCAGCAGAAACTAAGAAGGCATAGTCGGAGATGGCAGAGGAGCTGAGCAGCAGGAGCGTAGTGCCTCGCTTCTAGATGCAGTTCAGGAAGTGGTTTAATGACCTAAGCAGGTCAGGGATGGTGAGTACAGTTGCACATTCACCTACATCCTGATGTGTGCAACACCCCACCCCCTCACTCTGCCTTCTCAAACCTACTCAAACCTACTCCAACACATCACTCCTCACGTCCACTTACATTCCAGGTGCACCCATCGCTCTGTTGTCTATGCCCTTCTTCACATTCCCATCTATCCATTCACCACGCCCACTCACCATCATATGCAATTTAATGCCTCTCCCTCATAGTCACCCTCACCAAACCCACTCCATCCATCGGGTGAACACATCCCACTACACTCACTCATAGGTCTGCTCTTTCCCTCCTTGCAGGAGAAGAGAGCACAGAACTCCAGGGAGAGGCAGAGAACCGGAGAGGGCCCTCCACAGATCCCACAAGGGCTGGAGATCAGCGGAGTCTCGGCGTCCCTGGCCGTCAGAGATGGGGAGAGGGGGGCCTCCCAGCTAGCGAGTGACAGAATTAAATATCAGACAGCCACATGGCATACACCACTCAGTCCTGTTGACCTAATGTCAACAGCGAGTGAAATATGATCGTGTTCAAAATAACTTCAAACATACTTATCTTGACAATACTCATTCATGTCTTTTATCTCCCACAGAGCCTTCACACGTCCATCAGGAGGTGGTCCAGGTCGCCCATGACGACTCCTCAGAGGAGGTCACTCCCTCTGAGGGTGCACCGTCACAGGACTCATGCAGATCGTGCACCAGCTCAGATACTCGCACTTCTGTGAAACCAGTTAGAGAGATAGCTGGGTTTTCACCAAGTGACTCACACTTCACAAGTGAGCAAGAGCAGATGGTGGAGTCAGGGACAGCAGTGGAGAGTTCGCGTCAGAGGGCGCTGGCCTCTCCAAGCTCTGCTCAGCTGGACACAGATGGTGTATCCTGGGGGTCATCGATGAAGAGGATAATCATTGAGCAGCAGCAGAGAATGTGCGATGTGTTGACAGGCGTTCCAAGCACGCTGTCCACAATTAAAATTTAAAAAAAAAAATCATTTATGGGATCAGGGCGTCGCTGGCAATGCCAGCATGTATTGCCCATCCCTAGTTGCTCTTGAGAAGGTGGTGGTGAGCCGCCGCCTTGAACCGCTGCAGTCTGTGTGGCGATGGTACTCCCACAGTGCTGTTAGGTAGGGAGTTTCAGGATTTTGACCCAGCGACGATGAAGGATTGACGATATATTTCTAAGTCAGGATGGTGTGTGACTTGAAGGGGAACTTGGAGGTGGTGGTGTTCCCATGTGCCTGCTGCCCTTGTCCTTCTAGGTGGAAGAGATCGCAGGTTTGGGAGGTGCTGCCGAAGAAACCTTGGCGAGTTGCTGCAGTGCATCTTGTAGATGGTACACACTGCAGCCACGGTACGGCGGTGGTGGAGGGAGTGAATGTTTAAGGTGGTGGATGGGGTGCCAATCAAGTGGGCTGCTTTGTCCTGGATGGTGTCGAGCTTCTTGAGTGTTGTTGGAGCTGAACTCATCCAGGCAAGTGGAGAGTATTCCATTACACTCCTTACTTGTGCCTTGTAGATGGTGGAAAGGTTTTGGGGAGTCAGGAGGTGAGACACTCGCCGCAGAATACCTAGCCTCTGACCTGCTCTTGTTACCACAGTATTTATGTGGCTGGTCCAGTTAAGTTTCTGGTTAATGGTGACCCCCAGGATGTTGATAGTGGGGGATTTGACGATGGTAATGCCATTGAATGTCAAGGGGAGGTGGTTAGACTCTCGCTTGTTGGAGATAGTTATTCCCTAGCACTTGTGTGGCACGAATGTTACCTGCCACGTATTAGCCCAAGTCTGAATGTCGTCCAGGTCTTGCTGCATGTGGGCATGGAGTGCTTCATTATCTGAGGTGTTGCGAATGGCACTGAACACTGTGCAGTCATCAGCGAACATCCCCATTTCTGACCTTATGTTGCAGGGAAGGTCATTGATGAAGCAACTAAAGATTGTTGGGCCTAGAAAACTGCCCTGAGGAACTCCTGCAGTGATGTCCTGGAGCTGTGATGATTGACCTTCAACCACCACAGCCATCTTCCTTTGTGCTAGGCATGACTCCAGCCAGTGGAGCGTTTTCCCCCTGATCCTCATTGTCTTCAGTTTTACTAGGGCTCCTTGATGCCAGACTTGGTCAAATGCTGCCTTGATGTCAAGGGCAGTTACTCTCACCTCACCTCTGGAATTCAGCTCCTTTTGTCCATGTTTGGACCAAGGCTGTAATGAGGTCAGGAGCCGAATGATCTTGGCAGAACCCAAACTGGGCATCAGTGAGCAGGTTATTGGTGAGTAAGTGCCGCTTGATAGCACTGTCGATGACACCTTCCATCACTTTGCTGATGATTGAGAGTAGACTGATGGGGCGGTAATTGGCCGGGTTGGATTTGTCCTGCTTTTTGTGGACAGGACATACCTGGAAAGTTTTCCACATTGTTGGATAGATGCCAGTGTTGCAGCTGTACTGGAACAGCTTGGCTAGAGGCGCGGCTAGTTCTGGAGCACAAGTCTTCAGCACGATAGTCAGGATGTTGTCGGGGCCCATAACCTTTGCTCTATCCAGTGCGCTCAGCCATTTCTTGATATCACGTGGAGTGAATGGAATTGGCTGAAGAATGGCTTCTGTGATGGTGGGGACCTCGGGAGTATGCCGATATGGATCATCCACTCGGCACTTCTGGCTGAAGTTGGTTGCAAACGCTTCAGCCTTGTCTTTTGCACTCATGTGCTGGGCTCCATCATCATTGAGGATGGGGATATTCATGGAGCCTCCTCCTCCTGTTAGTTGTTTCATGGTCCACCACCATTTGCGACTGGATGTGGCAGGACTGCAGAGCTTTGATCTGATCCATTGATTGTGGGATCGCTTATCCCTGTCTATAGCATGCTGCTTCTGCTTTTTAGCATGCATGTAGTCCTGTGTTGCAGCTTCCCCAGGTTGGCACCTCATTTTTAGGTACGCCTGGTGCTGCTCCTGGCATGCTCTTCTACACTCGTTGTTGAACCAGGGTTGGTCCCCTGTCTTGGTGGTAATGGTAGAGTGAGGGATGTGCCAGGCTATGAGGTTACAGATTGTGGTGGAATACAATTCTGCTGCTGCTGATGGCCCACAGCGTCTCATGGATGCCCAGTTTTGAGCTGCTAGATCTGTTCTGAATCTATCCCATTTAGCACGGTGGTAGTGCCACACAACACGATGGAGGGTGTTCTCAGTGTGAAGACGGGACTTCGTCTCCACAATGACTGTGCGGTGGTCACTGCTGCCAATGCTGTCATGGACAGATGCATCTGCAACAGGTAGATTGGTGAGGACGAGGTCAAGTAGGTTTTTCCCTCTTGTTGGTTCACTCATCACCTGTCGAAGACCCAGACTGGCAGTTATGTCTTTCAGAGCTCGGTCAGTGGCGGTTTACCGAGCCACTCTTGGTGATGGACATTGAAGTCCCCCACCCAGAGTACATTCTGTGCCCTTGCTACTCTCAGTGCTTCTTCCAAGTGGTGTTCAACATGGAGGAGTACTGATTCATCAGCTGAGGGAGGGCGGTAGGTGGTAATCAGCAGGAGGTTTCTTTGCCCATGCTTGCAAAGAGATTGGAGGAGTCCGCCTCAAGCATGAGTGGGTTCCTGTTGCAGGCCATTGGACAGAGTGGCCAACTGCATGGAGCATCAAATGCGGCAATCAAACGAGTGCATGTAGGTCTTGAGCGAGGGCTTGCACAACTCTGGATGCCACCTTAAATAGGAGGACCGAAAACCTAGCCTTGACCTTGCAGTATCCCACAGATCTGCAGCAAAGTGCTCTCCACTACAGTGGTAGCAGTAAAGTGCGGCTGGGCCATGAGAGGGATGATGGTGAAAGGGGACATGGAAGTGGGAACTCCACTCAAAGTGCTTCCACTTCTCACCCGCTGTCCCCCCCACCCCACCAGTCAGTACCCGACATGCTGCCTCGTGTCCCAATTGCCGAGTCTGCCCCTGCATAGGTGCAGATGGAGCAGTCTTTGGTGGGGCTCTCATGGGCTCTAAAACCCGGCGGACGTCGGCCAAGAGCAACTCAGCATTTAGGGCAGGAATCTGAGCAGCCTGCTTCTACCTCTGCTCAAGCCACAGGGGTTGCACCACGTAGAAGCACTAGGAAAAGGAAGATTAAAGATTTGTAGTTGCATAAGTGCATGTCCATGGGTGACTTAGACACTGTTATATTGTTAAGTTTCTCTTCTTTACTTGAAGCACATAAATATTAATTCTTTTGCACCACTTTCCCGTCTTGCCCGTTCTTGATTGCTGGCTGGCTGGCAAGTGGCCTTTTCAGTTGTTTGATGATGAATGGGAAGACATGAATTGACGGCGACCAGTAGCAGGATGTGAAAGGGATGCTTGGTTGTTTGCTAGACTGCTTTGTGTTAGTTGCATTGGGGGTGGGGGTGGGGGCGGGGGTGGGGCGAAAAGTGGCTTTTGCATGTGGTTGTTTGATGGGAGCACTGGTGGAACCTAAGTGAACCTTGTAATAATCAGGGCATCCTGGGCAGCAATGTGCACTGCTGGCGGTGCATTGCCCTCATCACCTTCTTCCTCCTCGTCCCCCTCCTCCTACTCGTTTTCCTCGTCTTCCTCTGAAGAGGTTCTGCGATCTGCGCCTTGTTCCTCCTGTAGATCCAAACCTTGCTGCTGCGCTCTGTTCTGCAGGCACCTGAAGTACATCTTCAGCATGCCGATGGTGATGATATGGCATTGATTGTAGCGTTCTTGTGCCTCACCTTCAGGTTTCTGAGAGGTGTCATCAGCCACATTTTAAGTGGGTATCCCTTGTCTTCTAGGAGCCAGCCGGTAACTCTGCATCCAGGTGTGAAGACGTCAGGGAGGTTAGACTGCTGCAGGATGAAAGCATCATGGCAGCTGCCTGGGAATTGTGCGCACACCTACATAAAGATCTTTTTGTGGTTGCACACCAGTTGCACATTGATGGAGTGGAAGCTCTTGCAGTTGACGAACACTCCTGGGTGATCTGTGGGTGCCCTGATTGCTACGTGTGTGTAGTCGATGATGCCCTGCACCTGTGGGAAACCAGCCAGAGCTGCAAACTGGACCACCCACTCATTCTGACTGGCATCATCACAGGCGAAGTTGATATAATTGGCAGTTCTGGTGAACAATCCATCAGTCACCTGTCTTATGCATTTGTGTGCCGCCGACTGGGAGATAGGAACATAAGAACTAGGAGCAGGAGTAGGCCATACGGCCCCTCGAGCCTGCTCCGCCATTCAATAAGATCATGGCTGATCTTTGACTTCAACTCCACTTTCCTGCCCGATCCCCATATCCCTTGATTCCCCTAGAGTCGAAAAATCTATCGATCTCAGCCTTGAATATACTCAACGACTCAACAGCTCTTTGGTGTGGAGAATTGCTAAGATTTGCAACCCTCTGAGTGAAGAAATTCCTTCTCATCTCAGTCTTAATTGGCCGACCCCTTATCCTGAGACTATGCTCCCTAGTTCTAGATTCTCCAGCCAGGGGAAACAACCTTTCAGCATCTACCCTGTCAATCCCGCTCAGAATCTTATATATTACAATGAGATCACCTCATTCTTCTAAACTCCAGAGAGTATAGGCCCATTCTACACAATCTCTCATCATAGGACAACCCTCTCATCCCAGGGATCAATCTAGTGAACCTTCATTGCGCCGCCTCTAAGGCAAGGATGTCCTTCCTCAGATAAGGAGACCAAACTGTGCACAATACTCCAGGTGTGGTCTCACCAAAGCCGTGTACAATTTTAACAAGACTTCCTTACTCCTGTACTCCAACCCCCTTGCAGCAAAGGCCAACATCCCATTTACCTTCCTAATTGCTTGCTGTACCTGTAAGCTAACTCTCTGTGTTTCCTGTACGAGGACACCTAAATCTCTCTGAATACCAACACTTAATAGTTTCTCATCATTTAAAAAATATTCTGTTTTTCTATTCTTCCTACCAAAGTGAATAATTGTCCCACATTATACTCCACCTGCCACCTTATTGCCCATTCACTTAACCTTTGCAGGCTCTTTGTGCCCTCCTCAAAATATTGCTTAGTCTGCTGTTTAGATTTTCCAATGTTTTTAGCCACAAATTGAATGGTCTCATTTACATACTCAACCTCTGATTTAACCCTTTAATTCCTACTGCCCCCAACAGCAAATGAGATGCTGTGGGTGCCAACAAGTGTCCTGGCATGCCTATCAGTTTTCCCATCATTGCCTGGTATGTTGAGATACCTGTGGTGTTATGTGGGGTTGACCTGATTGCCATAAGACACATAAGCAACGTATTTGCCCTTTGAGTGGGGCGATTTCCCCTTTCTACTACACCCGCGGAGTGTGGGTAATGTGAAATATGCAACTTATGCTTAATGCCCATAAGCTTTTGGAGTTCAGTGAAAGATTTTCCTGGAAAGTGTAATCCTTGATCACTATCTACCTGTACAGGTACTTCCCACCTGCAGATCACTTCACTCAATAACATTCTGGCTGCAGTGATAACTGTTTTATTTCTGCACTGGAATGCTTCCATCCGTTTTGTAAATTTATCAATAATTACTAGGCAATGTAAGTAGCCTGAAGGTGCTTGGTGTAAAGGTCCTATAAAATCAATTTTTATTTGTGTCATATTTGATCCTGCAAATGTCTGTAGCGGAGTCCTGGAAAGAACCAAAAGCAAAAACGGTGGTGACTTTGACAGCCACTGGCAAAGCGTGGCCACCAGGTCCAGTTGGCAGCAGGTCTTGTTCCAGCAGGCTGCAAATGTCTGCCACCATTCCACGCGACACCCTGAGCCTCCTGACACACTGCTGTTCGGACATGTCGAGGAAGCTTATCCTCTGCCTGTTCAACCAGTGTGGCGGGTATCGCCTTCTGCGAGCTGCGCCTCTCTGCTGCTGCCCTCTCTGCTGCTGCCCTCTCTGCTGCTGCTGCCCTCTCTGCTGCTGCTGCCCTCTCTGCTGCAGCCCTCTCTGCTGCTGCCCTCTCTGCTGCCCTCTTTCTGCTGCTGCCCTCTCTGCTGCTGCCCTCTCTGCTGCTGCCCTCTCTGCTGCTGCCCCCTCTCTGCTGCTGCCCTCTCTGCTGCTGCCCTCTCTGCTGCTGCCCTCTCTGCTGCTGCCCTCTCTGCTGCTGCCCCCTCTCTGCTGCTGCCCCCTCTCTGCTGCTGCCCCCTCTCTGCTGCTGCCCCCTCTCTGCTGCTGCCCTCTCTGCTGCTGCCCCCTCTCTGCTGCCCTCTCTGCTGCTGCCCCCTCTCTGCTGCCCTCTCTGCTGCTGCCCCCTCTCTGCTGCTGCCCTCTCTGCTGCTGCCCCCTCTCTGCTGCTGCCCTATCTGCTGCTGCCCTCTCTGCTGCTGCCCCCTCTCTGCTGCTGCCCCCTCTCTGCTGCTGCCCTCTCACCTGCTGCCCTCGCTGCTGCTGCCCTATCTGCTGTGGAGTGACAGGTTTGTGACCAGCAAGCTGTTGCTGGTGCTGTTGCTGGTCATCTGAGGCCCAATCTAAGGCAGCATAAGTGGCACACATCCTGATCTGATAGATCAGACTTCGAAAGTGTGGATGAAACCTCCAAAGTGTGTAAAGTAGCTCTTAGCAAAAGTATTGTGAACAAATCCTTTCCCACGAGCAGGTAAGAAAGCAGCTGTGAGCACTGAGTATTCATTGGCATATTTCCCCGAGATTGATTCAGTCCCCTCAATTGACATTGTGTACTCCATCTTGCTTTCACTGACGAATTCCAGGAAGCCCGGGAAACCCATGGGCCCGACGTTAAGCACAAAAATCTAGGTCAGTGTCGCTCTAATTGAGCGATTTGCATATGTTGATTGGCATCCCACCTCCCGAGGGGCTGCACGCATGCAGCCTAACGCGTTACAGTGCAATGCGGAAGTCGATGGGTGGGAGCTGGCTTCCCGACGCGCTGACATTTTTGCCGGTTTTAACCCCCACCCCCCCGCCCCATCTGCACCCTAACCTGCGGGCTTGTCCAGGTTAAAATTCCCCTCAATGTTTCAGATCGATGACTTGAGAGTTTGAACAGTTTATAAGCAAGTACAGAGCTAGAGAAAGGGGGACGGGGGGAGGGCAGGAGTGATTAAATGACGAAAAGGATGATGGTGTTGTTAGATCTGTGATTCTGAGAGTATGATGTTTTCCAATAACTACACAGATGCTGTAACTTAACAATCAACAGGTGTTTACTGGAGTAGGGTAGTCTCAAGACTGGGGGTACAGAGGCATGCTCAAGGCTTATAGACAGGTGTGGTCACTGCCGGTACTACAGTGTACAGGAGCTGTAAAAGTAGTTCTCTCTTAAAGGTACATACACTACAATTCCTCCCCTTTTAGATTAGCAGTACCCATAATATTCAAATAACAATTAACACTTTAACATGCACATTAAACAAAAATAGTCCATTTATAGATTCAGTCTTTGGGGCAGCTTCCTGATCCTTTCTGGATAGCGCCTTTCCTGAGGTTCTTGTTCTTGGTGCGGAGGCGATTCTGGCCCCTTTTCGTCGGTTAGTTCATCAGTTTCCACTGCTACTGGTTCTGAGGTAGATGCTACCGTTTTGTCGGGTTCATCCCCAGGTACGCGAGACATGGGGTTGACTCGTTCTTGTGATGCTAAGATCTGATCGACGTGGCGTCTCACAATGTTCTCCCCGACATCCACTGTGTACATTAATGGCCCCTGCCTTGTGCATATCGTTCCGGGTTGCCATTTCTCTGTTCGGTAGTCACGGGCCAAGACTGGTTGTCCTACATTGAAGCTCCTTGTCGGCTTCTCATTGATGTGCTGGAATTGTTTATCCTCAACATTTCTTCGCACATTTGGTCTGAGCAAATCCAGACGAGATCTCAACCTTCGGTTAAAGAACATCATGGCCGGGGTCTGGTTGGTAACTGCATGTGTCGCATTTCTGTAGGCTAATAGGAAATTGTCCACCTTATGCTGTAGTGGAATTTCATCGTCGCACATGGCCTTTATCGCCTTTTTAAAGGTTTGTACGAACCTCTCAGCCAATCCATTTGTGGCTGGATGATACGGGGCGGATGTGTAATGCCTTACCCCATTCCTTCTCATGAATTTCAGAAACTTCGGACACAAACTGTGGTCCATTATCAGAGCAAATCTGCTCTGGCAAGCCGTTCCTGGCAAACATGGTCCGTAGGACTGCAATCATTTTCTCTGTAGTGGTTGAGGACATTTTTATCACCTCAGGCCATTTCGAGTGAGCATCCACTGCTATTAAGAACATTGAGTCCATGAATGGACCAGCAAAATCAATATGCACCCGTTGCCATGGAGAGGAGGGCCACTCCCATGGGTGCAGAGGGGCATGTGGTGGTGCATTTTGGACCTTCTGGCATCCTGAGCAGCTCTTGGTTAGGTTCTCGATTTGTTGATCGATCCACGGCCACCACACATAAGCCCTAGCAAGGCTTTTCATTTTCACCCCTCCCAGATGACCTTCATGAAGCTCATTTAGCACTCTCTCCCTTAACTTGGGTGGAATCACCACTCGGGATCCACACATCACTGTTCCCTGGCATACTGACAGCTGTTCTCTTCTGGATGAGAATGCTGGCAACAGTGAGTCGCCATGTGTTGGCCATCCCCTCACCGTCAAATCATATACCCGAGACAGTGTCGTATCATTGCGGGTCTCCTCTATATCCGCGTTAGTTACTCGCAATCGTTCAATTATTGATGAATAAGATATCTCGATAGGGTCCACTGCTGGTGCTTCCTCCACAGTAGGCAGTGGCAGGCGTGATAGCCCATCAGCGTTTCCATGCTGTTTCGTGCCTTTATATTCTATTTCATATTGGTTCACCCCTAGAAAAAGGGATCATCTTTGTAACCGTTGTGCAGTCATCACCGGAACGCCCTTCTTTGGATTAAAGATGGAGACAAGTGGTTGGTGGTCAGTCAGCAAGGTGAACTTCTGCCCATGTAGGTAGTGGTTGAGTTTTTTTACTCCCCACACTAGGCTGAGGGCCTCCCTGTCAATCTGGGCGTAGTTGCGCTCGGCTGAGGTTAGTGACCGAATCGCAAATGCTACTGGCCTCTCCAACCCGTGTGGGAATTTGTGCGACAGCACCGCTCCAATACCATAGGGTGATGCATCACATGCCAAACGAATTGGTAGTGCTGGGTTGAAATGGGCCAACACCTCTTTTGATGTGATCAATTCTTTGCACTTCTGGAAAGCTCGGTTACATTCGTCATTCCACTTCCATGGCACCCCTGTTTGCAGTAGGGTGTTCAGTGGGTGTAATAATGTAGACAAATTTGGTAAGAACTTATGGTAGTAGTTCAACAGCCCGAGGAACCACCTCAGTTGTGACACATTTTCCGGTGCTGGAGCCTTGACTACTGCCTCAATCTTTTCAGGGGACTTATGTAACCCCTCTTCATCGATAATGTGGCCACAATACGAGATCTGCATCTGGAAAAACTCGCACTTGTGGCGATTAGCTCGTAGCCCATATTCCTTTAATCTAGTGAGCACCTTCTCCAGGTTGGTGAGGTGATCACTGTCATTTTCGCCCGTGACCAGGATGCCGTCCAAATAACACTGGGTCCCTGGAATCCCTTGCAGGACTTGATCCATTGCCCTTTGCCAAATAGCCGGAGCCGATGCTACCCCGAACACCAGCCGGTTGTATTGGTAGAGACCTTTATGAGTGTTGATCGTGAGGTATTGTTTCGAGGCTTCTTCTACCTCCATTTGCAAATACGCCTGGGCTAGATCAATTTTGGTGAAGCGTTTACCTCCAGATAGCGAGGCGAAAATATCCTCAATTCGTGGAAGCGGATATTGCACCGTGTGAAGGACTGGGTTCACTGTCACCTTAAAATCCCCATGGATGCGGACCTTCTTTGGTTCCCCAGGCGTATTGCTGAACGACCTCTTCATTACAGGAAGGATGGGTGTAGCCCACTCGCTCCAGTCTACTTTGGACAGTACTCCTGAATGTTCCAACCCTTCCAGCTCTGCTTCGACGGCTGGTCGGATCGCATAAGGCACTGGTCTGGCCTTAAGAAACTTTGGGCTTGCATTTTCCTCTATTTTAATCATTGCTGTTAATGCCTTTTAGTGTTCCGAGTCCCTCCTGGAACACTTCTTTTGTGTCAGTTAGCATTTTTGACAGTCATCCAGGTGTGACGTCATCATCCTTTTTGGCCTCAACCTTCAGTGCCTGTATGGAATGCCAATCTAATTGTATCTTCTGGATCCATTCACGTCCTAGTAGTGGTGGTCCTCCATCTGGCAATACATATAGGTCCATTTTAGGTATTTCCTGGCCTTTGTATATCACTTTCACCCTTATTTTTCCTTTGGGGTAGACTTTTTGCCCCGTGTACGTCTTCAAGACAATCTCTGTAGCTTTCAAGGGTATATGTGAAAATAGCCGCTTGTAGTCCCTTTGGTTTATGACTGTTAGGGCTGATCCTGTGTCCAATTCCATTTTCACTTGGATTCCGTCTATCTTGAGTGTGACCCAGATAGTCTGGTGATCCTCCATTTTGGTTACCTTATGTAGTTTCAGACAACCCAGCTCCTTACTTCCGGAGTCTGTATCACTTTTCTGTTCGTCTGAACTACTATCCATCACCTTATCTACCTTTTTGTACTTCTCCTGTGGAGATTTCTTGCTGTTGCTTTTCTTCCCTGACCTGCAGACTCTTGCTATGTGTCCTGCTTTTCCACACTGTCTGCACACTTGGTCCTTGAAGCAACAATCCTTCTGGTCGTGTGTTGTTCTGCCGCAGCGATAACACTTCCCTGTTCCACATGACATTTCATTGGTGCCATATTCTTGCGGTCTTCGTTGTATCTCTGCAGCGCCCCTTGCGGCTGCTTCGTGTGATACTGCCATGCTGAAAGCCTTGTCCAGCGTAAGATCCTTTTCTGATAGAAGCCGTTTCTGGGTTCCTTCACTTTGAAGCCCACACACAAACTTGTCCCTTAACGTATCTGCTAGTCCCACTCCAAACTGGCAGTGTTTCGATAGCTTGCGCAGTTCCTTTAAATACTCAGCATTACTTTCGTCTTTATACTGGTTCCTTTTGTGGAACTTAAATCTTTCTGCTATCAGCAGCGGTGTGGGGTTTAAGTGGTCCTGTAGGATTCCTACTATGCTTTCGAAATTCTTATTCACGGGCTTCTCTGGGGTTATTAGGTTTCGCAGTAAGCCATAGGTTTTGCACCCATGGAATTTAACAAAACCAGTGCTTTCCTAGCATCTGGCACTTCATTCGCCCTGCATTACACCTCAATGCGTTCCACATATGTCGCCCAATCTTCGACTTCATTGTCGAACGTAGAGATATTGTCACTCTTCGGCATCCCTGGGTGTGATTTAACTGTCAAAAATGGCGTCTCCCGCGCTCTCCCTTCTTCTCTGCTGGCACAAAATGGCGTCTCCCGCGCTTTCCTTTCTTCCTGCGCTCGCCCTTCTTCTCCGCTGCGGCTTCTAAAAATGGCGTCTCCCGCGCTCTTCCTTCTTCTCTGTGGCTCAATGGCGTCTCCCGCGCTCGCCCTTCTTCTCCCCGCGGACACTGTTCAGCCCTTGAGCCCTGGCTGTGCTCTGCGCGTTTTTCCTGTGCGCCTTTCCCGTTTCCGCCGCTCGGTCCTGAACCCGGCTGCTGCTTTACCCTCTCTCTCTCTGTTTTGTTTTTCCTCGACGCCGCTCGGTTTTCAACCCCCGGCTGCGCCCTGTGCGCTTCACCCTCTCTCTTACCCCGTCGACACTGCTCGGCTTTTTCTCTGCCATCGGTCGGCTCCAGCCGCCGCTGTCCGGGAAGGGTCTGCGCTGTACCTGTTGTCAGTCTGTTGCTGGATCGTCGTGGCTGGGGAACCAAGCCCGGCTCTCAACAGCCTCCCCTGCGATGTTCACTCTCTGCCGGACGCCCGTGCTTCTGGCCTCGACTTTCTTCCACCGCCCTGCCGGAGCGAATCCATGAAGGGAAATGCAGAGTTGCAGGTAGATTCAAATCGACACTCGTCGCCACTGTTAGATCCGTGATTCTGAGAGTATGATGTTTTCCAATAACTACACGGATGCTGTAACTTAACAATCAACAGGTGTTTACTGGAGTAGGGTAGTCTCAAGACTGGGGGTACAGAGGCATGCTCAAGGCTTATATACAGGTGTGGTCACTGCCGGTACTACAGTATACAGGAGCTGTAAAAGTAGTTCTCTCTTAAAGGTACATACACTACAAGTGTGAGGCAAAAGGGGGGCGGTAATGGGACGAGTAAAGTTCAGAGGAGCTGTAACTGGCTACAGCAGAACCATTACCAAGACCTGCTGTATGAGAGGTGGTTATGATCTAAAGCTGGTGAACTCAAACTTGAGCCTGGAAGGCTGGAAAGCACCTGTAAAGTTGAGGTGCTGTTCCTCCAGCCTGATATTTGGTTGGGCCATTTTTCAGGCCTCCCTGGCAGCCGCCTAAAACAGGCATTAGGTCCCGTACATATTTAAATAAGGGCCTAACACCTGTTTTAGGCCTCTTGCAGAAATTGGGTTGCAATGAACACAGAAGGCAATCCACTCAGGATTGTTTGGTGGGCACTGTGGTCTAAACAGTGGCCTCAACTCCACAGTCCTCACAATTGGCCCCAGCTCTGTTGCTCCCCCCCGAGCCTTTCCTTAGGGCCGGCGAGCCAAGTAGCTCGACATACATCTATTTAAAATGGGCGAGCTGCCTAAGGAGGTTGGACTGTCATCAGCAGCTTGCCCAAATAATGTAAATGAGGCCCACAGCCCAATTTCAGGCCGGCCTCTGGCCTACACTAACGAAAACGGGCCATAACCAATTGTTACCCCAAGATACCTTCTTCAGAGAGATTAGGAGGGAGAAGAGAAGGGAAAATTGGAGTGGAAATCTATCGGTGCAGTAACCAGTATAGTCAGTTGCTCACTATTTTGATTGAGGAATTGCATATGCTGCATACACCATCATTCTGATATAGTTAATGTCAATGGAGAACTCAGTTGCTGATTAAAATGTATTTTACCAAATTAGCGCCATGTATCATAGACAGATGGAAAATATAAAATGATTGATGGATTCCAATCACTTAGCCTTAAGCAAATAGGGAAAAAATACATATTATTAGTTATAATGTGCCCCTAACCTGTGTTTACATTTTACAGGAGTTTTACTTCAAATGTGGAAAACATCCAACCTCTGAGAGCGACACTTCAGTGATTTTGAACTTAATTACTCCAAACAGGCAAAACGTCCCATGTATAACCTGTACTGACACTGTGTAAGTATAATATTCATCCAACTGCTTTCTTGATGATCAAGGGTTTTGATAGAGTAAATAAGGAGAAACTGTTTCCAGTGGCAGAAGGGTCGGAAACCACAGGACACAGATTTAAGGTGATTGGCAAAAGAACCAGAGGCGAGATGAGGAACTATTTTTTTTACACACAGCGAGTTGTTCTGATCTGGAATGTGCTGCCTGCAAAGGTGGTGGAAGTAGATTCAGTAATAACTTTCAAAAGGAAATTATGGATATATAATGGAAAGGAAAAATCTTCAGGGATATGGGGAAAGAGCAGGGGAGTGGGACTAATTGGAGAGTTCTTTCAAAGAGCCGGCACAGGCACGTTGGGCCGAATGGCCTCCGTCTGTATGATTCTATGTTAATTAGTTAATACTGAAAGGGGGCAATGGACTGTGGAACGAAGTGTTATTTCATTGTAAAATGTGTGAAATTGTACTTACATTGCATCATGTGGATTTACAGCAGGATCTAAATTTACCCAGTACTGACGTTCCTCACTTTAAGGACCACAGCATTTAAAAAAGACAAAGCTATACCTTGTGACATTTTATTCTTCATTTTCTGTAATTCCAAAGAAAGATTCCCTCTGCTGATCTTTTTATAACTTTTTTCCTGGCTTGATGTTGATCTTGATGCACAGTACTAGACATTGAAGTGATTTTGTGGCAAACTCAACCAGTGCTTAAAATAAAATTGTCAATAATAAAAGTAAACAGTGGCATCTGCACCTAAAATAGCTGCAAATACTTGACTTAAGATTTGTCTGCTGCTGATCTTCCGTGATGACAGCAATTAATATCTGATTCAACTTGCTCCTCTCTCAAATATTCGCTGTACTTGTAAATGGCCACTCCTATAGGATTATTTGATCTAATAGAGTACATTTTTTGCTTTGATATTTGCTTTCAATAAATTGACTTTAATGTTCAAAATGAGAACTGAAAATATCTAAGTTCAAAAACCTCAGTTATTGCTGTTACTTTAGGGTCGATTTTTGTCTGTCTACTGTCTCACTTTTCAGCATGAACGGGGCGGTAGCAAGATGAAAATTATACGAATACACGAATTAGGAGCAGGAGTCGGCCACTTGGCCCCTCGAGCCTGCTCTGCCATTCAATAAGATCACGGCTGAATTGAAATTTAAAAAGTCGCCAACTAACCACCAGAGGTCCACCTGATTTAGGCAGCCTGCGCTGCTGTTGGCAAAAGGCAGGGAGGCCTAATAGATATATTCAAATGATGTTCGGACCCAACACAGCTACCGGTACTTCCCCAACCCGCCCATAACTCATGGGGGGCCGCGGGTACAGGCAGGCAAGCAGCCATTTCCAGCACTGCTTAAAGGGGTCGCCACCTGCTCAGAAATCGCTGCAAATTTTGTCAGATGTAATGTCTTACATTTGTGTATATTTTTCAGACAAAATCTTTTCTTGCATTTCCAACCAAGCCACTAAAGAGGAATTTATAATGCAAATAGCTGACACAGAAGTACAGGTAGACTACCTTTTATCCGAACTTCCGAAAACCGAAACCCTCTAAAAACCGAAGGTTTTTTCGTTCAGCGTAAGTCGTGCGCACGACATAACCAGAGTGGCGCACGACCCCGACCCCCGCCGACGACCCCCCGTGGACCCCCGCCGACCCCGACCCCCCCGCGGACCCCCGCCGACCCCCCCCGCCGACCCCCCCGCGGACCCCTGCCGACCCCCCCGCCGACCCCGACTCCCGCCGACCCCCCCTGCCGACCCCCCCCGCCGACCCCGACCCCCGCCGACCCCCCCGCGGACCCCCGCCGACCCCCCCGCCGACCCCGACCCCCGCCGACCCCGACTCCCGCCGACACCCCCGCCGACCCCCCCGCCGACCCCGACCCCCCGCCGACCCCCACCGCCGACCCCGACGACCCCCACCCCCGACCCCCCGCCGACCCCCCCCGTGGACCCCCCCGCCGACCCCGACTCCCGCCGACACCCCCGCCGACCCCCCCGCCGACCCCGACCCCCCGCCGACCCCCACCGCCGACCCCAACGACCCCCACCCCCGACCCCCCGCCGACCCCCCCGTGGACCCCCCCGCCGACCCCGACTCCCGCCGACACCCCCGCCGACCCCCCCGCCGACCCCGACCCCCCGCCGACCCCCACCGCCAACCCCGACGACCCCCACCCCCGACCCCACGCCGACCCCCCCGTGGACCCCCGCCGACCCCCCCGCCGACCCACCCCCGACAAATTTCCCAGTCTTATAAAATACCTTCCGAAATCCGAAATTTTCCGAAAACTGAAACACGGCTGGTCCCGAGGTTTTCGGATAAAGGATAGTCTACCTGTATGACAAAAAAGTGACACCAGGTATTAAGGTTTTATGGACAGGAAGTGTGGTTGGACGTAAGATTTATAGCAAGTTATATAGATATAATAGATTTATACATCATGTCATGGCCATGGAAGACTTCAGGCTTGTATCTGCACCAGCATGTCTGCTCCTGTGCACTTCTGCTTGCCCTACCACCCTCATTAGCATCAGGATCCTGTCTAGTTTCTTCTACTAAAGATTTTCTCTGCATTCCGAGAGTAACACTTCAGTTTTGTAAGGACCATGTAGTTTGCATGTATGTTTATAAGTGCTGCATGTCAGTAGGTCGTAGAGGAAACATTGTGCTTTGCTTCACCTGCAGCTAGGCATTTCAGGTAGCAATTGCAATCTGACCTGACTAAGGTTCATGAACAGTTATGGATATTTGCTGTGTTTAGCAAATTGGTCATGACCCCCTTAACTGCAAGCACGGCATATACGGTAAACTGTACTCATTTGTGTTCTTTCTAATGTCTTACATTTGTGCATATTTTTCAACCAAAAAACTTTTCTTGCACTTAAATAACTGGACAACTGGAGTGGGAGGGGGAGGATCCAGTTGTCGTGGTCCATGTTGGTACCAACGACATAGATAGGACAAGGAAGGAGGTTCTGCTGAGGGAGTTTGAGCAGCTAGGGGCCAAATTAAAAAGCAGAACCACAAGGGTAATAATCTCTGGATTACTACCTGAGCCACGTGCAAATTTGGCTAGGGTAAATAAAATTAGAGAGTTAAATGCGTGGCTCAAAGCCTGGTGTGGGAAAAATGGACTTTGCTTCCTGGGACACTGGCATCGGTACTGGGACAGGAGAGAGCTGTTCCGTTGGGATGGACTTCACTTGGCCAGTGCTGGGACTAGAGTCCTGACGAATCGAATAACTAGGGCTGTAGAGAGGGCTTTAAACTAATTAGTTGGGGGGAGGTTTTAAGAGAGCGAAAAATAAAAATGACAGCAGAGAAGGCAATAGAGCAAGGTAGCAGTGGGGGAATTAAAAACCAGAGCGTGTCAGGAAGGGACAGAATGTATAATGATATAAAGGTAAAGTAGTAAAAGGGGTAAGAGCAGGAATAAATTGTCAGAAAACATATTTGAAAGTTCTTTATCTGAATGCACGCAGCATTCGTAACAAAATTGACGAGTTGACGGTACAAATAACTACACATGGGTATGATCTGGTGGCCATTACGGAAACATGGCTGCAAGATAATCATGACTGGGAACTAAACATACAAGGGTATTTGACAATTAGGAAGGACAGACAGGAAGGAAAGGGAGGTGGGGTTGCTATGTTAATCAAGGATGGAACCACTGCAATAGTCAGAAATGATATTGGGTCAAAGGATCAGGATAGTGAAATAGTTTGGGTGGAGATAAGGAATAATAAGAGGAAAAATTCACTAGTGGGCGTAGTCTATAGGCCTCCTAACAGTTGCAACTCTGTTGGTCGGAGTATAAATCAGGAAATAGTTGGGGCTTGTAATAAGGGAACAGCTATAATCATGGGGGATTTTAACTTTCATATTGATTGGTCTAATCAAATTGGGCATGGCAGCCTTGAGGAAGAGTTCATAGAGTGTATTAGGGACGGGTTCCTTGAGCAGTATGTAACTGAACCAACCAGGGGACAGGCAATCTTAGATCTGGTCCTGTGTAATGAAACAGGATTAATAAAATATGTCCTAGTAAAGGATCCCCTTGGAATGAGTGACCATAATATGGTTGAATTCCAAATTCAGTTTGAGGGTGAGAGAGTTGGATCTCAAACCAGCATACTGAGCTTAAATAAAGGAGACTATGAAGGTATGAGAGTAGAATTGACTAAAGTGGACTCAAATCAAATCAACTTTTATTGTCATTGTTAGTGCACAAGTGCAGTACAACGAAATGTAGGCTTGCGGCTCCCGAGAGTGTACAATTTGGATTAGGACACTTAAACATTTCAACATACATTTGTACATATATATTAGCATAAATATGACCATAATAAAGTGCATCGGCAGATGTGCAGGCTTTAGTGTTTATTTGTGGAGTTCAGTAGGATGACAGCCCTGGGAAAGAAGCTGTTCCTAAATCTGGTCGTACGGGTGCGAATGCACCTGTAGCGTCTTCCAGATGGTAGGAGGGCGAACAGACTGTGGCTGGGGTGGGTAGGGTCTTTGATGATGGACCGTGCCCTCCGTAGGCAGCGTTTCTGATATATATGTTCTATGGTCGGTAGCCGGGTGCCGGTAATGCGTTGGGCAGTTTTGACTACCCGCTGCAGGGCTTTCCGGTCGTGGGAGCTACAGCTGCCGTACCATACCGTGATACAGTTTGTCAGGATGCTCTCTATAGTGCAGCAGTAGAAGTTAGAGAGGATCGGGGGGTGACAGATTACATCCCTTCAGCCTCCTCAAGAAATATAGGCGCCGCTGGGCCTTCTTCACCAGAGAGGAGGTGTTGAGGGACCAGGAGAGGTCTTCCGTGATGTGGACTCCGAGGAACTTAAAGCTGGCCACCCTTTCCACCTCCACCCCATTGATGTGGATGGGGGTGTGACTTCCGCCTTTGGACTTCCTGAAGTCCACGATTATTTCCTTTGTTTTCTTGGTGTTAAGGGCCAGGTTGTTGTCGGCGCACCACTTCACGAGATGCTGGACCTCCTCCCTGTAGGCTGACTCATCGTTGTTGGTGATCTGGCCTACTACCGTGGTGTCATCTGCAAACTTGATGATGGTGTTGGAACCATTAACAGCCACACAGTCGTGGGTGAAGAGGGAGTAGAGGAGGGGGCTCAGCACACATCCTTGTGGGGCCCCCGTGTTCAGGGTCAGGGGGGGGGAGGTGTGGTTGCCTAATTTGACAGACTGGGGTCTGTTTGTTAGGAAGTCCAGGGTCCAGTTGCAGAGGGAAGTGTTCAGGCCAAGAGTTTGGAGTTTGGTGGCCAGCTTGTTGGGGACGATAGTGTTGAATGCTGAGCTGTAGTCTATAAACAACATTCTGATGTAGGTCTCCTTACCATCTAGGTGATTCAGTGCCGAGTATAGAGCAGTTGTGATTGCATCCTCCATTGATCTGTTTGCCCGATAGGCAAACTGGTGTTGGTCAAGGGAGGCAGGAACACTGGCTTTGATGTGGGCTAAGAGCAGTCTCTCTCAACACTTCATTATGATGGGTGTGAGTGCGACAGGTCGATAGTCGTTCAGACACGTCACAGCCGCTTGTTTAGGCACAGGAATGATGGCGGCGGTCTTGAAGCAGGTAGGGACTACTGCCTGGGCCAATGACAGGTTGAAGATGGCGGTGAAGACATCAGCCAGCTGATCAGCACATTCCTTGAGTACCCGTCCAGGGATGCTATCCGGTCCAGTAGCCTTTCGTGTGTTCACTCTGCGTAAAGCGCCCCTTACGTCGGAGGTCGACAGAGTGAGCACCTGGTCTTCCGGGGGTGGCAAGGCTTTGGTAGCCGGCTCCTTGTTGTCCCTGTCGAAGTGAGCGTAGAAGTTGTTAAGCTCCTCCGGAAGGGAGGCGTCGCTGACCGGGGGACTGGTGTTTTTGCCCTTGTAGTCAGTGATGGCCTGGATGCCTTGCCACATGCGCCGGGGGTCCGAGTTGTTGCGGAAGTGATCCTCTATCCGCAGTGTCTGTTTCCATTTGGCAGTCCTGATACCCTTTTTTAGGTTGGTCCTAGCTGCTCTGTAAGCCGCTGCGTTGCCAGATTTAAATGCTGCGTCGCGTGCTTTCAACAGTGAGCAGACCTCTCCGTTCATCCAGGGTTTCTGGTTGGGGTATGACCTGATATTTTTGTGGGTCGTGACGACCTCGACGCAGCTGTTGATGTAGAATAGCACTGTGGATGCGTATTCCTCGATGTCATTGTGGGCAAACATGCCCCAATCAGTGCGTTCGAAGCAATCCTGAAGCTCCGATACTGCCCCCTCTGGCCATACTTTCACTGCTCTCATTGATGTTCTCTCTCTTTTGATGAGTGGTTTGTATGCCGGGGCTAGAAACAGGGAGAGGTGGTCAGACTTCCCAAGGTGGGGGCAGGGAATGGCCTTGTAAGCGTCTACAATGCTCGTGTAGACTTGATCCAGTGTGTTCTCCCCTCTTGTGGGGCAGGAGACATTCTGGTGGAATTTCGGTAGTACAGTTTTTAGGTTTGTGTGGTTGAAGTCCCCCGCGACGATAAAAGCTCCGTCTGGGTGCGCAGTTTGTTGTTCGCTGATGGCCCTGTAGAGGTCCTTCAGTGCTAGTTTGGCATTAGCGTGTGGTGGGATGTAGACCGCAGTGATGATAACATTCGTGAATTCCCGAGGCAGGTAGGACTGGGAAAACAGATTAAAGTGTAAGACGGTACAAGTGCAGTGGTCTACATTCAAGGAGATATTTCACATCTTTCAAGATAAATATATTCCACTGAGGAAAAAGGGGAGTAAAAGAAAAGACAGCCATCCGTGGCTTAGTAAAGTAATAAAGGATAGTATCCGACTGAAAACAAGGGCATATAAAGTAGCCAAATCTAGTGGGAGGATAGAAGATTGGGAAGCATTTAAAAGCCAGCAAACAATAACTAAAAGATTAATTAAGAAAGGGAAGATAGATTATGAAAATAAACTAGCAAAAAATATAAAAACAGATAGCAAGAGTTTCTACAGCTATATAAAAAGAAAAAGGGTGGCTAAAGTGAACGTTGGTCCCTTAGAGGATGGGACCGGGAAACTAGTGGTGGGGAACATTTTGTATCAGTCTTTACAGTAGAGGACACTAAAAATATCCCAACACTGGACAAACAGGGGGCAATGGGGGGGGGGATGAGCTAAAGATGATTAAAATCACTAAGGAGATGGTACTCAGTAAAATAATGGGACTTAAGGCGGATAAATCCCCCGGACCTGATGGCCTACATCCTAGGGTCTTGAGAGAAGTGGCGGTAGGAATTGTGGATGCATTGGTGATTATTTTCCAATCACCAATGATTAAAAATAAAACAAAAAAGGTGACCCAACCGTGGCTAACAAGGGAAATTAGGGATAGCATAAGGTCCAAGGAGAGGGCATATAAATTGGCCAGAAAAAGCAATAATCCTGAGGATTGGGAGCAGTTTAGGATTCAACAAAGGAGGACAAAGGGATTAATTAAGAAAGGGAAAATAGAATATGAGAGTAAGCTTGCAGAGAACATAAAAACTGACTATAAAAGCTTTTATAGATATGTGAAGAGAAAAAGATTGGTGAAGTCAAGCGTAGGTCCCTTGCAGTCAGAATCGGGGGAATTTATAATGGGGAACAAAGAAATGGCATAGTGGTTAGCACTGTTGCCTCACAGCGCCAGGGACCCGGGTTCAAATCTGGCCTCGGGCGACTGTCTGTGTGGAGTTTGCACATTCTCCCTGTGTCTGCGTGGGTTTCCTCCGGGTGCTCCGGTTTCCTCCCACAGTCCAAAGATGTGCAGGTTAGGTTGATTTGGCTATGATAAATTGACCCTTAGTGTTAGGGGATTAAATATGTGGGGTTACGGGGATAGGGTGGGATATGTGTCGGTGCAGGCTCGATGGGCCAAAATGGCCTCTATCTGCACTGTGATTCTGTGATTCTGTGATATTTTGGTTCTATCTTCACAAAGGAGGACACAAATAACCTCCCAGAGATGTCGGGGAACATAGGGTCTGATGAAAGGGTGGAACTGAAAGAAATCAGTATTTGTAGGGAAATGGTGTTAGGAAAATTGATGGGACTGAAGGCCGATAAATCCCCAGGGCCTGATAATCTACATCCCAGGGTACTTAAGGAAGTGGCCCTAGAAATAGTAGATGCATTGCTGGTCATCTTCCAGAACTCGATAGACTCTGGAACGGTACCCATGGATTGGCGGGTAGATAATGTTACCCCACTATTCAAAAAAGGTGGTAGAGAAAAGGCGGGGAATTATAGACCGGTAAGCTTGACATCGGTAGTGGGGAAAATGCTAGAGTCCATTATAAAAGATGTAATAGCAGAGCACTTGGAAAGCAGTGACTGGATCGGACAAAGTCAACATGGATTTACAAAAGGTAAATCATGCTTGACTAATCTACTGGAATTTTTTGAGGATGTAACTGGTAAAATAGATAAGGGAGAACCAGTGGATGTGGTGTATTTGGACTTTCAGAAGGCTTTGGATTGGTCCCGCATAAGAGATTAGCGTGCAAAATTAAGGCACATGAGATTGGGGGCAAGGTATTGACTTGGATAGAGAACTGGTTGGCGGACAGAAAGCAAAGAGTTGGAATAAACGGGTCGTTTTCCGAGTGACAGGCAGTGACTAGTGGGGTACCGCAAGGATCGGTCCTAGGACCCCAGCTGTTCACAATATATATTAATGATCTGGACAAGGGAATTGGATGTAATATCTCCAAATTTGCAGACGACACAAAGCTGGGTGGGAGGGTATGCTGTGAGGAGGATGTCGTGAAACTCCAGCACGATTTGGACAGGTTGGGTGATTGGGCAGAAACATGGCAAATGCACTATAATGTGGATAAATGTGAGGTTATCCACTTTGGTGGCAAAAACAGGAAGGCAGATTATTATTTGAATGGCAATAGATTGGGAGAAGGGGAAGTGCAAAGAGACCTGGGTGTTCTTGTACACCAGTCGCTGAAGGTAAGCATGCAGGTGCAGCAGGCGGTTAAGAAGGCAAATGGTATGTTGGCCTTCGTAGCAAGAGGGTTCGAGTACAAGAACAAGGGTGTCTTGCTGCAGTTGTACAGGGCCTTGGTGAGACCACACCTTGAGTATTGTATGCAGTTTTGGTCGCCTTACCTGAGGAAGGACATTCTTGCCATGGAAGGAGTGCAGCGAAGATTCACCAGGCTGATACCTGGGATGGCAGGAATGACGTATGAGGAGAGATTGTGTCAATTGGGCTTATACACACTGGAGTTTAGAAGATTGAGAGGGGATCTCATCGAAACCTATAAAATTCTGTCAGGCCTGGACAGACTAGATGTAGGAAGGATGTTTCTGATGGCTGGGGAGTCCAGAACCAGGGGTCATAGTCTAAGGATAAGGGGTAAGCCATTTAGGACTGAAATGAGGAGGAATTTCTTCACCCAGAGAGTGGTGAACCTGTGGAATTCTCTGCCACAGAGGGCGGTGGAGGCCAACTCATTAAGTATATTTAGGAAAGAGTTGGATATATTTCTTAAGGCTAAAGGGATCAAGGGATATGGGGAGAAGGCAGGGACCGGGTGTGATAAAAATATAACTTCCGGGAAGTTATGTCATCACTTCCTGTGAACTGTGAACTATGAACTGTGTACATACCTCACTTCCTGTCATGTGTCACTTCCTGTTGGACTGGTATAAATACTGGTCTGTTCAGTATTGTAAGAGGCTTCTACCAGAGGCATGGTAAAGACCTCTCTTGTGTATAGTGTGTTTATAAGTTACTTAAAGCTTACTTTAAAGTTACTTGATGGTAAGCCTCCTTTTTCTTACATCAATTTAAGTAACTTAGTATTTACACTCACAAATACTAGACCTTCGGACAAACTCGGAATTAAGGATCCAGGGAACCACCCATCATGGAGAAAATCCTTAGACCTATTCGTCTGGACTTGGACCCGAATGCACCAGCAGCTGGCAGGGTATGGAAGCATTGGTACCGTACTTTTGAGAATTTTCTGGATGAATGTGAAGCAGATGCCCCTGCTAGATTGAAGATACTTATCAATTATGTGACCCCAAAAGTGTTCGAATATGTTGATGAATGGGATAATTACGATGAGGTGATTCGGGCACTTAAGAAACTGTATGCTAAGACCCCAAATGAGGTCTATGCTAGACATCTACTGGCCACAGCCCGACAAGGGCCAGGGGAATCAATTGACGAATTCCTGCAAGAACTTCGCAGGCTCAGCGTAGATTGTAACTTTCAGGCAGCCTCAGCTGAGCTGTACCGCCAAGAAATGATTCGTGATGCTTTCATCTGCAGGATTGCCTCTCCATTTATACGCCAGCGTCTACTAGAAAGTAAAACACTTGAGCTACAAAAAGCTTTTGACCTAGCTTGTTCACTGGATTTGGCAAAGAGAAATGCAGACCTCTATCAGCTGCCCAGATCTCGATCTGCTGCTGTAGCTGCAACCAGACAATTCAAGCGGTCTCAGGTGAACCCTATCATGGGGGAATCTAATTCTGATAATTCTGATGAAGAAGAGGAGGACGGCCCCACTTTAGCAGCCTCTTGGCAATCTAGGAAGGAATGCTTCTTTTGTGGAGATGCTTTTCACCCTAGGAAAACCTGCCCTGCTCGCAATGCAATCTGCAGTTATTGCGGGAAAAAAGGACACTTTGCTAAAGTTTGCCTATCAAGGGCCTCTACGAGGGCCAATCCAGCTAAGGCCTACCGAACTGCCCCAATTAGGGCCTATCAAGATGCTCCAGCTAGGACCTATCAAGCTTCCTCTCGAGCTCTCTCCCGAAGAAGCACACCGAGTGTTTTAGCCACTCTCTGTGCAACGACACCAATTACAGCTGCTTGCCCACAGAACCTGTCTCATGCAGCCACAAAAATTTCAATTAAAGGGCATACCTTAGATGCCTTAATTGACTCAGGAAGTACTGATAGTTTCATTAAGGAACAGATTGTTGTGAAATTGAAACTACATGTCTTCCCATCGGACCAGGCAATTGCGATGGCCCGGTCATCACTTAATACCAGAATCTCCGGCTTTTGTGTTGTTGATATGACACTTCATGGTCGTATGTATCCCTCCACCCGTCTTTCGGTGCTCAAGGACTTATGTAGTGATCTCCTCTTAGGACTGGACTTCCAAAAACAGCATAAGAAACTCACCATTGAGTTTGGTGGATCCAAACCCGGACTTACTATTTCTAATATACCGTCTAAATTACCATTTTGTGCATTATCAGCAGCTTCACTTGATGAACCCTCATTATTTGCCAGTATTCCGCCTCAATGCCAACCGATAATAACGAAATCGCGGCGCTTTAATCAGGAAGACCAATCTTTTATTGCGGCTGAAATCTCTCGACTTCTAGCAGAGGATATCATTGAACCATGTTCGTCGCCCTGGCGGGCTCAAGTCGTCATTGTCAAGAACCCTCTAAAACCTCACAAACAGCGACTATGCATCGATTATTCACAAACCATCAATCAATATACCGACTTGGACGCCTACCCATTGCCACGCATTGATGATATGGTTAATAAACTGGCCGAATACAAAGTGTTCTCAACTTACGATTTAAAAAGTGCCTATCATCAGTTACCATTGAAGGTCTCAGATAAGCAGTACACAGCCTTTGAGGCTAATGGACGGCTGTACCAATTTCGTCGCCTCCCATTCGGGGTTACTAATGGAGTGGCTGTCTTTCAACGGGCAATGGATGGCCTGGTTAAGCAGGAAAACCTAAGGGACACTTTTCCCTATCTTGATAACATTACCATTGCAGGCCACGATCAACAGGAACACGACTCCAACCTCCAAAAATTTCGGGATGCCCTCCATCGCCGTAATTTGACCCTGAATGAATCCAAATCTGTTGAGTCGCAACCGACCATCAACATCCTTGGCTACTGCGTAGGCAATGGTATCATTAAGCCAGACCCAGAAAGACTTCGCCCACTCCAAGAGCTCCCGTCACCTAAGAATCCGGCTTCTTTACGTCGGGCTCTCGGTCTGTTTGCATACTACGCTAAATGGATTCCTCATTTTTCGGACAAAATCCAACCCTTGCTGCATACTAGATCATTTCCACTGGGAACAGTGGCTGTTGCAGCCTTTAACCTTCTCAAAAAACAGTTGGAGAAAGCGGCTCTTCACTCCATTGATGAGAATCTCCCTTTCGTGGTTGAATGTGATGCCTCGGAGGTGGCGATCTCGGCTACTCTGAATCAGGAAGGTCGTCCTGTAGCATTTATGTCCAGGATCTTACAAGGTGCCGAGCTACATTATCCTCCGGTTGAGAAAGAAGCCACAGCCATCATAGAGGCAGTACGGAAGTGGAACCATTTTCTAGCTCGCCAGCACTTTACATTGATCACGGACCAACGATCAGTCGCCTTCATGCTCGATAATCGAAAACGAACCAAAATTAAGAATAATAAAATACAACTTTGGAGGATGGAACTAGCCTCTTTTGGTTATACCATTCTCTATCGGCCTGGCAAGGAGAATGTGGCCCCGGACACCCTCACACGGGCATTCTGCTCCACTATGTCATCCTCCACCCTCATGGATGTCCACAATGGTTTGTGTCATCCTGGCGTTACGCGCATGCTACATTTCGTACGATCACGGAATCTCCCTTTTTCCACTGGAGATGTAAAGAAAATATGCTCAGAATGCCGGCTTTGTGCGGAATTAAAACCTCAGTTCTTCCGCCCCTCAGATGGTATACTCATACATGCAACCCAACCGATGCAACGACTTAGCATCGATTTTAAGGGCCCAGTGCCCTCTTCAACTCGGAACACATATTTGCTCACCATGATCGACGAATATTCACGTTTTCCGTTTGCCTTCCCCTGCTCCAATATGCTGGCGTCCACAGTAATCTGCTGCCTTGAGCAGGTATTTTCTCTCTGTGGCATGCCGGCTTATATTCACTCAGATCGGGGTCCATCCTTTATGTCGAGGGAACTCAAGGACTACCTCTCAGAATGGGGAATTGCTACAAGCAAAACAACACCATACCATCCCATCGGAAATGGGCAGGTAGAGAGGTATAACGGTATCATCTGGAATTCCGTACGTCTCGCTTTAAGATCTCGGGGCCTACCAGACCAGCAATGGGAAACAGTGCTTCCGGATGCATTGCACTCTATACGGTCCCTGCTTTCTACAGCCACAAATACTACACCTCATGAGCGGTTCTTTGGATTCCAGCGTCGCTCATCTCATGGGACATCACTCCCATCATGGCTAACTACTCCTGGACCTGTATTACTCCGAAGATACGTTCGGACGTCGAAAAATGACCCTCTTGTAGATGAGGTCGAACTAACCGATGCCAACCCCACCTATGCAAACATACGATATTCCGATGGCCGAGAATCTACCGTATCATTACGGGATCTGGCTCCCTGCCCACCAGGACCTAGTGGGACATCGGGTGATGGCATTTCACCAGGAAACTCTTGGGACCTATCGGGTACCCCTCTCCAGGATCCTGATCGGACACCAACTAGCTTGGTGCCGGTAGAACCCCGTGCTCAAGGTTGCGACCCTCCCAGTACCACGCATGAAAGTACTGGTCCGCCACAGACCAGCTCTGCACCTCCCTCTGAACAGAGGCAGTCTGACTTTGAACCTATTGGGGCTCGTACTCGAAGCCATGATCTCCCCGACCCTTCACAGGGCAATCCAGGCCACACGGACTCTGGCCAATGGCCAATCGCATGTAAGCGGACCAGCGACCCTCTACGACGGGAATCCAAACGGGTGCGACTCTTCCTTGTTCGGCGGCTGCGGACCAAAAGGTAGACCACAGCCTCCTAAACCTGCAGGAGGGAAGAATGTGATAAAAATAATAACTTCCGGGAAGTTATGTCATCACTTCCTGTGAACTGTGAACTGTGAACTATGAACTGTGTACATACCTCACTTCCTGTCATGTGTCACTTCCTGTTGGACTGGTATAAATACTGGTCTGTTCAGTATTGTAAGAGGCTTCTACCAGAGGCATGGTAAAGACCTCTCTTGTATATAGTGTGTTTATAAGTTACTTAAAGCTTACTTTAAAGTTACTTGATGGTAAGCCTCCTTTTTCTTACATCACCGGGTACTGAATTTGGATGATCAGCCATGATCTCATTGAATGGCGGAGCAGGCTCGAAGGGCCGAATGGCCTACTCCTGCTCCTATCTTCTATGTTTCTATGTTTCTAGAACTCCTTGGACTCAGGAAAGGTCCCGGCAGATTGGAAAACTGCTAATGTAACACCCTTATTTAAGAAGGGAAGTAGACAAAAAGCTGGAAACTATAGACCAGTTAGCCTAACATCTGTGGTTGGCAAAATGTTGGAGTCCATTATTAAGGAAACAGTAACAGAGCATTTGGATAAACATAATTTAATAGGACAGAGTCAGCATGGTTTTATGAAGGGGAAGTCATGTTTGACAAATTTGCTCGAATTCTTTGAGGATGTAACATACAGGGTGGATAAAGGGGAACCAGTGGATGTAGTGTATTTGGACTTCCAAAAGGCATTTGACAAGGTTCCACACAAAAGATTACTGATCAAGATAAGAAATCACGGGATTGGGGGTAATATACTGGCATGGGTGGAAGATTGGCTATCTAACAGAAAACAAAGAGTGGGGATAAATGGTTCATTCTCGGGCTGGCAATCAGTAACTAGTGGTGTTCCGCAGGGGTCAGTGCTGGGACCCCAACTCTTTACAATCTATATTAACGATTTGGAGGAAGGGACCGAGTGCAACATATCCAAGTTTGCCGACGATACAAAGATGGGAGGGAAAGCAAGGAGTGAGGATGACATTAAAAACCTGCAAAAGGACATAGACAGGCTAAGTGAGTGGGCAGAGATTTGGCAGATGCAATATAATGTTGGAAAGTGTGAGGTTATGCACTTTGGCAGAAAAAATCAAAGAGCAAGTTATTATCTAAATGGAGAGAAACTGCAAAGTGCTACAGTACAAAGGGATCTGGGGGTCCTGGTGCATGAAACACAAAAAGTTAGTATGCAGGTGCAGCAGGTGATCAGGAAGGCCAATGGAATCTTGGCTTTTATTGCAAGGGGGATGGAGTATAAAAACAGGGAAGTCTTGCTGCAGTTATACAGGGTATTGGTGAGGCCACACCTGGAATACTGCGTGCAGTTTTGGTTTCCATATTTAAGAAAAGATATACTTGCTTTCGAGGCGGTTCAGAGAAGGTTCACTCGGTTGATTCCGGAGATGATGGGGTTGACGTATGAGGAAAGGTTGAGTAGGTTGGGACTCTACTCATTGGAGTTCAGAAGAATGAGAGGCGATCTTATCGAAACATATAAGATTGTGAGGGGGCTTGATCGGGTGGATGCGGGGAGGATGTTTCCACTGATGGGTGAGACTAGAACTAGGGGGCATAATCTAAGAATAAGGGGCTGCCCTTTCAAAACTGAGATGAGGAGAAACTTCTTCACTCAGAGGGTAGTAAATCTATGGAATTTGCTACCCCAGAGAGCTGTGGAAGCTGCAACATTAAATACATTTAAAATGGAGATAGACAGTTTCCTAGCAGATAAGGGAATTAGGGGTTACAGGGAGAGGGCAGGGAAGTGGACGTTAGTCTAGATTCGGATCAGCCATGATCCTATTGAATGGCGGAGCAGGCCCGAGGGGCCGTATGGCCTACTCCTGCTCCTACTTCTTATGTTCTTATGTTCTAAATACTGGACACTACATTCACACTGTCAGTCACAACCTCCCAGGCTTGCTGCCTTTCACTGTGGTGTTGTCATCTGCCCAGCCATCCCATATATGTCAATTCTCTGCTCCATCACTGAGGCTATAAGGGTGTGGAGGGTTTTATTAGCAAAACATGCCTTGCGCTGTTGCCTAGCGCCTTACATTGCAGAACAGTACTTCCCACTCCTTAATTGTTGACAGGAAATTTTTGGTACTGGTAAGGTGCCTTGTTTTTGAATTAAATCGTTACCCTGCTTTGCTACAAATGCACTCAGATTTGCTGATAAGAATTTCATGACTGACAATGGAAATGATCACACTGTCTAAGAAAAAATGAAAGTAGGTACAACATTGTTACTGCAAGAAGCAATTTCATTTAGGAACAAATTTGGCACATTTTTCATGTGGTGACAATCATTTTAGACTAAAGTTTTTACCCTTGCCAGGGAAGAGAAAGGAAACTATTCCATTGCGCTGACTTATGTATTGATTGAATTGTACTCCTGGTGATACAGATGAGGTCCTAGACATTGGGAGAAGAAATGTTAAGCCTGAACATGACACATTGCATCAATCTCTTCCGGCTGCTGTGTTTGAGAGGAACTGAAACAGTGATGTTGATTCCAGAGGATTCTGTGCACACTGGTGTCTTGCAGCAATTTAAGCTGGATTTACACTACAACCAGGTTGAATTCAGTCTTAACATGCGAGTGTAACAGAAGCACATAACCTTTACACTATACTGTGCAATGCAGGAAGTTGTTCCACTGATGATGCAAAGGGAATTTAGCCTAGTTTTTGTCTTGAGTTATCAGACCAACTAATCTCTATGATTATTCATTTTATTTCACCCATTGCCTCCTCATGTGGAACCTTCCCCAAACAGGACGAACTGAATACATGATGTGAATAGCATTTTATGCCTGACATCGACGATTACTGCAAATGGATTATTTGTATTTTTTCATTTCTGCCAGATAAATAAATAGATGTCAGCTTTTTGAAAGAGCTTTAATTGATCTCTTTGCACAACGCAAAGACAAACAGAAATTGAAAACAAAAATATTAATTATGCGGCGATTTAATTTATGATAATCAGGCTTCAAATCAGAAATGTTCCATGTTCAAACCCATGCAAAATATCAATTCTAATTAAAATCAAATCCTGCTTAAGGAGAAAGTTTGTCCTTTTAAAAAATTCTTTCCTGGGATGTTGGCGTCGCTGGCAAGGCCAGCATTTATTGCCCATCCCTAATTGCCCTTGAGAAGGTGGCGGTGAGCTGCTTTCTTGAACCGTTGCAGTCCGTTTGGTGATGGTACCCCCACAGTGCTGTTAGGTAGGGAGTTCCAGGGTTTTGACCCAGTGACGATGAAGGAACGGCGATATATTTCCAAGTCAGGATGGTGCGTGACTTGGAGGTGGTGTTGTTCCCATGTGCCTGCTGCCCTTGTCCATCTAGATGGCAGAGGTTGCGGGTGATGATTGAGAGTAGATTGATGGGGTAGTAATTGGCCAGATTGGATTTGTCTCCCTTTTGTGGACAGAACATACCTGGGCAATTTTCCACATTGTCGGGTAGATGCCAGTGTTGTAGCTGTACTGGAACAGCTTTGCTAGATGCGTGGCTAGTTCTGGAACACAAGTCTTCAGCACGACAGCCATGATATTGTCGGGGCCCATAGCCTTGGCTGTATCCAGTACACTCAACCGTTTCTTGATATCATGTGGAGTGAATCGAATTGGCTGAAGACTGGCTTGTGTGATGGTGGGGACCTCAGGAGGGTGGCCGAGATGGATCATCCACTCGGCTCTTCTAGCTGAAGATGGTTGCAAACGCTTCAGCCTTATCTTTTGTACTCACGTGCTGGGCTCCACCATCATTGAGGATGGGGATGTTCATGGAGCCTCCTCCTCCCGTTAGTTGTTTAATTGCCCACCGCCATCACGACTGTATGTGGCAGGACTGCAGAGCTTTGATCTGCTCCATTGGTTGTGGAATCGCTTAGCTCTGTCTATAGCATGCTGTTTCCGCTGTTTAGCATGCATGTAGTCCTGTGTTGCAGCTTCCCCAGGTTGGCACACCATTTTTAGGTACGTCGGTTGCTGCTCTTCTACATTCCTCATTGAACCAGTGTTGGTCCCCTGGCTTGATGGTAATGGTAGAGTGAGGGCCAGGCCATGAGATTGTGGTGGAATACAATTCTACTGCTGCTGATGGCCCACAGCGCCTCATGGATGTCCAGTTTCGAGCTGCTAGATCTGTTCTGAATCTATCCCATTTAGCACGGTGGTCGTGCCACACAACATGATGGAGTGTGTCCTCAGTGTGAAGACGGGACTTCGTCTCCAGAAGGACTGTGCGGTGGTCACGCCTACCAATGCTGTCGTGGACAGATGCATCTATGTCAGGTAGATTGGTGAGGACGAGGTCAATTAGGTTTTCCCCTCATGTTGGTGTCCTCACCATCTGGCGCAGGCCCAGACTGGCAGTTATGTCCTTCAGGACTTGGCCAGCTTGGTCAGTAGTGGTGCTACCAAGCCAATCTTGTTGATGGACATTGAAGTCTCCCACCCAGAGTACATTCTGTGCCCTTGCTACCACCAGTGCTTCTTCCAAGTTGTGTTCAACATTGAGGAGTACTGATTTATCAGCTGAGGGAGGGCGGTAGGTGGTAATCAGCAGGTGGTTTCATTGTCCATGCTTGACCTGAAGCCATGAGACTTCATGGGGTGCGGAGTCAATGTTGAGGACTTCCAGGGTCACTCCCTCCCAACTGTATACCACGATATCACCACCTCTGGTGGGTCTGCCCTGCCGATGGGACAGGACATACCCAGGGATGGTGCTGGAGGAGTCTGGGACATTGGCTGAAAGGTATGATTATGTGAGTATGACTATGTCAGGCTGTTGCTTGACTAGTCTGTGGGACAGCTCTCCCAATTTTGACACAAGTCCCCAGATCCTACAAAAGTGTAACATAATCTGAAATGTTATATAGGTAGAAACATGTACAGATATTGATGCACAGTTGCAGCTGCCACTAAGGCTACTGCTTTATTAACTATCAGCCTTATTAATTGATCACTGGTAAATTCCCCAACCTGCACTTTCTGTTTCTTATTGACAGGTGCCAGTGTTGATTCCTCTCCCTCTTGCTGTGCAGTGGGAGAAGGTGAGGTAGCAGTGTTTAGAGGTGAGGCTAGAGGTGCGTCAAAAGACTCTATTAATGCTGTGATACCTTACTTTCTATTGCTAGAGTAAGGGAGAGATAAATGGTAGCATCGAGTACTGGCAACAACAAATGGCAACATCAACTGGACAAACCATAAATAGAGCAAAGGTTAAGAAGACTGGCTGGGAAATGGGGAGGAGAGGCACCGAGGGCAACTGAGGATTGCAGCAAGAATTAAAAGGAGCGCATGTAAAGGATAGAAGATAGGAGAGAACATTGAAAAGCAAGGGAGGGAACAAATAGAAGAGATTTTATAGGGTAGACAGAGAAATGATTTCCTTTGGTGAGGGAATCTAGGGGATGATGCCATACTTAAAATTAAAGAAAAGAAAGAAAGACTTGTGTTCATGTAGCACCTTTCACGACCACCGGACGTCTCAAAGCGCTTTACAGCCAATGAAGTACTTTTGAAGTGGAGTCACTGTTGTAATGTAGGAAACACGGCAGCCAATTTGCGCACAGCAAGGTCCCACGAACAGCAATGTGATAATGACCAGATAATCTGTCTTTGTTATGTTGGTTGAGGGATAACTATTGGCCAGTACACCGGTAATAACTCCCCTGCTCTTTTTCAAGAGCTAGGCCATTTAGAAGTGAAATCAGCAAGCATTTTTTCACATAAAGGATAGTGGAAATCTGGAACAGTCTCCTCTAAAAGGCTGTGGATGCTTGGTTCAATTGAAATTTTCAAGACTGAGATCAATAGATTTTTGTTGGGTAAGAGTATCAAATCAAATCAAATCAAATTTTATTTGCCATATGTATTACTACAATGGAATGTTTTTACTCCCCGATCACTTCCACAATAGGCTGTGGGAGCTCACAGAGACATGTTGCTATTCTACAGCGCTATGTTCAGTAAAAGTCAATTCAATTGCATCCAATGGCAGTGGGAACGCGATGTTCATCAGCCGCTCCGTCTCCGCGGACTCCTCCTCCCTGTTGCCGGCTCCACAATATGGTGTCCTTCTTCTCACGCTCACCATAATGGGATATGGAGCAAAGGTGGGTAAATGGAGTTGAGGTACAGATTAGCCATGATCTAATTGAATGGAGGAACAGGCTCGAAGGGCTGAATGGCCTCCTCCTGTTCCTAGTTCCTAATTCGAGGTCCCGTCTGCTCTCTCAGGTGGGTGGAAAAGGTTTGTCTGCTAATATTGCCAATAGTAATTTCTAGCTTAATGAGAGGTTAAAAAGATCTGCCCACTGCTTAGTCATTGGACGGACCTGCAGCTCAATGCATGGTATTTGGAGAACAGATTGCAGCATCCAGGGTGTGTGGTGTTATTGTCAGCAACAGTGGCGCACTAAAATCAGAGCATTCAAATTTCCTGTGTTCTGGGGGATGATCTCATCATTCACTGTATCTGCTTTGAAATTTGAATCTTCTGATTTTAATGCAAATACATTTTCTGCCTTATCTCCCCAGTGCTACTGTTTCCTCCCTCTCCAAATGGCACATGTTTCATCTTGGGCATAGGTTAGACCCAGGACTGAGGCTGAATACAGTGTCGGTTTGAGGCTGGAACCAGAGCTGGAACTGGAGCTGGAGCAGAGGTCAGGCTAATGACGGGGGAGGCCTTGTTACAAGAGTGGATGTGGGAGTGCAGAGCCAAGTCTCGGGAGTTTACCTCCCCACGTGTTGGAATTGGCGGCTGTGTGGGTATACCCACTGATGTGCCTCAATGAATCCGAGACTCGATGTTAACGGAGCAAAGCAAGGCTTTTATTAACTAAGAAAGTAATACACAGTGGAGAAGTGTCTCCCATCCAAAGATCTGCTGCACTGTCTGTGAGACAGTGCAGCCTGCTTAAGTAGTGGCCAGGTATGGGCGGAGCCCTACACACAATACAGTACTGGAGGGGAAATGAAACTGAAACTAAACTAAACACAGAGAATACAGTGCCTGAGAACACAGAGAATACAGTGCCTGATGAATGGCATATTTCATCACATTCACCCCTTCTATAGATTTAGTCTGTTCGGGGGTTTGATAGTCCTCTGTGACCGACGTGGTGCCGCGGGTGTCGGCTGGGTGTCCCCGGTGGCCTCCTGGGTCTCTGCCGGGGGCGCCGCCAGGGTTGTTGAAGGGGTAGTTGGTGGGGGCACCGTTGGTCGATGTTCTTCCGGGGGTGATGAAAGTGTAGTGGGTGGGTAAGAGTTGCTGTGATCGCTGTTGCTGTTGTTGTCGTGGTTGTTGTCGTTACCGGCTGGGGCGACGTCTTTTATGGACACGGTGTCCTCCCTTCCGTCGGTGTGCCGGACATACGCGTATTGGGGGTTGGCGTGGAGTAGGTGCACTGGCTCCACGAGAGGGTCCGTCTTGTGGCCCCTCACATGCCTTCGTACAAATACCGGACCTGGGGTGGAGAGCCATGATGGCATGGATACACCTGAGGTGGATTTCCGGGGAAAGACAAACATTCGTTCATGAGGCGTGGCATTAGTGGCAGTACACAATAGTGACCGTATCGAATGGAGCACATCTGGGAGGACTTCCTGCCAGCGGGAGATAGGGAGGCCCTTGGTCCTTAGAGCTAGAGTGACTGCTTTCCATACTGTCCCGTTCTCTCGCTCCACCTGGCCGTTACCCTGGGGGTTGTAGCTGGTGGTACGGCTCGTGGCGATCCCCCTGGACAGCATGTACTGGCGTAGCTCTTCACTCATGAAGGACGCCCCCCTATCCGTGTGGATGTAGCTTGGCATACCAAACAGGCTGTTGAGGCATTTAATGACCATGGCGCTGGTCATGTCTGGGCAGGGGAAGGCGAATGGGAAACGGGAGTATTCGTCCACAATGTTCAGGAAGTAAACATTGCGGTCGACTGACGGGAGGGGGCCCTTGAAATCTAAGCTGAGCCGCTCAAAGGGCCGTGTAGCTTTGATTAAGTGGGCTCTATCTGGGCGGTAGAACCGAGGCTTGCACTCAGCGCAAGTGCGGCAGTTCCTGGTCAGAGACCGAACTTCCTCAATCGAGTAGGGTAAGTTGCGAGACTTTATGAAGTGGAACAGCCGCGTGACCCCTGGGTGGCAGAGGTCGTTGTGGAGGGTCTGTAGCCAATCCCCGGTGGCGCTGGCACACATCCCTCATGAGAGGGCGTCGGGGGATTCGTTAAGGGCCCCTGGCCGGTAAATGATGTCATACTCGAAGGTGGAGAGCTCGATCCGCCACCTGAGAATCTTATCATTTTTAATCTTCCCCTTCTGTTTATTATTAAACATAAACGCTACCGACCGCTGGTCGGTAAGTAGGGTGAAGCGTTTGCCGGCTAGGTAGTGGCGCCAGTGGCGCACTGCCTCCACGATGGCTTGGGCCTCCTTTTCCACGGAGGAGTGTCTGATCTCGGGCCCTTGGAGGGTCCTCGAGAAGAAAGCTACGGGCCGCCCCGCCTGGTTGAGGGTGGCCGCCAAGGCAAAGTCAGACGCATCACTTTCCACTTGAAATGGAGTGTTCTCGTCCACTGCCTGTAGCGTGGCCCGCTCAATATCCTGCTTAATGCTTTTGAAGGCGGCGTGGGCCTCAGCAGAGAGCGGAAAAGAGGATGCTTTCAAGAGGGGGCGGGCTTTGTCGGAGTAGTTGGGGACCCATTGGGAATAATAAGAAAATAACCCCAGGCACCTTTTCAGGGCTTTGGGAGTGTTGGGCAGGGGCAGCTCCCGTAGGGGGCGCAATCGGTCGGGGTCTGGTCCGATTTCCCCATTCTCCACCACGCTGCCTAGTATGCAGAGGCGCGTGGTGTTGAAAACGCACTTGTCCTCGTTGTAAGTGAGGTTGAGTTTTTGTGCGGTTTTCAGGAACCTCTCGAGGTTCGAGTCGTGATCCTGCTGGTTGTGACCGCAGATGGTGACGTTGTCGAGGTAGGGGAAGGCTGCCTGCAAGTGGTGGTCATCGACCATGCGGTCCATCTCCCTCTGGAAGACCGAGACCCCATTCGTCACCCCAAAGGGGACTCTGAGGAATTGGTAGAGGCGTCCGTTCGCCTCGAAGGCGGTGTACGGGCGGTCCTCTGGTCTGATAGGGAGCTGGTGGTACGCTGACTTGAGGTCGATGGTGGAGAACACCCGGTATTGGGCGATTTGGTTCACCATCTCGGATATGCGGGGTAGCGGGTAGGCGTCTAGCTGGGTGTATAGATTAACAGTCTGGCTATAATCTATCACCATCCGCTTCTTCTCGCTACCCCTCACCACCACCACTTGGGCGCGCCACGGGCTGTTGCTGCGTTCGATAATGCGCTCCTTCAGGAGCCTGTCTACCTCGGTCGCGATAAACCGCCTGTCCTCCCAGCTGTACCTCCTGCTTTTGGTCGCTATTGGCCGGCAGTTGGGACTAAGGTTCGCGAATAGCGAAGGCGGCTTTACCTTCAGGGTAGCCAGACCGCACACTGTGAGGGGCGGCTGGGACCCACCGTAATTGAGCGTGATGCTTTGGTGGTGGCACTGGAAATCCAGGCCCAAGATCACGCTCGCACATAGATTCTTCATGATTAACAATTTAAAATTATCGTATACAGTTCCGTTAACGGACAATTGTACCGCGCAGTAACCCATAATGGTCGATGTCTGGGTTTTATCAGCCATAGAGATGGTGCCCCGAGCAGGGACCACCGTTAGAGAGAGTTGTTGTGCTAGTTCAGGGTGGATAAAACTCTCCGTGCTTCCACTGTCAATTAAACATTTAACCCCGCACCCGTTTACCTCGATGTCCACCATTGATTTGGATAGCGGGTGCGGTCTGGTCTGGTCCACTGTGACCGATGCCACTGTAGGGCCCTGATCGAGATAAGATGGCGTCCACGCTGTCTGCTCACAAGATGGCGGACCCCACGAGGTCGGGCAAGATGGCATCCAAGATGGCCGCTCCTACGGCGCACACGCGGCGGTGGTGGGTTTTCCAGCGGGGTTCCCTCTGCACACCTTCCCAAAGTGCCCCTTCTTACCGCACTTAAAGCAGGTGGTGCCTTTCGCCGGGCACAGGTTTCTGGTGTGCTTCGGCTGCCCGCAGAAGTAGCAGTTGGGGCCCCGACGCGTCGCGGCTGTCGTAGGGCTTCTGGGGGGAGAGCGGGGCCCCGACAGTGTCGGGCTGCCGGGCGGGGAAGATGCCTTCCAAGATGGCGGCACCCTTGGTGCACACGTGGCGGCGTGGGCAGCGCGGGCTGAAGAGTAGGCGTCCGAGTTTCTCTGGGCCACATCCAGGGATCGCGCTGTGTCCACAGCCTGTTTCAGGTCCAATCCCGTTTTTTCCAGTAGTCTCTGCCGGATGTAAGTGGAGCTGAGGCCTGTGATAAAGGCATCACGAACAAGCTCGTCAGTGTACACTGCGGCTTTTACATCTTGGCACTTGCAGTCTTTGCCAAGCGTTTTCAGGGTGACCAGGAACTCATCCAGCGATTCCCCAGGTCGCTGTGCGCGAGTAGCGAGCAGATGCCTAGCGTACACCTCATTCGTAGGCTGCTGGTAATGCACCTTTACGATGTCGCAGGCGGCCGGGTACGTGTCGGCGTATGGGATGAGGGGGTAAACTCGGTGGCTTACCCAATTCCGCAGGATTCCGAGTTTCATACTTTCGGCGTCCGTAGCGCCTGTGACGGCTACGGAATTGTCCAGGAAGAATTCCATTCACATAAACCAGTGTCCGAAGCGTGCCGATGCGTCCGAAGCATGCTGGTCCAAATCCAAACGTTCGGGTTTCAAGAGTTGATCCATTGTGTTGAAAATTTAGTTAATAAAATTGATGTGCCTCAATGAATCTGAGACTCGATGTTAACGGAGCAAAGCAAGGCTTTTATTAACTAAGAAAGTAATACATAGTGGAGAAGTGTCTCCCATCCAAAGATCTGCTGCACTGTCTGTGAGACAGTGCAGCCTGCTTCAGTAGTGGCCAGGTATGGGCGGAGCCCTACACACAATACAGTACCGGAGGGGAAATGAAACTGAAACTAAACTAAACACAGAGAATACAGTGCCTGAGAACACAGAGAATACAGTGCCTGATGAACGGCATATTTCATCACACCCACTTGCCTGGAAAGAAGCATTTTCTGTAAGACTCACCCGTGTGTGACATCAGGAAAGTGAGCTGGAGTGAGCACTCTCCTGCTACGGTGTCTCTGAAGCGGAGGAAATTGACACAATTTTGGCTGTGCCCTCTGCTTTTCTCTCCCATGCACAACTAGTTGAGGAGCAGCTAATAAAATTTTTTAATCATTTTTCAAAATGTTACTTTATCTTTTAGTTCCTGAGATATCTGCGCTCCTCTAATTCTGCCCTCTTGAGGATCCCTGATTATAATCGCTCAACCTTTGGTGGCCGTGCCTTCTGTTGCCTGGGCCCTAAGCTCTGGAATTCCCTCCCTAAACCTGTCCGCCTCGCTACCTCTCTTTCCTCCTTTAAGACGCTCCTTAAAACCTACCTCTTTGTCACCTGCCTTAATTTATCCTTATGTGGATCAGTCTCAAATTTTTTGTCTTAAAATACTCCTGTGCAGCGCCTTGGGACGTTTTACTACATTAAAGGCGCTATATAAATACAAGTTGTTGTTGTTGTTTATGTTGTCTGTTTTAACTTTGAATGGTGAATCTTTCTGAGGGATGTTTGTGGTGGGAATTGAAACACTGTCACATTTCAGACTTCCGGTGACGTATAAACTTAAGTTTTCTTCACTTGGTCCCTGGACATACAGCAAGGTAGGTTGGAGGGGACAGCTATGTCGGGATATGAACTGGACACGGGAGGGAGACGGCAACCTGGGAGACGGAGAGGCCATCTCATTTGGCTTGTGAGATTAAACAAAGAATTCTGTATACCTGTCTGTTTGGTAAATACATTACTAACCCTGGTTTGGCTCGACAATGAGACCATTCATAGGGGCTAAAACAACACAGTGCAGGTGCATGGGTCATTCTGTATTCCGAGATAACATTGGATTCAGTAAATTATACAAATCCAATGTTCTTTCGCAGTACTAAACACAGGCAGAGACAGTGCTTCCATTTCCATCCAACTGATACTCAATTACCCCCAATGGGTGGCATCAGTCCTGGTTCCAGCTGGCATCTCTGATAGCATCTTTTGCCCACCCTGCCACTGTTCAAGCTGGTAACTCAATAGCACTCTGCAGTCTGCACAGTACTTATCTGCAATGAGAGATTCATTGTCATGCACTTGCTTCTCTTCACTCATGCTCTTTGCTTCATCAAGCACTCCCTCTTACAACTCACTAACTTGCCCTTGCCCCCTGCTGTGGATGACGATGCTTCACATTATTCGGAGTACAAGCTGTATATTGCACTCAGCCGCCTTCTGTCGGGCACCTCGAGGAGCAGAAGGAGAGCCTGTTTTTACAATGCTTGCAGCAAGACATGCCTTGAAACAATGTTTTACATAGCAAGACATTGCAGTGCAGTTACACAGTTCATGTTGCTCTGGGGATGCTCTTGATTTCCAAGGTGGCTCTCTCCTCCAAATAGTGCCATCTTCTGCTGCAAGGACCTGCAGCATCTGAACAGAGTGAGGCCATTCTGCCCACTGCCATTTTTCACACTGTATTGATTTCTTTGTGGGTTCAATGACGAGACATTTATGAAAGAGAATGACTTTTTATCTAAAGTATGTTCAACTCAGTTAACAGCATTTACAGGAGACATCATGTTAGAAATCCATCTAAAGCGAAACTGAAACTAAAACTGAACTGCCTTGCTTGTCTCTGTCACATGCCCTCTGCTGGTCAGGCACAAGCAATCAATACATGCAATCATGCTGGTAAGGCATCATAATCAAACAGGCAAATACCATCTCTATTTGCTGATATCATTACATCTCCTTTTCTTAAAACAAAAGTATTTTACTTTTAACTAACAACATGTTTTCTTTGTATTAATCTGCATTTTAACTGTAACACTTAATGAACTTACATTATCATTATCATGATCAAGGTTTTTTAACCTTGCTTTGTGTGTTCACATGAAATATGTAACTACACTAGAACTTGAAGAAAGAATAAGATAACATTACTTCCTTCTATAACAATAGTCCTTAAATTTGCTCAATGAGTCTCTCAGGAGGCTTCACATGTCTTGAGGATTTTCTGATTGATTGTCCTTGAATCTGAGTTGTTGCCTCAGATGATGGTTTCTCAGCTGTGTGATCAGGTTGTTCAACAGTATCAGTCTCTTGACCTGCTGTGGCTGGTCCCATGAGAAGATCTCGATGATTTCTTCTCAGAACAGCACCCTCATCTGTCTGAATGGTGTATGGTCTTGGTTGAACTTCACTCAGGACAGTTCCCTTCTGAGTCCATGTGTTTGTTTTGTCTTTGAACCTTACTTGGTCACCAGTGTGGAGTTCAGGTAGGTTTTGTGTTCCTCTGTCATAGTAGTACTTTTGCTTTTCTTTCTGTTGTTCTTTGAACTTCCTCACTTTCTCCCCCTCTTTTGTTTTCAGGAGGTTCTCCGGGATGGGTAGGTTTGACCTTAGCCGACGTCCCATCAGGAGTTGGGCTGGTGACATTCCACACTCGAGCGGCGTTGTGCGGTATACAAGCATGCTCTGGTAGAAGTCAGTTCCACTGTCTTTTGCCTTGTACATCAGTCTTTTCACTGTGTTTGCGGGCTCTCCTGGGTCAACAGCTCTGGACAACGTGTCTGCCGTATACATCAGCTTACCCGGTGTGTACGCAACATTCAGTTCATCATAGACTGTCTCTCCTTCGCTTTCCACAACGAGGACTCTCTTTACCAGGTTCAGTCTCTCACAGGCTTTTAAACCTAGTATGGCTTGCACATCCTTTGGCACCATGATTAATGCTAGCGTGTGCTCTCTGTCCTTGTGTGTTACTTTGACAATGCATCTTCTTTTCACTGGTATATCAGTACCTGAGTATCCTGTCACTTTCACTTTTATTCCATATATCTTTGGTCTGGGTCTAATTTTCTTAAAGTCAGTCTCTGATATCACATTAACTTGTGCTCCAGTATCCAATTTAAATGGAATGTGTATGTCATTCACTTTTAGTGTCAACATCCAGTCTCTTTCTTCTTTTTTGTTTTCAGACACAACATCTACATAGAACTCCTCTATCTCGCTTTCATCTACTGCATGGACCTTGCTTTGTTGCGCTTGGTTCTTGCAGCAATGGGCACAATGGTTGTTCTTGTTGCAACTATTGCATGTTTTACCATATGCTGGACACTTTTTTGGTGTATGCTGTGTACCGCATCGACTACATGTCTTTCGATTGTCCCTTTCATTTTTGTTCGCTGGCCACGCCTCTTTTTTCACATTGGCGCTCTTTTTGTTAAACGGTTTGTGTCCGTTCTTACTCACTGCATCCACGTTGCAGCTACTGTCACTGAACAGTTCCTTTGCCTGCGACTTCACAGTCTCTGTAGCCCTACACAGTACTATGGCTTTTCCCAGGTCTAGATCTTGCTCTCTTAGCAGTTTTTCCCTTAGACCATTATCTGGAATACCACACACCAGTCTGTCTTTTATCAGCGAGTCTGTCAGTCCCCCAAATTCACACGATTTGCTTCTGTTTCTCAGTTCAGTCACATACTGATCAATAGTCTCACCCGTTTTCTGAACACATGTGAAAAATCTGTGCCTCTCAAATGTCACGTTACGTTTAGGTATGCAGTAGGCCTCAAACTGTTCCATTATTTTATCTAGCTTCATTTTGTCTCCATCAACAGAAAATGTGAAGTTATTATACACCTCCAGTGCTTCATCACCCACGACATGTAAGAACAGTGACGATTTCTTTTTATTACTTTTCTCGTCAGCTCCGATTGCCGCTAAATACAACCCCATACGTTGTTTGAACCTCCTCCAATTTTCAGCCACATTACCTGTTAACTGAAGCGTTGCCGGTGGGTGTAAACCTTCCCTTTTTTCACTTCGTTAGCTATTCTCCAATGGTAAGCAACGATGTTCTCTTTTGGCTTGCTAATTTGTGGAGAGCTGATTTAACTTCAGATTTTTTCTCTTCATCTCTTTCAATCACTTCTGACACCATGTATTGATTTCTTTGTGGGTTCAATGACGAGACATTTATGAAAGAGAATGACTTTTTATCTAAAGTATGTTCAACTCAGTTAACAGCATTTACAGGAGACATCATGTTAGAAATCCATCTAAAGCGAAACTGAAACTAAACTGAACTGCCTTGCTTGTCTCTGTCACATGCCCTCTGCTGGTCAGGCACAAGCAATCAATACATGCAATCATGCTGGTAAGGCATCATAATCAAACAGGCAAATAACATCACTATTTGCTGATATCATTACACACACCAAGCAGATACACAGCTTTAAAGGGTAGGCAGCAGTGGTCCACTGAAGTCAACAGAATAAAAATCAGGAGTGGCGTACAACGGGCATCTGAATCGATATCACCCGTTTTATATCATCACCTCAAGTCAAATGACCCCCCACTGAGTGCAAAATGTGGAAAAGTATCCCATTCCCCAACACTGACATCTCATTTTGGCTGTGAAAAAAATGACTGAGAAAGGGGAGCCTTATCTCTTCCCAGACTAGGCTGCAAGCTAATTGCGCTCATAATTTAACATTTGTGTCAACAGTTATTAGTGATGCAATTTTCTCACACTTCATCAAATATCTCTGCAGAGTTGAAATTTATTTACTACTTGGCGGAAAAAGAACCTTTAATAAATGACAAATGTTTTGAATAAATTAACAGCGGCATCTCTTACGGTTTCCTCGAGGGTTTTTCATGTTAAATTGCTGAAGCACCGATGATTTGCATAAGACATTGTAGTTTAGTTGTAAATATTGAAACGTGATTACCTAGAAGCTTTGGTCTCCTGCGTGCACTCGCTTTATTATTTCCTCTGGCCGCAGCTGGTATCCTTACCTAGTGGGGCTGGTATCTATGACAAAGTCTGTTTGAGACCTTGAGTATTTTAATCAAACTGAATGGAATTTGCTGTTGTGTATTACACACAGAACAACTGTAGGCTGTGCCCCTGCTTATGAATATGAATGCCTCCCTGCTGTTCATATCATTGCTAGCAATAGGTCAAGTGGTTGAGCTCGTGAAGTGGACTGCTGCAAGAGTGCCTTGTGTTTGAGAGTGCTGCGTATTATTTTTTTTAATCCTAGAGAAACCATAATTACTGGAAGGTTCAATACAAAACAGAAAATCAAAAGCAAAATACTGCGGATGCTGGAAATCTGAAACAAAAACAGAAAGTGCTGGAAACACTCAGCAGGTCAGGCAGCACATGTGGAGAGAGAAACAGAGTTAACGTTTCAGGCCGATGGCCTTCCGTCAGAACTGGATTTCCTCTCCTCATTCTACCAAAATGTATCACTTCACACTTTTCTGCGTTAAATTTTATCTGCCACGTGTCTGCCCATTCCACTATATCTACTTGAAGTCTATCACTATCCTCCTCACTGTTCACTATACTTCCAAGTTTTGTGTCATCTGCAAATTTTGAAATTGTACCCTGTACACCCACATCCAAGTCATTAATATATATCAAGAAAAGCAGTGGTCTCAGTACTGACCCCTGGGGAACACCACTGTATACCTTCCTCCAGTCTGAAAAACAACTGTTCACCACTATTCCCTGTTTCCTGTCAATTAGCCAATTTCGTATTCATGCTGCCACTGTCCCTTTTATTCCATGGGATTCAACTTTGCTGGCAAGCCTATTATGTGGCACTTTGTCAATCGCCATTTGGAAATCCATGTACACCACGTCAACCGCATTGCCCCTCATCAACCCTCTCTGTTACCTCATCAAAAAACTCGATCAAGTTGGTTAAACACGATTTGCCTTTAACAAATCCGTGTTCGCTTTCCTTAATTAATCTACACTTGTCCAAGTGACTGTTAATTTTGTCCCTAATTATTGTTTCTAAAAGCTTCCGCACTACCGAGGTTAAACTGACCAGCCTATAGTTACTGGATTTATCTTTTACCTCCTCCTTTACTATGTCTATGGCAGCATCTCCTTCCTTGGTGAAGACAGATGCAAAGTACTCCTTTAGTACCTCAGCCATGCCCTCTGCCTCCATGCGTAGGTCTCCTTTTTGGTCCCTAATCGGCCCCACCCCTCCTCTTACTACCCATTTACTATTTATATGCCTATAGAAGACTTTTGGATTACCTTTTTATGTTAGCTGCCATTCTATTCTCATACCCTCTTTTTGCCACTCTTATTTTCTTTTTCACTTCTCCTCTGAACTTTCTATATTTAGCCTGATTCTCAGATGTAATCTCGACCTGACATCTGTCATACGTGCTCTTTTTCTGCTTCATCTTACTCTCTATCTCTTTCGTCATCCAGGGAGCTCTGACTTTGGTCGCTCTACCTTTCCCCCTAGTGGGAATGTACCTCGACTGTAGCCGAACTATTTCCTCTTTAAAGGCAGCCCATTGTTCCACTACAGTTTTACCTGCCAAGCTTTGATTCCAATTTATCTGGGCCAGATCTGTTCTCATCCCACTGAAATTTGCCTTCCTCCAATTAAGTACTTTTACTCTAGAATGCTCCCTGTCCTTTTCCATAGCTAATCTAACCCTTGTGATACTCTGATCACTGTTCCCTAAATGTTCACCTACTGACACTTGTTTCACTTGACCTACCTCATTCCCCAGAACCAGATCCAGTAATGCCTCCTTCCTCGTTGGGCCGGAAACGTACTGATCAAGAAAGTTCTCCTGAGCACACTTCAGAAATTCTTCCCCTCCCTGCCCTTTACACTATTACTATCCCAGTCTATACTAGGATAGTTGAAGTCCCCCATTATTACTACTCTATAATTCTTTCATCTCTCTGTAATTTCCCTGCAAATTTGCTCCTCCATATTTTCCCACTAGTTGGTGACCTATAGAATACACCTGGTAATGTAATGGCACCTCTATTATTTCTTAACTCTAGCCATATAGATTCTGTCCTTGATCTCTCTTTCCAGCCCTGTAACATTCTCCTTAATTAATACTGCCACCCCACCTCCTTTCTTTCCTTCCCTATCTTTCCTGAACACCCTATACCCAGGAATATTTAATGCCCAATCCTGCCCTTTTTTGAGCCAGGTCTCCGTTATTGCCACAACATCATTTTCCCATGTGGCTATTTGCACCTGCAGCTCACCAACTTTGTTTACGATGCTTCGTGCGTTCACATACATACACTGTAAACCTTTCTTAGACCATTCTATGTTTACTCTTACTCTGACCCAACCTAATACCTTATAATGTCTTGCTTTAGTGCTATCTGTCTCTCCCAATCCTTTGTGCCCTTTGTTTCTCCTTTCTAATGCTGCATCCTGGTGCCCATCCCTATTACTGTAAAGTAGCAGCGAATGAGAGATATGTAAAGGAACGAAAGACTTGCATTTGTAGAGCGCTTTTCACTACCTCAGGACGTCCCAAAGCACCTTGCAGCCAATGAAGTACTTTTGATGTGCAGTCACTGTTTTAATGTAGAAAACGCGGCAGCCAATTTGTGCACAGTCAATCCATCCAACAGTATTGTGATAATGACCAGATAATCTGTTTTAGTGATGTTGTTTAAGGGATGGATGTTGGCCAGGACACCGAGGAGAACTCCCTTGCTCTTCTTTCAAATTGTGCAATGGGATCTTTTACGTTCACCTGAGAGAGCAGACGGGGCCTCGGTCTCATCCGAAAGACGATACCGACTGTGCAGCGCTTCCTCAGCACTGGAGTATCATACTGGATTATGTGCTCTTGACTCACAGGCAAGAGTGCTGACACTGTTATATGAAATTAGGTGATGGTGTTATAGATTAGTGCAAAAAAAGGTCTATTTACGCAGAGAAAATAAGTGAATCCACAATGTTCTTACAACCTCAGTGTCCTGTACTACTCTGAGCTGAACTTCCAACCCCAGATCCTTATGCATCACAAAGACCACCGACTTCCACCTCCATAACACAGCCCTTCCTCCATCGCCACCTCAGCCCAGCTGTTGCTGAAGCCCTCATTCATACCTTTGTCACCTCCCGACTCCATTGCCTGACCTTATTGTGGTGCCTCTATTGCACTATAAGATAGCCAACAATAGCATTGCACCAATGCTGTGTGTCTGGAAACTCCCCTGCACTGTTCAATTCTGTCAATGCTGGCGAAATATTACAAAATCTTGCCCTTTTTTCATCTGACGAATACCAGGTCTGGGTTTGAGCTGAGGACTCACTTTCCATTTATATCTGCACAAGCTTCTCCTGATGGCTTTTAATAAGACCCCGACAGTCCTTGACGAGCAATTTTTTTTGTTGCTTAAATTTTTTAAGACATTTTAAGATGTGGAATAAGACTCAGGGCTGCAGTACCAAAGCCCATTGCTTCTTCTCACCAGTTTGTTTACTTTTGCTGACTTTTATTTGTCAAAATCAACGTACAGAAGAAAATATGGCCCATAGCGATCTTGCTTATTGTTGTAATACAATTTTAATGGAGAGTTTTTATCAAAACATATTCCATTGGCACTTGACAGTGAGATTAAATCTTTCTGTCAGCAGCAGACAGTTGTAGTAATGAGGATACACCTGCTGTGTGAATGTGTTTTAGTAAATCATGTATGAATATCCTTGGCTGACTTTTGCAAGCAAATGTATGTAAACTTTTCTAATTTTAAAAATTAAATATTCTCCGTGTACTTTAAACAATGCATTAAATACATTTGAAAGCAGGAGGGCTCCAAGCAATTTTTATAATTATTATAATTGCTGTTGATTGTTATTTAATTTGAAATGCCATCTCTTTTTAGGTGATCTAGAAACATAGGAACAGGAGCAGGCCGTTCGTCCTCGTAAGCCTGCTCTGCCATTCTATTTTTTAAAAATTCGTTCATGGGATGTGGACGTCGCTGGCAAGGCCAGCATTTATTGCCCATCCCGAACTGCCCTTGACAAGGTGGTGATGAGCCGCCTTCTTGAACCGCTGCAGTCCGTGTGGTGAAGGTACTCCCACAGCGCTGTTAGGGAGGGAGCTCCAGGATTTTGACCCAACGACGATGAAGGATCGGCGATATACTTCTACGTCAGGATGGTGTGTGACTTGGAGGGGAACTTGGAGGTGGTGTTCCCTTGTGCCTGCTGCCCTTGTCCTTCTAGATGGAAGAGGTCGTGGGTTTGGGAGGTGCTGCCGAAGAAGTCTTGGCGAGTTGCTGCAGTGCATCTTGTAGATGGTACACGCTGCAGCCACCGTATGCCGGTGGTGGAGGGAGTGAATATTTAAGGTGGTAGATGGGGTGCCGATTTAGCGGGCTGCTTTGTCCTGGATGGTGTTGAGCTTCTTGTGTTGTTGGAGCTGCATTCATCCAAGCAAGTGGAGAGTATTCCATCACACTCCTTACTTGTGACTTGTAGATGGTAGAAAGGCTTTGGGGAGTCAGAAGTTGAGACAATTGCCACAGAATACCTAGCCTCTGACCTGCTCTTGTTGCCACAGTATTTATGTGGCTGGTCCAGTTAAGTTTCTGGTCAATGGTGACCCCCAGGATGTTGATGGTGGGAGATTTGGCGATGGTAATGCCATTGAATGTCAAGGGGTGGTGGTTAGACTCTCACTTGTTGGAGATAGTCATTGCCTGGCACTTCTGTGGCGCGAATGTTACCTGCCACTTATCAGCCCAAGTCTGAACATAGTCCAAGTCTTGTTGCACGCGGGCATGGACTGCTTCATTATCTGAGGAGTTGTGAATGGCACTGAACACTGTGCAGTCATCAGCGAACATCCCCATTTCTGACCTTATGTTGGAGGGAAGGTCATTGATGAAGCAACTGAAGATTGTTGGGCCGAGGACACTGCCCTGAGGAACTCCTGCAGCGATGTCCTGGGGCTGTGATGATTGACCTTCAATCACCACAACCATCTTCCTTTGTGCTAGGTATGACTCCAGCCAATGGAGAGTTTTCCCCCTGATTTCCATTGACTTCAGTTTTACTAGGGCTCCTTGATGCCACACTCGGTCAAATGATGCCTTGATGTCAAGGGCAGTCACTCTTGCCTCACCTCTGGAACTCAGCTCCTTTGTCCATGTTTCGACTAAGGCTGTAATAAGGTCGGGAGCCGAGTGGTCTTGGCAGAACCCAAACTAGGCATCAGTGTGCAGGTTATTGGTGAGTAAGTGTCGCTTGATAGCACTGTCGATGACACCTTCCATCACTTTGCTGATGATTGAGAGTAGACAGATGGGGTGGTAATTGGCCAGATTGGATTTGTCCTGCTTTTTGTGGACAGGACATAGCTGTGCAGTTTTCCACATTGTCAGGTAGGTGCCAGCATTGTAGCTATACTGGAACAGCTTGGCTAGAGGCGCGGCTAGTTCTGGAGCACAAGCCTTCAACATGATAGCTGGGATGTTGTCAGGGCCCATAGCCTTTGCTGTATCCAGTGCGCTGAGCCGTTTCTTGATATCACGTGGAGTGATATCTATTAGATCATGGCTGATCTGTACCTCAACTCCATTTTCCCGCCTTTGCTCTGTATCCCTTAAAACCCTTATTTATCAATCTCAGTTTTGAAATTTTTAATTGACCTAGCCTCAACAGCTTTTTTGGGGGGAGAGGGCCAGATTTCCACTACCCTTTTTGTGAAAAATGTTTCCTGGCATCGCTCCTGAACAGCCTAGCTCTAATTTTAAGGTTATTGCCCCTTGTTTGGGACTCCCCCACCAGAAGAAGTAGTTTCACTCTATCTACCCTATCAGACCCTTTAAACATCTTACAAACCTCAATTAGACACCTCAATTAGTTCACCCTTTAATCTATCTATTACCTCACTATGAGGATAGCACCTCGCCGAAGTTCAGAGCTCCCTTAATGGCCTGGCTGAGATTGTCAGCTTGCCTGTAGAATGTCAACATTAAACCTGTGGGGCATGATTATTGTGTCACTATCGACCCATTTGTGTTGTGTTTGCATTGCTTAGACAATGTCAAAGTCCTTATAGTTCATTGAATCTTGCAGCACAGAAGGAGGCCATTCAGCCCACCGTGGTTGTGCCAGCTCTTTGAAAAATCTATCCAATTAGTCCCAGTCCCCCACTCTTTCCCCATTGCCCTACAAATTACATAGCATATACAGCGCAGAAAAAGGACATGCACCCCAACTAGTCTGTGCTGGTGTTTATACTCCACATGAGTCTCCTCTCATTCCATCGACCTCATCTCAGCCTTTCAGCATATCTTTCTATTCCCTTTTCTCTCATACACACGTCTAGATTCCTTTTGAAAGCATCTAAGCTATTTGCCTCAAACACTTCCTGTGGTAGTGAGTTCCACATTCTAGCCACAATTTGAATAAAGAAATTTCTCCTCGTTTCACTATTGGATTTATTAGTAACTATCTTGTATTGATGGCCCCTAGTTTTGGATTCTCCCACAAGTGGAAACATTGGCCCCGATTTTCTGCCAGCCGTCGGGTGGCTTTTCATGCGGGCGGGGGCCGAAAATCACCGAAATAGGGGGTCGCAACCCCCCCCACCCCCCGCCTGATTCCCCGTCCCGTCCGACTTTCGGACCGCCATTTCTCCGCGACCCGAATCAGTCCCGCCCGTCGCTGGTGGGACTGGCCGTCGGGACCCTGATCGCCAATTATTGGCATGTTTAATGCCATTTTAGGGTGCCCTTGCGATTTTCAGGGGTTCCCCATGCTAAACACGCCTGCGGGGAACCCCGCTGATGAAACCTGGCGTGAAGCTTGCCGGCTTGCTTGCTGTCAGCTGCAGGTCAATCGGAGAAGCTGCGATTTAAAGGGACAGCATTTGTATGTTGAAGGACCTTGTTGTTGCAGGTTTGGGGCTACTTCTTCAAGGCTTAGGCACAGCTGTGGAAGGTTGGAGTCTCACACACTTCTCCAATGTGATCTCCTGGGAAGCCCCTCTCGCCACCCTCACTCAGCGCTTCCTCAGCGGAGGCATCTACCAGAAGCATGGGACGCCTTTTTTTCCTTCCCTTCTTGCCATTAGAGGATCTCCAGCAGCAGAGGCTGCAGCAGCAGAACCAGGAACAGCAGGATGAGCACCAGGAGCACCAGGCTGCTGCTCACTCACCTGAAGCTGCACAGACCAGAAGGGGCCAGCGCTTGGAAGTGGCTTGAGAGCACCTTGCTGTGCATGAGGGGGCCATGGGGACCCGTATCTGCACTGGCAGTCCTACTCAGAAGGACTTCCATGAAGGTCTGGTTTCTCTGTTCAATAGATGGCCAATGCTCCTCAAGAGATGTCATTCTCTTATGAGCACTCACCATGTTTTCCGTACCCTGGTGATTTATCTCCTCCATGGAGGTTGCCAACCTTTCCATGGTGATGTGTTCCTGCGCCAATGACTCCACAAAGGCTCTGCTCATGGTCGTTATGGGCTCCTCCATTCGCTCCGCACTCGCAGCGACCCTGGAGACAAAGCCTGCCAGAGACTCCTGCATCTGTGCATGGAGATCCATCACCTCTTCTCTTGCGGATGGACCCAGAGGCAGAGGGTCGACATGCAGTACAGCTGAGCTGAGCTGGCAGAGTCCTGCGCCCTCCGACGAGGACTCTCCACTGCTGTCCCTGTCTCCAGAATCTGCTGAGGCTCACTTGTGAGCTGTGAAACACCAGGTGACAACACTACTCTATGTCCCGAAGATCCCCCCGAAGTGTGAGTGTCGGTGCTGGGTGCGCTTACTTCTGCTGACGCTGCGCCCTCAGAGGTTGGAGCTTCCTCTGAGGAGTCTGGCTGCACAGCCTCTTCCTCCTCCACAGTGGGGATGGGGGCTCTGGATGGTCCTGTGGGGGAGTAGAGGAAGGAGTTAGAGATGTGATGCCAAGGTAACATGCACATTCGAGTTGACATCTGCTGACACCTGCATCCATGCAGCCTTGGTCTCAGTGGGAGCCCTCTTCCTGCCTGACCTAGGGAAGAGGACCTCCCTGTGGGCCCTAACCCCATCCAATAATGCCTGCAGTGCAGCTTCGTCGAATTTGGAGGCAGCTCGGGGTCTGGCACTGGCCACAGCTGGTGAAGGCTCCTCTGCCATCCTGCATGGTTCGTTTGGAAGCCAACAGAGGAAGCAATGCTTGCTGTGGACCTTGAAAGCACCACGAATGATGACATCATACTGTGGGGCTTCCTGACTAGAAATGGACAATTAGCAAGGCTGCCCACATGCTGGAAATTAATTGGCCACTTGAGGGAAAATTGCGTGCAGCTGGCTGACCCATTTTTTTGTGTGTCAGAACCCCACATTCGGGGGAATCCGACCATTTCCCACACAATCCACAAAATCGGGCCCATTCTCTCCACACCTACCCTGTCCGATCCATTCATAATTTTAAAGATCTCTATCAGGTCTCCTCCAAGTCTTCTCTTTTCTAAAGAAAAAAGCGCCAACCTGTTCAATCTTTCCCGATAGCTGTAATCTCTCAGTTCTGGTAGCATCCTCTTTTGCACTTTCTCCAATGCTTCTATGTCCTTTTTATAGTATGGAGACCAGAACTGTGCACAGTGCTCTAAGTGCGGCCTGACCAGGGTCCTATACAAGTTTAACACAAATTTCTCCTTTGCAAGTATATAACCAATTCCATAGTTTTTGTAAAATGTTTTGAACTCCTACATGACAACAGTGACTACACTTCAAAAAGTACTTCATTGGCTGTAAAGCGCTTTGGGATGTCCAGTGGTCATGAAAGGCACTATATAAATGCAAGACTTTCTTCCTTATGGGGCTTCTGGCACCGCACCTATTTCTTCATGGAGATCCTTCTGGGAATTCCATTCTAGCAAAAGAAGAAGGAGGAACAGGAGAAGAAAGTTGTGAACAGCTGCTGCTGGAGTGAGAGCAATTAGGAGGCGAGCTGCAGGAATCTGTACCCCCCCCAACAGAGTTGATAGGCTCAGGACAATACACCAGCAGTTCTCAGAGGAGCCTCGGAAACGGTCATGATAGATGCTGCCACCTTTTCCATAGATGGAGGATTAAAGCAGCCCCATCATGCCACTGCAGAGCTCCTAATCAGCCCCTGGAGCACATCATTGAGCACTGCCCTCAGAGGAAATTCGCAGGCATCCTACAAGATATCCACACCGTTACACCGGAAGCTTTGGCCTGGATATCTGACTTAGATATTGACATCTGATTTGCTTTGCTACTACCATGGGAAAGAAAATGAAGAAGAGAGGAGTAGTGCATAAGAAGGCTTTACTTCTCCAGGAAGGATGTAACAGAGTGGTGTCACCTCCTCCAATAAGAGCTGCAACCAACTGCTACAGCTAGTACTTCATTGTCTAATTATCACCCTGGTGTGAGTCCCTAGCACATATCTTATGTGCTTTTTGACCTACTCAAGTGCTTCTACAAAGTGCTGCCCAGTGGCTACAGTATAGTAAGTGGAAGGCTGCAGTGCCCCAGTCAAGTGCTCATGAGATGCTCATCACCGACGATCTCTAGGAGCTTGGGCCCGGCTGAAGACTGCAGCAACTCGACATGTGCCAGGGCAGTCTGGCTTTCTGGCACCAGGACGGGCATTGGTTGATGGAGCCATGATGTGCTTTCATTTTGACAGATGGCCTCATGTTCCATTCCAGTTGCTCACTACCAGGCTCTGGCTCAGCACTCCTGCTGATCTGCGGGAGAGTAGACTGCCAGGACATCCGTGATCCGATTGAAGCCAACATCTTTTCTGTTTCCCAGCCTGTCCTAGGCAAAGGAGATGGTTGAGTCCAGAGCCGACTTGGCTCCAGTGTGTGTCCCTGTGAGATGTTTTACAGGTGCCACAGGATCCTGCAGGGAGGGCCCAACTGCAGTGTTGGTGAGGTGACTACATGCTTCATGGTTGACTGTAGGGTGTCAATGTCATGCACAAGAACCCCACACTAGTTGGTAGTGGACTCCTTCACACTCCGGCATGGACTCGATGGGCCAAATGGCCACCTTCTGTGCCGTTATGATTCTATGGGGGGAAAATTCGGCAACCAACGTGGCACAGGTACTGAGTTAGCCGGGCCTGCACTGAGTAATTCACTGAGCACCAGTGAGCAGGAGCAGGTGGAAAGGAGGGCGCTAACGGGGCACAAGACAACTAGTGCCTGGGCGCAGCGCTGCCAACGCCTCCCGTGAAATTCAGCGGGAGGTTAGCGGTGGTAACAGTGCCCCACGGTGCTGCGCCACCAGCGATGATGTCATCACCATGCGCAGCGCCCCGCTCGCGCCCCTGCCGCGAATTTCGGTAGCGCCCCCTGACTTGCCGCCGGACGCTATGTCCGACGGGGTCAGGGGGGCCTACCTGCGGCCGGGGCTGCGCTACTTAAAGGCAAGGTGCCGGCCGGCCATTTTTGTTGCTGGCCACTTGCCAGCACCTGCCCCGTCTGCCATCCCCGGCCTCCTCTTCAGCAGCCGCCCGCCCCCCCGCCCCCCCGTGAGCCCAGCACTTTTCTTGAGTGCGTGGCTCTTTTGCCAGCACTCCAATCCCTGGTGGCTCAGCTGGGCCCCGGGTCGCAATGCGCAAGGCCCCTCCCATTTAAGAAGGGGAGGAAGGCCTGCAGTACCGTGGCGTGATGTGTCTCAGCACATGGCCCTCGCAGTGCCCCAAGAGGGAGACGGGGCGCTTCTAGTAGTGCCTTGCTTCCCTCTTGGGGTGCTGTTGATGAATTTCGGCCGCGGGGCACTAATTTTTTCGGGGCGCTAATATTGGCGCTCCGGCCAAGTTAGCGCCCCAAAGGGGGCGCGACTCAATTTTTCCCCCATAGACTATGCCTCTCCAACATGTTGCAGTAGATTCCTGGCAAGAAGAACAGCGCATTCAGCAATTACTGGTGCACATAACTTAGATTTCCTTTATAGGCTGCACCCTTAAAATCTGCATCTCGTCAGCAGATCTAGGACATGAGTTGGCCCTCCGGTGAGCTGTTTCCTGGTCCATCCTTTCCACCTGCTCCAGCTCACTGGTGCTCAGTGAATTACTCAGTGCAGACCAGGCTAACTCCGTACCTGTGCCACGTTGGTTGCCAATTTCTGTGCTGGTGCTTGGAAGGTTCAGAGTGAGTGACTTCTGGAAGGCTCTCCCTTCCAGCCTGTGCAATGCCTGAGTCGTCTGATGGACCTAGAGAAAGGGGAGAGGGTCAAGGATTAGCATGTAGTGGCAAGGTAAACAGTAGCAAATGAGTGGCAGGGCAGCCACTAGGTTGTCATGCTGAGTGTGTGAGGGATAGAGTTAAGTAGAAAGAGTAAAGGAAGGGTAGATGCCCAAAAACTCTGCTGTGGCTGACCTCCAGCTGCCATTCCCTATGCTGCGTACCCTCCCTCTGCCACTGGTGACCTCTTTCATAGGAATCATTATCTGTAGAGTAGTAGGACCTCCTCCTGCCCTGCCTCACAGCCCTGCTCTCTGGCCAGATACAGCATGGGTTCAATGCCGAGTAAAACTCCTTCTATTCTGTCCCAAGAATGTGCCTGCACCAAATTTAGTTCTATGGATCTGCACCTTTGTGCACTAAATAGTAAATGCATTCATAAAGAGATGGTTTACAATTTCACCTGTGCTTTGCCTGGAGACTATCCAAAATAATTTCACTTACAGGCAACAGACAGAGGTCAGAATGCTGGAATCAATTCTAAGTCACAGAAGCGAAAGAAGAAGCCAAAATTAGGGCCCGGATCAAGGGTGGAGAGCAAGCGGGTCGGCCAGCTGCAGCTGGAATCAGGAACCCAGTTCTGCCGGGATTTTGACCTGTTTTTTTTTCTAGGCAGCCTTTCTCTGACTGGTGGGGTCATGGGTGGATCTTCTGCTGCTCCTCCTCACATTAAGAGGTCATGCCTGGGTCGTTGCCTACCCTGTACTCCCGTATAAGGCCTCACCAGAATGCCCTACTGCTGCGAGACGGCATGAGTTGCACTGAGACCTTTCAAAAGAGACCAAACCGTTATGCATTATCTTTTTGAGGAGGCAGAATGGCTTCCTTCTCAGCCAAAGATTTCTTTTCACAGAGAATTAAATTGCATTTACGACACAGAAACGGACCATTCGGCCCAACTGGTCTATTCCGGTGATTATACTCCACACGAGCCTCCTCCCACCCTACTTCATCCCACCCCATCAACATAATCACTCTCTGAGTGAAGAAGTTTCTCCTTAATTCTTTATTGGATTTATTAGTGACTATCTTATATTTATGACCCCCTAGTTTTGGACTCGCCCACAAGTGGAAACATCTTCTCTACACTAATCCTATCAAGACCTCTATCAGGTCACCTCTCAGCCTTCTCTTTTCTAGAGAAAAGAGCCCCAGCCTGTTCAGTCTTTTGGTGTTTTCAGTGAAGTGCCTTGCAGCTACTGGCATCCTACCCTGACTCTGCAACGGATCCTGTTCCCGCCACCTGGCTTGGGGTCAGTGACTTTGGGCGAGGGCGGGCAGGGGTTCTGCTCCACTGCACTCGCGCTGATGGAGCAGCACCAAGGAGAATTTCTGGGTCATTGTTGTTAAATCTACTCCCCCGCCTGGTCTCTGAATGGAACTTTATTTTGGGGGATTTTCTTATTTATGCTTAGCATTAATGATTTATGAAGTAAGCTGCCACACAAGCTGATTCATTTGGAGTATTGAGAATGTATACCGGCAGATTCCTAATTGATCAGAGTAGAAGAATATGGGCTTGATGTCTGGATTGAACGACGATGCCAATAGTATGTGCAGGTCTTGAACAGCTCGGTGAGATGGATGAGCTGAAAGATTTTTTCTTTTTTCCATTTTCTTCTACACTGCTAATGTTTTTTTTACAGTAAGATGGCCTGCATTAGAGTAGGTGTGATAAGACTGTCAAAACAATAGATACAGTCCCAAACAGAGGCAACAATCATAAGCATGAATGTGAGACGTATACATTGAACTGTTTGAATTTGTTACGTTGAATGGAAGATAATTATGCTGCACATATCAGAGGATGGCAGATGTGGACTAGAAAGACAGCAAGATCATTAAACTCAATCTGTCTGTCATGTTATCTGCCTTTCTCTAGTCTGAGTAACTTATGAAAATTCCCTACAAGAGAATACAGTAAATAGCAGCTTAGCACTGAGCTAGTAACTCTCGCTGACACCGCACTATATCTTGTACCTCATTAGGTGCAAGTGTCCTTTCCTGTTTGTTTTCCTCCAGTAAATTTTTGAAGACAAGTATAATGGTCTAGTGCCACGCTTACGCTATCAATTATGTGTTCTATGAATTTTAGGACTCCTCTGTAAAGCTCTGAATATCCTCCATTCATTCAGTCAAGCAATGAAGCTGATGAATATGAGACTTGGCAGGGAACTAAGTCGGGATCAGGTGGGAAGAATGGAGGGGAAAGGCCATTTTATAGATACTTTTATATTACCCCAAGACCTGTATTAGTGGCTCTGGTTCCTGACATACCAGTTTCACGCACCTCAAAATAAACATATTACCAACATCGTCAGCCAGTATGTCCCATTTGGAATTGGCTAACGATGACGTCACTAGCACGCCTCAGGAGGGTTGGAAAGGAGGTGCACTCCATAGAGATCTTCTGTGTGATCCAGCTCTTTACATATACCAAGGAACATAGAGCTAAGTAACTGGAGCGCACAGACTTAAAATAAATAAACCTCTGTAGCTGGGACTTGAGAGGGGGTGGGGGTAGGAGATGCTTGTCTGTGGAGAGCTGCAGGCCAGGGGTGAAGGTAGAAGGATGGACAAATATGCCGGAGCTTTGGGAATCAGGGAGTGCTAACACAAAACTTTCTTTCAGACAAGCAAATAAATAGGGCAGAGTTCACGAGAAGGTTCTGTGGCAGGAGCAAGCTTGATGGAGCGAATGGCCTTTTTCTAATTCCATGCTCTGTTAAGTGCCCACTCCACGGTTTGATTGAAGAAATAGTGGGAGTCCTACAAATGGGAATACTTTAAAACTGTAAATGGTGCAATGATTAACTACATGAGGCATATCTCCAGATAAGTACTTAACCTTCCTAAAAGGGCCTCCAGACTTTCTCGGCAAGAATTGTTGCTTTGGCAGTACCATACACTGTGGCAGGGTGGTATATCGACCTGACCATCTGTCTCGCCACTGACCCTGGTGAATTCGCCGGAGTCGGCCTGCTGTAAATTATTTTGCTGTGCTCCCACCAGTGTTTCCACCAGAAAGCCCACCATTGGGGTGGGAGGTGCGGAAAATTGCTCCTGCAGCAGCAGCAAAGAGGCCTCATCCTGTTGTCTGTCACCAAAGCAAAATTGGACGGTAGGGGACAGAACGTGAATGCTTTACACACTGATTAAAGCCATTAACGTTTAAACCCCTTCCTCCACCCGAGTGATGCTGGATGCCGGTAAAATTCGGGCGCGATAAGAGTTCACTACCACTGAGGTGGTAACGACAGAAAATGTGGCAAATTACGTCACTTTGACATGACTGCTTTATTTGATTGCGCACGCCCAGATATGGGCGGGTGCTTCCAACACCCTGTGGAATTGATGCCAGTCGACACGGGTGCAGAACTGGGTGGGGGCCTGGCAGTGTGGTCTCTGCCCGATCTTTCGCTCTGCTCGAGTGACAACAGAAAACCCAGTCTCCTTTCTCCTTTTATGGCAGAGGCCTTGCAGTGCCATGCTGTGCTTGGAATTACTTTCCACGGCAAAGAGTAAAATTCCTCTTTCAATTGAAAATCATAGAAGCATACAGCACAGAAGGAGGTCCATCACACCTGTGCCAGCTCTTTGAACGATATCCAGTGAGTCCCACTCCTTTGCTTTTTCGCCATAGCCCTGCAATTTTCCCTTTGGGAGAATTCCTGTTCTAAACCGCGGGGGGCCTCATAGCTTTGAAACATGTGGGACCCGATCTTATTGTTGGGGCGCGTTCGGTGCGGGGAAGTGGAGATTCGGACGGGAAACCCAGAGGTACGGGTTTCCCGAAAACTGCAGGGCATCTTTTCATTTTTTCCTGCAGGTTTCCCACCTGACAGCCAGCCTGATTGATAGGCTGGCTTGCCTGCTGGGCAGGGAAGCCTGCAGCTCTAGGCCGCAGCCGAGCTGAGAGCAGGTAGGTCCAGTGGGGAGATGGGAGAGAGATCGTGGTGGGGGAGGTGGTCGTCGGGGAAGGTCCCGATCGCGGGGGTGGGAAGGGGAAGATGGAGGTGGGGGGGGTGGCGGTAGGCTCGATCACATGGGGGGTTGTGGTGGTGGTGAGGTGGTCCAATCACGGTGGGGGGGTGGGAGCAGACAGATCACGAGTGGGGTGGGTACAGAGGTAAGCTTGTTGGACCTGGAGGAAACACTCCTGCTCCTCTTGGCCCACAAACAGTGCAATAAAGGCACTTACCTCATGGATTCAGCTGTTCTCGCCTCCTTTTACTTGTCAGGTTTCCAGAGGCCCAGAAAACATGTCCGACTGTGGTTAAAAATCGAATCACTGTTAATCCCGGGCCGGCAGCAGCTCGCAGTATTTCCTACAGGGCTCAGAGGAGCACTCCTGCTCCTTCTGGCCCCACAGAAATAATTTAAGATTGACCTTTCTGTAATGATCAATAACATGTCATTCTATAGTGGACACTAGGTGGGGCCGTAGAGCTGTGTAGAGCTGTATATAGCTGTATGTATAAGACTACACTACCCAGCTGTATATATATATATTAAGACTACATTACCCATGAGGCTAGGCTACCCACAAGGCAGCAGTCAAGATGGAAGCCTGTACAGATACTGTACCTAGTCCACATGTGCTCAATAAAAGTGTCCAGCAAAAGCTAGCTGTGTTCATAATAAGAATGTCTATTTATTAATGAACATAAGACTTTCGAGAGCCTCTTCGGTTCTATTGCCAGTGATAGCATGATGCACGCTCCAATCTGTTCAGTCCTAAAATGGCAACTCGGGGTTCTGTATATGTCATAGGACCCTGATTTTTATATTAAAAGGGCTCTACTGCCTGAAACAGGCATGTGCTGCGGCCGCCCAATGGCAGGTCCCTTGTGAAAGTGGCAGCGGGATGACGGTCAAGGGTTAACGAGGCGGTAAGTCTCGCCACCCCATTTTGAGGACGTTACCGCCCCAATGACGCCAATTATGGCAGGTTAAAACGAACCTATGAGAGTCAGTAGTCTATTTAACCATGAGGGCCATCACAGCCCAGTTTATCCTCACCGATTATTCACTGATTAGAGATCAGGCATGGGAGCTCTGGCTAATTTTCCTTTTCCAAGCCTGGGGTGCTGTGAGTATTTGTGCGCCCTGTATGGGAATGAGTGATTGAGCACGGGACTCTGCTGGTATGTATAGGTCAGTGCTGTGCTATTTAGTGCATTTATCAACTGAGCTATTGGGGTTGAGACTGGCGGGGGTGGGGGGGGGGTTGGGGCGAGGGAGGCAGGGGTTGGGGTGGAATTCATGCTCGAAACTTTAACAGAATCAGTTAACATGGCTGAGTGGGATTCTCATTAAGGTCGAGGAAATTGATTTCCATATTCTGTGGCAGTTCTACTACAGGAATTTATTGACCCGCAGCAGTTTTGTAAACACTTTGGCCTAGAAATTCAGTTGGCTGCGCCAGGCGCTAACGCCAAAAAAGGGCTATATTTCCGTCGATAAAGTCTTAGCGCCGGAATGCAGACCGATCTGCGCCGACGCCCAAATTCATTTGAGATTTAGCGCCGGCGCAAAGTGTTAGCACCCGCTCGGGTGCGCGCGCAGCTTATGACGTCATATCCTCGCGCAACGCTGTTTTAGCGCCCCAAACCGGAAATTGAGTGGCGCCCGCCCAATGTGGACGTGGCGCTATTAGGAATTGTAAAATGGAACGTTGCAGAGGCCCTGTGGGCCTCGGGCAGTGCAAATTAAAGGGCACCTCCACTGACCTATAAAGCCCAGCCATTTTGCTGCAATGACTTCACTGCTTTGGATTTCTACACAGAGACCAAGGGACAGAGATTCCAGATTTGGGACAAGATAGGAGAGGTCTTTTTGGCTTCTGGCCAGTGCTTTGACATTTGACTCTTGCTGATTTCACTGTTGCGACCTTGATTATGGGGGCTGCATGGGGGGCCAACATTGAGTTGCAGCATTATGTGCGGAGGGCTCGCAGACGCTGTGAGAGATGGGCAGCCATGCATAGACACAGAAGGGCCATCAGGCGTCGCCAACGTAGGCCTTACGCACCCAGGCAATACCGGCAGCAGGTGTCCTATGTCACCATGTCTGCGGCACTTTGTGTAAAGAGGCTGCGCTTCAGAAGGGAGGTGGTTGGAGAGATCTGCCAGCTGCTTCACGCAGATTTGCAGCCACAGCTCATGTCCAGGATGTCTCTCTCGGTGGAAGTGAAGGTCACGGTGGCTCTCAGCTTTTATGCAAGCGGCTCGTTCCAAGCCGCTGCTGGGGACATTGCGAACATCTCCCAGTTCGCCGCACATCGCTGCATCCGGCAGGTCACCGATGCACTGTTCGCGAGGAGACACCAGTTCATCTCCTTCCCCATGACCCAACAGAGGCAGCAGCAGCGTGCAGTGGGATTTGGCAGGATCGCGGGCTTCCCCATGGTGCAGGGCGCCATTGACTGCACGCATGTGGCTATGCGGGCACCTATAGACAATCCCGAGGTTTACCGCAACCACAAGGGCTACCATTCCCTCAATGTGCAGCTGGTGTGTGACCACAGGCAGCGCATCCTAGCTGTAAATGCCCGCTTCCCAGGAAGCAGCCACGATGCTTTTATCCTGCGCCAGACTACTGTGGCTGACATGTTCCAGGCACAGCCTCCACCAAGGGGATGGCTTATCGGGGACAAGGGCTACCCTTTGTGCACATGGCTCATGACCCCGCTCCGCGCGCCCAGGACCCCAGCGGAGGACTCATACAACGAAAGCCATCAAGCAACAAGGAACGTCATAGAGCAAACCATAGGCGTCCTCAAGCAACGCTTCCGCTGCCTGGATCGCTCCGGCGGCTCTCTACAGTATTCGCCGGATAGAGTGTCCCAGTTCGTCGTCGTGTGCTGCATGCTGCACAACCTGGCTATCCGCCGGACGCAGGCACTGCCACCTGACATTGCACCACCACCTGAGGAGGACGAGCAGGAGGACCATCAGGAGGAGGAGGGGGAGGAGGAGGAGGAGCAGGCCAGGAGGGGGCCAGAAGGCCCAAGGGCCGTACGCCGGGGGCTTATTGCTCGACACTTCTAGGCCCGCTGTGAGGGAATGGCCTGTGGGAATGAGCGCACCTGAAGGCAGCCGCTCCGGAAGCCGTCAGCCGGTTAACGCAGCAAACACTTGAAACATGACACCTGGACAAGCTGAATAAATAAAAACCTTTATTTAACAAACTGAGGCCCCTTCCCACATGAAACTCAAAAACACAGAACACACCCAAAAAACAGTCACAAACATATGTCACTCCCCCAACCTGGGGAGGACTAACAAAAGTTGGCCATTCACATGGCCTTCAACATTGGCCGTAACAAAAAAAGGGCCCCCCTCGCCAACAGAAAGACCCCCATAAAAACAAAAAATGCCTTCAATTTCAGCCATCCACAAAAATCAGCCCCCAAAACACAATCCCCCCCATATATACAATGCCGCAGAGACCACACTCTAGCGGCTGTGCCGAGAGGGCGAGTCCTTAGAGAGCCTTCCCCGGCCCCTGCCCGGCCTGCTGCTCCGCCTCAACGTGGGCCCTGTGGCGGCCTCAAGGCTGGGGGAAGGCTCATGAGGGCCCCCATGCGTCGCGACAGATGCCCTTGGGGGTCGGCCAACACGACGCACGTCCCGGGAGGGGCCGGCTGCTGACTGGTTCGGCTGTGGCTGGCCAGCATCAGTGGCAGCAGCAGCTCCTCGCACCCTGGCTGGGGGAGTGGCAGTGTCAGATGCTCCAAGGGGGGCAAGCTGGCTGCTGCCAGGCGCGCGAGGCTCAGCAGACACAGTGGCAGTCGTCTGGCCTGGCAGTTCAGCTGGCACAGCTATGTGCTGGAGGCCAGCCCGCTGTGTTGCAGCAGGGCGGCGGGTGCGGGTGCGACGCCTCTGCATCAAAGCGAGTGTGGCAGAAGTCAGTGACCGCACTGCCCGGGTATGTGCCTCCAGCTGCTGTGACAGTGTGTCGAAGGAACCACCTCTCTGGCGACTCTCCTCCTGCAGTGCCGCGAGTAGTTCGAGCCCCCTGGCGTGCGCTGCGGCCAGTTGCTCCACCCCCCTGGCCTGTGATTGCCCGAATGCTGCCACACTCTGAGCCAGGGACTCGATGGCGTGCGGCATCTGCTGCACAACCCCCATGAACTCATGGTGGCGCCGGTCAGACGCCACCGAGATCTCTTGCAGGAGGCGCACCTCCTGGCCGAGGCCACTCTCCGGACTGGAGAGAGGACTCTGCAGCTGGGGAGAAGCCGGCCGAGCTGGCCGACCCCTGCCGCCTGCCTGGACCCCACTGCAAGCAGGATCTGCCCTCCCCTGCAACACCTCCCCCTGGCTCTCCTGCATGCCAGACGTCCCCCCTTCATTGCCATCCCCTGGCACGGCTGAGGGCTCGCCCGATGGGCCGGCTTCCTCCTCGTCCTGGACGTCCTCCTCCTCCAAGGGCCTGGCACCCGGCGCCTCAGGGACCACCTCCTCCTCAGCAGCTGAAAGCAGGAAGGCACAAGAGTAGCTTTAAAGTGAGGACAGGGCGTCAGCGAGGGACGCCTGAGCGGTGGCATTATGCGCATTTGTCCGTCAGTGGGAAAGGATTTAGATCGGAAGCACTAGGGCAACGAGAGAGCTGCAAGCGGTCATCTCCTTACCAGTGGCTCCCAGCACAGGGTCCGCATCCCCGATGGCTACAGGGCCAGTCACCCGGGGACGCAGGAGTCCAGCGACGCTCTCCTCCAGAGCACTTAGAGCCTGGTAGTGGGGCCGTCCACCACCGGTCTCCACCCGGCTGCGCGCATTTCTTGCCAGCTTGGCCTGCAAGAGAAAGGACGGACTCTAAGTACAGTGTGGTGCCCTGTTGCTGTGTGTACTGCCTCCCATGGTGGAATAGCCTGGCCAGTGTGGTCAGTGCAGAAAGTGCTGTTGATGATCATGCCAGTGGCATTGCTGCGTGAGGAGGGCTGCCCGTTATGCCTTTGAGGTCCCTTTGCCCATAGTGTGAGGCTCACATGCAAGGATGAGGAGGACAGTGGAAAGGGTACTCACCTTCACCAGCCGACAGAGGTCATTGAACTTTTTGCGGCACTGGTCCGCAGTCCTGGGCACATCTGAGTTTGAGGAGACCCTGCGTGCGATGCTCCTCCAGGCTTTCCTGAACTCTCTCCTGGGAGCCTTTCTGCCATTGTCCGGGCACAAGATGGGTCTTCTCTCCTGGACAGCATCAATCAGCACCCTCAGTGCATGGTCTGAGAAGCGCTGGGCTCTTTCACGGGCCATCTCCATCTGTCCTGGCGCTATTTTGTCCCACCAGCACTGTTGAGGCCTAGCAGCAGGGCTCCAGTGTGCAGGGCGTGGCAGCAGTCAAAGTTGACCCTTCCCCCTTTAAGAGCAGGCCGGCGTCAGGGTGTCTGCTGTCAAGCAACACATGACCGCACCTGCGCTGCGCCCGGCATCGGCGTTATCAGGCCGCAGCGCCGGTTTAGCGCCGGAACCGAGCATTGCAACGCCGGTTTCAGCGCTCGCCAAAACTCTTGGCCAAATCCATTGAATTTCGGCGCGGTTGCCTGCAGTTTCCGGCGGGCGCTAAATTTACCGAACGCCCGACTTTAGTGCCCCAAAACTGTGCAAACTGAATTTCTAGGCCTTTATCTACCCCCTCTCATTATGTTGTCTGTCACTGTTGACTTAAGCCTGCACCCTCCAACCCAACCACATCATCCATTCGGAAGGTTGTCCGCTTTAGCAGTGAGAGCTCTTACAACTGCGACTTGCCGTAGGAGCAGCAGGACATGTTATGAAAAGGCAAAATACTGCGGATGCTGGAAACCTGAAATAAAAACAGAAAATGCTGGAAACAGTCCGCAGGTGAGGCAGCATCCATGGAGAGAGAAACAGAGTTAACGTTTCAGGTCGATTACCCTTCGTCAGAACAGGAAACGGTTAGAGATATAACCAGTTTTAAGCAAGTGCAGAGGCAGGGAAAAGGGGAGGGGAGGAAAGAACTAAAGGGAAGGTCTGTGATAGGCTGGAAGGTGTTCCGTCCATGTAATAATAAGAAAAGGACTGCAGAGAACGGTACAACAGGTGTTTACTCAACATGGTTCAAACTGCAACTGAAACAACAGATTACTACTCAGCGTTATATACAGGTGTGGTCACTGCCGGTACTACAGTATACATGAGCTGTAGAAAGTAGTTCCCCCCTTAAAGGTACATACGTTACAATTCCTCCCCTTTTAGATTAACAGTGCCATAACACTCATTTAACAATTAAATATCAAACTAATTACAATTAACACTTAACATGCAACATTAGCTGAAAATAGTCTATTTATAAATTCAGTCTTTGGGGAGGCGTCCTGCTCCTTTCTGGATAGCGCCTATCCTGAGTGTCTTGCTCTTGGTGCGGAGGCGATTCTGGCCCCCTGTCGTCGGTTGGTTCATCAGCTTCCAATGCTACTGTTTCTGGGGTAGATGCTACCTGTACGTCGGGTTCATCACCAGGTACGTATGGGCGAGGCATGGGGTTGACTCGTTCCTGTGACTCTAGGATCTGGTCAGCATGGCATCTCGCGATGCTCTCCCCAACGTCCACTGTGTACATTAGTGGCCCCTGCCGTGTGCATATCGTTCCTGGTTGCTGTAGTGTCCGTGTGTAGATAAAGACACTGAAGACAGGAGTTGGTTCATAGGTATTTACTAAGCAAGTCTGGGGGGGGGTTTCTAAAGGATATACACAATACACAGGCTTATATAGCCCAAGTGGCAATTACCGGCATTACGCACACCTGGGGCTCTTAAAGGCACATACACCATAATTGCTCTTAAAGGCACATACACCACAATTCCTCCCCTTCTAGCTAACTAGTACATCATATTTTAAGTAATTATTAATTACATGTTATATGCAAAATAATATACATTGCTGTATTAATTAATTATAAGTTAGTCTCTCAGAAGGCTTCCTGACTCGGTCCGGATAACGCCTCGGGGGTGTAGTAGTTTCTGGTGGTGTAGTAGGTTCTTCTGGCAAGGCTGATTCGGCTTGAAGGCCAGTGTCGGGTTCATCGGGCTCCAGTATCACCAGATCGGAGGTAGATATGGGTATCTCTACTTCATCGTTAGATGTATAGAGTGGTGGTGTAGGTTGTCCCTTTTCGGATGACTTGATGATTTGGTCAGCATGGCACCTTATTATGCTGTCTCCGATGTCCACGGTATACATCAGTGGTCCTAATCGTGTGCAGATAGTTCCAGGCTGCCATTTCTCGGTACGGTAGTCCCGGGCCAAAACCGGTTGGCCTATCTGGAAGGCCCTAGTTGGCCTTTCATTCATGCCCTGAAACTGCCGGTTCTCCACGTCCCTTCGGATGTTGGGCTTGACCAAATCCAGCCGGCATCTTAGGTTTCTATTGTAGAACATCATGGCGGGAGTTTGGTTAGTAACCATATGCGTTGCATTCCTATATGCAAATAAGAAGTTATCCACCTTGTGCTGAAGTTTTATGTCTTCATTACCCATGGCCTTGATGGCCTTCTTGAAGGTCTGGACAAACCTTTCAGCCAATCCATTGGTGGCGGGATGGTATGGGGCGGACGTGTAGTGCTTTACCCCATTGTTCTTTAAGAACTTTCTGAATTCTTCGGACACAAATTGCGGTCCATTATCAGAACATATCTGCTCCGGCAGCCCATTCCTGGCAAATATGGTCCTTAATACTGTGATGGTTTTTTCCGTGGTGGTGGAGGACATCTTTATTACCTCCGGCCACTTGGAGTGTGCATCAACTGCGATTAAGAACATTGAGTCCATAAATGGACCAGCAAAGTCGATGTGCACCCTTTGCCAGGGAGATGAGGGCCACTCCCATGGATGTAGAGGGGCCTGTGGCGGAGCATTTTGGACCTTCTGGCATCCTAGGCAGCTCTTGGTCATGTCTTCGATGTCTCCATCGATACCTGGCCACCATACAAACGCCCTAGCTAGGTTCTTCATTTTCACTCCACCCAGATGCCCCTCGTGAAGCTCCTTTAGCACTTTATCCTGGAGTTTGGGTGGAATCACCACTCTGGATCCACACATCAAGGTTCCTCGGCACACTGACAGCTGTTCTCTTCTTTGCGAGAATGCTGGCAACAGTGGTTCGCCATGTGCTGGCCATCCCTTCACTGTTAAATCGTAGACTCGTGAGAGAGTAGGGTCATTTCTTGTCTCCCTTTCAATGGCAGAATTTGTCACCGGTAGACATTCCACTATGGTAGAGTGGAATATCTCTACTGGGTCTACTGTAGGTGCCTCTTCTATCGTTGGCAACGGTAGGCGTGATAAACTGTCAGCATTCCCATGCTGTTTTGACCCTTTGTATTCAATGTTGTATTGTGTGCCCCTAGAAAAAGGGACCACCTCTGTAGTCTTTGTGCCGTCATAATGGGGACACCTTTTTTAGGGTTGAATATGGAGATGAGGGGTTGATGGTCAGTCAGCAAGGTAAATTTTTGTCCGTGTAGGTAATGGTTGAATTTCTTCACTCCCCATACCAGGCTGAGTGCTTCCCTGTCTATCTGGGCATAGTTACGCTCAGCTGAGTTCAATGAGCGTGACGCAAAAGCTATCGGCCGTTCCGAGCCATCAGGGAATCTATGGGACAATACCGCTCCTATGCCGTAAGGGGATGCATCGCACACCAGTCTGATTGGTAGTGATGGGTTGTAATGAGCCAAAATTTTCTCGGATGTGATTAAGTCTTTACATTTATGGAAGGCACGTTTACAGTCTTCGTTCCATTTCCAAATCACTCCTGTCTGTAGAAGATCATTAAGAGGGTGTAGAATAGTTGATAAGTTCGGTAAAAATTTATGATAGTAATTTATTAATCCCAGGAATGACCTTAATTGTGAAACATTTTCAGGTGCTGGGGCTTTTATAACTGCTTCAATTTTTTCAGGTGACTTATGCAACCCTTCCTTATTAATTATGTGGCCACAATATGATATCTGATTTTGGAAAAATTCGCACTTGGGGCGATTTGCTCGTAGGCCCCGTTCTTTCAGCCTAGTGAGCACCTGCTCCAAATTGGCAAGGTGCTCGTTGTCGTTTTCTCCTGTTATAAGGATGTCGTCTAGGTAACACTGAGTCCCCGGAATCCCTTGCAGGACTTGCTCCATAGCTCTTTGCCAGATAGCTGGAGCTGATGCTATTCCAAAAACCAGTCGATTGTACTGGTACAGGCCTTTGTGTGTGTTTATTGTGAGATACTTTTTAGAGGTCTCCTCAACCTCCATCTGTAGATATGCCTGTGCCAAGTCAATTTTTGTGAAACATTTCCCTCCGGATAGTGAGGCGAAAATATCTTCTACCCTCGGAAGAGGATACTGTACCGTGTGAAGGACCGGGTTTACAGTCACCTTAAAGTCCCCACAGATGCGAATTTTTTTCTGTTCCTCAGAGTTATTTTTCAATGTTTTTTTCATGACTGGAACGATGGGTGTTGCCCATTCGCTCCAATCTATTTTGGATAATACGCCTGCCTTTTCCAAATTCTTCAGCTCTGCCTCGACTGCCGGACGTATTGCGTATGGCACCGGTCTTGCCTTAAAAAATTTTGGAATTGCTGTATCTTCCACTTTTATTGAGGCAGTGATGCCTTTCAAGGTTCCTAGTTTCTCTTGAAACACTTCTTTGGCGTTGGCCAAGATGTCTTTTAATCGTTCAGGTATGATGTCATCGTTGTTTTTTTCCTTACTGGTCACCGTCAGTGCCTGAATGGAGTGCCAGTCTAAACGTATCTTCCTTATCCATTCACGTCCCAACAACGGTGGACCACCATCTTGTAGAATGTATAAATACAACTTTTGTATTTCTTTGCCGTTGTATACCACAGGCACCCTTATTTTTCCTTTGGGGTAGACTTTCTGCCCCGTATATGTTTTTAAGATAATGGATGTGTCTTTTAGAGGTATATGCGAAAATAGCCTCTCATAATCTCGTCGATTTATTATGGTTAGAGCTGATCCTGTATCTAGCTCCATTTTAACTGGGGACCCTGCTATTGTGAGGGTAACCCAAATGGTTTGGTAATCCTCTTTGGCAAGTACATTATGTAATTTGAGACAGCTTAGTCTCTTGTTTCCGGAGTCGCTATCGCTATTCTGGTCTTCGGAGCTATTGTCCGTCATCATTTGTACCTTCCTGTACTTTTCTTCATTGATTTTTTGTTTTCTGTCAGTGGATTTATTTTGTCCAGATTGGCATACCCGTGCAATGTGTCCAATCTTACCACATTGCCTGCATGCTTTGCCCTTGAACCAGCAGTCCCTCTGGTTATGGGTGGATCTGCCGCAGCGATAACATCTTCCGAACTCCTGTGTCATTTTATGGGTGCCGAAGTCCTGTGTCTCTTGTTGTATCTCTGCAGCTCCTTTTGCTGCTGCTTCGTATGATACAGCCATACTGAAAGCTTTGTCCAATGTTAAATCTTTTTCAGAAAGCAGTCTTTTTTGTGTTCTTTCACTTAAGAGACCGCAAACAAATTTGTCTCGAAGATAATCCGATAGTCCTGCTCCGAATTGGCAGTACTTTGATAGCTTTCTTAATTCGGTTAGGTAATCAGCGTTACTTTCATTCTTGTGTTGATTTCTCTTGAAGAACTTGAATCGTTCCGCTATCAGCAGCGGTGTTGGGTTTAAATGCTCCTGCAGGGTATCAACAATTTCTTTAAAAGTCTTGTCCTTTGGTTTGGCTGGAGTGATTAAATTTCGTAACAGCCCGTATGTCCGCGCCCATTAAGTTCAGAAGTACTGAAGCTTTTTTTTCATCTGTTATCCCATTTGCAGTGCAATAAACCTCTACTCTTTCCACGTATGTGGTCCAATCTTCTATTTCGCCATCAAAAGCCTCAATATTACCAGATTTAGGCATTTCAGAAAAGATATGGTGCTTCCCGCGCTTTTTTTTTTCTCTGTAGCAACGATATGGCGCTTCCCGCGCTTTCCCACCGCTGCTACCGATAACAACGCTGTTTTACTGTGGTTTCCGTTTATTCACTGTTGGAGACTCGTTCCCGACGGAGGTCTAAACGCTGACCTGCTTGCCGCGCCGGCCGTCTCTCGCGTGCACCCTCCCAGTCCGTTATTGCTTGCCTCCGATTTCGCTGCCTGTCTCAGCTGTAGAGCCCGCCACTGGAGCTCCAGCCTGACGCCCAGGAAGGATTAGCGCAGTACCTGTCACCAGCTTGGCCAGCTGGTGAAACCACAGTTTCTCTTACTTCCTTGAGTCTTCTGGACGCTGGAGGAATCGATGTCCTTGAGGTGCTGCCGAATTGCAGGTAAGCCCATTTCCACTTCGTCGCCACTGTAGTGTCCGTGTGTAGATAAAGACACTGAAGACAGGAGTTGGTTCATAGGTATTTACTAAGCAAGTCTGGGGGGGGGGTTTCCAAAGGATATACACAATACACAGGCTTATATAGCCCAAGTGGCAATTACCGGCATTACGCACACCTGGGGCTCTTAAAGGCACATACACCACAGTTGCCATTTCTCTGTTCGGTAGTCGCGGGCCAAGACTGGTTGCCCTACATTGAAGCTCCTTGTCGGCTTCTCATTGATGTGCTGGAATTGCTTACTCTCAACATCTCTTCGTACATTTGGTCTGAGCAAATCCAGACGAGATCTCAACCTTCGGTTAAAGAACATCATCGCCGGGGCCTGGTTGGTGACTGCATATGTCGCATTTCTGTAGGCTAACAGGAAATTGTCCACCTTATGCTGCAGTGGAATGTCGTCATCGCACATGGCCTTTACTGCTTTTTTAAAGGTTTGTACGAACCTCTCAGCCAATCCATTTGTGGCTGGATGATACGAGGCGGATGTGTAATGCCTTACCCCATTCCTTTTCATAAATCTTTGAAACTCTTCAGACACAAACTGTGGTCCGTTATCAGAGCAAATCTGCTCTGGCAAGCCGTTCCTGGCAAAAATGGTCCATAGGACTGCAATAGTATTCTCCGTGGTGGTGGAGGACATTTTGATCACCTCAGGCCATTTCGAGTGCGCATCCACGGCTATTAAAAACATTGAGTCCATGAATGGCCCAGCAAAATCAATATGCACCCATTGCCATGGAAATGAGGGCCACTCCCATGGGTGTAGAGGGGCATGTGGTGGTGCATTTTGGACCTTCTGGCATCCTGAGCAGCTCTTTGTCAGGTCCTCGAATTGCTGATCGATCCCCGGCCCCCACACATAAGCACTAGCAAGGCTTTTCATTTTCACCCCTCCCAGATGACCTTCGTGAAGCTCATTGAGCACTCTCTCCCTTAACTTGGGTGGAATTACCACTCGGGATCAACACATCAAGGTCCCCTGGCATACTGACAGCTGTTCTCTTCTGGATGAGAATGCTGGCAACAGTGAGTCGCCATGTGCTGGCCATCCCTTCACCGTCAAATCATATACCCGAGACAGTGTCGGGTCATTTCGGGTCTCCTTCTCTATACCAGCGTTAGTTACTGGCAAGCATTCAATTATAGTCGAATGAAATATTTCGACAGGATCCACTGCTGGTGCTTCCTCCGCAGTAGGCAGTGGCAGGCGTGATAGCCCATCAGCGTTTCCATGCTGTTTCATGCCCTTATACTCAATTTCATATTGGTGCACCCCTAGAAAAAGGGACCATCTTTGTAGCCGTTGTGCAGTCATCACCGGAATGCCCTTCTTTGGATTAAAGATGGAGACAAGTGGTTGGTGGTCAGTCAGCGAGGTGAACTTCTGCCCGTGCAGATAGTGATTGAACTTTTTCACTCCCCACACTAGGCTGAGGGCCTCCCTGTCCATCTGGGTGTAGTTATGCTCGGCTGAGGTTAGTGACCGAGACGCAAAGGCTACTGGCCTCTCCGAGCCGTCCGGGAATTTGTGCGACAGCACCGCTCCAATGCCATAGGGTGATGCATCACACGCCAACCGAATTGGTAGTGCTGGGTTGAAATGAGCCAACACCTCTTTTGATGTGATCAATGCTTTGCTCTTCTGGAAAGCTCGTTTACATTCGTCACTCCACTTCCATGGTACCCCCGTTTGCAGTAGGGTGTTCAGTGGGTGTAGTACGGTAGACAAATTTGGCAAGAACTTATGGTAGTAGTTTACCAGCCCGAGGAACAACCTCAGTTGTGACACATTTTCCGGTGCTGGAGCCTTGACTACTGCCTCAATCTTTTCAGGGGACTTATGTAACCCCTCTTTATCAATAACGTGGCCACAATACGAGATCTGCTTCTGGAAAAACTCGCATTTGTGGCGATTAGCTCGGAGCCCATATTCCTTCAATCTAGTGAGCACCTGCTCCAGGTTGGCGAGGTGATCACTGTCATTTTCGCCCGTGACCAGGATGTCGTCCAAATAACACTGGGTCCCTGGAATCCCTTGCAGGACTTGTTCCATTGCCCTTTGCCAAATAGCTGGAGCTGATGCTACCCCGAACACCAGCTGATTGTATTTGTAGAGACCTTTATGAGTGTTGATCGTGAGGTACTGTTTCGAGGCTTCTTCTACCTCCATTTGCAGGTACGCCTGGGCTAGATCAATCTTAGTGAAGCGTTTCCCTCCAGATAGCGAGGCGAAAATATCTTCAATCCGCGGAAGCGGATATTGTACAGTGTGAAGGACTGGGTTCACTGTCACCTTAAAGTCCCCACAGATGCGAACCTTCTTTGGTTCCCCAGGCATATTACTCAACGACCTCTTCATTACAGGAACGATGGGTGTGGCCCACTCGCTCCAGTCCACTTTGGACAGTACTCCTGAATGTTCCTAACCTTCCAGCTCTGCTTCGACGGCTGGGCGGATCGCATAAGGTACCGGTCTGGCCTTAAAAAACTTTGGGCTTGCATTTTCCTCTATTTTGATCGTCGCTGTTATGCCTTTTAGTGTTCCGAGTCCCTGCTGGAACACTTCTTGTGCGTCAGTTAGCATTTTTGACAGTCGTCCAGGTGTGACGTCGTCATTCTTTTTGGCATCTACAGTCAGTGCTTGTATGGAATGCCAATCTAGCTGTATCTTCCGGATCCATTCACGTCCTAGTAGTGGTGGTCCTCCATCTGGCAATACATATAGGTCCATTTTTGGTGTTTCCTTGCCGTTATATATAACGTTCACCCTTATTTTTCCTTTGGGGTAGACTTTTTGCCCCGTGTACGTCTTCAAGACAATCTTTGTATCTCTCAAGGGTATATGTGAGAATAGCCGCTTGTAGTCCCTTCGGTTTATGACTGTTAGGGCTGATCCTGTGTCCAATTCCATTTTCACTTGGACTCCTGCTATCTTGAGCGTGACCCAGATAGTTTGGTGATCCTCCATTTTGATCACATTATGTAGTTTCAGACAACCCAGCTCCTTGCTTCCGGAGTCTGTATCACTCTTCTGTTCATCTGAACTACTCTCCGTCACCTTATGTACCTTCTTGTACTTCTCCTGTGGAGATTTCTTGCTGCTGGTTTTCTTTCCCGACCTGCAGACTCTTGCTATGTGTCCTACTTTTCCACACTGTCTGCACACTTTGTCCTTGAACCAGCAATCATTATGGTCGTGTGTTGTTCTGCCGCAGCAATAGCACTTCACTGTTCCGTATGACATTTCATTTGTGCCATATTCTTGCGGTCTCTGTTGTATCTCTGCAGCACCCCGTGCGGCTGCTTCATGTGATACTGCAATGCTGAAAGCCTTGTCCAGCATAAGATCCTTTTCTGATAGAAGCCGTTTCTGGGTTCCTTCACTTTGAAGCCCACACACAAACTTGTCCCTTAAAGTATCTGCTAGTCCCGTTCCAAACTGGCAGTGTTTCGATAGCTTGCGCAGTTCCGTTAAATACTCAGCATTACTTTCATCTTTATGCTGGTTCCTTTTCTGAAACTTAAATCTTTCTGCTATCAGCAGCGGTGTGGGGTTTAAGTGGTCCTGTAGGATTGACACTGTGTTTTCAAAATCCTTTTCTACTGTCTTCTCTGGGGTTACTAGGTTTCGTAGTAAGCCATACGTTTTTGCACCCATTGAATTCAACAATACCAGCACTTTCTTGTCATCTGGCACTTCATTCGCCTTGCAGTATACTTCTATGTGTTCGACATATGTCGTCCAATCTTCGACTTCATTGTCGAACGCTGTGATACTGCCAGTCTTTGGCATTTTTGGGTGTGGTTAGACTGGCTTGAAATGGCGTCTCCCGCGCTTTCCTTCCCCGCTGCGGCTTAAAATGGCGTCTCCCGTGCTGCTGCCAACGCCGCTCTCGGCGGTCCTCGTGGCAATGGCAGCGCCTCGCGTTTTCCTGCGCGCCTCTCTCCCCCGTTGACGCTGCTTGGCCCTTGACCACCGGCTGCGCTCTGCTCTCTCTCACCTCTCTCCCCCGTTTACACTGCTCGGTCCTGAACACCGGCTGCGCCCTGTGCGCTCTGCCCTCTCTCTCTCCCCCGTCGACGCTGTTCGGCCTTTTTCTGTGTCGCTCGGTCAGGCTCTAGCCCGCCGCTGTCCAGGAAGGGTCTGCGCAGTACCTGTTGCCAGCCCGTTTCGCTGGACCACTGTGACTGGAAAGCCAAGCCTGGCTCTCGACAGCCTCCCCTGCGATGCTCAAATCTCCGCTGGATGACTGGGCGGTTGCCCGTGGTCGACGCCCGTGCTTCTGGACTCGACCTTCTTCCACTGTTCTCCAGGAGCGAATCCCTGGGAGGTGATGCAGAGTTGCAGGTAGGTTCGAACTTGCTCGTCGCCACTGTTACGTCCGTGTAATAATAAGAAAAGGACTGCAGAGAACGGTACAACAGGTGTTTACTCAACGTGGTTCAAACTGCAACTGAAACAGCAGATTACTACTCAGCGTTATATACAGGTGTGGTCACTGCCGGTACTACAGTATACATGAGCTGTAGAAAGTAGTTCCCCCCTTAAAGGTACATACATTACAGAAGGCAGGAGAGATTAAATGACTAAAGGGATGATGGTGCAAAGCGAAAGGGGGTGGTAATGGGAGAAGTAAAGAAACATAAGATGGATCTAGAGGAGGTGTAAATGGCAACAGCAGAATCATCAACAACACCTGCTGTCCGATAAAATGGGAGCAGTGGTTATGATCTGAAATTGTTGAACTTAATGTTGAGTTCGGAAGGTTGTAAACTGCCTAATCGAAAGATGAGGTGCTGTTCCTCGAGCTTACTTTGAGCTTCAATGTCGGAGGCTAAGGTCAGAATGGGAGTGGAGCAGAGAATTAAAATGGCAAGCGACCGGAAGCTCTGGGTCATGCTTGCGGACTGAACGGAGGTGTTCCTCAAACCAATCACCCAATCTGCGTTTCGTCTCCCCAATCGTCAGCAGCAAATACAGTATACAAAATTGAAAGTAGTGCAAGTAAATTGCTGCTTCGCCTGGTAGGAGTGTTTGAGGCCTGGACGTTGGGTAGGGAGGAGGTGAAAGGGCAGGTGTTGCATCTCCTGCGCTTGCATGGGCAAGTGTCCTCGCCTTCCACCCCATCAGCCTCCACGTTCAACGGATCATCCTCCGCCATTTCCGCCACCTCCAGCACAATGCCACCATCAAACACATCTTCCCCTCTCCTCCCTTTCAGCATTCCAAGGGGACCATTCACTCCGAGACACTCTGGTCCAGTTCTCTATCACCCCAACACGTTTTCCTCTTCCCAGGGCACCTGTAGACTCGATCAGTCACATCTGACCATATAGCTATGATGTTTCTTAAATATCTTTCTTTTCAGGCGAGTACCCGTGAATTCTGAGTCCCACGACTCCAAAGCATTCTTCTCCCCAGCCTCTGCTGGAAAGGTGGAACATTGTCACCCACTTCCCAGTCGTCCGGTTCCCTCATGCTCTGTGAATCATCCAGTCGGTGCAATATCATCACCATCACTATGTATTTCTCCATTCACACCAGTATTTCCGATGTTTCCACAACTCATAGAATCATTACAGCACAGAAGGAGGCCATTCGGCCCGTCGAGCCCGTGCCAGCTCTCTGCAAGAGCACTTCAGCTAGTCCCAATTTCCCACCCTTTCTCCATAACCCTGCAAATTTTTTCCCCTCAGGTACTTATCTAATTCCCTTTTGAGACCCACGATTGAATCTGCCTCCACCACCCTCTCAGGCAGTGCATTCCAGATCCTAACCACTCGCGGCATAAAAATGTTTTTCCTCGTGTCGCCTTTGGATCTTCTGCCAATCACCTTAAATCTTTGTCCTCTGGTTCTCGAACCTTCCGCAAATGGGAACAGTTTCTCTCTATCTATTCTGTCCAGACCCCTCATGGTTTTGAACACTTCTATCAAATCTCCTCTCAACCTTCTCTGCTCTAAGGAGAACAACCCCAGTCTATCCACGTCCCTCATCCCTGGAACCATTCTTGTAAATCTTTTCTGCACCCATCCCGTATGCTTTTTTAACTGCTTTCTCAACGATTTGTGCACATATACCCCCAGGTCTCTCTGTTCCTGCACCCACTTTAGCATTGTACCCTTTAGTTTATATTGCCTCTCCTCGTTCTTCCTACCAAAATGTATCACTTTGCACTTTTCTACGTTAAACTTCATCTGCCACGTGTCCGCCATTCCACCAGCCTGTCTATGTCCTCTTGAAGTCTATTACTGTCCTCCTCACTGTTCAAGTTTTGTATCATCTGCAAATTTTTAAATTGTGCCCTGTACACCTAAGTTCAAATCACTAATATATATCAAGAAAAGCAGTGGTTCTAGTACCAACCTCTGGGGAACAGCACTGTATACTTTCCTCCAGTCTGTAAAAAAAAACCTTCACCACTACTATCTGTTTCCTGTCACTTAGCCAATTTTGTATCCATGCTGCCACTGTCCCTTTTATTCCATGGGCTTCAACTTTGCTGGCAAGCCGCCTTCTTCTTCTTAGGCAGTCCCTCGAAACCGAGGATGACTTGCTTCCACACTAAAAATGAGTTTGCAGGTGACTGATGAGTCCAATGCGGGACCTACAGTCTCTGTCACAGGTGGGGCAGACGGTGGTTGAAGGAGTGGATGGGTGGGGTGCTTGGGTTGACGTGCGCTCCTTCCGCTGTTTGCGCTTGGCTTCCGCTTGTTCTCGGCGAAGAGGCTCGAGGTGTTCGGCGCCTTCCCGGATGCTTCTCCTCCACTTTGAGCGGTCATGGGCCAGGGATTCCCAGGTGTCGGTGGAGATATTGCACTTTTTGAAGGAGGCATTGAAGGTGTCCTTGAAGCGTTCCCTCTGCCCACCTAGGGCTCTCTTGCCGTGTCGGAGCTCTGAGTAGAGCGCTTGTTTTGGGAGTCTCGTGTCAGGCATGCGGACGATGTGGCCCGTCCATCGGAGCTGATTGAGTGTGGTCAAAGCTTCGATGCTGGAGATGTTGGCCTGAGCGAGAACACTGACATTGGTGCGCCTATCCTGCCAATGGATTTGCAGGATCTTGCGGAGGCAGCGTTGGTGGTACCTCTCCAGTGCTTTGAGGTGCCTGCTGTACATGGTCCATGTCTCTGAAGCATACAGGAGGGCAGGAATCACTACTGCTCTGTAGACGATGAGCTTGGTGCCGGGTTTGAGGTCCTGGTCTTCAAACACTCTCTCCCTCAGGCGACTGAAGGCTGCACTGGTACACTGAAGGCGGTGTTGGACTTCATCATCGACGTCTGCCCTTGTTGACAGTAGGCTGCCGAGGTATGGAAAGTGGTCCACGTTGTCCAAGGTCTCATCCTGAATTTTGATAATCGGGGGGCAGAACTGCATGGTGGGGGCAGGTTGGTAGAAGATCTTTATCTTACGGATGTTTAGCGTAAGGCCCATGCTCTTGTACACTTCAGTGAAGGTGTTGATGATGGTTTGGCGTTCGACCTCTGAGTGTGCGCAGACGCAAGCATCGTCTGCATACTGTAATTCGATGACAGAGGATGGGATGACCTTGGATCTGGACTGGAGGCGACGGAGATTGAACAGTTTCTCGTTTGTTCTGTAGATTAGCTCCACTCCAGCGGGGAGCTTACTGAGGGTGAGATGGAGCATTGCAGCAAGGATGATCGAGAAGAGCGTTGGTGCGATGACACAGCTTTGCTTGACCCCGGTCCGTACGTGAATTGGGTCTGTGGTAGGTCCGTTGGTCAGGATCACGGCTTGCATGTCGTCGTGGAGGATGGTGACAAACTTTTGAAGACAGCTGAATTTGAGGCAGACACTCCATAATCCCTCACGGTTGACAGTGTCGAAAGCCTTTGTGAGGTCAAAGAAGGCGATGTACAGCGGTTGGTGCTGTTCCCTGCATTTCTCTTGTATTTGATGCGCGGTGAAGATCATGTCCATTGTGCCCCTTAGTGGCAAGCCTATTATGTGATACTTTATCAAATGCCTTTTGGAAGTCCATGGACACCACATCAACCGCATTGCCCTCATCAACCCCCTCTATTAACTCATCAAAAAATTCAATCAAGTTAGTTAAACATGATTTGCCTTTAACAAATCCGTGCTGGCTTTCCTTAATTAATCCACATTTGTCTAAGTGACTTTTAATTTTGTACCGGCTTATCGTTTCTAAAAGCTTCCCTACTATCGAGGTTAAATTGACTGGCCTGTAGTTGCTGGGTTTATCCTTACACCATTTTTTGAACAAGGGTGTAACATTTGCAATTCTCCAGTCCTCTGGCACCACCCCCGTATCCAAGGAAGATTGGAGAATTATGGCCAGTACCTCTGCAATTTCAACCTTTACTTCCCTCAGCATCCTAGGATGCATCCTATCCGGTCCTGGTGACTTACCTACTTTAAGTACAGCCAGCCTTTCTAGTACCTCGTCTTTATCAATTTTTATCCCATCCAATATCTCAACTAGCTCCCCTTTCACTATGACTTTGGCAGCATCTTCTTCCTTGGTAAAGACAGATGCAAAGTATCCATTTAGTACCTCAGCCATGCCCTCTGCCTCCATGCGTAGGTCTCCTTTTTGGTCCCTAATCGGCCCCACCCCTCCATGTCTATAGAAGACTTTTGGATTCCTTTTTATGTTAGCTGCCAGTCTTTTCTCATACTCCTTCTTTGCCCCTCTTATTTCCTTTTTCACTTCCCCTCTGAACTTTCTGGCCTAGAAATTCGGTGGGGTTAGCGCCCAATTAGAGGCGTTAGAGGGCCTTGCGCCGGAATTATAGCCGCGATCGAAATTGCGTTGGGCCCTACCATCGGCGTTAGCCGGTAGCGCTGCACCGGCACTGATGACATCATCGGTGTGCGCAGCGTCCCGGTTGCCGTGGTAACGCGGCCGGACGCCCAAATTCAGTTGCGGCCGCCTCGCCCGTGGCAGCCGCAACCAACGATTGTTCAACGGGATGTTGCAGCACGTAGCGCCGGCGCATTAAGGTGGAGCGGCGGCCGGCCGCTTTCCCGGCGGCCGCCTGCCCGCACCTCCCTCCCCAGACTCCTCCACCACCCCCCCGCGGCACTGATGTGTGTGGCCCGCGAGCCCGGCACTTCTCTGAGGTGCCGGGCTCATTTGTCGGGCGAATCGACCGGTCAGCGGTCGGCTGCAGGCAGCTCCTCCTTAACAGAAGGAGGAGGCCTGCAGTACCCCAGCCTGCCGCACCGCATCGGGTGCCGCAGCGGGGGATTAGCGCCGCAAACCTGCATTCAGTGCCCATAGCGAGGCGCTGAAACCCTCCATTAGCGCCCGCAGCCGTCTGGGCGCGGGGCAGCTGAATTTTTGGCGGGCGCAGCGGCAATTATCGCGGGCGCAAAATTTCGGGCGCAAAAGCCCTGGCGGAGGCAAACCTAATTTCTAGGCCTCTGTATTTAGCCTGGTTCTCACTTGTATTCTCAACCTGACATCTGTCATACGTCCCTTTTTTCTGCTTTATCTTACTATCTATCTCTTTTGTCATCCATGGAGCTCTGGCTTTGGTTGCCCTACCTTTCTCCTCTCGTGGGAATGTACCTCGACTGTACCCGAACCATCTCCCCTTTTAAGCGCATTGTTCAATTACAGTTTTGCCTGCCAATCTTTGATTCCAATTTACCCGGGCCAGGTCCATTCTCAATCCAGTGAAATTGGCCTTCCTCCAATTAAGTATTTTTACTCTAGATTGCTCCCTGTCCTTTTCCATAGCTAGTTCTAAACCTTATGATACTATGATCACTGTTCCCTAAAGGTTCCCCTACTGAAACTTGCTCCACCTGACCCACCTCATTCCCCAAAACCAGATCCAGCAATGCCTCCTGAACACACTTCAGAAATTCTTCCCCCTCTCTACCCTTTACACTATTACTATCCCAGTCTATATTAGGATAGTTGAAGTCCCCCATTATTACTACTCTATAATTCTTGCACCTCTCAGTGATTTCCCTGCAAATTTGCTCCTCTATATCCTTCCCACTAGCAACATAGAAACATAGAAACATAGAAGATAGGAGCAGGAGTAGGCCATTCGGCCCTTTGAGCCTGCTCCGCCATTCAATGAGATCATGGCTGATCATCCAAATTCAGTACCCTGTCCCTGCCTTCTCCCCATATCCCTTGATCCCTTTAGCCTTAAGAAATATATCCAACTCTTTTTTGAATATATTTAATGAACTGGCCTCCACCGCCCTCTGTGGTAGAGAATTCCACAGGTTCACCACTCTCTGGGTGAAGAAATTCCACCTCATTTCAGTCCTAAATGGCTTACCCCTTATCCTTAGACTATGACCCCTGGTTCTGGACTCCCCGGCAATCATTAACATCCTTCCTGCATCTAGTCTGTCCAGGCCTGACAGAATTTTATAGGTTTCGATGAGATCCCCTCTCAATCTTCTAAACTCCAGTAAGTATAATCCCAATCGACACAATCTCTCCTCATACGTCATTCCTGCCATCCCAGGTATCAGCCTGGTGAATCTTCACTGCACTCCTTCCATGGCAAGAACGTCCTTCCTCAGGTAAGGCGACCAAAACTGCACACAATACTCAAGGTGCGGTCTCACCAAGGCCCTGTACAACTGTAGCAAGACATCCTTGTTCCTGTACTCGAACCCTCTTGCTACGAAGGCCAACATACCATTTGCCTTCTTAACCGCCTGCTGCACCTGCATGCTTACCTTCAGCGACTGGTGCACAAGAACACCCAGGTCTCTTTGCACTTCCCCTTCTCCCAATCTATTGCCATTCAAATAATAATCTGCCTTCCTGTTTTTGCCACCAAAGTGGATAACCTCACACTTATCCACATTATAGTGCATTTGCCATGTTTCTGCCCAATCACCCAATCTGTCCAAATCGTACTTGAGTTTCACGACATCCTCCTCACAGCTTACCCTCCCACCCAGCTTTGTGTCGTCTGCAAATTTGGAGATATTACATCCAATTCCCTCGTCCAGATCATTAATATATATTGTGAACAGCTGGGGTCCTAGGACCGATCCTTGCAGTACCCCACCAGTCACTGCCTGCCACTCGGAAAACGACCCGTTTATTCCAACTCTTTGCTTTCTGTCCGCCAACCAGTTCTCTATCCAAGTCAATACCTTGCCCCCAATCCCATGTGCCTTAATTTTGCACGCTAATCTCTTATGTGGGACCTTTTCGAAAGCCTTCTGAAAGTTCAAATACACCACAACCACTGGTTCTCCCTTATCTATTTTACCAGTTACATCCTCAAAAAATTCCAGTAGATTAGTCAAGCATGATTTACCTTTTGTAAATCCATGTTTGTAAAGTCTGTGGGTTGTTTAGTTAATTAATACACAGGCTACCAGAGTAACTTAAAACAGGACTTTACTATTCGAAGGTCAGGGCGAATCTGCCAAATAAATCCTGACACAGCACTTATATACCAGTGTGGTCACCGTCGGTATTACAGTATACAGAAGCCAACAAAGTAGTGCCACACCTAAAATAGTTCTCTTAAAGGTAAATGGTTACATACAATGGTTTTCTTAAAGGTAGACGGATACATACACTACAATCCTCCCTTTTTAGCTTACAACATACTTAGTCCCCCATTAAACATAACATATATTCAACTTCATGTAAAACAATTCACAGGTATAATCTATGCAGGAAACAGTTTACAGATTCAGTCTCTGCGGGAACAGTTCACAGATTCAGTCTCTGGTCTTGACTCGGTCTGAACAACATCTCTGTGGTGTCGCCGATTCACATTGCTAGCGTGACTCATCCAATAGTCTTTCCCTTGACTTAACAGCTTGAACTTCCGTCCTGCTGAACCAGCAGTGCTGACTTTTACAAACAGCTGGACTGCCTTGGTAATTTTTCCTACTTGCCAACTGATTTGGCTCCCTTCGTAGGGCCCACGTACATGATCTGGTAGAAGTGATAATGATTTAGATGGTTATCACCTTCTGCTTCGTCTTTTTCTTTTCTGCTTCTTGGAGACTCTCGGGGCTCCCTTATCAGCTGCCAGCTGTAGCGCCACCATCTCCCTATGTTCCTTAGACTTTAAGTGCTTCATCCTGATTTCTGCACTTTGGGAGTTTTCATCACAAGCTGGGCAGACCAAGTCCTGGTAATATTCCGTGTCACTCAACAGGTCATGGTAATATTCGGTGTCGTCCTGAACTAGTCTAGCGAGAGGGCCTGCTACTTCTTCCTTACCCAACTGGACGTTAGCCGACTGTTGTTCCCTCCCTAGACATCTTTCCAGAAGAGACTTCTTCATGCGTTCATATTCATCCCGTTCTTCCTGGGTTTCCTGCAAATCCTTCACTAATGACCTCATTTGTGATTTCAATACTTCCCCTTCCATCGGGGATTGATTGATCGGGCTATTCAATCCTTCTACTGGAGCAGCTGTTTCAACATTCTGTTGTTCACATAGACGTGATTCAGCGTACTTTTGGCATCCCAGTAAAATCTGTGTTGCAACCTCAGCTATTTCCATAACTTTTGAGAGCTCCGAACTCCTTCCCTTTGCAGATTGAAGCTCGTGTTCAGATTGTTCCCATTGCAGAGTCTTGTCCCTCAGCATATGAAGGAGTTGGCTGACCGTTAACTCTTCCACGGGAACACTGTGGATCAGAGTCTTCTCCATTTCATCCACCTTTTCCTCCAATGCTTTCACCTTCTTTTCCTCTTGTACTTTGGCTTTCAGCGCTCGGAGAAGTTGCGCCTTGATGCTCTCTAGCTCATGTTCAGGGGCCATTCTTACAGTCTCTGTGTTTCTTACAGTTTCCTTTTCTTCCACTGAAAGGATTCCCAGTTGAATCTGTTCTTCAAGTTGTTGAACCTCGGTCATTGCCGCCTCATATTTGTCTTGGGTTTCCTTCAATATTTTTATGAGTTCTTGGACATCTTGTCTTTCATGTTCTGCCATGTCTTTCACCTCTAATTTCTCATCTATGGATGGAACTTCTACCGATGAGTCTGTCTTGGCCTTGAGCTCATCAAGAATTTCCTGCAGCCTTTGGACTTCTTGCTCATGTTCAACCTTTAGTTGCTCATATGCTTCTACTGAAACTAGCTTTTCGGAGGCTGCTGAGTTAATCCCCTCCAGGATTGTAGCCTGGGCCTGTTCATACTGTTCCTTCAACTTCTCAAACTCTGCTTGTAAGGAGTCGTAGAGAAGAACGGGAATAAAATCCTGGCTTCCTGAAGATTCCTCTTCATTTGCTCCTTCCTGCAAATATTCTAACTCCTGAACAGCATAAGGGAGATGTGATCGGTAATTGGTCACAATGGCTCTATGGTCGCTCTCTGCTTGAGCTAGCTGCTTCTGTTGTCTTTCCAGATTCTCCCATTCGGTGTCATAGAACTTTTTCATTGTTTTCATGTCTTGTTCGAGACGGTAACTCACTTGTTCTACTTGCTGTCGTAATTTGAAATAAAGTTGAGTCCGAGCTCGGTGTTCGTCAGTCATGGATATGTCCGTAAACTGAACAGACTCAGAATTCTCTGTCAAACTATGTTGTCGTTGTTCGGTGGAGTTCTGTTCTGAAACTTTGTTCTTCTCTGGAGCATAAGCCTTTATGCATGCCTTCGTTCTTCCAACCTTAGTCGGCAAGTCCATTTTAGCCTTGTCTTTCATATTTGGGTTGGTCTTATCGTCATCCGTTTCAGAATCTGAGCTGATTGTCTGCACCGAGTCCTCACTCGTTATGGCTTTTAGATAGTGCCATTCCATGTCTATTTTCTTGATCCACTCCCGTCCCAGAAGTGGTGGTCCTCCCTCAGGTAGTACGTATAAGTTCATTCTTGGGTGTTCTTTACCCCCATCTCTCACCTTGACTCTTATCTTCCCCATGGGGTATACTTTATGCCCCATGTATGTCTGCAATACGAACTTGGTATCTCTTAAGGGTATATGTGAGAATAGCCGGTGGTAATCCCTTCGATTTATGACTGATAGAGCTGATCCAGTGTCCAACTCCATTTTCACTTGGACTCCAGCTATTTTTAGCATGACCCAGATAGTTTGTAGGTCAGCTTCCTTACTCACATTGTGAATTCTCAGACTGCCCAGCTCCTGGCCGTTTGGGTCTGAGTCCGAATTCTGTTCGTCTGAACTCTTCTCAGCCACCTTGTGTACCTTGTAGTACTTTTCCTGTGATGGCTTCCTTTGGTTGTTGGTCTTCTTCCCTGACCGGCATACCTTAGCTATGTGACCCAGTTTGCCACATTTCCTACATTCCTGGTTCTTAAACCAGCATTGGTTCTGGTCGTGTGTTGTCTTCCCACAACGATAGCATTTTGTTGTACTCGAGGTAATTTGATCCACACTGAGTGCCGCTGCCTTTAGCTGCACTTCCGCAGTTCCCTTCGCTGCGGCTTCGTGCGATGCTGCAATAAGGACAGCCCTGTCAAGTGTAAGGTCGTTCTCTTCGAGTAGTCGCTTTTGCATTCCTTCCTTTGACAACCCGCACACGAACTTGTCTCGCAATGCCTCTGTCAGATTCCCTCCAAACTGGCAGTGTTTCGCTAGTCTACGCTGTTCGACCAAGTATTCTGCGTTGCTTTCGTCTTTCCTTTGTGTTCTCGCATAGAATTTGAATCGTTCCGCCAACATCAACGGTGTGGGGTTCAAGTGATCCTTCAGAACAGTCACAATATCATCGAAAGTCTGATCCGCCAGTTTAGCTGGTGCTAGTAGATGCTTCAAGAGCCCGTATGTCTTCGCGCCAATCGAGTTTAGCAAGGTTATAGCTTTGTCATCTTCTTCTATTTTATTGGCCTCACCATAGATCTCAATGCGTTCCACATATGTGGCCCAGTCTTCTACCTCGGAATTAAAATCGTTGATGTTACCACGCTTAGGCATCTTCCTCTCTTCCTGATAACACCACGGATTATTTCTTTAAATTTTCTTTTTTTTTCTTCAAGATGGCGGTTCCCGCGAAAATGGCGGTTTCCCGCGCTTATCTTCTCTCCCCGCCCACTTCAATGGTGGTTCCCCACTTCTGTCTTCTTCTCCGCCTAATGGCGGCTTCCCGCGTTTCTTCCCCTGGCGGGAGGGGTACACTTTCCCCACGGGCGACGGCCGCTGGCTTTCAGGTTCACAGCCTGCGCGTCGGCTTCAGTGCTTTCCCTTTTCTCGGCAGGGCAACCGGCGCTGGGTACACCCCGTTGACGGCGAACAGTTTCAGCCGCTGGGCTGGCTCTCGCTCAGTTCCCCTTGCTCGGGCTCTGTCTCTCTCCCGCTCGCTCGGCTCTACCGGCGCTGGATACACCCCGTTGACGGCGAACAGTTTCAGCCGCTGGACTGGCTCTCGCTCAGTCTCCCTTGGTCGGCTCTGCCTCTCCCGCTCGCTCGGCTCCCAATCGCGCCTCCCAGCCCTCTCGCAGTCCGGTGCTTCCCTCCCCGGCTGCGGCTGAGTTTTTATATCTTCCCGCACCTACGCTTCCGGTCGCAGCGCTTCGTGGCTTCGGTCGCTGCCCGGCCTTTTTCGCCGGTCGCGGTCTAGCTGTCTCACGACGCCGTTGCGTCCCCGGACTGTCTGTACCGCGGCTTCCTTGCTCCACGCTGCCCCAGTCTCAGCGCCTCTGGACCCGACTTCTGTCCGGCTCCTTTCCCCCTCGACCGTGGTCAAGTGCACCGCCCTTATCCTCCGGTTATTCTTTTTACTTTTCCCTTACTCACAGTCACCGTGGCCGGCTTGCTTCTCGCGCTGATCGGCTCACTCCTCACCGTGGCAGAAGGGACAGTCAGTGCCTGTTGCTGATGGAAGTCTTTGTCTCTGAATTCTTCCTCCTTTCCAGCTCTGCAGACTCGAGTTTTCTCCCAGCAGAATGACGAGGGCGGTTGCCTCTTCTCGACGCTCGTTAACTGCTTTGGAAGTATTGTTGCCGCAGGGTACGATCGGACTCGTCACCACTGTAAAGTCTGTGGGTTGTTTAGTTAATTAATACACAGACTACCAGAGTAACTTAAAACAGGACTTTACTATTCGAAGGTCAGGGCGAATCTGCCAAATAAATCCTGACACAGCACTTATATACCGGTGTGGTTACCGTCGGTATTACAGTATACAGAAGCCAACAAAGTAGTGCCACACCTAAAATAGTTCTCTTAAAGGTGAACGGTTACATACAATGGTTTTCTTAAAGGTAGACGGATACATACACTACAATGTTGACTTTGTCCGATCCTGTCACTGCTTACCAAGTGCTCTGCTATTACATCTTTTATAATAGATTCTAGCATTTTCCCCACTACCGATGTCAGGCTTACCGGTCTATAATTCTTCGCTTTTTCTCTACCACCTTTTTTGAATAGTGGGGTAACATTAGCTACCCTCCAATCCATGGGTACTGTTCCAGAGTCTATCGAGTTCTGGAAGATGACCAGCAATGCATCTACTATTTCTAGGGCCACTCCCTTAAGTACCCTCGGATGTAGATTATCAGGCCCTGGGGATTTATTGGCCTTCAGTCCCATCAATTTTCCTAACACCATTTCCCTACAAATACTGATTTCTTTCAGTTCCACCCTTTCATCAGGCCCTATGTTCCCTGGCATCTCTGGGAGTTTATTTGTGTCTCCTTTGTGAAGACAGAACCAAAGTATGAATTTAGTTGGTCTGCCATTTCTTTGTTTCCCATTATAAATTCCCCTGATTCTGACTGTAAGGGACCTACGCTTGACTTCACCAATCTTTTTCTCTTCAAATATCTATAAAAGCTTTTACAGTCAGTTTTTATGTTCCCTGATAGCTTACTCTCATATTCTATTTTCCCTTTCTTAATTAATCCCTTTGTCCTCCTTTGTTGAATCCTAAACTGCTCCCAATCCTCAGGATTATTGCTTTTTCTGGCCAATTTATATGTCGTCTCCTTGGATCTTATGCTATCCCTAATTTCCCTTGTTAGCCACGGTTGAGTCACCTTTTTTGTTTTATTTTTATGCCAAACTGGGATGAACAAATTCTGTAGCTCATCCATTCGGTCTTTGAATGTTTGCCATTGCCTATCCACCGTCAACCCTTTGAGTGCCATTCCCCAATCAATCATACCCAACTCGCTCCTCAGACCATCGTAGTTTCCTTTATTTAAATTGAGGACCCTAGTCTCTGAGTCAACTACTTCATTCTCCATCTTAATGAAGAATTCGATCATACTATGATCGCTCAGACCCAAGGGGCCTCGTACAACAAGATTGCTAATTAATCCTTTCTCGTTACATAATACCCAGTCTAAGATGGCCTGATCTCTAGTTGGTTCCTCGACATATTGGTCCAGGAAACCATCCCGTACACACTCCAGGAATTCCTCCTCCACAGTGTTGTTACTAATTTGGTTGGCCCAATCTATATGTAGATTAAAGTCACCCATGATGACTGCTGTGCCCTTATTGCACGCTTCTTTAGTTTCCCTTTTAATGCCATCCCCAACCGCCGCCTTACTGTTGGGAGGTCTATATACCACTCCCACTAATGTTTTTTTCCCCTTAGTATTTCTCAATTCTACCCATACAGATTCCACATCATGCTCATATCCTTCATTACAATTGTGTTAATCCCTTCTTTAACCAGTAATGCTACCCCACCTCCCTTTCCTTTTTGCCTATCTTTCCTGAATATCGAATACCCCTGGATGTTGAGTTCCCAGTCTTGGCCATCCTTGAGCCACGTTTCCGTAATCCCAACCAAATCATATTCGTTTACCTCTATTTGCGCAGCCAATTCGTCCACCTTATTACAAATGCTCCTCGCATTAAGACACAAAGCCTTCAGGCTTGTTTTTTTAACGCTCTTAGACCTATTAGAATTATTATTTACTGTGGCCACGTTTGATTTAAACCGTTGATTTCTCTGACTGCCACTTTTGTTTTTCTCCTTCCTATCTTTTGCTTTTATCCCTGTTTCCCTTTCCTCTGTCTCCCTGCTCAGGTTCCCAACCCCCTGCAATTTTAGTTTAAACCCCCCCCGAACAGTGCTAGCAAACCTCCCCGCAAGGATATTTGTCCCGCTTTGGTTCAGGTGCAACCTGTCCGACTTGTACAAGTCCCACCATCCCCAGAAGCAGGCCCAGTGATCCAGGAAACTAAAGCCCTCCCTCCTGCACCAACTCTTTAGCCACGCATTCATCTGCTCTATCCTCCTATTCCTATACTCACTAGCACGTGGCACCGGGAGTAATCCAGAGATTACAACCTTTGAGGTCCTGCTCTTTAATCTGCTACCTAGCTCCCTAAATTCTTGCTGCAGGACCACCTCAGACTAGTTGGCGGCTTATAGAATACACTTAGTAGTGTAATGGCACTTCTATTGTTTCTCACCTCAAACCAAATAGATTTTGTCCTTGACCACTCCAGGACATCCTCTTTCTCTTGAGCACTATAATATTCTCCTTAATCAACACTGCCACCCACTTCCTTTCTTTCCTTATAATAGCAAAATAGTGCGGATGCTGGAAATCTGAAATAACAACAGAAAATGCTGGAAATACTCAGCAGGCCAGGCAGCATCCGTGGAGAGAGAAACAGAGTTAATGTTTCAGGTCTGGGACCCTTCATCAGAACTGGAAAAAGCTGGAGATGTAACAGATATTAAGCAGGTGCAGAGACGGTGGTGGTGGGGGGTGGTTAGGAGGGGAAGAAGGAATTGAAGAAACACCCTGTATTTTTGTAAGAGGCAGGAAAGATAAAATGTTGCAAATGGGAATGGCAAAAATCATACTACATGAAAAATGGAGGCAGGGATAATTATCTGAAATTGTTGAACTCAATGTTGAGTCCGGCAGGCTGTAAAGTGCCCAATCGAAAGATGAGGTGCTGTTCCTCGAGCTTACGTTGAGCTTCATTGGAACAATGTTATAGGCCGAGGACAGAGAGATCAGAGTGGGAGTGAAGCGGTGAATTAAAGTGACAGGCGACCGGAAGCTCAGGGTCACCCTTACGGACTGAACGGAGGTGTTCCCTAAAGCAGTCGCCCAATCTGCGTTTGGTCTCCCCAATGTAGAGGAGACCGCATCGTGAGCAGCGAATACAGTATATTAAATTGCAAGAAGTACAAGTAAATCGCTGTTTCACCTGGAAGGGGTGTTTGGGGCCCTGGACAGTGGGAAGGGGGCAGGTATAGGGGCAGGTGTTACATCTCCTCCGCTTGCACAGGAAGGTGCCAGGCGAAGGGGAAGGGCTGTTGGGGGTGATAGAGGAGTGGACTAGGGTGTCTCGGAGGGAGCGGTCCCTTCAGAATGCTGAAAGGGAAGGTGAGGGGAAGATGTGTTTGGTGGTGGGATCACTTTGGAGGCAGCGGAAATGGCGGAGGATGATCCGTTGAATGTGGAGGCTGGTGGGGTGAAAGGTGAGGACAAGGGGAACCCTATCGTGGTTCTGGGAGGGAGGTGAAGGGGTGAGAGCAGAAGTGCGGGATATAGAACGGACACGGTCAAGGGCTGTGTCAACCACAGTAGTGGGGAATCCTTGGTTGAGGAAAAAGGAAGACATGTCGGAAGCACTAGTATGGAAGGTGGCATCGTCAGAACAGATGCGGCGGAGACGGAGAAACTGGGAGAATGGAATAGAGTCCTTACAGGAAGCGGGGTGGGAGGAAGTGTAGCCCAGGTAGCTGTGGGAGTCGGTGGGCTTGTAGTGGATATTTGTTGAAAGCCGATCACCAGAAATGGAGACGGAGAAGTCAAGGAAGGGAAGGGAAGAGTCGGAGATGGACCATGTGAAGGTGAGGGAAGGGTGGAAATTGGAAGTAAAGTGAATGAACTTATCTAGTTCAGGGCGAGAGCAGGAAATGGCACCAATACAGTCATCGATGTACTGGAAAAAGAGGTGAGGGAGGGGACCTGAGTAGGACTGGAACAAAGAATGTTCCACATATCCCATGAACAGGCAGGCATAGCTAGGGCCCATGCGGGTTCCCATAGCAGCACCTTTAATTTGGAGGAAGTGAGTGGAGTCAAAGGAGAAGTTGTTCAATGTGACAAACATCCACTACAAGCCCACCGACTCCCACAGCTACCTGGACTACACTTCCTCCCACCCCGCTCCCTGTAAGGACTCTATTCCATTCTCCCAGTTTCTCCGTCTCCACCGCGTCTGTTCTGACGATGCCACCTTCCATACCAGTGCTTCCGACATGTCTTCCTTTTTCCTCAACTGAGGATTCCCCTCTGCTGTGGTTGACACGGCCCTTGACCGTGTCCGTTCTATTTCCCGCACTTCTGCTCTCACCCCTTTCCCTCCCTCCCAGAACCATGATAGGGTTCCCCTTGTCCTCACCTTTCACCCCACCAGCCTCCACATTCAACGGATCATCCTCCGCCATTTCCGCCACCTCCAACGTGATCCCACCACCAAACACATCTTCCCCTCGCCTCCCCTTTCAGCATTCCGAAGGGACCGATCGTTCCGCGACACCCTGGTCTGCTCCTCAATCACCCCCAACAGCCCTTCTCCTTCACCTGGCACCTTCTCGTGCAAGCGCAGGAGATGCAACACATGCCCTTTCACCTCCTCCCTTCCCACTGTCCAGGGCCCCAAACACCCCTTCCAGGTGAAACAGCGATTTACTTGTACCTCTTGCAATTTAATATACTGTATTCGCTGCTCACGATGTGGTCTCCTCTACATTGGGGAGACCAAACGCAGATTGGGCGACCGCTTTGCGGAACACCTCCGTTCAGTCCGTAAGGGTAACCCTGAGCTTCCGGTCGCCTGTCACTTTAATTCACCACTTCACTCCCGCTCTGATCTCTCTGTCCTCGGCCTATTACATTGTTCCAATGAAGCTCAGCGTAAGCTCGAGGAACAGCACCTCGTCTTTCGATTAGGCACTTTACAGCCTGCCGGACTCAACATCGAGTTCAACAATCTCAGATAATTATCCCTGCCCCCATTTTTCATGTTGTATGGTTTTTGCCACTCCCATTTGCAACATTTTATCTTTCCTGCCTCTTACAAAAGTACAGGATGTTCTTTCAATTCCTTCCTCCCCATCTAACCTCCCCGCCCCCCACCCTGTCTCTGCACCTGCTTAATATCTGTTACATCTCCAGCTTTTTCCAGTTCTGATGAAGGGTCCCAGACCTGAAACGTTAACTCTGTTTCTCTCTCCACGGATGCTGCCTGGCCTGCTGAGTATTTCCAGCATTTTCTGTTGTTATTTCCTTTCTTTCCTTCCCTACCTTTCCTGAACGCCTTATATCTAGGAATATTTATTTCCATTCCTGCCCTTTTTTGAGCCAGGTCTCCGTTATTGCCACGATATCATATTGCCATGTGTCTATTTGTACCTGCAGCTCATCAACCTTACCATGCTTTGTGCATTTACATACATACACTGTAAACCTATCTTAGACCTCCTTGTATTTTCTCTTAGTCTGACCCTACCTAATACCGTACTATTTCTTACTCTAGTGCTATCTGTATCTCGCACTCTTTTGTGCTCCATGTCCCTCCTTTCTAATGCTACATCCTGGTGCTCATCCCCCTGCCAAATTAGTTTAAACATTCCCCAACAGCACTAGCAACCACCTCCCGCGAAGATATTGGTCCCAGCTCTGTTGAGGTGCAACCTGTCCGGCCTGTACAGGTCCCACCTTCCCCAGAACCGGTCCCAATGTCCCAGGGCCTTCCCTTCTGCACCATCTCTCCAGCCACACATTCATCTACTCTATCCTCCTATTTCTATACTCACTCGTGTGGCACCGGGAGTAATCCGGAGATTACTACCTTTTGAGATCCTGCTTTTTAATCTCTTTCCTAGCTCCCTATAGTCTGCTCTTTTTCCCCGCTCAGCTCTCGCTCCGCTCCTGCTCAGGTCCGCCGCCTTTGGTCTCGGGCCTACTTTCGCCACGCTCTTTATTCCCGCTCATCTCTCGCTCCGCTCCCGCTCAGGTTCGCCGCCTCTGGGAGTTATGGGAGCAAGTGGGAGAACGCCCATGGAAATTCACCACCCACATGTTTGTGAGCGGTGCATGGAAACGTTTCAGGGATGAAAGCCCTGAACCATAAGCAATGAAAGTTAGAAGTGAGTCATACAGATTGTTAATGAAATCAGTCTTATTCCGTATTCTTAACAGGTTCTATTGCATTCTATTATTAAATATTATGACACATTAATTGAGTTTCCCCTGTGGAAAGTGAAGAATTTATTTCCTTTAGTGGCAGAGGTGATACTGTTTTCATTTTGTGGTGACTCTTAGCATAGAGAAAAGATATGCAACAGCAACAAGAAACAGCACTGACTATGGTTCGAGGTTACCGAAAGTCACGAAGGACAACTGGGTTAAGCTTCAGCTACCGCATTTTTTGTCGCTATCAGAAATAGTCCCACATCCGTTTGCTTGTGCTGTTCAGCTCTGCCGATGGTCACAGATGTTACATTGTTGTCCTTATACACTTCTGCTAAAGCACTTTCAAATCTTTGGATTGGGCTCAAGTAATTCCACGGAATCATATTTCCTTTTCCTTCCACGTTAGCTTTTGCTCATGGAAACAAATATTGACGCTGTTAAAGTAGATCCACCTGGCCTGCCAAGTAATGCGGCCAATTCACTCTCAAGCCTCTAAACTGGAAGAGACAGCTAATTATTGGATGAGGATTTTCATTTGGCCTTGGTTTATTTGCAGAAGAACGCTCTTTCACATGATGGCTCAGCTGGAAATGGGGCCACTTGATGTCAAGAGCATTAGGCAGGGAATGCCATGCAAAGGTGATCCTGTCATTTCCCTTAAAGTCACAAGAATGCTCAGAATACTAACATTTTTTCAGCACGGCCTGGATTGCGAGTCACCCACTCGAGTGCCACACTATATGACATGCTGTGCTTTGTAAGTACATAAACCTGGATCAGCACAAGGGCAGTATCAGGCAGTAACTTTATTATGGAGTACAGATGATGCTGGATGAGCATTTTTATATGTGTTGTCTGAACTGCAACACCTTCCTAACCACATTTCATTGTAATCAGGGGGTAGAAATTCCTCTCGGGCGGTGGCACAATACGGCTGGCATCAGATCGGCCGCCCGTTACGCACAGCACCTGATACTCCGTTCCACTGCAGTCAGCAGAACTGAATATCAGGCGCTGCGTATAATGGACGGCCAATCCGATACCACTCGTTTTGCGCCACCGCCTGAGATGAATTTCTACCCCCTGATGTCTCAAATATTGGTGGAATCATAGAAAGTTACAGCACAGAAGGAGGTCATTCAGCCCATCTTGTCTGTGCCGGCCGACAAAGAGCTATCCACCCTATTCCCACTTTCCAGCTCTTGGTCTGTAGGTTACGGCACTTCAGGTGCATATCTAAGTACTTTTTAAATGTGATGAGGGTTTCTGCCTCTACCACCCTTTCAGGCAGTGAGTTCCAGACCCCCATCACCCTCTGGGTGAAAAAAGTTCTCCTTAAATCCCCTCTAAACCTCCGACCAATTACTTTAAATCCATTACAAAAGCAAAATACTGCAGATGCTGGAAATCTGAAATAAAAACAGAAAATGCTGGAAATACTCAGCAAGTCAGGCAGCATCTGTGGAGAGAAACAGAGTTAATGTTTCAGGTCGATGACCCTTCGTCAGAACTGGAAAAAGCTGGAGATGTAACAGATTTTAAGCAAGTGTTGGGGGAGGGGAGGAAAGAACAAAAGGGAAGGTTTGTGATAGGATGAAAGGCAGGAGAGATTAAGAGCCATTAAGAGAGATTAAGAGATGGTGCAAGGCGAAAGGAGGTGGTAATGGGACAAGTTAAGAAACAAAAGATGGCTCTAGATGAAGTGTAAATGGCACTGGCAGAATGAAAGACAGCTGCCATGTGGGAGAGAGAAAAAAAATATAATAAAATAAATGGGAAAAAAAAGGATAGGGCCGGAGGTTATGGTCTGAAATTGTTGCGCTCTATGTTGAGTCCAGAAGGCTGTCAAGTGCCTAATCGAAAGATGAGGTGCTGTTCCTCGAGCTTACCTTGAGCTTCATTGGAACAGTGTAATAGGCCGAGGACGGTGAGGTCTGAGTGGGAGTGGAGCGGAGAATTAAAGTGAAGCTCGGGGTCACCCTTACGGACTGAACGGAAGTGTTCCGCAAAGTGGTCACACAATCTGCGTTTGGTCTCCCTTTGTTGGATCTGAGAGAACGGAGTGCTGCAAGTTCAGAGGGAGGTAGGTTGGAGTGAGTGAGGGGAGCAGAGAAATTGAGACGGCCGATGTCATGCCGGCAGTTTGGAATGAAAAGATCTAGAGGTTAAGAGGCCAGAGGGAGGGGTCCAGGTAAAATGAGAATTCTTTAAATACTTTAAATCTATTATGTGGCATTATTAAAAGACTGTGATGTAAGGAAATCATGTGGTTTGCAGAATTTGTTTACAGTGCACAGAGAATAAAATAATCCTATAAATAGAATTAAAAGAAACCAGAATCACAGAACTTTATTTATGCTCATCAAGACCACGGGTGTCTGTGCGAGGGAATGGGATACTTTTTCATCTTTCATACCTCACCTTAAGCACCCCAGAACAGCTCCAACATGGGCCAGAGGCAGAGTAAAGATTCATTGTTCTGGCACTCCCCATGCCCCAGACCCTCCGAGCAGCAATCCTTATGACAACAAAATTATTTTTTAAATTTCCCATACCAGCCATCCATGCTATTGACACCAGAGTGCAAATTTAGTGTCAGTTTGTGCCAAATTATCTCAAATGGGCCAGATTACAAAGGGGCGGAAGTTATGCTTCAGTTGTATAGAGCCTTAGTCAGACCCCATCTGGATACTGTGTTTAGTTCTGGGCACCGCACCTTAGGAAGGATATATTGGCCTTGAAGTGGGTGCAGCGCAGATAATACTTCATTTAACTTCCTCACGAAGCAACTGTCTCATTTTCTTTCATTTCCATTTTAACGCTTTCTCAATTTTTAATCAAACCTTGCTTAAAATTATAAGCTGGAATATTTATCATAAAACAAGTTAGGATGAGTTCTGAGATGGCTTCCGAGGTTATATTAAATTGAAGTCGCAGCTTAGATTGGGTCTATTTGAATTTAGGCTGCTTTTAAGCCTGTTCAATCTATTGGGATTTGGATGGCATGAATGTGCCATTGCAGTAAGTGCAGCTTTGTGTTCTCTGAGTACAGTGTAGCAGCTTAGAAAAGCACGATGCGTTACTAGAGATTGAGAAAGAATCTATACCTGATAAACTGGGCTCTGCTTCTAAACCCTATACTTTGAGCAAGCATCATTTGTCAGCCAAGGGTGATCTGTAATACTGATGCTCTCCTTTGACTGTGGACATTTCATTTGGATTGAGAGGGCCATCCTCATTTGCTCAGACTCCAGCTGTGTGGCTTATCAGTCGAGACCAGATTTCAACACAGACTGCAGAGTCAGTGTTTAAAATTCCACAGCACTTGGTCGCCCTTGATCAAACAATTCTGATTTGCCTCATACGTGAAATAATAATGATTCTGGCATGTGGTTTCCTGCAGAAATGCTATTTTCAAAACTGGATGTCTGTGTACATTTTTCATCCGATTCTCTGCAGATCTTACTATGTGACTGGGATTAGGATTGAAGTTCTTCTATCAAAACAGATATTGGATATGTAAAACTGTCCAAGTAATTAGAGTTGGGAATTTGAGCACTTTAAGGAATTGGGTTTGAAATATTACACAAATTGTAAATTAGAATTGGGATTTAGAAAAACATGATACCAAAGGCAGGGACTGGATCAGCCCAACACCAACCAGACGCATCTTTAACAGCATTAGTTAGGAGTTTGTTTGATTATCAATCTGGCTTCTTCCAAGCTGTTTGATGTCTTGCTTTCTTAAGGGAGCTTATCAAATTTTAATTAAACTTAAAAAAAAAGTACCTACAAAAGCTCACCCCAGTTGTTCGCTGTGATCCCTGAAGCGCACTAAAATGTCCAAATACTCATTATCTGAACCCATCTGCCATATCTACTTAAAAGGTTTATTTCACTCATGTGATTGTTTTCTGGAATTTGCTCTGACATGCATGCCCCATCTGATTTAGTGCTTCTTTTTCCTGTTTTCTTGCTCTCTGTTTGTTCGCTGCTGCATCTACTGGAAAGAAAACCCAGCGATTGTCCCACAAGTGATTGGTCTTGAATCTGGAGTGTGCGCTGAGTGTTGACAATACCGTTCCAGTAGTGAAATACAGACAACCCTCACATTGGTGCTTGCCCTGGCACAATTCAGCATAAACTTTTTTGCTTTAAACAAAATGTGAAAAATAGAAGAACAAACAAGGAAATGGGCTAATGCCGCCTGAGGTGCATTTTCTTCAAAGCGAAGTAAAGCTGTGTGCTGAAGAAAAGGTCAATTTGTGCTGGCTGCTCAAAAACTCCCTGGTGCATAATAATTATACCATACCAGGATCATGTCTGTAGCGACATTTTATCCAGAAGACGAAACAGTAAGTATGTCCCAGAGATGAGTTGGTACAAGGTAGCATTTGTTCCCAATCTCTGACTCTCACGCAGTGTTTGACAGTTGCTATGCTGTTCCAGGTGGTAAAAAAAAAGCACAGTAATGTGCCTTTTGGACCAGTTTACATCTTAAAGGGAAACCAAGAATCTCTGTTCTAGCAGAAAGCAGTTGTTCAGATCATCTTCAAAAGTTACAAGCCTAAAACTGAAGTAAGAAAATGCATTAAAATAAATTAATATTACAATCAAAATATAATTTTAAATCTAGGAAAATTAACTAAATAGGTCATTACTTTTTTATCAATACGACTCTCTGCCCTCACAATATCTTAAGCTTCTTAGACACATTTATATTATAACGTCAGCTTGGAATATGATCTGAGATCTTGTGGGGTTTTTTTGCTCATATTACCCTACTTTTAACATTTATTCCCCCCCCCCCCCCCCACTTTTAGTGTGTACACTCTTTTCATGCAGAGTGCAGGCAGACAACCTGTTCTCAGATCTCTGTTACTACTTCTCTTGTGTCAGCTTCAAGGATGTTTGGAAGAGAAGCCAAGGTGGCTGTTCAATTTTCACTCCCTCTGGGCCCAGGTTCAGCTCTGGACCTTTGCCTAACTGCATGGTTGAAATCAGAAATTCACCACATGGGAAATCAGAGGAGAGAACCTGTGCCGTGTTATCCCATGGCACGTCCCATTGGTAATCTTAGTTAGGAATCAAATATTCCATCAATGTACAGCAAATTTGAAGTCTGCAGAGATTTACTTCAGGCTGCTAAAAACCCGTGCTGTAACTCTCCCCTTACTTGCTACAGCAAAAGTCTTACTATGTTCACGAAGCTGGTAATGAAATTTTACCCAGCAGGTGCACTGAATTATGGTCAAAGGTTAGTGTGCAAACATTGACAATGCATTCTGCTTGAATATGATCTAATTTCCTACATTGCAACCGTGACTACATTTCAAAAGTACTTCATTGGCTGTAAAGCGCTTTGAGACATCCTGAGGTCGTGAAAGGTGCTTTATAAACGCAAGTCTTTTCTTTTTTTATGTGGCTGTAGTGCGAATATTGTAAGTATCACCCAACTCGTGGGGCTAAAACTTCGAGCGCACCAAAAAGCTGCCGGTGCTACCGTGGGCCGCAGTTAACAGCCGCCAGAATTACTTGCGCAGGCAGCACCAGTATTTTGGTGCTGCCTGCTGTTTAACATTAGCGCAGTTTTCGGGTGCTACTCACAACAGGAGGTCCAATGTAGCGTGGCTGTAGCGTCATTGCAGCAAAAGCAGCCTTCTCTTAAAGCAAAGCTGTTATTTTAGAACGCAGTATTGGTCCCTTAAAGGGGAACTGCCTTCTAAAATGAAAAAAATAAAAATCATTTAAAAATAGGCAATTTTTAACCCTTGGAGCTCAACTGCCTTCTGAAAAAAAAATTAGCATTAAAAAGAATTCCCAAATGGGAGTCTTCAGCTCTTAAAGCTGAACTGCCTTCCGCACCTAAAAAAAAAGGGAAACGTGCTTCAGCACTAACATAAACGGCTCAGCAAGCCAGGGTCTCACACGCAGAACTCCTGCTTTGTGCAGGGGGTCAACATTGCAAGACAAGCCCACCACCCACAGGGGCCAGGAGGCCCTCCAGAAAGAAGGACGTGGGACCATGTCATTGAGGCCGTTACTGCCAGCAGTGTCGCCCCCATGATCTGGCTCCAGTGCCCAAAGGAGCTTTATGACCTCAGACCACTGATCAAAGTCAGTGAATGCATCTTCAAAAGCTATCTCCTACCAACTGAACTACTAGCCTCACACACTTCTCAATGCATGACTCCCCACCCAATTACTCACCTACCAACAATCCGACAAAACACGAGGCACATCTCCCATTCCTAGCTTCACCTCACCCCCTTGAAGGAGATGGTGCTGGCCATTCTTAGCAGGGGCATGGCTGAGCCCTTGGCCAGGGGCGGGGCTGAAAGGATACAAGATTCTGATATCCTCATACGTTATTCTCCTTCAATTCAATTTTATTCAATTCAATTTTATTTGCCATATGTAACTAGTACAATGGAATGCTTACTCCCCGTAGGGACACGTTCTCACATGCACCTCTGGCTTTCTGGCCCTCCTCTCACCACAACTCCACCCTCGTGCCTTCCTCATTTCACACACCCAAGAAATACAGCCTGCCCAGCCAGTGGTTGACCAAGAAGAGGGAGAGTGAAGAAGAAGAACCACTGTCACTCGGCTTCACACTCCCAGCCACCAGCTCCTCAAGGTCGACCAGCAAGGCATTTGCAGTGTACACCCTGAAAGTCAGCAGCCTTCCATCAGCCATGCTGCAGCCACTGGGGTAGCACTGTGTGATATCAGTAGGATAGGCAAAGGCACACACATGATAGTCACTAAGGGAGTGCATAAAGGTCATTAGTTGATTGCTTGGTGTCATATTCAATGCATATATGGATAAAGCTTGATTGGAAAGTTTGCTTTGTGGTGGCTTTTACTTCAGCAAGAGGACACTGTGATGGTCAGTAGTAAGGGAAGGTAAGGTGTGGGACAAATGTTGAAAGGGGAATTGGGGTTGTGGTCACTGGTACCGCAGGTGGATGATTCCATCCCGGATATCCTGGCCAAAATGGGGCTGTGTGGATTGCATCCTTCCTTCTGCTTCCTCTTCTACATCTTCCTCTTCTGCGATTTCCTCTTCTGCGTCTTCCTCCTTCCTCTGCGAGCGGATGCTGGAAATCTGAAATAAAAGCAGAAAATGCTGGAAATACTCAGCAGATCAGGCAGCATCTCGACCTGAAAGGTTAACTCTGTTTCTCTCTCCATGAATGCTGCCTGATCTGATGAGTATTTCCAGCATTTTCTGTCTTCTTGAGGCCTTCCTTTACCATCCGAAGCCTTGCAAGTGTCCAGCAGCACTCCCTGCACACTAAAAAACACTTTTAACACCTGTTGCACCAAGCCAGCCACTAGCTTTACTGAAAGATGTCTGTGTTCATTTAAGTAGCACAGACAGCATCTCTGTCAGTCTGCTGCACACTTGCTTTTCAGAGTGAGCTTAGGACCCAGCATTAAACTCGCCGCAAAGGTCCAAGTTCGCAGAGCGTGACGTTAAATCGGCGTTGCACGATGACTGACGTCACGCTCTGCAGATTTCCATGTCTGGGGCCAGCGCTGCTAACGGCAGCACTATGGCCCTCACCAAAATGGTGGCCACCGTATCCCGCGCCAGAACTGAGACAGCTGGCGTTTTTCACAAAACGGGCCTTACCGGGTGGCAGTGAGTACCTGAATTTCTAGCCCACTGTCTTCTGGTTGCCCTTCTTGACCACTCAAATGAGGTCATTGTCTCTCCAAACTTCGAATTTGTCTTTCTCTGATCTGAACTCAACTACAGCACTTCACTATGAAGGTAGAGAATAATAAATCATTAACCAGTTGCAAACTGTGAAGAAACAACTTCATGTCTGACTGCTTTTCATGGGGCACCCATCAATGTGTATCAGTTGAGAGGAAATACTTTGCGCCATGCGTACTTTGACCATCTCCTTGGTATAGAAAAATATTGGGCAGCCTTGCCTTGACAGCTTTTTTAAAGTCAACAGACATATTCTGTGTTTCTTTTTGTGTCCTCAGGGTGGTGCAGATGGCATTTATTGTTGCTGCCAACGACCCCCAGGCATGTTATACTGTTGTATTTAGGGCACAGTGCCCTTGTGTGCCAGCTTTCCTTTCACCCACTTTCTGCAGCGGCACCTCCACTGATGCGTCAATAAATGGTGCATCATTCCATTAATTGTCCACGTTCAGTTTTGTACCCAACAAGTGTTCTAGTATACTGTATTCGCTGTTCACGATGCGGTCTCCTCTACATTGGGGAGACCAAACGCAGATTGGGTGACCGCTTTGCGGAACACCTCCGTTCAGTCTGTAAGGGTGACCCCGCGCTTCCGGTCGCCTGTCATTTTAATTCACCGCCCCATTCCCACTCGGACCTCACCGTCCTTGGCCTCTTGCATTGTTCCACGGAAGCTCAACGTAAACTCGAGGAACAGCACCTCATCTTCCGATTAGGCACTTTACAGCCTTCCGGACTCAATATCAAGTTCAACAATTTCAGATCATAACCTCGGCCCCTATTACATTTTCACTTATTTTTTTATCCACACCTTTGTTTTGGTTCCCCCCCCTTTCCTTTTTTTTCTCTCTCCCACATGGCAGCTGTCTCCCATTCTGCCAGCGCATTTCACACCTAATCTAGAGCTGTCTTTTGTCTCCACTAGTCCTATCACCATCTTGTCTTGTTTTGAATACCTCTTAATGTCTCTTCTCTTTTGTTCTTTCCCAGCCCGGCCTCTTAATCTATTTCATTCCCTGTGCCTCTTTAGTCTTGATAAAGGGTTTTGACCCGAAACGTTGACTCTAATTTCTCTCCACGGATGTTGCCTGGCCTGCTGAGTTTTTCCAGCATTTTCTGTTGTTATTTCGGATTTCCAGCATCTGCAGTATTTTGCTATCGTACAAGTGTTTTCTGCTATGCAATGGAAACCACTTTAAATTGCTACTTCTCTTTAAATGGCTGTTGCAGCCCTTTAAGCAGCAGCAGCGGCACAGGGAAATGCCATCTCTCATTGTGCAAGCTCCCAGCAGTAGGTTGCTACAAGGGTGAGAGCCCGCATAGCATAGATAACAGGGTGCCCTCCCAGAAATGTTGGTGGGAATGGTCACATGGAAGAAGTTTAGTGGATGGTATGCAGCATAACTTTGCTGCCACAGATATACAAGTACTGGAAAATCCACTTTCCACTTTTAGTTGGAAATATAATCTTGTGCTTTTTTTTGTTGATTTTAGTGGTCCCTCCCATCAAAATGGCAGGTGATAGCACTTCAAGAAGCAGTGGGGCAGCGTTTCCTATCCAGGCAGGTCCCCTTACAGATGTGTGCTTCTCCCTGCCCAATTTCCCTCTCTTAGCTGTACTCAGGTGATCCAATACGCCCAGGTGCAGGAACAGGAAAATCTGCACCACAAAGTTGACAGTGGGAACGGCAGAAAGCTGGCCAATGATGATGTACCTGAAATCATGCTCTGTTCACGATTCCAAATGATCTAAATTGGCATTGAGAACAGAGGGAAAGTTTGTATAGACAGCTATGCAGCAGGCAAAACACATGTGATAATGATTCCAAGATACTGTAGACATTCCCGATTACCCATGATGAGATCTATGTAGTAAGAATTCCAGTATTTCTTTCTGTGTTGTTTAAACTTGCTTCAATTTAGGTCATTTTGTCTTAATTTCTCAAAAATTGGAACATCACACATACAGTTTTCTTTATTGCACAAAACTGTTAGTGTGATTGTCAGTAAACTTTACTGTTTATTTACCAGCGGTCTTCCATCATTGTAAAGATCAAATGATTGAATTACCCAGCACGTGCATCAGATTTCAGAGCCATGATCCAGATCTCATAATCTCCTCCTGGCACACAAGGAAACAAAAAACAATTTAAATTACTTATATTTCTGGGTCTCCCCTGGTCCCGAATGCACTTGCCGCCAAGTTGGCCTCGTGGGAAAGCCATGATGGCTGCCGTGCACAGGCCTCGGGTTAAGATTGCAGTCGGAGCCCGATGATGCCATCAGAGCCTCACCTGCATATTTAAAGCAGGATCCCGCTACCATCCGGCAGGTGTCCGATGCACCTGCTAAAAACAGCAGGTTCAAATTACATCCCACAGGAAGCCAGCGGGACCGGAGGGGGTATGGCGCTGCCCTGATTTTAACTGCCTGCCCGCTTTCCGCCAGGCGGGTAGGGTGAAAATCGAACCTTTATTCTCTCAATTCCTCCCTGATCAAAAATCATAAGCTTACTTTCACAAAGTTTAAAATATTTGATTTAAAAGCAGGTTGTAAGATATTGAAATATCAGCATTTTGTTTATGCATTTTCCTTTTTTGAACCTTAATCCTGAACCTGTCGTCACACCCACAGGTTAGTTGCAGACTCCTCCAAAATGCTCTGTTAGTTTCTTCCCAAGAAAACTTTTCTTTTCTAATTTGGTTCTGTTTGTTATTCACCATATTAATTTCATCTTCTAGGTTTCAGGTTGCCACTCAAATAGATTTATTTATTCCCACTTCTAAGTTAAATAATTTCTTTTGATTAATCACAGATAATACTTTATTAACATCACCATCAATCTCGCGTCTCGTCTAAGCATTTCAGGCCAATCATATGAAACTCATATCTGCCCTCAGGCTTTAACTGCATTTCCATTTTCCTACACATAACTCATAGAATCATAGGGGGAAAAATTGGGTTGCTTTGCGCCTCCCATTAGCGCCCTAAGAGGCGTAAAGCAACTAGCGCATGGGTGCGGCGTTGCCCACACCTCCCGCAAATTTAAGCGGGAGGTGAGCGGCAGCGCTCGCCGGTAGCGCCCCCCCGGTGCTGCGCCGCCGGCGATGACGTCATCGCCATGTGCAGCGCCCCGTTCGCACCCCGGCTGCGATCTTCGGAAGCGCCCCCTGACTTACCGCCGGACGCTATGTCCGACGGGGTCAGGGGGGCCTACCTGCGGCCGGGGAGGCACAATTTAAAGGTGAGGTGAGGGGCGGCCATTTTTGTTGCTGGCCGCCTGCCAGCACCTGTCTGCGCTCCCGTCCCCGGCCTCCTGACCCGCCCCCCCCGGGGAGTGCCGGCTGTGCTCCAAGAGCCCGGCACTTCTCTTGATTGCCGGGCTCTTTTGCTGGCACTCCCGATCCCCGGGGGCCAGCTGGTCCCCGGGTCACGCTGCACAAGGCCCCCCCCTTTAAGAAGGGGAGGAAGGCCTGCAATACACGACATTGACTCGCAGCGCCCCAAGAGGGATGCGGGGTGCTTCCAGTAGCGCCCCGCTTCCCTCTTGGGGTGCAACCACTCAATTTCCGGCGCGGGGGCGCTAAATTTTCCGCCCTTTCCCCGTAGCCCTGCAAATGTCTTTCCTTCAGATACTTACCAATTCCCTTTTGAAAACCGTGGTTGAATCTGCCTCCACCACCCTTTCAGGCAGTGCATTCCAGATCCTAACCACTCACTGCGTACGTCGCCTTTGGTTCTTTTGCCAATCTCCTTAAATCTGTGTCCTCTGGTTCTCGACCTTTCAGCCAATGGGAACAGTTTCCCTCTGTCTACTCTGTCTAGACCCCCTCATTATTTTGAACACCTCTATCAAATCTCCTCTTAATCTTCTCTGCTCCAAGGAGAACAACCCCAGCTTCTCCAGTCTATCCACATAACTGAAGTCCCTCATTCCTGGAATCATTCTTGTAAATCTTTTCTGCACCTTCTCTAGGGCCTTCACATCCTTCCTAAAGTGCAGTGCCCAGAATTGGACACAATACTCCAGTTGGGGCCGAACCAGTGTTTTATAAAGGTTCATCATAATATCCACATTTTTGTACTCTGTACCTCTATTCATGAAGCCCAGGATCCCGTAAGCCTTTTTAACTGCTTTCTTAACCTGCCCTGCCATCTTCATCGATTTGTGCACACATAACTTTTGTGATTCTTACGTTAATATAAGTACTTAAGTTTATCAATATTATAGTCATTCTTTCTATTAGATTCTTGGTCATTTTACATGTTAATTTCTTAACACCTCATTACCCTCGTCACAGCTATTTACCTTATAATTAAAATTTTTCTTACTCTCAGTTTTATGCTTCTCTTGCTCCCTCTCTGCTTGTCCCTATTTTAAATATTTCTCAATTGAAACCAGTTGGATTTTGTATTCTTATCTCCATTTACATATAACCTTAGTCGGTCTTGGCTAAGTAAGCTATTTGCCCAACAATCTGAATGATCCTGATTGTTAAGTATGTGTATTGTATTGAACAATTAACACAAAGACTTAAACGTATAACTCAAACAGGTCTTTACTGGTTGGAGGTAGGGACTACACGTAGGTCTTTACTTCATGCCCACAGGCGGGAACTGAGGGGAGATCAGTACCCACAGTACTATTTATACCCCTATGGCCAGGAGTGGTACTGCGTATCACTACGCCCTACAAGTAGTGCAGTCCTGTCCATAGGTTTAAAGTAGCACACATATTACATACACAACATTCCTCCCTTCTTAGCTTTACAGTCATCTCCCCATTTAACATAACGTAATAACATATATACATATATAACTTCAGGTTTACATAACAGAATAACATAGATACATAGATAACTTCATGTCAAAACAGATCACAGATTCAGTCTCTGCGGAAAACAGTTCACAGATTCAATCTCTGCGGAAAATAGTTCACAGATTCAGTCTCTGTGGTGTAGTCGGTTCACGTTGCTGGAGTGACTCATTCAATAGTCCTTCCATGATTTGGCTCCGTTCGGAGGGACCACGTGTGTGATCTGGTAGGGGTGATAATGGTTCAGATGGTTATCATCTTCTGCTTCGTCTTTTCCTTTTCTGCTTCTTAGAGACTCTCTGGGCTCCCCTGTCAGCTGCCAGCTGTAGCGCCACCATCTCCCTATGTTCCTTAGACTTTAAGTGATTCATCCTGATTTCTGCACTTTGGGAGTTTTCATCACAAGCTGGGCAGACCAGGTCACTATAATATTCAGTGTCACTCAATATGTCATTGTAATATTCGGTGTCGTCCTGATCTAGGCCAGCGAGAGGGTCTTCTATTTCCTCCATACCCAGCTGGGCGTTAGCCAGCTTTTGTTCCAAGTCCAGACATCTTTCCTGAAGAGACTTCTTCATGCGTACCTCTTCATCCAGCTTTTTCTGGGCTTTCAGCAAGTCGTTTACTAATGACCTCATTTGAGATTTTACTACTTCAACTTCTTTTGGAGATTGATTGATCGGACTATTCAATCCCTCTACCGTAGCAGCTGTTTCAGCGGTCTGTTGTTCTACGTTGACGTGAGTCAGCGTACTTTTGGCATCCAAGGGCTGCTCTGTTGCAGTCATCTCAGTCTGTGTTGCCACCTCAGCTCTTCCAATAACCTTTGAGAGCTCCGAACCCCTTTCGTTTGAATATTGAAGTTCGTGTTCAAGTTTTTCCCATTTCAGAGTCCTGTCCTTCAGCATATGCAAGAGTTGGCTGACCGTTAACTCCTCTGACATCAGACGTTTTGTGTGCTCCTGCTCCATTTGCTCCAGCAGCTGCTTCTGTTGTCTTTCCAGATGTTCCCACTCTATATCAAAGAACTCTTTCGTCGCATTCATCTCTTGCTCAAAACGGCGAATCATTTGTTCTAATTGCTGTTGCAGTTTGAAATGGAGTTGAGTTCGAGCCCGGTGTCCCTCAGAAATGTGCATGTCAGTAGACTGGACAGACTCAGAATTCTCTATCTCAGTGGAATTCTGTGCTGAAACTTTGTCTTTTGCACACGGGTTGGTCTTACCATCATCAGTTCCAGAGTCTGGGTTGATTATGTTCACCGAGTTCTCACTCGTTATTGTTTGTAGGAAATGCCAGGCGATATTCATTTTCCTAATCCACTCCCGTCCTAGTAGTGGAGGACCTCCTTCAGATAGCACATATAAGTCCATTATTTGACTTTCTTCGCCCTTGTGGACCACTGTGACCTCAATTTTCCCGATGGGGTACACTCTTTGCCCCGTGTATGTTTTCAATATGAGCTCCGTATCCTGTAGGGGAATATGTTGGAATAACCTTCCATAATCTTTCTTATTTATGACCGTCAATGCCGATCCAGTGTCCAATTCCAGTTTTACTTGGACTCCTTCTATCTGAAGAGTGACCCAAATTGTCTGGAGGTCTGCACCCTTGCCCACGTTGAGTACCCTTAAGCTAGCCAGTTCAATACTGCTTAAGCCAGCCAGTTCATTACTGCTAGCGTCTGAATCGGACTCCTGTTCGGCCACCTTGTGTACTTTTGCGTATTTTCCTTGCGGTGACTTCTTGTTGCTGGTCTTCTTCCCTGACCTGCATACTCTAGCTATGTGTCCAAGCCTACCACAAGTTCTACATTCTTGGTTTTTAAATCAACACTGGTTCTGATCATGCGTTGTCTTTCCACAACGATAACATTTGCCAGAACTCACACCCAATTTGTGTGCACTGAGCTCCGGTGACCGTAGCTGCATTACTGCCGTGCCTCTCGCTGCGGCTTCGTGTGCTGCTGCCATAGTGACCGCCTTCTCAAGCGTCAGCTCATTCTCCTCGAGCAGTTGCTTTTGTGTATCCTGTTTAAATAAACCACACACAAATTTGTCTCGTAGTGCATCTGTCAGTCCCGTTCCAAACTGGCAATATTTCGCTAATTTACGCAATTCCAGCAAATATTCAGCATTGTTTTCATGCTGTAGCTGCCTTCTGTCGTAAAATTTAAATTGTTCCGCTAGCATCAGCGGCGTGGGGTTTAGATGATCTTTCAGGACAGTAACAATCTCATCGAACGTCTTATCCGCCGGTTCATCTGGTGATAACAGGTGTTTCAATTGCCCGTATGTCTTCGCACCCATTAAATTTAATAATGTTAGAGCTTTATCTTGGTCACGAATTTTATTGGCCTTACAATAATTTTTTACTCTTTCAACATATATGGCCCAATCTTCGAGGTCACTATCAAAGGTGCTAATATTCCCGTGTTTAGGCATTGTAGATTTGCAATTTCTCAGATTTTCTTTTCTTTACTTGTTATCAAAGATGGCGGCTTCCCGCTCTTGCCGTCGTCCTCCGCCCACAAAATGGCGGTTTTCCCGCGCTTGGCGGTCTTCACCCGTCCCCCGACGCCGTCTCCCTTCAGCCCCGAGTGCGGCCCTTATCTCCGCCGCGATCGATGGCCCGCGCTTTTCACCGCAGCTCTCGCGCCTTCAGTGTCTGCCGACGCTGCGCCTTTCAGCCCGAGTGCGGCCCTTATCAGGGATTGCGATCGATGGCCCTTATCTCCCGATCGCGATCGCCCTTGTACCTCCGACTTCCCCCAGCCCTGTCTTTGCAGCCAACGCTGCTCGGCTTACCCACCACCGAGGTTGAAAAAGAAGCTGCAGGATGTCTTCTGTCCTCCAGTTTTCAGTCGCTGATGGAGGCTTCAGGGTCCTAATGCCTGTCGCTTCCAGTGGGGTGGTGCGGTTTGAAACCTCTCTTCAACGTCCTGTCTGTGGACGAAGCCGCCGTGGAATAACTGCCGCAGGGTAAGAATCTGACTCGTCGCCAGTGTTAAGTATGTGTATTGTATTGAACAATTAACACAAAGACTTAAACGTATAACTCAAACAGGTCTTTACTGGTTGGAGGTAGGGACTACATGTAGGTCTTTACTTCATGCCCACAGGCGGGAACTGAGGGGAGATCAGTACCCACAGTACTATTTATACCCCTATGGCCAGGAGTGGTACTGCATATCACTACGCCCTACAAGTAGTGCAGTCCTGTCCATAGGTTTAAAGTAGCACACATATTACATACACAACACTGATCTTTCTAATCATATGAGCAGTTTCCATATACCCCCTAATTGTTTGCGGAATGATCATGTCTTCACATAGATAACTAAAATCAGTGCCGTCTCTAAACCAAGCTGTGCAAGATCTTGTGTGATGCTCCTGTACAAAGCTGAATTGTTAGCTTATGTGTTCACAAAGGTGACTGAGTACTACACTATAAAGACTCTAACCGAAGACTGTATAACACCTAGTGTAATCAGTCCAATGAATACACAAAATAATCTTGCAGCGCACTCTGCTTCCTCCTCTGTGAAATAGTGTTATATTATAAATCTGTTTATGGAACAATTATTACATATTAAGAAATATTCTCAGGTGCTGCACATTTCTTTGATTCTACCAATCAACATTAGACAAATATGTCACCAGCCTGAAAACATGGGGTCTGCTCCAGCAGCGAACTGGGTGCTGCTAACCTCAAACCCTGACCGCACTGGATGTATCCGGGGTCAGGGTGGGGGTCCGCAAATCTTCAGCAGGTACCCATGCGAGTATGGGCGCATATTGGGTGCCCACTAGAGTGGGAGAGGAAATGCAGCTTGGGGAGACCGCTGTCAGTCCCCTTCCGAAAGTGCAGGCTCCCCACCTGATCCGCTCTCTTTATAGGAGGGCTGATAAAAACATTTCCTGGCATGATTTTCAGGGTCTTCCAGCCCATGATCCCCGTCTCCAGAAACCATTCATAAATAGGGCCCCATTTTCATCCCTACAAGGCCCAGTACTCCAGCATATTCCCAGCATCCAGATTGTCGGGCAGAATGGGGGACATTGGGAAATCTAGCAGTGCAGTGAAGTTGGGCAATTGTGTTATGCTGCTGTTGCTACATACTTTAAGTGCTGTCCCTATTGAATAATGTATCAGACACTTGTATCTGAGGTAGCAAATTGGCTGAGATTGAAAATGAACTCTGTGCTAACCTGGAAAATGGCAGAGCCAGATCAGTTGAGGGCAGTGGTGACCTCCTTCCTTGTGGTGAGGTTATCCGCAGGTGTCCGCACATCAGATGAAAGAACTCTGAAACTGCTTCCTGTGCTGACCTGGAGCCCGTGGAGGCAGTTGCCCTCAGTGATTGCCAGGTAGGTGCACTCGGACCTGCAGATACAGATAGTGGCATAGCGGCGGTCTCAAGCAGTCTGGCTGTGGTACCATCTCATCCTCCTGGTATGTCATTTACGTTGTATCACTTCCACAACAACAACTTGCATTTACACAGCACCCTTAACAAAGCAAAACATCCCATGGTGCTTCACAGGTGCATAATCAGACAAAATTTGACACCGAGCCATGTAAGGAGATATTAGGACAGGTGACCAAAAGCTTGGTCAAAGAGGTAGGTTTTATGGAGTGTCTTCAAGGAGGAGAGAGAGACTGAGAGACGTAGGGAGGTAATTCCTGAGCTTAGGGCCCAAAGAGCTGAAGGCACGGCCGCCAATGGTGGGGCAGAGGAAATTGTGGATGTGCAAGAGCCAGAATTGGAGGAGCGCAGAGATCGCAGAGAGTTGTAGCGCTGGATATCACAATTGGTCACTTTAAAAGCAAACCACATCATTTATTTGAAATTGAGTTTTCAAGAAGTGCCTCTGTTCTTTTAATAGCAGCCTTCCACCTACAACTAACAGCTTATCATTAGTGCCTATTGTGGGAATTCACAATGGGTCGGAATTCTGCCCCAAGATCTGGAAATCCTGATTATTATGTGCAGCTTTTATTTGCATGCACGATGCATGCTTTATAAAGCGATTGCACCAATTTATCAAGAGTTTCAAAAGGACAGACACAAATTCACACAGGAGGGCTACAGTTAGGAATTGGGTGAGATTGGTGAATGTAAGATGTTCCAGTCTTTGCGCGCCCAATTCTTAATAGTGGGAACATTCATATAGAAACATAGAAACATAGAAGATAGGAGCAGGAGTAGGCCATTCGGCCCCTCTAGCCTGCTCCGCCATTCAATGCGATCATGGCTGATCATCCAAGTTCAGTACCCGGTCCCTGCTTTCTCCCCATACCCCTTGATCCCTTTAACCTTAAGAAATATATCCAACTCCTTCTTGAATATATTTAATGAATTGGCCTCTACTGCCTTCTGTGGTAGAGAATTCCACAGGTTCACCACTCTCTGGGTGAAGAAATTCCTCCTCATTTCTGTCCTAAAAGGCCCACCCCTTATCCTTAGGCCGTGACCCCTGGTTCTGGATTCCCCGACCATCGGGAACATCCTCCCTGCATCTAGTCTGTCCAGTCACAGAATCACAGAACAGAAACCCCACAGTGCAGATAGAGGCCATTTCGGCCCATCGAGCCTGCACCGACACATATCCCACCCGATCCCCGTAACCCCTACACCAACACATATCCCACCCTATCCCCGTAACCCCACGTATTTAATCCCCCTAACACTAAGGGTCAATTTATCATAGCCAATCAACCTAACCCGCACATCTTTGGAGGAAACCGGAGCACCCGGAGGAAACCCACGCAAACACGGGGAGAATGTGCAAACTCCACACAGACAGTCACCCGAGGCCGGATTCGAACCCGGGTCCCTGGTGCTGTGAGGCAACAGTCCTGCCAGAATTTTATAAGTTTCAATGAGATCCCCTCTCATTCTTCGAAACTCCAGCGAGTACAAGCCCAATCGACCCAATCTCTCCTCATACGTCATTCCTGCCATCCCAGGTATCAGCCTGGTGAATCTTCGCTGAACTCCTTCCATGGCAAGAATATCCTTCCTCAGATAAGGCGACCAAAACTGTACACAATACTCAAGATGTGCTCTCAAGGCCCTGTACAACTGCAGCAAGACATCCTTGTTCTTGTACTCAAACCCTCTCGCTATGAAGGCCAACATACCATTTGCCTTCTTAACCGCCAGCTGCACCAGCATGCTTACCTTCAGTGACTGGTGCACAAGGATACCCAGGTCTCGTTGCACTTCCCCTTCTCCCAATCTATTGCCATTCAGATAATAATCTGCCTTCCTGTTTTTGACACCAAAGTGGATAACCTCACATTTATCCATGTTATATTGCATCTGCCATGCTTCTGCCCAATCACCCAACCTGTCCAAATCATCCTGTAGTTTCTCGGCATCCTCCTCACAGCACACACGCCCACCCAGCTTTGTGTCATCTGCAAATTTGGAGATATTACATCTAGTTCCCTTGTCTAGATCATTAATATATATTGTGAATAGCTGGGGTCCAAGGACCGATCCCTGCGGTACTCCACTAGTCACTGCCTGCCACTCGGAAAAAGACCCGTTTATTCCAACTCTTTGCTTTCTATCTGCCAACCAGTTCTCTATCCAAGTCAATACCTTGCCCCCAATCCCATGTGCCTTGACTTTACACACTAATCTCTTATGTGGGACCTTATCGAAAGCCTTCTGAAAGTCCAAATACACCACATCCACTGGTTCTCCCTTATCTATTTTACTAGTTACATCCTCAAAAAATTCCAGTAGATTAGTCAAGCACGATTTACCTTTTGTAAATCCATGTTGACTTTGTCCGATCCTGTCACTGTTTTCCAAGTGCTCTGCTATTACATCTTTTATAATGGACTCTAGCATTTCCCCACTACCGATGTCAGGCTTACCGGGCTGTAATTCCCTGTTTTCTCTCTACCACCTTTTTTGAATAGTGGGGTAACATTAGCTACCCTCCAATCCATGGGTACTGTTCCAGATTCCATCGAATGTTGGAAGATGATCAGCAATGCATCTACTATTTCTAGGGCCACCTCCTTAAGTACCCTAGGATGTAGCTTCTCAGGCCCTGGGGATTTATCGGCCTTCAATCCCATCAATTTCCCTAACACCATTTCCCTACAAATACTGATTTCTTTCAGTTCCTCCCTTTCATCAGACCCTATGTTCCCCGACATTCCGGAAGGTTATTTGTGTCCTCCTTTGTGAAGACAGAACCAAAATATGTATTTAATTGGTCTGCCATTTCTTTGTTCCCCATTATAAATTCCCCTGATTCTGACTGCAAGGGACCTACGCTTGACTTCACCAATCTTTTTCTCTTCACATATCTATAAAAGCTTTTACAGTCAGTTTTTATGTTCCCTGCAAGCTTACTCTCATACTCTATTTTCCCTTTCTTAATTAATCCCTTTGTCCTCCTTTGTTGAATCCTAAACTGCTCCCAATCCTCTGGATTACAGTCAGAAATGTTTGCTCTATATTTTCAGTCACCTGTATGAAAGCAAGCTATGAATGAATGTCCATTTGAAGCAGCAACCTTCCTTCATATGGCGAGGCAGGCCCTATATGGATAGCAAATGAAGATTTCATTCTCCACCCAGGCAAAGGAGAATACCCACTTAGAAATGCCAACTTGCTTAAAATGGAGTTGCAAGCCATAAAGGGAGGCAAAACTCTGGGTAATTCTGAATAAAAGATTGATGAATTAATTTCTAGAAGTACTAGGTCATAATGGATTGCTGGTCCTGTTTCTTTGGAGAAAGTTTGGGGGGTATTTTAACGTGGGATTGGGTGCAGTTGGGGGGTTTAATGGGCAAAAAATGGAAGCATGTCGGGAAGCCTGCTCCAACCCGCTGACTTCCGGGTTTTACTGAGGCGGGACAAGAGGCGGGCAAGCAACCTGCTCCCAGGAGGCGGATTGGCATTTTAAATATGTTAGTGAGGCTGGAAGCCTCAGATTTAACTGTGCCCGGCCAGGGTTCCTGGGCCTCGGGAAACCTGGCAGCTGCAGTGAGGCAAGGACAGCCTCGGGGAGCTCACCTTATGGGCTGGGAGGAGCAGGAGTGCTTCTTCCTAGCTCCCCAATCTCCCCCACGATCAGTCCACCCCACCCCCCCATAAAAACCTCCCCTCCCCACCCCTGCCCCCTCCCCCCCCCCCCCCACCAGATTGGGAATCAGACAATCCCGGACCTCCGGGTTTCCTGTGCGCTACCAGACCTCCCCCCGCTCCCAGCACGTCAGGAAATTTCCCCCCTTAGTGTTTAATACAAGGTTAGAACTGAAGCTAGTGGAGGAGCCTCCTGTCTCCTTCCTTCCCACGCATTGTGTAACTGTGCTTTACAATGATCTTAATCAGGAACACCATGAATTGGATGTGCTGACCTTTAACACCAAGTTCTCTGATCCAAATTCCCATTGAGCGAGACTCGATGCTAGGAGAGGAATTGTGCTTCCCTGATTTTCATTGCTCCACCATTGCCGGCGGTGCCTTCAGTCGCCTAGGTCCTCAGCTCTGGAATTCCCTCCCTAAAGCTCCCTACCTCTCTCTCCTCCTTTAACACACTCCTTAAAACTTACCTCTTTGACTCATTGCAGCACTTTTATCTTTGTGCTAGACATCAAACACACACATAGACCACGATGACCACGATTTTACTAACCTCGGCAGGTACAAGGCGGGCGATGTCGGTGACGGGTCCCAACCCTGCTGCTGGCTCCATCCCGGCCTCCGAAATGACTTTCCAATGATTGGACATGTTAAGCCCGCCCAGCGAGTTTCCTGGCCAGTTGAAGGAAGCGAGTCTGATGATGAGTCATCAACCGGTTTCCTTAAAGGGACCATGCACAAATTTAGTTTGACATTTGTGCTGTCAGTGTTCTACAGCATTGAGGTGCTGCAAACACTAACAGGCACTGCACAAAGGTACACGGCAGCACCCAGGCTGTCCCATGATTCCCTCCATATGCTTATGGAGGGAGACACAGCACACACGGAGGTTTCTTCCCTTCCCATGGACAGAAGAGACCTCCCCTGGAGACCTGGATGCACATTGCACAGGAGGGCACAAGCAGGGATGTCGTCAGGAGGACCAGGCTGCTGTGCCAGAAACCTTTCAATGATCTCAGTAGAGCATGAAACGTTACTGCAAAGCCACACTCAACCTCCTCCTGCTGTGCCACTCATCACATCCCCATCACTCTGCCTTCCCTACCCTACTCTTGCACATCCTTACTCACACCAACTTACCTTGCACCTCCACCCATCCCTCTCTATCGACATTATCACTTCCCCATCTCACTAGCCACCCCTCACACTCACCCTCATCCTAGTCTAATCATACCAACTAACAACACACAAGGGTAGGCACTTGGGTATTTTATGCAATGTTTATGTAGAGTTTCTGTTAATATGTTGTCAAACATTGAAATCTTTATTTTCAACACTTTACGTTCTTGGACAAATTTGTGTGCACCTTTGGAAGTGGCTTAGTGAGTTGCAGTGAATGGTGAGACATAACGGCAATGGTGATGAGTGTGAAAGGAATGGCTTGCGCATTGTAGGGATGCTTTATGGTGCTGGTGTGGGATGGTGCCAACCTGGCGCATCATGTGGCAGCCAGGGTGTACAGTGAAGTAAATCTGGCCATGGTGTGGCCATTCCTGGCGTCCCGGGCAGCAATGTGGTCGGGTGCTGATGCCTGTGTTCTGTGCAGCATCAGGTGATTGCAGAGAAGGTTGGTGTTGTTGTTGGTGCTGCTGGTGTGCCTGATGATGCTGGTGTTGGGGCTGATCGTGGTGGGATTCTGAGGGCCAAGGTGAGAGAGTTTCAAGGGCACTGATGCTGATGGAATAGATGGCAGGAGAAGTAGAGATGACAGAAGCGATCTGTCATTGGTGGGAGAAGTACAGGAGACTTTGGTTTATCCAGAGGTTGTATGTCCAGAAACCTCGATCTACTGGCAGAAATCAGGAGCCGTTTTGATAGGTTTTTTTTCTTCTCGTGGCTTTTTTTTCTTCTCGTGGCTTTTTTTTCAACAGTGAGGCTCTGGAAAGTCTCTCTGAAGCTATTGCTAAGCTACAGAGACGCTTCCAAGGTACGGGCCGACTGTTTAGAAGCTGTTGCTAAGCAACAGTGTTTGTTGTCAGATACGGAGATGAAAACCTCCGTATGCTTCAACATTAACGCTGGTATGTCCGGCAGTTTTGATAGATCGGCAACAGCTCGGTCCCGTCGGTGCCGGATATAACAAAGTTTCTTGTAATGAGGTCAAACTGGATATGGAGACTTGTGTAAGGACTTGCAGCATCCTGAATCTGTAGTGGAAATGCAGTTTAGAGAAGCTAGTGGTTAAGGGAACATTTCTCAATCAGCTTGACATTTGATGCTGTCAACTCATCAGCTAATTCAGTGGCCACTGACCTCCCACCTCAGCTTCTCAGATGAGGTCTAGGCACAGCGGGAAACCGGTGGGCGGCCTGTCAAATCCAAAAAGCTGGGGGAAAACCATTGATAAGCGGCTGTAAACAAGCCACTAATGATTTTAATTGCCTCCCCTGCCGCTGCCTGTCGGGTCTGCTCAGCACTGATAGACCCGACTTTGGGAAAGTCCAGTATGTGTGTTTTAACAGCGCAGCTGACCCACCACCCAGCCCGTCCGCTGAGTGCCTGCAAAATTGTGGATATACAGTGTTGTGGATAATACCCCGAGACCTATTCTGGTTGCTAGAATATTCATTTTGCCTGTGCAGTGATGCTACTCAACATTTTAGTAAAACACCTTTAAACCAACTCCAGCTTTGTGAATGGGCAGAAAACTCCCTGGTCAATTTCAATTCGCCCAGGCAAGAAATTCCCTTATAGTTGCCCCAAAACCTCATTAACAAGGTCTTAAAAACCAGCAACTGTTGGCCCTGAAAATCTTTGGTCCTGACCCCACCAGAGTTTCTGGGTTAGGGCACACACACCTTATTGAAAGGTCTTTGGCAGGCACCTGGGCCCACTACAGGAGGGCAGATGCATAGGAACAGAAGTAGGCCATTTAGCCCCTCTAGCCTGTTCCACCATTCAATAAGATTATAGCTGATTTGTATCTTAACTCCATTTACCCACCTTAGTTCTGTAACCCTTAATACCATTACCTAACAAAAATCTATCAATCTCAGTTTTGAAATTTTTAATTGACCTAGCCTCAGTAGCTTTTTGGGGGGGAGAGTTCCAAATTTCCACTACCCTTTGTGTGAAGAAGTGCTTCCTGACATCACCCCTGAATGGCCTAGCTGTAATTTTAAGATTGTGCTCCCTTTGTTCTGGACTCTCCCACCAGAGGAAATAGTTTCTCTCTGTCTACCCTATCGAAACCTTTAATCATTTTAAACACAGCAAAAATGCCAAGTCACTCTGAAGAACAGTCCCAGTTAGCTCTCTTGCTTCTTTTACCAATTAGCTGCCTTTATAAGGGAGGCAAAGGGACTTTGTGCTGACATTCTTCTGGGGTATCCAGGCCAGGACCCATGCCTGGACCCCCAGGTAGGCCCCACTTACACCACCGAACCGACCTGTACGCCGTCATTCTTCTAAGGCGCCCAAGTCTAGACACCTATGCGGACCCCACTTCCGACCTTGAACTAACCTGTACACCAGGCCACTGTATGGTGGGGAGGCTGAGGCTGAGGAAAATTCCCAGCACAGGCAATCCCTCCCCTTGGCCCTGCTCCTTCCAAAATCGTGGGCCATGTTTGAGATGGATAGAAGTTCCACCTGACCAAGGGGCTGTTAGGAATTATCTGCTGGTGGGATTCTAAGTGGAGACCGAGCATTTCTAGGTCCTGCCAGAATTCCTGACCCGACAGGTGTGTTACATTTACCTGGTACCTCAGATCTATCAATTAGCTTGAGGATTGTCAAGCTTCTTGCCTTTATCAAAAATGATCATTACCATTGGTACTCACTTTTAAGAATGGGTCAAAAACTCAGAATAGTGCTAATAACAGCATAAGTGTCCCTTATTTATTTGGTTCCTTGCTATTTTAGCAGACCCCTAAAGTGATTGTATTTTACTCTCAGTGAAAAATATAGTCAATAAAGTAAATATGTTCAACATACGTGAGCTCTGTAGGCTCTTATGGGTTCTTTAGAATGTCCTATTGCGTCAAATAATCCCAAAATTTAGATTTTTACTTCTATAGGCAACCGTATCACATATTACAGAGGGTCAGATGCTGGTTTATTCATGCCTCATCACTAGACCTGTCCACAAGATTTTAACATTTCATTCAGGAGATTCCTGGATAATTTCCTAATGGAAAACGTTTACATTTTTTGTTATATACGGTCAAATCCCTGGCCAAATCTAATAAGACAAGATACCTTCTCATATACTGAAGGAGTGAAGATGGGTGATTCCAACTCCGTCTTCCACACACCAGCCAATTCTGTCCATTTCTACTCACAGCAGTTTAATCATTACATATGCTTCAAGACATCAATTTCTCAATAAAGGTGGGATATCTTAACCTACCAAAGCCTGTAAAAAAAAAAACTTACTCTTACTTAATGCCAGCATCAAGATAATCTGGAACATGAGATTGAGAATGTTCCAAATTGACTTATTTGCTCTGAAGCCAAACACTTGGAGAGGCAGGGATTAATTAGGGCTAGCCAGCATGGCTTTGTCAAGGGAAGATCATGTCTGACCAATTTGATTGAATTCTTCGAGGGGGTGACTAGGTGTGTGGATGAGGGTAGTGCAGTGGATGTGGTTTACATGGATTTCAGTAAGGCTTTTGATGAAGTCACGCATAGGAGACTGGTCAGGAAGGTAAGAGCTCATGGGATCCAGGGTGCCTTGGCACATTGGATCCAAAACTGGCTTAGTGGCAGAAGGCAGAGGGTGATGGTGGAAGGTTGTTTTTGTGAATGGAAGCCTGTGTCCAGTGGGGTACCGCAGGGATTGGTGCTGGGTCCCTTGCTGTTTGTGGTCTACATTAATGATTTGGATGTGAATGTAAAAGGTATGATCAGTAAGTTCGCAGATGACACGAAAATTGGTGGGGTGGTAAATAGTGAGGCGGGAAGCCTCAGGCTACAGGACGATATAGATGGGTTGGTCAGAGGGGCAGAACAGTGGCAAATGGAATTTAACCCTGAAAAGTGTGAGGTGATGCATTTTGGACGGACTAACAAGGCAAGGGAATACACAATGAATGGTAAGACCCTAGGAAAGACAGAGGATCTGAGGGACCTTGGTGTGCATGTACATAGATCCCTGAAGGCAGCAGAACAGGTGGATAAGGTGGTTAAAAAGGCATATGGGATACTTGCCTTCATTAGCCGAGGCATAGAATATAAGAGCAGGGAGGTTATGATGGAGCTGTACAAAACGCTGGTTAGGCCACAGCTGGAATACTGTGTGCAGTTCTGGTCGCCACACTATAGGAAGGATGTGATTGCTTTGGAGAAGGTGCAGAGGAGATTTACCAGGATGTTACCTGGGCTGGAGTGCTTCAGCTATGAAGAAAGACTGGACAGGCTGGGGTTGTTTTCCTTGGAGCAGAGAAGGCTGAGGGGGGACCTGATTGAGGTATACAAAATTATGAGGGGCATAGATAGGGTGGATAGAAAGGAACTTTTCCCCTTAGTAGAGGGGTCAATAGCAAGGGGGCATAGAATCAAGGTAAGGGGCAGGAGGTTTAGAGGGGATCTGAGGAAAAACTTTTTCACCCAGAGGGTGGTTGGAATCTGGAACTCACTGCCTGAAAGGGTGGTAGAGGCAGGAACCCTCACAACATGCAAGAAGCATTTGGATGAGCACTTGAAATGCCATAGCATACAAGGCTACGGACCAAATGCTGGAAAATGGGATTAGATTAGACAGGGCTTGATGGCCGGCGCGGACGCGATGGGCCGAAGGGCCTCTTTCTGTGCTGTATAACTCTATGACTCTATCTGTCCATTCACTCTGGTTTCCATAAGCCTTGACACAGTTGGCAGGCAGCATTTAAAAAAAAACTGTATTTATTCATTCACGGGATGTGGGCATCGTTGGCAAGACCAGTGTTTATTGCCCATCCCTAGTTGCCCTTGCGGAGAAGGTGGTGGTGAGCCTACTTCTTGAACCGCTGCAGTCTGTGTGGTGTAAGTGCTTCAACGGTATTGCTAGTTAGGGAGTTCCAGGATTTTGACCCCGCAACGATGAAGGAACGGTGATGTAAGTCCAGGCCAGGATGGTGTGTGAGTTGGGGAACTTGGGGGTGGTGGTGCTCCCATGCGCCTGCTGCCCTTGTTATTCTAGGTGGTAGAGGTTACGGGTTTGAGAAGTGCTGTCGAAGAAGCCTTTGCGAGTTGCAGTGCACACTGCAGCCATGATGCGCCGGTGGTGGAGGTTGTGAATGTTTAAGGTAGTAGATGGGATGATGATCAAGCAGGCTGCTTTGTCCTGGATGGTGTTGAGTTTCTTGAGTGTTATTGGAGCTGCACTCATCCAGGCAAGTGGAAAGTATTCCATCACACTCCTTACTTGTGCCTTGTAGATGGTGGAAAGGCTTTGGGGCATCAGGAGGTGAGTCACTCGCTGCCGAACATCCATTCTCTGACCTGCTTTTGTAGCCACAGTATTTATGTGACTGGTCCAGTTAAGTTTCTGGTTGATGGTGGGGAATTTGACGATGGTAATGCCATTGAATGTCAAGAGGAGGCAGTTAGACTCTCTTTTGTTGGAAATAGTCATTGCCTGGCACATGTGTGGCACAATTGTTACTTGCCACTTAGCAGCCCATATCTAGAGTAGCAAGCACAGACTGCTTCATTATCTGAGGAATTGCGAATAGAACTGAACACTGTGCAAACATCCCCACTTCTGACCTTATGATGGAGGGAAGGTCATTGATGAAGCAGCTGAAGATAGTTGTGCCTAAGACAATGCCCTGAGGGACTCCAGTAGCAATAACCTGGGGCTGAGATAATTGACCGCCAACAACCACAACCATCTTCTTTTGTACTCGGTATGACTCCAGCCACTGGAGAGATCCCCCCCACCCCACCGATCTCCATTGACTTCAGCTTTACTTGGGCTGCTTGCTGCCATACTCAGACAAATGCTTCCTTGATGTCAAAGGCAGTCATTTTCACTTCACCTCTGGAATTCTAGCTTGGTTAGAGGCGTGGCTAATTCTGGAGCGCAGGCATAAAGTACTACCGCCGGGGTGTTGTCAGGGCCCATAGCCTTTGCTGTATCCAGTGCGCTCAGCCATTTCTTGAATCGAATTGGCTGAAGACTAGCATCTGTGATGGTGGGGACCTCAGGAGGAGGCCGAGATGGATCATCCACTTGGCACTTCTAGTCGAAGATGGTTGTGGATGCTTCAGCCTTGTCTTTTGCACTCATGTGCTGGGCTCCACCATCGATGAGAATGCAGATGTTCATGGAACCTCCTCCTCTCGTTTGTTGTTTAATTGTCCACCACCAGTCACGACTGGATGTGGCAGGACTTCAGAGCTTTGATCTGATCCGTTGGTTGTGGGATCAGTTAGCTCTGTCTGTAGCATGCTGCTACAGCTGTTTAGCATGCATGCAGTCCTGTGTTGTACTTTCACCAGGTGGGCCTCTCATTTTTAGGTACGCCTGGTGCTGCTCCTGGCATGCTCTTCTACGCTCCTCATTGAACCAGAATTGGTCGCCTGGCTTGGTGGTAATGGTAGAGTGAGGATAATGCTGGACCATGAGGTTACTGATTGTGGTGGAATACAATTCTGCTGCTGCTGATGGCCCACAGCGCCTCATGGATGCCCAGCTTTGAGCTGCTAGATCTGTTCTGAATCTAGCCCATTTAGCACGGTGGTAGTGCCACACAACATGATGGAGGGTGTCCTCAGTGTGAAGATGGACTTTGTCCCCACGAGGACTGTGTGGTAGTCACTCCTACCAATACTGTCATGGACAGATGCACCTGTGACAGGTGGATTGGTGAGGATGAGGTCAAGTAGGTTTTTCTCTCGTGTTGGTTCTCTCACCACCTGCCGCAGGCCCAGTCTGGCAGCTATGTCTTTCAGGACTGGGCCAGCTCGGTCGGTAGTGGTGCTACCGAGCCACTCTTGGTGATGGACATTGAAGTTCCCCACTCAGTACATTCTGTTCCCTTGCTACCATTAGTGCTTCTTCCAAGTGGTGTTCAACATGGAGGAGTACTGATTCATCAGCTGAGAGAGGGCAGTAGGTGGTTGTGGTAAACCACTTTTATCGTTCACTATCATTACACTATAGTTATCACTGTTATATCGTTACTCTATGGTTATCACTGTTCACACTGTTGTATCACTATATGAGGTCGCCTCTTGTCACGCTGTTATACCTGGGCTGACCACTGCTGACTCCGCCCATGGCTCCACCTACCTGCCCAGGTATAAAGGTGGTCGACTGGCTGGCATTCCTCCTTGTTGGATCTGATCACCCACGAGGGTGGGCTCTGTTATTTAGCCAATAAAAACCTATAGTTACTTTCTTAACTCGTCGCTTTTCATTGGATGAATTGATAGGTATATCAATTTTATTGGCTAAATAACAGGTGGGGGTCGATAGGTATATCAGTGGTAATCAGCAGAAGGTTTCCTTGCCTATGTTTAACCTGAAGCCATGAGACCCTTGCTAGGGTCTGGAGTCAATATTGAGGACTCCCAGGGCCACTCCCTCCTAACTGTATACCACTGTGCCACCACCTCTGCCGGTGGGACAGGACATACCCAGGGATGGTGATGGAGGGGTCTGGGATGTTAGCTGAAAGGTCTGATTCTGTGACTATGACTATATCAGGCTGTTGCTTAACTAGTCTGTGGGACAGCTCTCCCAATTTTGGCACAAGTCCCCAAATGTTACTTAGGAGGACTTTGCAGGGTTGACTGGGCCTTTGTCTTATTCGAATCCAATGCCTAGGTCGAAGCCGAGCAGGCCATCTGGTTTTATTGTTATTATACTTCTTTGTAGCGGTTTTAGATACAACTGAGTGGCTTGCTAGGTCATTTCAGAGGGCACTTAGAGTAAATCACATTGCTGTGGGTCTGGAGTCACATAAAGGCCAGACTGGGCAGGTTTTCTTCCCTATAGGACATTAGTGAACTAGTTGGGTTTTTATGACAATCCGATAGTTTCATGGTCACCATTACTGATACTAGATTTTTATTCCAGATTTATTTAATATTTACTGAAAATAAATTAACAAACTGCCATGGTGAGGTTTGAGCTAATTCTCCAGATTGTTAGTCCAGCTCTTTGGATTACTAGCCCAATAACATAATCACTACACTACCATACCCAATGCAAGTATTTCTGCGAGTCAGCTCACTTTCATCTTTTCTTGTAAGTGTTGATATCTACATGCGATAGCACTGATTGACGGAGACTGTTCAAACAGAAGGGTAGCTAGTTTACTTGAATAGGCCTTTGAGAACCTGAGCACCTGTGTCAGCAAGAACTTGAAGCTTTCTTATGTTTAACCTTGAATTAGGTTGCTCAACATTGACAGAACTTTTGGGACTGGCCTTGGATTTCAACTGACTTTTCAATAAATACAATTCTGAAGAATTTTCACTTCTGAGCAGTGGTGTGACACATGTTTTCAACCATTTCATAAGAACATAAGAAATAGGAGCAGGAGTAGGCCATACGGCCCCTCGAGCCTGCTCTGCCATTCAATAAGATCATGGCTGGTCTTCGACCTCAACTTCACCTTCCTGCACTTTCCCATATCCCTTGATTCCCTTAATCTCCAAAAATCTATCGATCTCTGTCTTGAATATATTTAACGACTGAGAATCCACAGCTCTCTGGGGTAGAGAATTCCAAAGATTCACAACCCTCTGAGTGAAGAAATTTCTTCTTCTCCTCAGTCCTAAATGGCCGACCCCTTATTCTGAGACTGTGACCCCTAGTTTTGGACTTTCCAGCTAGGGAAAACAGCCTCTCAGCATCTACCCTGTCAAGCCCTTTCAGAATCTTATATGTTCCAAAGTCCAGAGAGTATAGAATCATAGAAATTTACGGCACAGAAGGAGGCCATTCGACCCATTGTGTCTGTACCGGCCGAAAAAGAGCTATCCAGCCTAATCCCACTTTCCAGCTCTTGGTCCGTAGCCCTTTAGGTTACGGTATTTCAAGTGCATATCCAAGTAATTGATTTGACGTCAGAGAAATTAATTATTATGGTGCCCTGAAGAAATTATTCATTCACACTACACGCACATGGAATAAGTTTAAAAAAATCTTTTCTCACCAATTTTCTTTCCTCCCCTCCTCTTCTGACGATGTTGACTCCCCTTGGAGCACAGTTCAACTAGCATTGGTATCTTGCTGTTACTCAAGTGTGAACCTCGTTGGTGAATCTTGGTGAATTTGATTGTGAGCACATCACAGCTGCGCCCAAGCCTGTATACACATGCACACATCGGGAACGGGTTGCTGGATGGCAATCAGCTGCTTCTCTCCCACCCCTGCACCTCCCAGCTCACTATCTGCTCATGGGCTGTTGCAACCAATTGTAGCATTCCTTCCCCTACCCAGGCTGAGTTCAGCTAACTTAGCATAAATTGCCTCTCAAACCCGGGGCCTTCCTAGTCAGCACACCTCAGCTACTTGCTGTGTGACCCAGCGGAGAGATACCATGGAATGACTTAAGTTCAAGTACAGGTAGGATATAAATCTGTCTTTTCAAAATATCAGAATATATCGGTCACAAATTAAGCAGAGTAAAATCGAATTCAATTTAAAACTTTATCCTACTAAAATAAACTATAAAGAATTGTAAAATGTAAATACAGAAAACTAGTTGGCCTCTAACGTGATGCCTATCATTTGATTGACTATGAATAGTATAGGCCCATTCTACACAATCTCTCCTCATAGGAGAACCCGCTCATCCCATGAGTCAACCTAAGAAAGACTTGCATTTATATTGTGCCTTTCACAACCACCGGACGTCTCAAAGCACTTTACAGTCAATTAAGTACTTTTGAAGTGTAGTCACTTTTGTAATGTGGGAAACACAACAGCCTGTTTGCGCACAGCAAGGTCCCACAAACAGCAATGTGATAATGACCAGATTATCTGTTTTTGTTATGTTGGTTGAGGGATAAATATTGGCCAGGACACCGAGGACAACTCGCCTACTCTTCTTCGAAATAGTGCCATGGTGTGGCAGAGCCACTGAGGGACTCTGAACAACTGTACATAATTCCCTTTAACGAGGTGTTAGCTGCAGACTAAATCTGTACCATTGTATATACTGTTTGCATGTACAGTGCGCGGTCCCTTTAAGAGCGTGGGCAAACGCGATGATGTCATGCCGCTAATCACGTGATCACCCAAACGCGGGAAAAATGTGATGACGTCATGACGCCATCCACGGGACCACCCAGGCAGTCCTCGTGGAGCCTCCGGCCTGTTAAGACCTGTATTCATAGTTCTCTTGCATCCATCTGTTTAAACTCGTTAGTTTGACATTAAAAAGAGGCAAGGATTAATCAGGGATAGTCAGCATGGCTTTGTCAAGGGAAGATCATGTCTGACCAATTTGATTGAATTTTCGAGGGGGTGACTAGGTGTGTGGATGAGGGTAGTGCAGTGGATGTGGTATACATGGATTTCAGTAAGGCTTTCGATAAAGTCCCGCATAGGAGACTGGTCAAGAAGGTAAGAGCCCATGGGATCCAGGGTGCCTTGGCACAGTGGATCCAAAACTGGCTTAGTGGCAGAGGGTGATGGTGGAAGGTTTTTGTGACTGGAAGCCTGTGTCCAGTGGGGTACCGCAGGGATTGGTGCTGGGTCCCTTGCTGTTTGTGGTCTACATTAATGATTTGGATGTGAATGTAAAAGGTATGATCAGTAAGTTCGCAGATGACACGAAAATTGGTGGGGTGGTAAATAGCAAGGAGGAAAGCCTCAGGCTACAGGACGATACAGATGGGTTGGTCAGATGGGCAGAACAGTGGCAAATGGAATTTAACCCTGAAAAGTGAGAGGTGATGCATTTTGGAGGGACTAACAAGGCAAGGGAATACACAATGAATGGTAAGACCCTAGGAAAGACAGAGGATCAGAGGGACCTTGGTGTGCATGTACATAGATCCCTGAAGACGGCACAACAGGTGGATAAGGTGGTTAAAAAGGCATATGGGATACTTGCCTTCATTAGCCGAGGCATAGAATATAAGAGCAGGGAGGTTATGCTGGAGCTGTACAAAACGCTGGTTAGGCCACAGCTGGAATACTGTGTGCAGTTCTGGTCGCCACACTATAGGAAGGATGTGATTGCTTTGGAGAAGGTGCAGAGGAGATTTACCAGGATGTTACCTGGGCTGGAGCGCTTCAGCTATGAAGAAAGACTGGACAGGCTGGGGTTGTTTTCCTTGGAGCAGAGAAGGCTGAGGGGGGACCTGATTGAGGTATACAAAATTATGAGGGGCATAGATAAGGTAGATAGAAAGGAACTTTTTCCCTTAGTAGAGGGGTAAATAACAAGGGGGCATAGATTCAAGGTAAGGGGCAGAAGGTTTAGAGGGGATTTGAGGAAGAACTTTTTCACCCAGAGGGTGGTTGGAGTCTGGAACTCACTGCCTGAAAGGGTGGTAGAGGCAGGAACCCTCACAACATTCAAGAAGCATTTGGATGAGCACTTGAAATGCCATAGCATACAAGGCTACGGACCCAATGCTGGAAAATGGGATTAGATTAGACAGGGCTTGATGGCTGGCGCGGACGCGATGGGCTGAAGGGCCTCTTTCTGTGCTGTATAACTCTATGACTCTAAAAACCTTTTTGATTGATTGCCTGCATCGAACTCAATCTCTAGATGGGAATTTGACCATTCCTACATTGGTGACCCCGACTTTTGTGAACGGATTTCGCAAAAGGAACACAGCATGGAGGCAAACGCCATTTCGTTGAAGCTGCCGCAGTTCTGGGAGTGACAAGCGACCTCGTGGTTCATCCAAGTTGAAGCCCAGTTCGCCCTGAGAGGCATCGTTGAGGATCAGACCCGATACTTATACGACGTGGTCTCCACACTCGACGGCTCTACCGCCTCGTGGATCGTCAGTCTTCTCGGGAACCCCCCAGCGGACCGCAAGTATGAGACCCTCAAGGCACGGTTGCTACAAGTTTTTGGGCTCACGAAATCAGAGCGCGCCCGTCGGCTGCTCGCTACGCCCGGGATCGGGGACTCCAAACCTTCCGAGCTGATAAGCCAAATGCTCACACTCCTCGGCTCCGAACAGGAATGCTTTCTCTTCAGCGAGTTATTCCTCAGCCAATTACCGGAGCAAGTGCAAGCGGCCTTGGCGAGATCCAAGGTCGAAGACTGCGCAGCGCTCGCTGCCGCGGCAGACAAAGTATTCGCAGTTACGCAACAGCACTGCGCTGCCACGAGGTGCCCATCCCCCACAGACGCCGCCCCAGCTCCTCAGCCCGCTGGGCTGTGCTTCTACCACGCGCGGTTTGGCGTGAAGGCGAGATGTTGCCGCCCTCCCTGCAGCTTCTCTCAAAAAAAAAATTAACAAAAAACAACTCCGTCCAATGAAGAACGGGTCTAACGGGTGCCCCGCGGCCGCGAAGGCAATCGGCAATGCAGGCAAGCTGCTCTTCATCACAGATACCCTCTCCGGTCGTCGGTTCCTGTGTGACACCGGAGCGCAGTGCAGCATTCTACTCGCATCAGCTCTTGATGTACAGGCTGGGAGGCATGGCCTCCCCCTCGAAGCGGCTAATGGTGGAGCTATTCGGACCTTCGGCAGACAGCGGGTCCAGGTGTGCTTCGGCGGCCAGTGGTTTTTCTGGGAATTCATTACGGCCAAGGTGTCGCAAGCCATTCTCAGTGCAGATTTCCTGTGCGCCAACGACCTCCTGGTCAATGTAAGGAACCGGCGGCTGATCAATGCGGCCACGTTGCACTCTATCCCTTGCCACCGTAGTAACACCATGTCGCGCACCGTCTCCTGCGCTTTCCCGACTCCGAATGAGTTCGCTCGCCTGCTAGGCGAATTTCCAGACCTGACCAGGCCCACGTTCTCCTCCATGGCCACGAAACATGGTGTGGAACACCACATCACCACCACCGGCCCCCCAGTCCACGCGCGGGCCCGGCGCCTCGAACCTGGCAAGCTAGCGGTCGCGAAGGCGGAGTTCGCAACAGTGGAACGCTTAGGGATTATTCGCAGGTCGAATAGTCCCTGGTCTTCGCCTCTTCACATCGTTCCGAAACCTGTCGGCGGATGGCGGCCCTGCGGCGACTATCGGCGCCTAAACGACGCCACCACTCCTGATCGATACCCGATCCCCCACACCCAGGATTTCTCTGCCCATTTGGCAAGAAACACCGTTTTTTCCAAGGTTGACCTTGTCCGAGGCTACCACCAGGTCCCGGTGCACCCGCAAGACGTCCAGAAGACCGCAGTTATCACCCCTTTCGGTCTCTTTGAATTTTTAAGGATGCTGTTTGGGTTGAAGAATGCCGCCCAGGCTTTCCAGCGCCTCATGGACTCCGTGCTGCGGGACCTCAAGTTCCTTTTCGTCTACTTAGACGATATCCTCATTGCCAGTCCTAATAAGGAGGAACACATCTCTCACCTCCGCACCCTCTTTCGACGCCTCAGCCAACACGGCCTGATTATCAACCCAGCCAAGTGTCAGTTTGGTCTGCACCAAATTGATTTCCTGGGACATCGCATTACCTCGGAGGGAGCGGTTCCTTTGCAAGCGAAGGTAGAGGCAGTGACAGCCTTTCCACGCCCACAGAACATAAAGGCCCTGCAGGAGTTCCTCGGCATGGTAAATTTTTACCACCGTTTCGTGCCTAAGGCAGCACTGCTCATGCAGCCCCTGTACGAGGCCCTCAAGGGCAAGTCTGGCAAGGATCCGGTAGGCTGGATGGTTGAATTGGACTGGGCATTCACCGACACCAAGAGCGCCTTAGCCAACGCGACCATGCTGGCGCATCCGCTACCAGGAGCCACCATCGCCCTCACCACTGACACGTCAGATTACGCAATCGGCGCCGTTCAGGAGCAGTGGGTGAACGGGACGTGGCAGCCGTTGGCATTCTTCAGCCGTCAACTGCGGCGTAACGAGCGGGCGTACAGTACTTTCGGCAGGGAGTTACTAGCCCTTTTTCTGGCCATCCGCCATTTACGGTTCTTGTTGGAAGGACGTCCTTTCACCGCCTTCGTCGACCATAAGCCACTGACCTTTGCCATGGCCAAGACCGCCGACCCGTGGTCATCTCGACAACAACGTCAGCTGACATACATCTCCGAATTTACCACAGATATTCAGCATGTGGCCGGTAAAGACAACCTGGTGGCAGATTGCCTCTCCCGCGCGACCATGCAGGCGGTCCAGCTGGGCATCGACTACGCCCTCATGGCAACAGACCAAGTCTCAGACTCAGAAGTGCAGGCTTACCGCACCAACACCACTAGCCTCCAGTTGGCCGACGTCAGGTTCCATTCAGCTGGTACCACGTTGCTGTGTGACGTCTCCGTTCGGGACCCTCGCCCTATTGTGCCGGTCGCCTGGCGCCGCAAGGTGTTTGACGCCATACATGGGTTGTCACACCCAGGAATGAAGGCTTCTCAGAAGCTAATGTCATCTAAGTTCGTTTGGCGGAGCATGCATAAAGATGTCCGCGACTGGGCCAACACCTGCGTGGTCTGCCAAAAGGCCAAGGTGCAGCGCCACATCAAGGCTCCATTGGCCACCTTTGCAGTTCCTGAGCGTCGGTTTGACCATGTTAATGTGGACCTGATAGGACCACTTCCACCTTCCCATGGTTTTACGCACATCCTGACCATAGTAGATTGCACCACCAGATGGCCAGAGGCGGTTCCCCTGTCATCTACTACTTCGGCAGACGTGGCCAGGGCATTCATCTCTTCATGGGTCGCCCGTTTTGGAGTGCCTGCTGACATCTCTTCGGACCGGGGACCGCAGTTTTCCTCTGAGCTCTGGAATGCGGTGGCTCAAGGACTCGGTGTCAAATTACACCGCACCACAGCCTACCACCCACAAGCAAACGGTCTGTGCGAACGTTTTCACAGATCGCTTAAGGCTGCACTGAGGGCCAGCCTCCAGGATGCTGGATGGGCAGACAAGCTGCTGTGGGTCATGTTGGGCCTTCGCACGGCCCCCAAGGTAGATCTTTGCTCTTCCGCGGCAGAGCTCGTTTATGGTCAGCCGCTGCGAGTGCCAGGGGATTTCCTGCCAACACCAACGGAGCCATGGTCCGCCTCACGTCAGCTTATCAGCCACTAGGAAGCAGCCAGATGTTTCGCATCGGTTCCCACATCACATCATGGGTTTCAGGGCTCTCACGTTCCGGCAGATCTGAAACAAGCTGACTACGTGTTCATCCGCCACGGTGCTCACCAGGATCCGCTCAAGGCCCCATACACTGGTCATTTCCGCATGTTAGAGGCAGGAGACAAAACCTTCAAGGTGGATGTCGGTGGTAAACCGGACCACATTTCGGTCGACCGTTTGAAGCCAGCACACCTGGACCTTGACCGTCCCGTCGAGACCGCACAGCCACCGAGACGAGGTCGGCCGCCCACCGTCGTCACGCCAGAACAAGTGCAACCACCTGTCAGACCGCCCACCGTCCAACAGCTTCCACTTCGAGAATACAGGAGTCGGTCTGACAGACCCCCTCACCGTTTGACTTTTTCCGTTAAAGACAATTCTGGGGGGGCGCATGTGGCAGAGCCACTGAGGGACTCTGAACAACTGTACATAATTCCCTTTAACGAGGTGTTAGCTGCAGACTAAATTTGTACCATTGTATATACTGTTTGCATGTACAGTGCGCGGTCCCTTTAAGAGCGCGGGCAAACGCGATGACGTCATGCCGCTAATCGCGTGATCACCCAAACGCGGGAAAAACGTGATGACGTCATGATGCCATCCATGGGACCGCCCAGGCAGTCCTCGTGGAGCCTCCGACCTGTTAAGACCTGTATTCATAGTTCTCTTGCATCCATCTGTTTAAACTCATTAGTTTGACATTAAAAACCTTTTTGATTGATTGCCTGCGTCGAACTCAATCTCTAGATAGGAATTTGACCATTCGTACAATGGGATTTTTTACGTCCACCTGAGAGAGCAGACGGGGCCATGGTTTAACGTCCCATCCAAAAGACAGCACCTCCGACAGTGCAGCACTCCCTCAGCACTGCACTGGAGTGTCAGCCTAGCTTTATATGCTCAAGTTCCTGGAGTGGGACTTGAACCCACAACCTTCTGACGCAGAAGCGAATGTGCTACCAACTGAGCCACAGCTGACACTTGAGTGAATCTAGTGAACCTTCATTGCACCCCCTAAGGCAAGTATATCCTCCCTTAGGTACGGAGACCAAAACTGTACACAGTACTCCAGGTGTGGTCTCACCAAGGCCCTGTACAATTGTAGTAAGACATCCTTACTCTTATACTCCAACCTCCTTGCAATAAAGGCCAACATACCATTTGCCTTCCTAATTGCTTGCTGTACCTGCATGTTAACTTTCTATGTTTCATGTACAAGGACACCCAAACCTCTCTGAACACCAACATTTAATAGTTTCTCACCATTTAAAAATGTATTCTGTTTTTCTATTCTTCCTACCAAAGTGAATAACCTCACAGGAGAAGGAATAACTGGGTTGAGCTTGAAGTTAGAAATGGGATTGATACTTCCTCATTCTCACTGAGAATTCTCACAATTCTTTTGTACTTGAGCACCTAATCCAGGCTGACACTTCAGTGCAGTACTGAGGGAGTGCTGCACTGCCAGAGGTGCCGTCTTTCAGACAAGATGTTAAACCAAGGCCCCGTCTGCCCTCTTAGACAGATGTAAAAGATCGCATTGCACTATTCAAAGAAGAGCTGGGGAATTCGCCCCTGTGTACTGGCCAATATTTATCCCTCAATCAACATCACGAAACAAAGGGTTTGACTTGAAACGTTGACTCTATTTTCTCTCCACGGATGTTGCCTGGCCTGCTGAGTTTTTCCAGCACTTTCTGTTGTTATCACGAAACAAATAGATTATCTGGTCATTATCTTATTTCTGTTTGTGGGAAATTGGCTACCGTGTTTCCTACAATACAAGAGTGACTACACGTTAAAAGTACTTAATTGGCTGTAAAGCGCTTTGGAACATCCTGTGGTCGTAAAGGCGCGATATAATTGCAAGTCCTTTCCTTTGTACCTCATATATGGTGTGTTTTACGTAACTAAGCTTAGTTCAATGTAATTCTCCATCCTCAGCTGCTAGAGTATTATTTTAGCTCTGCTTTAAAGTCAGAACAGCAGAGAGCTCGCTGATGAACCGACTGTCATGTTAACCATTTTGTATTAATATTTCATTATATTCGCACATTCCTTTTTTAAATGACCATGTTTTCTAACATAATATGTCCCTTTAGATCAATGCAATTTGAAATTGGAACAAAATTATTCAGATGTTTTAAAAAAAAGTTGTTGTTAAAAATTAAAATGTTCAGAATGTTATTTTGATTTACATTACAAACACCAAACACAGGGCATTAATATTTCATGACATTAATTTATTTTTATAATAGGCGCATTCGGTCAGCTCAGACCAAATATGCTCTGAATATGTTGGCCTGGATTTGCCTCAAGGAAACTGCCTGTTTCTGGGCAATTTAGAGATGGGCTGGCAAGTTAAAGGGGGTGGAGAGGCCCACTGCTGAAACTCCACCGCTAACAATGGCCACCCCGATTTCCCTCCCATGACCCCGCTGTGATCCTGATCTCATCAGAAGCGCACTCCTCCACATTTTAATGGAGCAGGCGGTGTGGCCAAGCGTCCCCCAAGGTTTTCCTGTGTTTCTGCCCACTTACCGCCCCTGAAAACCACCACCATTGTAAAGGTAGCGGTGACGAGTCTGTGTGGTGGCTAACATGTGGGAAGAAATTGGGAAGGTGAAAGGTCACACGGGAGTGCAATTATGCAACTTTATTTTGGCTGGGAGCCACTTCTGCTATATTGAAGTTGCAGTTTAGGGAAACACGCTTGGAAAATAAAGGGACACTGCATATAAAGCAATGGAGTTCTTCTGGGGATTCCATTATTTCTGTGCTTTGAAACTAATGAGAACATGGAGGAGGAAAGAAAGGAAGCCATGTATCCATGCAACTAGGTCTACAGGCCATTGTGGACCTATCTGGATTTTTCTGAGAGGCGGTGTCTGGGAAGGTTGCGTTTTACCCATCAGACTGGCACAGAGATATGTCAGCTGTTGGCGCCTAACTTGCTGCCTCGTTCCACCAGGGGCTCTGCCTTGAAAGTGACAACAGCACTTTCATTTTGTGCATCTGACTGCTTCCAGGCAGCCTCTGGTGACATTAGTCACATCAGCCACAGTTTATCATTGTATTAGACACATTACAGATGCCCTTTTTCAGGCACACCTATGAATTCATTCCGTTCCACGTAGAGAGAGAGAGAGCGATCAACTTCTTCCGAGTGGCTGGATTCCCAAAAGTGCACATGACTTCCAGCCAAAGCAGTGTTGCGGAATCACACTCCCGTGTGACCTTTCACCTTCCCAATCTTTTCCCATGTGTGGGCCACCACACAGGCTCAGGGTACCATTAATCCTACTCATGTGGTTATATTTGCACCCTCTGAAAGCCCATCAACTTCATGAACAGGAAGGAATTTCATTTCCTCAATGTCCAGATCATTATGCATGTCAATGCAAGCTACCTCAGTTGTAGCCATGGTGCGTTTATTCTCAGGCAATCCAGGACATCTGCACTGTTCATCAACAGCAATTGGACAGTGTGGCTAATAGGAAACCAAGAGTACCTGATTGAGCCTTAGCTGTTGACACCTTTTCGGAATCCAAAGACAGAAGCCAAAAACAGGTTCACTGAGAAGGAAGCGACATCTGCACCCACCCCTTGCAGCCCACTCATGCTGGAAATAGGCTCAATTGGGCTAATGCTCTACATTTAGTCCTAATTAAGTCCTGAAAACCCTGGGCTAGGGTGCTCTTTCGGCCAGCTATGGAAGCAGTCATATTGCCACTCGGAAAGCAGCAAACTGCCTCGTCCTGATGTCTTGAGGCTCCTGGACATCCATAGTCACCAGGGTGTTCATCATGTCATGCTGTACCTCCTGCACTATATTGTACATGTGGACAGTGGAGTCCTCCAATTTTTCCACCATTTGTATCACACGAGAGGAGACGGTGTATACTGCCTGCACGTGAGATCTACGCTCCCAAATTATAGCCCTTTTAAGGTCTGGCCCCTGGGATCTTGGTCTCCCTCCAGGGAGAGACAGCTGTTTCCTCACCATTGCTTCCCAGCTCCTCCTGCTCATGCTGCTCGTTTTTTTACCCAATGTCAGTTGCATTCCTTGGCGATCAGGTCAGGACCCAATATACCTGGCTCCATTCTAGTGCCCAGCCTTTCCAGAGGACTCCCACTGAAGTTACAGCAGGAGTATTCAGGAGCAGCAGTGGATTTTTAGGACCTGTTTATCAGATTTGTAAACAGGAGAGCACAATGACAACACCCCCTCCCTCCATGACAGGCGGTATAGGGTTAGGGGGCAATGTTCCTGTTAAGTTGCGCGGCCGCACCACCATCTGAAGGTCCCGCGCAGGCCACTTACCGGCTTTACAATGGAAAAACCGCGCATGCGCGGAAATTTGAATGAGCCACGCAGCCCGTTAAAGGGGCCACACACCCAAATTTTTTTTAAAGGGAACATAGCTCGGGGGGTGATTAAAATATCAGGGTCACACAACCCGACTCCAGCCTGACCCCATTCCCGGCCATTTAACTTTTTAATACCCCAAATCAAGCTATCGACAAGACTTCCGCAAAACGTAGGCAGGGGGCCTCGCTAACATCCAAAAGTCATGGCCCGATGATATTAATGGCGACGCGAGGTAAACATAACTGCCCGCGCTGTCAGATCCGAGGCGGCAGGTGCCGGCTGCCTAAGGTAATTTTTAAAGAGCTGCTCCTTTTAGAACTCCTTGTGAGCCAGAGGAGCAGGAGTGCTCCTTCCCAGGCCCCGCAAGGAGTACTTAGGCTTCCCCAGCCCTGATCACTGATCATCTGTCAAGATGCCAGATCCGACCTTCCTCCTTCTGATCGCTGCCCTACTGCCTGACTGAGCCAGCCTAAAAATAAAGGGGCAAAAAGAAACAGCGATAAGAGCTGTCCTCCTACCATCTCCCAATCACTGCTTGGATTCTTCACACCTTCTCCCGATCATGCCTAGAGGCTTCACCACCAACCCCCCACCCCCCCGCACTGACTGCCCGCGCCCATTGAATCTGATGCAGGCAGCACACCAACTTCGTGCTGCCTGCTCATTTAAATGATTTTAACGTCCAGCCAGTGCTAACCGTGCTGTTCATTGGCTGAATTCATCAGCAGAGGGCTAATATCGTGAGAGGCTAGCACCAGTTAAAGCTAGCCTGCACTGCTTAAAGCTAGCCTACACCTCTTAAGGGGAGGTGCATTGTGGCTGGAGCAGTTGTGTTTGATGAGATTCTGACCTGGGAAAGAGTGAGGAATGGCATAGCAGGGGAGAGAGTGGGATCCAAGGTTCTCGGATGCTGCACTGGAGGTCTTGATGGAAGCGGTGGAAAGGAGGAGAGATGTCCTATATCTGCAGGGGGTAAGGAGGCCCTCCAGACACACGGTCAGAAGGCAGTGGGAGCAGATAAACATGGAGGTCAATGCCAGGAGCCATGCCCTGAAGACATGGATACAGTGCCGCAAGAAGTTCAATGAGCTCACGAGTGGTCAAGGTCAGTGAATGCATCTACAAATGCCATATCCTACCAACTGCAAGAGTAACCTCAGACACTGCTCAAATCAGCACAACCTTACCCTTGTGCCTTTCTCCTTTCAGATACCCAAGAATTGCAACCTGGCCAGGCAGTGGAGGAACAACAATAAGACAGTGATGATGAAGATGCACCATCACTCGATTTCACACATGGAGCCACCTGCTCAGATACTGACACAGGATAGATTAGAGGCGGGATTTACATGTGGTGAGACACGGGGCACGACAGGGCAGGGGGCAAGGACAGCGCCGGTGCCAGTTTGTTGGACGGTGAGGTCGCACACGAGTTGTGCTGCGGAGGACTCAGATGAGGGCTTCAATGTGGCAAGCTACAAAAGAAGGCAGATGGGTATGCACAACAAAATGCTTGGTAAATTGGGAAGCCTACTAGAAACCCTGTGGTCAATATCAAGGAGCATGGAGGAGTCCGGCACCAACTTGGCACAGGGCTTTGTGCAGAGCTTGGAGCCCATCCTTTCCAGCATGGAAGTGGTGGCCAACTCCATCAACACACTTGTGGACCCAACCATGATGCAGTGTCTGATGGTCAATGCCTCAGCTTCCATTGCAGCACAAGCAGCAGCCACCCAACATCTGGATGCTGCAGTGCAAGTTCAGACTGCTGTCATACAAGGTCTGTTTTCTGCCGTGCAAGTTCAGACTACTGCCATTATAGCTGCAGATATCAGTGTTCAAAGAGGCTTGCAGGGTGTCACAGGAGCCCAGCAATCTTTCCTCCAACATAGGGTCAGAAGTGAAGATGTTCGCTGATGATTGCACAGTGTTCAGTGCCATTCCCAACTGCTCAATTAAGGAAGCTTACCATGCCCTCGTACAGCAAGACCTGAATGACATTCAGATTTGGGCTGATAAGTGGCAAGTAATATTCGCGCCAGGCAATGACCATCTCCAACAAGCGAGAGTCTTACCACCACTCCTTGACATTCAACGGGATTACCATCACCGAATCCCCCACCATCAATATCCTGGGGTCACCATTGACCAGAAACTTAACTGGACCAGCCACATAAATACTGTGGCAACAAGAGCAGGTCAGAGGCTGGGTATTCTGCGGCGAGTGTCTCGCCTCCTGACTCCCCAAAGCCATCTACAAGGCACAAGTAAGGAGTGTGATGGAATACTCTCCACTTGCCTGGTTGAGTGCAGCTCCAACAACACTCAAGGCGCTCAAGATCATCTAGGACAAAGCAGCCTGTTTGATTGGCACCCCATCCACCACCTTAAACATTCACTCCCTCTACCACTGGCGCACCATGGCAGCAATGTGTACCATCTACAAGATGCACTGCAGCAACTCGCCAAGGCTTGTTCGGCAGCACCTCCCAAACCCGCGACCTCTCCCACCTAGAAGGACAAGGGCAGCAGGCGCATGGGAACACCACCACCTCCAAGTTCCCCTCCAAGTCACACACCATCCTGACTTGGAAATATATCACCGATCCTTCATCGTCGCTGGGTCAAAATCCTGGAACTCCCTACCTAACAGCACTGTGGGAGTACCTTCACCAAACGGACTGCAATGGTTCAAGAAGGCAGCTCACCACCACCTTCAACGGCAATTAGGGATGGGCAATAAATGTTGGCCTGGCCAGCGATGACCACATCCCGTGAACGAATAAAAGAAAAATGTGCGTGTGATACCAACGCCATTTTGGAGCTAAAACAGCACTCGTAGCACTGGAAAAGTGTGTACTAAGGTTCTGAATCTTGCACCTATTGTTTTTAGGCAGATCTTCCAGTCAATTAGAAGTCTGGCTAGTTTTCTCTTTTTTTTTAAGTGTAACTCCTGGGTGTAAAAATTCCGATGCGCTGCTCCTTTGGTATGCTGTCACAGTTAATGGTTAGAAAATCCAAGGTGGAGTAACCAGTGATCCCAGCCCAACTTGCCTGCTCCAGGGAAGGGGAGCTGCTGGGTTCACCGTCATAAAGAAGCTTAAAGTGTTACCAGCTGCCCCTTTGTAAGGGCGCCCACAGTTAAATGATTTTTGAAATATTGGCCCTTTTTCTTAGTAGGGGGTCAAGGCCACAATCCCAGTTTGGACCTCCAGGTAGAGCCCTGTGTGTGCCCGTCAGTGTTTCTCCACCGACCCCACGCTGGGTCCCGCTGAGGACCGGAGATGCGGGAACTGCTGACGCTGGCAGTCTACCCCATGGCTGCACCACCCTCTGATGTCGCTGGCTTTGTAATGGATAGGCAGCCGCTTCAGCCTCACAAGGCTTTGTGAAATTCCCGAGTAAGGTTGGGTCCTGGTTCGGGTTTGCCAAACCTCCAGGGTTGGCCTGGTGTCGCCAGGAGTTAAAGATCAATCTCCAGGACAGTGCTGCGAGCAGCCCAGGAGATAAATCATTGGGCCAATTAATTATAAAAGTATTGGATGCCGGATAAAAAGGCTGTTCAACTAATAGTCAAGCATCATCCAGTTGGGTAATTAAGAGCCTCTTTGCTTGCTAGTCGGTGTGGGAAGGCGGTGCGTTGCGAGGATGGGCGTGTCGGGCGACCAATGGCGTGAGCGTGAGGGTGGAGTGGTTGGAGGTGGGAGGTCATGTGATGAAACCTACTGGAATACATCCAACCACAGTTGGCAACCCTAGTCCTGGTCTAATGCCTGGCCCTCCTGCGCACTCCCACCCCAGTTATGGTGCAAGTGCGCCAGAAGGGCCAAACGTTTTTGACTCCAATGTCTGACTACAGGAGATAAATATAAGACAATAAACCCAGAAGAAAATATCAGTATTTGTCATACAGAGGAGAAAGCCATTTACCAATTAGTTCTTTTCCTTACTTTATTCACTTTTATTCCTAATTTTGAGTTTACATAAATGTGTTCTAATTCCAGCATCCTATTCCCTATCACTCTGACAATGTTGGGGTTTCGGACAAAGTATGCTTCTTAGCAAATTAATTATGCGTTTCCTGGTATTCTGCTGTTTAACCTCGCAGAACACCATCATTGCAGATGTAGGATGTAAGGAAAACATTCATAGGCTGCAAGCGGAAAAGGAAATCCAGCACTCCAAGTGTTTCCGCCAGCATTTGGCAGCATTTCTCTTAATGCATGTTTAATTTGAAGTTCTTTTCACGGGGGTAACCACTTATGCTAAACATCTGCTGTGCACCATGAGCAGCCTTGGGCTGCTTCTCTCCACATTAATAATGCTTGTCAGCCGCAGTCTCCACTTCTTGGATTGGCCAAAGTGTTTTGCTCCCAAATGGGACCCTTATCGAAACAAGATCAACCGTCAACAATATTCAAACCTCCAGTTAACTCCATCCTTGCAATGCAGTTCGAGATATTGAGGGGAGTTTTAACCTGGAGGAGCACGTGGGTTCGTGTGCAGGTGGGGGATTTAAAAAAAAAAATTGTTTATGGGATGTGGGCGTTGCTGGCAAAGCCAGCATTTATTGTCCATCCCTAATTACCCTCGAGAAGGTGGTGGTGAGCCACCTTCTTGAACCGCTGCAGTTCATGTGGTGAAGGTGCTCCCACAGTGTTGTTAGGGGGGGAGTTCCAGGATTTTGACCCAGCGACGATGAAGGAACGGCGATATATTTCTAAGTCAGAATGGTGTGTGACTTGGAGGGGAACTTGGAGGTGGTGGTGTTCCCATGCTATTATGTCCGTGTATAATTGAGACACGGACTGCAGGAGTGGATTATAACAAGTCTTTACTGAATGGAGACAACCTGGAAACTGAAACTACAGAAGCCTGCCAGGGCCTTTTATACAGGGGTGGTCACTGCCGGTACTGCAGTCTGAGACCAGTTATTCCCTTAAAGGTACATACACAACAATTCCTCCCCTTTTAGATAAACAGTACATAACATTCATTTAACAACTAAATAATAACTAATTACAATTACAATTACGGTTGCTAGATACATTGGTTGAAGTTAAGCAATTATAAGTTCAGTCTTTGAGGAGGCTTCCTGATTCTGTCTGGATAATGCCTCTTTGGGATATCAGGTTCTTCTGGCAAGGTTGCGTCGGGATCAATGTCGTTGTTTGGTTCGTCTGCTTCCAATATCACCGATTCTGCGGTAGATGCAATTGGTACTTCGGTTTCATCGCCAGGTGTATCAGATCATGGTGTGGAGTTGACGTTTTCCAGTGACTCTAGAATCTGGTCAGCATGGCGTCTTACAATGCTCTCTCCAACGTCCACGGTATACATTAGAGGTCCTTGCCGTGTACAGATCGTTCCTGGCTGCCATTTCTCTGTGCGGTAGTCCCAGGCCAAAACTGGTTGACCTATCTTAAAACTCCTGGTCGGCCTTTCATTCATATTCTGAAACTGCCTGTTCTCCACATCTCTTCTGACGTTTGGCTTAACCAAATCCAAGCGACATCGTAGTCTTCGATTGAAGAACATCATGGCTGGAGTTTGGTTGGTAACCGCATGTGTCGCATTTCGGTAGGCAAACAAGAAGTTATCCACCTTGTGTTGTAGGGGTATATCTTCATTACACATTGCCTTGATAGCCTTCTTGAATGTTTGAACAAACCTCTCGGCCAATCCATTAGTGGCTGGATGATATGGGGCGGATGTGTAATGCTTAACACCATTGTTCTTTAAGAACCTCCGGAACTCTTCAGACACAAACTGTGGTCCATTGTCAGAGCAAATCTGTTCAGGCAGCCCGTTCCTGGCGAATATGGTTCGTAAGACTGTGATAGTTTTTTCTGTGGTGGTTGAGGACATTTTTATTACCTCTGGCCACTTTGAATGTGCATCCACCGCAATTAAAAACATCGAGTCCATAAAGGGACCAGCAAAATCAATGTGCACCCTTTGCCATGGAGATGAGGGCCACTCCCATGGATGTAGAGGGGCTTGTGGTGGGGCGTTTTGGACCTTCTGGCATCCTGTACAGCTCTTGGTCATCTCTTCGATTTCTCTATCGATTCCCGGCCACCACACAAACGCTCTGGCTAAGTTCTTCATTTTTACCCCTCCCAGATGACCCTCATGAAGCTCATTGAGCACTCTATCCTTCAATTTGGGTGGAATTACTATTCTGGCTCCACACATCAAGGTTGCTCTGCACACTGACAGCTGTTCTCTTGGCGAGAATGCTGGCAGCAGTGGTTCGCCATGTGCTGGCCATCCCTTCACCGTTAAATCATAGACCCAGGAGTGTGTCGGGTCATTTCGTGTTTCCTTTTCTATGTTTGCATTCGTCACAGGGAGACATTCGACTATAGTCGAGTGGAATAACTCCACTGGATCCACTGCCAGTTCTTCTTCCACCATCGGCAACAGTAGGCGCGACAATCCATCAGCATTCCCATGCTGTTTCGTTCCTTTGTTCTTGATGTCATATTGGTGTGCCCCTAGGAAAAGGGACCACCTCTGTAGCCGTTGTGCTGTCATTATCGGTACGCCCTTCTGAGGGTTGAAAATGGAGACGAGAGGTTGATGATCAGTTAGTAGAGTAAATTTCTGACCGTGCAGGTAGTGATTGAACTTCTTCACCCCCCACACCAGGCTGAGGGCCTCTCTGTCAATCTGGGCGTAGTTACGCTCGGCTGAAGTTAACGAGCGTGACGCAAAAGCTATTGGCCTCTCTGAACCATCAAGGAATTTATGTGACAGTACCACCCCAATGCCGTAGGGAGATGCATCACACGCCAGTCTTATCGGTAGTGATGGGTTGTAGTGAGCCAATACTTCTCTTGAAGTGAATAGGTCCTTACTCTTCTGAAAGGCCCGCTTACATTCATCGCTCCATTTCCATGCTACTCCCGTTCGTAGTAGGGCGTTCAGTGGATGCAGAATTGTGGACAAATTCGGCAAAAACTTATGGTAGTAATTCACCAATCCGAGGAATGACCTCAGTTGCGACACATTTTCAGGTGCTGGAGCCTTAACTACCGCTTCAATTTTGTCAGGGGACTTATGCAACCCCTCTTCATCAATCACGTGGCCACAATACGATATCTGTTTCGTAAAAAACTCGCACTTGGGGCGATTGGCTCGTAGCCCATGTTCACGTAGTCTAGTGAGCACCTGCTCTAGGTTGGCAAGGTGTTCACTGTCATCTTCACCTGTCACTAGGATGTCGTCTAAGTAACACTGAGCCCCCGGAATCCCTTGCAGGACTTGTTCCATCGCTCTTTGCCATATCGCCGGAGCTGATGCTACTCCGAATACCAGTCGATTATACTGGTAAAGACCTTTGTGAGTGTTTATCGTGAGATACTTCCTAGAGGATTCTTCAACCTCCATCTGCAAATATGCTTGTGCTAGGTCAATTTTTGTAAAACGCTTCCCTCCAGATAGTGAGGCGAAGATATCTTCTATCCTTGGAAGAGGATATTGTACTGTGTGAAGGACTGGGTTCACCGTCACCTTGAAGTCCCCACAGATGCGAACCTTCCTTGGCTCCTCAGACTTATTGTTTAACATTTTCTTCATGACAGGAATGATGGGTGTCACCCACTCGCTCCAGTCTACCTTAGATAACACGCCTGCATTCTCCAGATTCTCCAGCTCTGCCTCGACGGCTGGGCGAATTGCATATGGTACCGGTTGATGTAAGAAAAGGAGACTGACCATCAAGTAACTTTAAAGTAAGCTTTAAGTAACTTATAAACACACTATATACAAGAGAGGTCTTTACCATGCCTCTGGTAGAAGCCTCTTACAATACTGAACAGACCAGTATTTATACCAGTCCAACAGGAAGTGACATTTACAGGAAGTGAGGTATGTACACAGTTCATAGTTCATAGTTCATAGTTCACAGGAAGTGATGACATAACTTCCCGGAAGTTAGCATTTTTATCACATTCTTCCCTCCTGCAGGATTAGGAGGCTGTGGTCTACCTTTTGGTCCGCAGCCGCCGAACAAGGAAGAGTCGTACCCGTTTGGATTCCCGTCGTAGAGGGTCGCTGGTCCGCTTACATGCGGTTGGCCATTGGTCAGAGTCTGTGTGGCCTGGATTGCCCTGTGAAGGGTCGGGGAGATCATGGCTTCGAGTGCGAGCCCCAATAGGTTCAAAGTCGGACTGCCTCTGTTCAGAGGGAGGTGCAGAGCTGGTCTGTGGCGGATCAGTACTTTCATGCACGGTACTGGGAGGGTCGCAACCTTGAGCACGGGGTTCTACCGGCACCAAGCTAGTTGGTGTCCGATCAGGATCCTGGAGAGGGGTACCCGATAGGTCCCAAGAGTTTCCTGGTGAAATGCCATCACCCGATGTCCCACTAGGTCCTGGTGGGCAGGGAGCCAGATCCCGTAATGATACGGTAGATTCTCGGCCGTCGGAATATCGTATGTTTGCATAGGTGGGGTTGGCATCGGTTAGTTCGACCTCGTCTACAAGAGGGTCATTTTTAGACGTCCGAACGTATCTTCGGAGTAATACAGGTCCAGGAGTAGTTAGCCATGACGGGAGTGATGTTCCATGAGATGAGCGACGCTGGAATCCAAAGAACCGCTCATGAGGTGTAGTATTTGTGGCTGTAGAAAGCAGGGACCGTATAGAGTGCAATGCATCCGGAAGCACTGTTTCCCATTGCTGGTCTGGTAGGCCCCGAGATCTTAAAGCGAGACGTACGGAATTCCAGATGATACCGTTATACCTCTCTACCTGCCCATTTCCGATGGGATGGTATGGTGTTGTTTTGCTTGCAGCAATTCCCCGTTCTGAGAGGTAGTCCTTGAGTTCCCTTGACATAAAGGATGGACCCCGGTCTGAGTGAATATAAGCCGGCATGCCACAGAGAGAAAATACCTGCTCAAGGCAGCAGATTACTGTGGACGCCAGCATATTGGAGCAGGGGAAGGCAAACGGAAAACGTGAATATTCGTCGATCATGGTGAGCAAATATGTGTTCCGAGTTGAAGAGGGCACTGGGCCCTTAAAATCGATGCTAAGTCGTTGCATCGGTTGGGTTGCATGTATGAGTATACCATCTGAGGGGCGGAAGAACTGAGGTTTTAATTCCGCACAAAGCCGGCATTCTGAGCATATTTTCTTTACATCTCCAGTGGAAAAAGGGAGATTCCGTGATCGTACGAAATGTAGCATGCGCGTAACGCCAGGATGACACAAACCATTGTGGACATCCATGAGAGTGGAGGATGACATAGTGGAGCAGAATGCCCGTGTGAGGGTGTCCGGGGCCACATTCTCCTTGCCAGGCCGATAGAGAATGGTATAACCAAAAGAGGCCAGTTCCATCCTCCAAAGTTGTATTTTATTATTCTTAATTTTGGTTCGTTTTCGATTATCGAGCATGAAGGCGACTGATCGTTGGTCCGTGATCAATGTAAAGTGCTGGCGAGCTAGAAAATGGTTCCACTTCCGTACTGCCTCTATGATGGCTGTGGCTTCTTTCTCAACCGGAGGATAATGTAGCTCGGCACCTTGTAAGGTCCTGGACATAAATGCTACAGGACGACCTTCCTGATTCAGAGTAGCCGAGATCGCCACCTCCGAGGCATCACATTCAACCACGAAAGGGAGATTCTCATCGATGGAGTGAAGAGCCGCTTTCTCCAACTGTTTTTTGAGAAGGTTAAAGGCTGCAACAGCCGCTGTTCCCAGTGGAAATGATCTAGCATGCAGCAAGGGTTGGATTTTGTCCGAAAAATGAGGAATCCATTTAGCGTAGTATGCAAACAGACCGAGAGCCCGACGTAAAGAAGCCGGATTCTTAGGTGACGGGAGCTCTTGGAGCGGGCGAAGTCTTTCTAGGTCTGGCTTAATGATACTATTGCCTACGCAGTAGCCAAGGATGTTGATGGTCGGTTGCGACTCAACAGATTTGGATTCATTCAGGGTCAAATTACGGCGATGGAGGGCATCCCGAAATTTTTGGAGGTTGGAGTCGTGTTCCTGTTGATCGTGACCTGCAATGGTAATGTTATCAAGATAGGGAAAAGTGTCCCTTAGGTTTTCCTGCTTAACCAGGCCATCCATTGCCCGTTGAAAGACAGCCACTCCATTAGTAACCCCGAATGGGAGGCGACGAAATTGGTACAGCCGTCCATTAGCCTCAAAGGCTGTGTACTGCTTATCTGAGACCTTCAAGGGTAACTGATGATAGGCACTTTTTAAATCGTAAGTTGAGAACACTTTGTATTCGGCCAGTTTATTAACCATATCATCAATGCGTGGCAATGGGTAGGCGTCCAAGTCGGTATATTGATTGATGGTTTGCGAATAATCGATGCATAGTCGCTGTTTGTGAGGTTTTAGAGGGTTCTTGACAATGACGACTTGAGCCCGCCAGGGCGACGAACATGGTTCAATGATATCCTCTGCTAGAAGTCGAGAGATTTCAGCCGCAATAAAAGATTGGTCTCCCTGATTAAAGCGCCGCGATTTCGTTATTATCGGTTGGCATTGAGGCGGAATACTGGCAAATAATGAGGGTTCATCAAGTGAAGCTGCTGATAATGCACAAAATGGTAATTTAGATGGTATATTAGAAATAGTAAGTCCGGGTTTGGATCCACCAAACTCAATGGTGAGTTTCTTATGCTGTTTTTGGAAGTCCAGCCCTAAGAGGAGATCACTACATAAGTCTTTGAGCACTGAAAGTCGGGTGGAGGGATACATACGACCATGAAGTGTCATATCAACAACACAAAAGCCGGAGATTCTGGTATTAAGTGATGACTGGGCCATCGCAATTGCCTGGTCCGATGGGAAGACATGTAGTTTCAATTTCGCAACAATCTGTTCCTTAATGAAACTATCAGTACTTCCTGAGTCAATTAAGGCATCTAAGGTATGCCCTTTAATTGAAATTTTTGTGGCTGCCTGAGACAGGTTCTGTGGGCAAGCAGCTGTAATTGGTGTCGTTGCACAGAGAGTGGCTAAAACTCTCGGTGTGCTTCTTCGGGAGAGAGCTCGAGAGGAAGCTTGATAGGTCCTAGCTGGAGCATCTTGATAGGCCCTAATTGGGGCAGCTCGGTAGGCCTTAGCTGGATTGGCCCTCGTAGAGGCCCTTGATAGGCAAACTTTAGCAAAGTGTCCTTTTTTCCCGCAATAACTGCAGATTGCATTGCGAGCAGGGCAGGTTTTCCTAGGGTGAAAAGCATCTCCACAAAAGAAGCATTCCTTCCTAGATTGCCAAGAGGCTGCTAAAGTGGGGTCGTCCTCCTCTTCTTCATCAGAATTATCAGAATTAGATTCCCCCATGATAGGGTTCACCTGAGACCGCTTGAATTGTCTGGTTGCAGCTACAGCAGCAGATCGAGATCTGGGCAGCTGATAGAGGTCTGCATTTCTCTTTGCCAAATCCAGTGAACAAGCTAGGTCAAAAGCTTTTTGTAGCTCAAGTGTTTTACTTTCTAGTAGACGCTGGCGTATAAATGGAGAGGCAATCCCGCAGATGAAAGCATCACGAATCATTTCTTGGCGGTACAGCTCAGCTGAGGCTGCCTGAAAGTTACAATCTACGCTGAGCCTGCGAAGTTCTTGCAGGAATTCGTCAATTGATTCCCCTGGCCCTTGTCGGGCTGTGGCCAGTAGATGTCTAGCATAGACCTCATTTGGGGTCTTCGCATACAGTTTCTTAAGTGCCCGAATCACCTCTTCGTAATTATCCCATTCATCAACATATTCGAACACTTTTGGGGTCACATAATTGACAAGTATCTTCAATTTAGCAGGAGCATCCACTTTACATTCATCCAGAAAATTCTCAAAAGTACGATACCAATGCTTCCATACCCTGCCAGCTGCTGGTGTATTCGGGTCCAAGTCCAGACGAATAGGTCTAAGGATTTTATCCATGATGGGTGGTTCCCTGGATCCTTAACTTCCGAGTTTGTCTGAAGGTCTAGTATTTGTCAGTGTAAATACTAAGTTACTTAAATTGATGTAAGAAAAGGAGACTGACCATCAAGTAACTTTAAAGTAAGCTTTAAGTAACTTATAAACACACTATATACAAGAGAGGTCTTTACCATGCCTCTGGTAGAAGCCTCTTACAATACTGAACAGACCAGTATTTATACCAGTCCAACAGGAAGTGACATTTACAGGAAGTGAGGTATGTACACAGTTCATAGTTCATAGTTCACAGGAAGTGATGACATAACTTCCCGGAAGTTAGCATTTTTATCACACCGGTCTTGCTTTGAAAACCTTGGGAATTGCATTCTCCTCTATTTTTATCGAGGTGGTTACGCCTTTAAGAGTGCCCAGTTCTTGTTGAAATACCTCTTTGGCGTCAGCTAAGATTGTTGACAATCGTCCAGGAGTGACGCCGTCATCCTTTTTACCAGCCACCGTCAGTGCCTGAATGGAGTGCCAGTCTAAACTTATCTTTCTGATCCATTCACATCCCAATAACGGTGGTCCACCATCTTGCAGAATGTAGAGATACAATTTCCGTATTTTCTTGCCGTTGTATTCGACAGGCACCCTTATTTTTCCTCTGGGGTATAATTTTTGCCCCGTATACGTCCTCAAGACAATGGATGTCTCTCTCAAGCGTATGTGTGAGAATAGCCGCTCGTAGTCTCGTCGATTCATGACGGTTAGAGCTGATCCTATATCCAATTCCATTTTGACTTGGGACCCTGCTATCGTGAGGGTGACCCAAATGGTTCGGTGATCCTCTTTTGCGATTACGTTGTGAAGTTTGAGACAGCTTAGTCTCTTGTTCCCGGATTCACTATCGCTCATCTGGTCTTCGGAACTACTGTCCGCCATCTTTTGTACTTTCCTGTACAGTTCCTTAGTGGCCTTTTTGTTGTCGTTGGTCTTCTTCCCAGACCTGCAAACTCGTGCAATGTGTCCCATCTTTCCGCATTGCCTGCATATTTTGTCCTTGGACCAGCAGTCCTTCTGGTCATGGTTTGTTCTGCCGCAGCGATAACATTTTGCAAATCCCCGTGTCATTTCGTGGGTGCTGTATTCCTGTGGCTTTTGTTGTATTTCCGCAGCTCCCCTTGCTGCTGCTTCGTACGATACTGCCACGCTGAAAGCCTTATCTAGCGTCAGCTCTTTCTCTGAGAGTAACCTCTTCTGGGTTCCTTCACTCAGGAGTCCACAGACAAATTTGTCCCGTAAGGTATCTGCCAGTCCTGCTCCGTACTGGCAGTGCTTTGATAGCTTGCATAGTTCCGTAAGGTAATCAGCATTGCTCTCATTTTTATGCTGATTTCTCCTGTGGAATTTAAATCTTTCTGTTATCAGCAGCGGTGTAGGATTTAGGTGTTCCTGTAGGATAGCAACAATTTCGTTAAAACTCTTCGCCTTCGGTTTGGCTGGAGTAATCAGGTCCCGCAATAGGCCGTACATTCTTGCGCCCATTAAATTTAGCAATACCGATGCCTTTTTCTCATCGGCTATTTCGTTTGCCTCGCAATATACCTCGACTCTTTCCACATACGTGGTCCAGTCTTCTATTGCATTATTGAAGGCAGTGATATCGCCAGTCTTTGGCATCTTGAAAATCTAAGATGGCGCCTCCCGTGCTTTGCCTTCATCCCCGATGGATCAAAATGGCGCCTCCCGCGCTTTTCCTTCTTCCCCGCCGAGTTAAGATGGCGCCTCCCGTGCGTTCCCGCCGCTGCCGCCAACGCTGTGCTCCACGGTATTTTTATCTTTCTATCGCACTTCAATATTTGCTCCGTTAATTGAAGAACCGTTCCCGTCGTGGAGCAGACCCTCTGGGACACTTCCCTCCCTCTTCTTAGGTCCAAACGCTGCCCGGCTTCGAAGCACCGGCCGCGCCCTGTGTGCTCCACCCTCTCTCTCTCTCTTTGCTTCCCGACTCGCTGCCCGGCCCCGTTGCAGAGCCACCCGATCGAGCTCTAGCCCGCCACAGCCCAGAAAGGATCAGTGCACTACCTGCCACCAGCCCGATTAGCTGGGAAACCACAGACTGGAGAACAAAGCCTGGCTCTCGACAGACTCCCCTGCAACTTTTCAACTCGATGATTTGGAGGGCGGTTGCCTACGGTCGACACCCATTTCTCGAGTTTCTTTGGATTATTTTTTTTTTCTTTCTTCTGGCTCTGACCTTCAATAACGTCGTCTGAGGTGCTGCCGAGTTGCAGGTAAGTTTGTTTCTTACTCGTCGCCAGTATTATGTCCGTGTATAATTGAGACACGGACTGCAGGAGTGGATTATAACAAGTCTTTACTGAATGGAGACAACCTGGAAACTGAAACTACAGAAGCCTGCTAGGGCCTTTTATGCAGGGGTGGTCACTGCCGGTACTGCAGTCTGAGACCAGTTATTCCCTTAAAGGTACATACACAACACATGCGTCTGCTGCCCTTGTCCTTCTAGATGGTAGAAGTCGCGGGTTGTGGAGGTGCTGTGGAAGAAGCCTTGGTGAGTTGCTGCAGTGCATCTTGTAGATGGTACACACTGCAGCCACGGTACGCCGGTGGTGGAGGGAGTGAATGTTTAAGGTGGTAGATGGGGTGCCAATCAAGTGGGCTGCTTTGTCCTGGATGGTGTTGAGCTTCTTGAGTGTTGTTGGAGCTGCACTCATCCAGGCAAGTGGAGATTATTCCATCACACTCCTTACTTGTGCCTTGTAGATGGTGGAAAGGCTTTGGGGAGTCAGGAGGTGAGACACTCGCCGCAGAATACCTAGCCTCTGACCTGCTCTTGTTGCCACAGTATTTATGTGGCTGGTCCAGTTAAGTTTCTGGTCAATGGTGACCCCCCCAGGATGTTGATGGTGGGGGATTTGGTGATGGTAATGCCGTTGAATGTCAATGGGAAGTGGTTAGACTCTCACTTGTTGGAGATAGTCATTGCCTGGCACTTGTGTGGGGTGAATGTTACCTGCCACTGATTAAAACAGGCAAAAATGTCAGCCCATTGGGTAGCCAGCTCCAACCTGCCGATTTCTGGGTTTAACTGGAGCAGCTGCGCTCGGGAGAGGCGGGTTGCCTATTAACATATCGCTCAATTAGAACGATATTTCAGCTAACTTTTAAATTTAACGGCACATCCACAGGTTTCCTGGTCTTCCTGAAACTCGCCAGTGAAGGCAAGGCGAGAGCACAGCGGCAGTTGAGGGGACTGAATCAGTCTCAAGGAAATACTGCAATAAATACTCAGTACTCGCAGCTGCTTTCTTACCTGATCGTGGGAAAGGGTTTGTTCACAGTACTTTTGCTGCGAAGTTACTTTCTACACTTTGGAGGTTTTTTCAATCACATCAGGATGGGTGGTGCTATGGCTGCCTTAGATTCGACCATGGACGAGGACCAATATGACCAGCAACAGCACCAGCCTGCTGTTCAGAGACCTGTAGCTGGACAGAAGAGAGGGCAGCGGCAGAGAGGGCAGCGGCAGAGAGGGCAGCGGCAGAGAGGGCAGCGGCAGAGAGGGCAGCAGCAGAGAGGGCAGCAGCAGAGGGTGGCAGCTCGCAGGAGGCACAGGGTGTATACAGACGGAGGCTGCGTTTCCTTGACATGTCCAAACAGCAGTGCTTCAGGAGGCTCAGGTTGTCGCGTCAGGTGGTGGCAGACATCTGCAGCCTCCGAGAAGAAGACCTGCTCCCTGCTGGACCTGGTGGCCATGCATTGCCAGTGGCTGTCAAAGTCATCACTGCCCTCAACCTTTTTGCCTTCGGATCCTTCCAGGGCTCTGCCGGAGATATATCCAGGATCCCCCAGTCGGCAGCACACAAATGCATAAAACAGGTGACTGATGGCTTTTTTGCCAGGGCCGGCAATTATGTCAACTTCGCCTGCACTAACTCCAGTTAGAACGAGCGGGTTTGCGACTCTAGTTGTCTTCCCACAGGTGCAGGGCGTCATCAACGGTAAACAGGTGGCATTCTGTGCGCCCCCAGATCAACTAGGAGTATTCGCCAACCGCAAGGGCTTCCACTCCATCAATGTGCAGCTGGTGTGCAATCACAAAAAGATATTTCTGCGGGTGTGCGCCAGAGTCCCAGGGACCTGCAGCAATGCTTTCGTCCTGCGGTCGTCCAAGCTCCTTGACATCTGCGGACCTGAAAGCAGACTTAAGGGGTGGCTACCAGGAGAAAAGAGATGCCCACTTCAAATTTGGCAGATGACACCGATCAGAAACCCGACCAATGAAGCCCAACAGCGCTATAGTGAATGCCATATGACCACCAGATGTGTGATCGAGCAAGTCATCAGCATGCTGAAGATGCGCTTCAGGTGCCTGGTTTTAGCTTTCTTCCTCCCATTGCTGGGGAAGAGTATCTCTCTACGGCATCTCAAGCCCCCAGCAGCTCATCAAGGGAGGCGTCATTGAAACGCGAACAGCCTTTGCCTGTCTCAAATCCATCATTGAACTTCCTCTTCCTTTGTTGCAAACTCCCAACTCCTCCATATTGCATCTTCGGATTGGCCCTTTAAATACTGGGGTTGAGATTGGGTCACGCGGGTCCTCATCACGCCCGTTGCCGCGGATTGGATGCGAAAGCTGGAAGTAAAATGCTAATGAACTGGCTGAGTTAAAAAGCCACTGACCGACGCGCTGAACTTACTTCAGGATTTCCCACGTGATACCGCACCCCCGATCCCCCACTCTCAAAACGTCTCCGAGTAAATATCGGGGCCAATGATTCTGATATTTTGCACGTACCAGGGAGGTCAGATAGTGATAAATTGCATGCTACATAACATGCCCTATGTGTGGAAGAAGAGAAGCAACAAGTTACGGCACAGAACGAAGACAAAGAGGAAGTGGTAGATTATGCTGAGGAGTAACAGAAACAGAGCAGTATTTGCAAGAAGCAGCATTAGTTCATACTGTCACTAAGGAGTTATTTACTCGAGGACTGCTTTTACAACAACTTGCTATTACGACAGGTGACCAGTAGCTTGGTCAAAGAGGTAGGTTTTAAGGAGCATCTTAAAGGAGCAATGAGAGGTGGAGAAATGGAGATTTAGGGAGGGAATTCCAGAGCTTAAGGCCTAGACAGCTGAAGGCACGGCCACCAATGGTGGCGTGAAGGAAATCAGGGATGCAAAAGAGAAAAGAAAGAATTGCATTTCTATAGCACCTTTCACGATTACCAGATGTCCCAAAGCACTTTACAGCCAATGAAGTACTTTTTGAAGTGTAGTCACTGTTGTAAAGTGGGAAACACAGCCACCAATTTGCGCACAGCAAGCTCCCACAAACAGCAATGTGATAATGACCAGATAATCTGTTTAGTGATGTTAATTGAGGGATAAATATTGGCCAGGACACCGGGGATAACTCCCCTGCTCGTCTTCAAAATAGTGCCATAGGATCTTTAATATCCACCTGAGAGAGCAGATAGGACCTCGGTTTAACACCTTATCTGAAAGACGGCACCTCCGACAGTGCAGCACTCCCTCAGCACTGCAATGGATTGTCAGCCTAGATTTTTGTGCTCAAGTCTCTGGAGTGGGACTTGAACGCACAATTGGAGGAACATAGAATTCTTGGAGGTTTGTAGGGCTGGAGGAGGTTACGGAGATAGGGAGGGGCGAGGCAATGGAGGGATTTGAACACAAGGATGAGACTTTAGAAATTTGAGGTGTTGCTGGACCAGGAGCCAATATCGGTCAACAAGCACAGGGGTGATGGACGAACGGGACTTGATGCGAGTTATGATACGGGCAGTAGAGTTTTAGATGAGCTCAAGTTTACTGGGGATGGAAGATGGGAGGCCGGCCAAGAGAGCATTGGAATAGTCGAGTCTGGACGCAACAAAAGCATGGTGAAGTGTTGCAGATGCCCTCAGTGCAAGCCTGAACTGATCCCAAAGCAGCAAAGTTCAAGGCGGTTGTGACGACAGCCGACAGCAGTGTTGTGTCCGTGGAGTGGTTTGGCTGCAGGTCTGGTTGCAGCATGGGGTATAACTCTGTCACAATGTCCTGCGTTTCCTACATTATGACAGTCATAAGTATGTCATTGGCTGTAAAGCGCTTTGGGACGCCCTGATGTCATAATAGGCGCTATATAAATGCAAGTTATTTTTTTCATATCTGGCAGTTTCCGCAGGATCTGCGCCTCTGACAAAGGCATGAGTAGATAAATAATTGGTACATTAAAAATAGAGTAGTTTGCATAAAATGTATATTGACATTCTCTTTTGAAACAATATATCTTACTGTATAAGAATCATGTTATCTTGCACCTCTTTTACTTAAAATCCACTATCTTTATATTGCTTGTTCAGGCCCAGGAGGGGTTTATAATGTATTTATTTTTGCTGAAGGTTAGGAAAATGAACATTATTTTAAATAGCGTTGTCATTCCCCGATTGCTGAGTCGGTAAATGCTGCACATGGTGTGACATAAGAACATAAGAACATAAGAAGTAGGAGCAGGAGTAGGCCATACGGCCACTCGGGCCTGCTCCACCATTCAATAGGATCATGGCTGATCCGAATCTAGACTCACGTCCACTTCCCTGCCCTCTCCCTGTAACCCCTAATTCCCTTATCTGCTAGGAAACTGTCTATCTCCATTTTAAATGTATTTAATGTTGCAGCTTCCACAGCTCTCTGGGGTAGCAAATTCCATAGATTTACTACCCTCTGAGTGAAGAAGTTTCTCCTCATCTCAGTTTTGAAAGGGCAGCCCCTTATTCTTAGATTATGCCCCCTAGTTCTAGTCTCACCCATCAGTGGAAACATCCTCCCCGCATCCACCCGATCAAGCCCCCTCACAATCTTATATGTTTCGATAAGATCGCCTCTCATTCTTCTGAACTCCAATGAGTAGAGTCCCAACCTACTCAACCTTTCCTCATACGTCAACCCCCTCATCTCCGGAATCAACCGAGTGAACCTTCTCTGAACCGCCTCGAGAGCAAGTATATCTTTTCTTAAATATGGAAACCAAAACTGCACGCAGTATTCCAGGTGTGGCCTCACCAATACCCTGTGTAACTGCAGCAAGACTTCCCTGTTTTTATACTCCATCCCCCTTGCAATAAAAGCCACGATTCCATTGGCCTTCCTGATCACCTGCTGCACCTGTATACTAACCTTTTGTGTTTCATGCACCAGGACCCCCAGATCCCTTTGTACTGTAGCACTTTGCAGTTTCTCTCCATTTAGATAATAACTTGCTCTTTGATTTTTTCTGCCAAAGTGCATAACCTCACACTTTCCAACATTATATTGCATCTGCCAAATCTCTGCCCACTCACTTAGCCTGTCTATGTCCTTTTGCAGGTTTTTTATGTCCTCCTCACTCACTGCTTTCCCTCCCATCTTTGTATCGTCGGCAAACTTGGATATGTTGCACTCGGTCCCTTCCTCCAAATTGTTAATATAGCCCAGAGGGTGCCAGGTAGGAGCCCTGGTCTGAGCTGAGTCAGATGATCTTGGAAAGTACAAGTTTTCAGCATCCTTGACCAGGAAGGGGAAAATTATCCAAAGTTTCCATTCCTGATTGCTATGCCGTAACCCCAGCTGAAAGTGCATGTGTATGGACAGGATCAGGATTGGCTTTGATGCCTTTGCCATCTAGCAGTCTGTTGACACTCACTGTCCAGGCTCACACGTGACCAATAGACACTTGGATAGCCACAAGTCCCTATGAAACCATTCTCAGCACGATCAGATTCTGCAGGACAGGAAGGGGAGAAGTTGGAACTTTGAAGTGGAAGAACATCATATGATTGTGTTTCTTTTCTTCCCCTGCACTTAGTGATCCAGTGTTGATATTTCCTTGTGTGGATCGACATGCCATATGCTTGGATTGTTTCCATTTATACTGTGTGACACGGCTGAATGACCGGCAATTTATCCATGACCCTGAACTTGGATATTCCCTCCCATGTGTAGGTGAGTGTTATATTAAAATGTGGGCTTTTATCTTTTGTCACATGAGAGCATTGCTTTGACTAAAATTGGAAAAAGGAATGTAGTTTTAACATCAGTGCTGAATTTTAAAGCCTTACATACACTTCACTTAAATCACAAAATACTGTTTAATAGTTTGACCTCTCTCACCAGCATCAGCATGAGAGAAAAGAGCTGACCAGTGTTGATGGGAAATGACATTCTTATCACAATATAATGGAGCCATTCTGTTGGGGGGCAGGGTTAAAATCGTCCCTTCTCAGGAAATGTTCCTGTTTGTGTAAGGAATTTTTTTCCCCTTTGCTGCCGAAATGCTTACCCATGCCTTCTTGGTCTGTAAAATTCATTTGTTGAATACTCCTGTTGCCAGCCTCCACCCTTTCATAAATTTCAGAACCATACAGCCTTCTCTCGCACAAAATCCTACCATTCCATAGCCAGGAACAGCCTACTCTGAGAAATGGTGAGAATGTGGAACTCTCTACCACATGGGAGTGGTTGAGGGGAATAGCTTGGATGCATTTAAGGGGAAGCTAGATAAACATTCGAGGGAGAAAGGGATAGAAGGATATGTTGATAGGGTGAGATGAAGTAAATAGAGGAGGCTCATGCGGAGCATAAACTCCAACATAGACCATTTGGGCAAAATGGCATGTTTCTGTGCTGTACATTATATGTAATACTATATGAACTTTTACCAGCATGCTGGCCACATTTGGATGCTTTATATGTCTGCAGTAGTTTTAAGTTTTACAGTGCTTTTACAGCTTTCAACTTTTTTATCTTATTCTGCTTAATTGTTAGAAAGTGAGAGAGCAACCAAAATGGTTGGTTAGGACAGTTAATCAGAATCGAACAATCTCAGCCTTGCTTGGTTCATTTCTAATCTTTTTTTTTCATCACTAAGTGCTTATTACATCCTGGGGAAATTGCACTGGAGGAGTTACTGAGCCAAATGGCAATGCGGAGCTGTATTAACATCAACAGGTGTCTTCATTAATTCCAGTGGCGCTGCTGTTTCATTTCATACTTAATAGAGATCATATCACAGTTTAATTACTAGAACTAAATTACTTTTCAAAGTCCATTGAAGAGAACAGTTCACAGTACAAAGATGCTCAGTTCTTGTCTCCATATTACAAAAAGGATATAGAGGCACTGGAGAAGATTTACAAGGATGATAGCAGAACTGAGAGGTTATAACTATCAGGAAAGACTGAACAGGCTGGGGCTCTTTTCTCTAGAAAAGAGAAGGCTGAAGGGTGACCTGATAAAGGTCTTTTAAATTATGAAGGGGTTCGATAGGGTAGATGTAGAGAAAATGTTTCCCCTTGTGCGGGAGTCCAAAACTAGGGGCCATAAATATAAGATAGTCGCTAATAAATCCAATAAGGAATTCAGGAGAAACTTCTTTACTTAGAGAGTGGTTAGAATGTGGAACTTGCTACCACATGGAGATGTTGAGGCGAATAGTATAGATGTATTTAAGGGGAAGCTAGATAAACACACGAGGGAGAAAGGAATAGAAAGATATGTTGATAGGTTGAGATGAATTAAGGTGGGAAGAGGCTCAAGTGAAGCATAAACACCGGCATCAACCTGTTGGGCCGAATGGCCTGTTTCTGTGCTGTAAATACTATGTAATGTAATACTGTGCAATTTAAACCCACACCACACAGCAAGAGAATCATTGTCACTCATACATCCTCTAGTTGGACTGGAACCAAAAAGCAAAGAAATAGGGTAAAATCACCAATCCCACACTTCTGGCGGGGAGCCATATTCATAAGGAATGTGGGTTGGAGACAGGACTACAATACTTCAGTGCCGATTCTCTGATCTGCAATGACTTTGAACATGGTTCCTTTCTGAGAGTGAGGGGGTCGGTTAAATTACCTGTATCATGCACTATCAAACACACCTTTTGCACCATTTTTTCTGCTCCAGTTGTTGGTTATTTGTTAATGTGCAGTATAAACAGAGTATGTAATGAAGACCCACAATTTATAGTCCACTTGTGGTGCCGACCATAACGCACTGGCAACTACCATTTATGAGTTATCATGTCAGCCGATTAGTGGAATATTAATTAAATCCCATGGGTCTTTGTGATACAGATTGCAAGATGCTCTCTCTTTAAAAGGTGAAGAATTCCTTAAAGAATTCCAACATTAATTTAATGGTTTCCCACCATTATTTTTGTTTGGGTCAGTCTTGATTCTTGTTGCAGAATGACTGTATAGTAAATCATACAGTCAAGGCAGCTTGACTCTTGTTATAGGTCCATCGTGTACCATAGCAATTATAGGATTCTTCTCCCCTGAATACATCTTACTGTCATTATAAGGTTTGCACTTACATAAGGGCTCTGTTAGAAGGCTGCTATCCCTTGGCTTCTGAAACTTCTCTGCTGTGTGATGGGACATTCATGTTATTATAACACGCTTGACTCCCAAGGTCCCTGTTATAATAAGGACAGTGTGCATTCTAGTTTTATTGTCACGATGTTCTGTTATATATAAAATCACGAATAACTGAAAGGGATTACAGTTTAATCATGGGGTTCGAATAATGTGACATGCAGCAAAACCAAATGACCTTTAATCATCTGAACCCCGAGATCGGATTACGACCGTGAAGCCAATCCTGAATGTTTTTTAATTGCATACTGTTTCACTTGTACAAGGGGGTTTAATTTTGGGTTACTTTCTTTGCCTGCAGCAGTTGCAACTTGTCAATGTGCCCCAAATCCTTGATGCATTGATGCATAAGGGTATTAACAGCTTGTGCCATCAGTAAACTAGATTTATTGGGGGGATATCTAAAATTCATTACTGAGCAATTGTGCCATATTATATATGCAATATATTTTAAAAAATCATTCTTAATTGTATTTTCCTTCACAGTCGCTACAGTAAAGGATGATGAATTGATTTTGCGGTAGTTGTCATTTGCCTCAGGCATCTATGGAATTTGTGCAAAAGGAAAATAGATGGAGCTTGGAGAGCATAAATACTGAAATCAGTAAAGGACATGGTATACCACACACAAGTGAGGTTATTTTAATGGTGGAATAACTCATGGGTCCCAAGTGCTACTGCAATATTGCCCAGACACCTCACCCTCTATTCACTCACCAACGCTCGTCTAGGTCCCTCTCTTCCTCTTCAGAATGTACCTGACCTCCGCTAGCCCCATTCGCGTCAATCTGCTTTTCCTTCCTGACATTCCTTCTTCCTATCGGGAATTGTTGCCGGGACAAGGGGGGAACACAGGGCAGGAAGGAAATTGGAACCCATAATAGTTGGGTAAAAGAATGGATTTTAGCAAACAGGCAGATATGAACACAGTGGACCTGAAACGCGGCAGGGATCTTCCCAATCTCCTGGTGTAACTTTGGCAGGAGATCTGGTCATTATCACATCGCTGTTTGTGGGAGCTTGCTGTGCGCAAATTGGCTGCCACGTTTCCTACATTACAACAGTGACTACACTTCAAAAGTACTTCATTGGCTGTAAAGCCCTTTGGGGTGTCTGGTGGTCGTGAAAGGCGCTATATAAATGCAAGTCTTTCTTTTTCTTTCTTGTTAGCCTGACATCAGTAGTAGGGAAAATGCTAGAGTCTATTATTAGGGACATGGTAACAGGGCACTTAGAAAATCATAATATGATTGGGCAGAGTCAACACGGATTTATGAAAAGGTAGATAAGGGAGAGCCAGTGGATGTGGTGTATTTGGATTTTCAGAAAGCTTTCGATAAGGTGACACACAAAAGGCTATTACACAAAAATAGGGCTCATGGGATTGGGGGTAATATACTAGCATGGATTAAGGATTGGTTAACAGACAGAAAACAGAGAGTAGGAATAAATGGGTCATTTTCGGTTTAGCAGGCTGTTACTAGTTGGGTGCTGCAATGATCAGTGTTTGGACCTCAGCTATTTACAATCTATATCAATGATTTAGATGAGGAGACTGAGTGTAATGTATCCAAGTTTGCTGATGGTACAAAGCTAGGTGGGAAAGTAAGCTGTGAGGGGGATGCAAAGAGGCTTCAAAGGGATATAGACAGGTTAAGTGAGTGGGCAAGAACATGGCAGATGGAATATAATATGGAGAAATGTGAAGTTATCTACTTTAGGAAAAATAGAAAAGCAGAATATTTTTAAATGGTGAAAGATCGGGAAATGCTGGTGTTCAGAGGGTATCCTTATACATAAATCACTGAAAGTTAACATGCAGGTACAGCAAGCAATTAGGAAAACAAATGGTATGTTGGCCTTTATTACAAGATGATTGGAGTATAAGAGTAAAGGGCCTAGAAATTAGGTATGGCCCCGCCATCTCAGTTGTGCCCAAAAGTTTGCGCAGCGCCCGGAGCCCGTTGCGCCCGCCAGAAATTCACTTTTAGCGCCCCAAGTCGGAACCGGGCGCTGTTCCAGGGTGTGCCCGCCTCCGCTTGGGGCGCTGAAAGTGAACTTCAGCGCTCCAACTGCCGCTGCGCCACCCGATGCGGTGCGGCAGGCTGGGGTACTGCAGGCCTCCTCCTTCTCTTAAGGAGGAGCTGCCTGCAGCCATGAGATCGCCGCTGGATTCTGCCGGCAAATGAGCCCGGCACCACGGAGAAGTGCCGGGCTCACGGGAATCAGCCACCAATGCCGCGGGGGGGTGGGGTGGTGTAGGAGGCCGGAGAGGGAGGTGCGGGCAGGCGGCCGCCGAAAAAGCGGCCAGCCGCACCTCCACCTTTATGCGCCCCACTAACGCTGCATGAAGGCCGTGTTTCCCGAACGTTGTTTGCGGCCGCTGCGGAAGAGGCGGCTGCAACTGAATATGGGCGTCGGGCCGGCATCGGGGCGGAACCGGGGCGCTGCGCACACCGATGACGTCATCGGTGCCAGCGCAGCGCTACCGGCTACCGCCGCCATTAACACTGCACTCAATTTCCGCGCTACCAACCCCGCCGGTGCAGAAGACCTCTTTAGGCGCTAAGTGGGCGCAAGGCCCACTGAATTTCTAGGCCAAGATGTTTTACTTCATTTATATAGGACCCTGGTGAGACCACACCTGGAGTAATGTGTACAGTTTTGGTCTCCTTACCTAAGGAAGGATATACTTGCCTTAGAGGGAGTGCAATGAAGGTTCACCAGACTGGGGGGATTGTCCTATGAGTAAAGATCGAGGAGAATAGGGAATATAGCCTATATTCCCTAGGATTTAGAAGAATGAGAGGTGATCTCATTGAAACATACAAAATTCTTACAGGGCTTGACAGGGTAGATGCAGGGAGGATGTTTCCCCTGGCTGGGGAGTCTAGAACTAGGAGTCACAGTCTCAGAATATGGAGTCGGCCATTCAGGACTGAGATGAGGAGAAATGTCTTCACTCAGAGGGTGGTGAATCTTTGGAGTTCTCTACCCCAGACGGCTATGGAGGCTCAGTCGTTGAGTATATTCAAGACAGAGATCGATAGATTTTTGGATATTAAACAAATCAAGGGATATGGGGATAGTGCAGGAAAGTGGAGTTGAGATACAAGATCAGCCATGATCTTATTGAATGGCGGAGCAGGCTCAAAGGGCTGAATGGCCTACTCCTGCTCCTATTTCTTATATTCTTATGTTCTAATATCATAGCGATAGCTGCTAGCAGCAGGTGGACACTGAGGTAAATCTACAATAAGGTGTATAACATGAATCCCAGAAGCATTAGAAATAACGGTCCAGAAATTTGGGCTACTTACCGGCACGAGTTACTGCCGCAATTCTGGAAAAAATACAATATTCAGGACGCAGAGTGTTCAGGAAAGGTAGAAAAGACAGGAAAGAGAGTGGTGCAGCCCTAGATTTCAGGAGTACTTGGAATGTTAAAAGCATTGATTGCATGGGAGGAGGAATGTTACAGAATGAGCTACGCTACTTGGACATTATTAATGCAAGAATGTCAAAGCTAGCACTAGGGCTATGCTATAGATTGCTAGTTCAGAACAGAAAGAAGACTTAATTGTATTAAGAGATGTGGAAGTCTGTTTGAAAACAGGAAAGTTATTTTGACAGGGAACGTCAATAAGCTGAATAGAAATTGGGAATCATCAGGTGGTTCAGAGTCCAAGTTAGTAAGCGCCTAAAACATTTGCAGAGGCTCTCCCGTGGGAGATCGGTGGAACCCCTGGAGAAACAGCGTAAATGGCTAAAAATGGCCATGTACCTCATTTGTCCAGGGTTTCTGCCGAAGCTATGACGGGAGATTGGGATAACTCAGGAAAATTCTCCCCAATGCTAACTATTTTATGACCAAAAGCACCAGGGAAGCCATGAGAGGCCGTGCACATCTTGACTCAGTAATGGCCAGTGATCAGATAACATCCAGGGAATGGAAGTTGTGGTACCCATGAATGATAGCAACCACAGAATGATGATATAAAAATAGAGACTGCTGGAAACACTCAGCAGGTCAGGCAGCATCTGTGGAGAGAGAAACAGAGTTAACATTTCAGGTCGACGACCTTTCATCAGAACTGGAAGATGTTAGAGATGAACAGCTTTAAAGCAAATGCAGAGCCAGCGAAAGCGGGAGAGGGGCAGTAAATGAATCAGGGAGTTAGGTCAGTGATAAGGTGGAGGGCAGGAGTGATTAAATGACAAAAGGAATGATGTTGCAAGGCAAAACGGGTTGATAATGGGTCAAATGAAGAAACAAAAGATGGTCCAGAGGAGGTGCAAATGGTTGCAGTAGAATAGCAGAGGGGAGGGCAGCATGGACAATGATGGTATTCAACATGGTCTGGGATTCAACAATACTGAACCCAGTATACAATTTTAAAAAGGCAAACTTAAAGGGAATGAGGGAAGAGCTTAAAGCAAGTTGACTGGAGGAGGGGGAAATTGTTGAACAATATTTCAGTGGAGAATAATTCAAATACATTCTGTAGTGTATGTGCCTTTAAGAGCCCCAGGTGTACTGTAATGCCGGTAATGGCCACTTGGGCTATATAAGCCCGTATATTGTGTTGTATCAGTTAGTTCCCCTCCAGACTTTGTTTAGTAAACACCTATGAAACCAACTCCTGTCTTCAGTGTCTCTATCAGCACACAGACACAACAGTGGCGATGAATTGGAAACGGACTTACCTGCAATTCGGCAGCACCTCAAGGACATCGATTCCTCTGGCATCCAAAGTTGAAGAAAATTTTTTAAAAAAAAGAAAAAGCTGTGGTTTCACCAGCTAGCCAAGCTGGTGGCAGGTACTGCAATAATCCTTCCTGGGCGTCGGGTTGGGGCTCCAGCGGCTGGCTCTACAGCTAGGCCAAGCAGCGAAAGTGGAGGCAAGCAGTAACAGACGGGGAGGGAGCACTTGGGAGACGGCCGGCGCTGCAAGCAGGTCGGCGTTCAGACCTAGAGAGAGAGTCCGGCGGGAACGACTCTCCAACTGTAAATAAATAAATAAAAAGAACGGAAACCGCGGGAAACAGCGTTGTCATCGGCAGCAGCGGTGGGGAAGCGCCATATCTTTTCTGCAGAAAAGAAATAAAAGCGCAGGAAGCGCCATTTTATTTCTAGGATGCCTAAGTCTGGCAATATTGATGCTTTTGATAAGATAGAGGATTGGACCACATATGTGGAAAGAGTGGAGGTATATTGCACCGCAAATGGAATAGAAGATGAAAAAAAAGCTTCAGTACTGCTAAATCTAATGGGCGCAAAGACATACGGGCTGTTACGAAATTTAATCACTCCAGCCAAACCAAAGGACAAGAATTTTAAAGAAATTATTGATACCCTACAGGAGCACTTAAACCCAACACCGCTGCTGATAGCGGAACGATTCAAATTCTTCAAGAGAAATCAACACAAGAATGAAAGTAACGCTGATTACCTCACCGAATTAAGAAAGCTATCAAAACACTGCCAATTCGGGGCAGGACTAGCAGATTATCTTCGAGACAAATTCGTCTGTGGTCTCTTAAGTGAAGGAACACAGAAAAGGCTGCTTTCTGAAAAAGATTTAACACTGGACAAGGCTTTCAGTATGGCTGTATCATACGAAGCAGCTGCAAGAGGAGCTGCAGAGATACAACAGAAGACACAGGACTTCGGCACCCATGAAATGACACAGGGTTTCGAGAGATGTTATCGCTGCGGCAGATCCACCCATGACCAGAGGGACTGCTGGTTCAAGGACAAAGCATGCAGGCAATGCGGAAAGATTGGACACATTGCACGGGTATGCCGATCTGGACAAAAAAAATCCACAGACAGGAAAAAAAAAATCAATAAAGAAAAGTACAGAAAGGTACAAATGATGACGGACAGTAGCTCCGAAGACCAGAAGAGCGATAGCGACTCCGAAAACAAGAGACTAAGCTGTCTCAAATTACATAATGTAATTGCCAAAGATGATTACCAGACCATTTGGGTTACCCTCACGATAGCAGGGTCCCCAGTTAAAATGGAGCTAGATACAGGATCAGCTCTGACCGTCATAAATCGACGGGATTACGAGCGGCTATTTCCGCATATACCTTTAAAAGACACATCCATTATCTTGAAAACATATACGGGGCAGAAAGTATACCCCAAAGGAAAAAGAAGGGTGCCTGTTGTATACAACGGCAAGGAAATTCAAAAGTTGTATTTATACATTCTACAAGATGGTGGTCCACCGCTGTTGGGACGTGAATGGATCAGGAAAATACGTTTAGACTGGCACTCCATTCAGGCACTGACGGTGACCAGTAAGAGAAAAAACGATGATGACGTCATACCTGAACGATTAAAAGACATCTTGGCCAACGCCAAAGAAGTGTTTCAAGAGAAACTAGGAACCTTGAAAGGCATCACCACCTCAGTAAAAGTGGAAGATGCAGCAATTCCCAAGTTTTTTAAGGCAAGACCGGTGCCATACGCAATTCGTCCAGCAGTCGAGGCAGAGCTGGAGAATTTGGAAAAGGCAGGCGTATTATCCAAAATAGATTGGAGCGAGTGGGCAACACCCATCGTTCCAGTCATGAAGAAAGCATTGAATAATGATAAATCTGAAGAACAGAGAAAAATTCGCATCTGTGGAGACTTCAAGGTGACTGTAAACCCGGTCCTTCACACGGTACAGTATCCTCTTCTGAGGATAGAAGATATTTTCGCCTCACTATCCGGAGGGAAACGTTTCACCAAAATTGACTTGGCACAGGCATATCTACAGATGGAGGTTGAAGAGGCCTCTAAAAAATATCTCACGATAAATACACACAAAGGTCTGTACCGGTACAATCGACTGGTTTTCGGAGTAGCATCCACTCCAGCTATCTGGCAAAGAGCTATGGAGCAAGTCCTCCAATGGATTCCGGGGACTCAATGCTACCTAGACGACATCCTTGTAACAGGAGAAAACAACAACGAGCACCTTGCCAATTTGGAGCAGGTGCTCACTAGGCTGAGAGAACGGGGCCTACGAGCAAATCGCCCCAAGTGCGAATTTTTCCAAAATCAAATATCATATTGTGGCCACATAATTAATAAGGGTTGCATAAGTCACCTGAAAAAATTGAAGCGGTCATAAAAGCCCCAGCACCTGAAAATGTTTCACAATTAAGGTCGTTCCTGGGATTAATAAATTACTATCATAAATTTTTACCGAACTTATCAACTCTTCTGCACCCTCTTAATGAACTGCTACAAACAGGAGTAATTTGGAAATGGAGCGAAGACTGTAAACGTGCCTTCCATAAATGCAAAGACTTAATCATGTCCAAAGAAGTTTTGGCTCATTACAACCCATCACTGCCAATCAGACTGGCGTGCGATGCATCCCCTTACGGCGTAGGAGCAGTATTATCGCATAAATTCCCTGATGGCTCGGAACGGCCGATAGCTTTTGCGTCACACTCATTGAACTCAGCTGAGCGTAACTATGCCCAAATCGACAGGGAAGCACTCAGCCTGGTATGGGGAGTGAAGAAATTCAACCATTACCTACACAGACAAAAATTTACCTTGTTGACTGACCATCAACCCCTCATCTCCATATTCAACCCTAAAAAGGGTGTTCCCATTATGACAGCGCAAAGGCTACAGAGGTGGTCCCTTTTTCTAGGGGCACACCAATACAACATAGAATACAAAGGATCAAAACAGCATGGGAATGCTGACGGGTTATCGCGCCTACCGTTGCCAACGGTAGAAGAAGCACCTACCGTAGACCCAGTGGAGATTTTCCACTCTACCATAGTCGAATGTCTACCAGTAACAAATTCTGCCATTGAAAGGGAAACTAGAAATGACCCGACTCGTTCACGAGTCTACGATTTAACAGTGAAGGGATGGACAGCACATGGTGAACCACTGTTGCCAGCATTCTCGCAAAGAAGAGAACAGCTGTCAGTGTGCCGAGGAACCTTGATGTGTGGATCCAGAGTGGTGATTCCACCCAAACTCCAGGATAAAGTTCTAAAGGAGCTTCACGAGGGGCATCTGGGTGGAGTGAAAATGAAGAACCTAGCCAGGGCGTTTGTATGGTGGCCAGGTATCGATGGAGACATCGAAGAAATGACCAAGAGCTGCCTAGGATGCCAGAAGGTCCAAAACGCTCCACCCCAAGCCCCTCTACATCCATGGGAGTGGCCCTCATCTCCCTGGCAAAGGGTACACATCGACTTTGCTGGTCCATTTATGGACTCAATGTTCTTAATCGCGGTTGATGCACACTCCAAGTGGCTGGAGGTAATAAAGATGTCCTCTGTGATAAAAATGATAACTTCCGGGAAGTTATGTCATCACTTCCTGTGAACTATGAACTGTGTACATACCTCACTTCCTGTCATATTGTCACTTCCTGTTGGACTGGTATAAAAAGTGGTCTGTTCAGTATTGTAAGAGGCTTCTACCAGAGGCATGGTAAAGACCTCTCTTGTGTATATAGTGTGTTTATAAGTTACTTAAAGCTTACTTTAAAGTTACTTGATGGTAAGTCTCCTTTTTCTTACATCAATTTAAGTAACTTAAATATTTACACTGACAAATACTAGACCTTCAGACAAGCTCGGAAGTTAAGGATCCAGGGAACCACCCATCATGGAGAAAATCCTTAGACCTATTCGTCTAGACTTGGACCCGAATACACCAGCAGCTGGCAGGGTATGGAAGCATTGGTATCGTACTTTTGAGAATTTTCTGGATGAATGTAAAGCGGATGCTCCTGCTAAATTGAAGATACTTGTCAATTATGTGACCCCAAAAGTGTTCGAATATGTTGATGAATGGGATAATTACGAAGAGGTGATTCGGGCACTTAAGAAACTGTATGCGAAGACCCCAAATGAGGTCTATGCTAGACATCTATTGGCCACAGCCCGACAAGGGCCAGGGGAATCAATTGACGAATTCCTGCAAGAACTTCGCAGGCTCAGCGTAGATTGTAACTTTCAGGCAGCCTCAGCTGAGCTGTACCGCCAAGAAATGATTCGTGATGCTTTCATCTGCGGGATTGCCTCTCCATTTATACGCCAGCGTCTACTAGAAAGTAAAACACTTGAGCTACAAAAAGCTTTTGACCTAGCTTGTTCACTGGATTTGGCAAAGAGAAATGCAGACCTCTATCAGCTGCCCAGATCTCGATCTGCTGCTGTAGCTGCAACCAGACAATTCAAGCGGTCTCAGGTGAACCCTATCATGGGGGAATCTAATTCTGATAATTCTGGTGAAGAAGAGGAGGACAACCCCACTTTAGCAGCCTCTTGGCAATCTAGGAAGGAATGCTTCTTTTGTGGAGATGCTTTTCACCCTAGGAAAACCTGCCCTGCTCGCAATGCAATCTGCAGTTATTGCGGGAAAAAAGGACACTTTGCTAAAGTTTGCCTATCAAGGGCCTCTACGAGGGCCAATCCAGCTAAGGCCTACCGAACTGCCCCAATTAGGGCCTATCAAGATGCTCCAGCTAGGACCTATCAAGCTTCCTCTCTAGCTCTCTCCCGAAGAAGCACACCGAGAGTTTTAGCCACTCTCTGTGCAACGACACCAATTACAGCTGCTTGCCCACAGAACCTGTCTCATGCAGCCACAAAAATTTCAATTAAAGGGCATACCTTAGATGCCTTAATTGACTCAGGAAGTACTGATAGTTTCATTAAGGAACAGATTGTTGCGAAATTGAAACTACATGTCTTCCCATCGGACCAGGCAATTGCGATGGCCCAGTCATCACTTAATACCAGAATCTCCGGCTTTTGTGTTGTTGATATGACACTTCATGGTCGTATGTATCCCTCCACCCGACTTTCGGTGCTCAAGGACTTATGTAGTGATCTCCTCTTAGGGCTGGACTTCCAAAAACAGCATAAGAAACTCACCATTGAGTTTGGTGGATCCAAACCCGGACTTACTATTTCTAATATACCGTCTAAATTACCATTTTGTGCATTATCAGCAGCTTCACTTGATGAACCCTCATTATTTGCCAGTATTCCGCCTCAATGCAAACCGATAATAACGAAATCGCGGCGCTTTAATTAGGAAGACCAATCTTTTATTGTGGCTGAAATCTCTCGACTTCTAGCAGAGGATATCATTGAACCATGTTCGTCGCCCTGGCGGGCTCAAGTCGTCATTGTCAAGAACCCTCTAAAACCTCACAAACAGCGACTATGCATCGATTATTCACAAACCATCAATCAATATACCGACTTGGACGCCTACCCATTGCCACGCATTGATGATATGGTTAATAAACTGGCCGAATACAAAGTGTTCTCAACTTACGATTTAAAAAGTGCCTATCATCAGTTACCCTTGAAGGTCTCAGATAAGCAGTACACAGCCTTTGAGGCTAATGGACGGCTGTACCAATTTCGTCGCCTCCCATTCGGGGTTACTAATGGAGTGGCTGTCTTTCAACGGGCAATGGATGGCCTGGTTAAGCAGGAAAACCTAAGGGACACTTTTCCCTATCTTGATAACATTACCATTGCAGGTCACGATCAACAGGAACACGACTCCAACCTCCAAAAATTTCGGGATGCCCTCCATCGCCGTAATTTGACCCTGAATGAATCCAAATCTGTTGAGTCGCAACCGACCATCAACATCCTTGGCTACTGCGTAGGCAATGGTATCATTAAGCCAGACCCAGAAAGACTTCGCCCGCTCCAAGAGCTCCCGTCACCTAAGAATCCGGCTTCTTTACGTCGGGCTCACGGTCTGTTTGCATACTACGCTAAATGGATTCCTCATTTTTCGGACAAAATCCAACCCTTGCTGCATGCTAGATCATTTCCACTGGGAACAGCGGCTGTTGCAGCCTTTAACCTTCTCAAAAAACAGTTGGAGAAAGCGGCTCTTCACTCCATTGATGAGAATCTCCCTTTCGTGGTTGAATGTGATGCCTCGGAGGTGGCGACCTCGGCTACTCTGAATCAGGAAGGTCGTCCTGTAGCATTTATGTCCAGGACCTTACAAGGTGCCGAGCTACATTATCCTCCGGTTGAGAAAGAAGCCACAGCCATCATAGAGGCAGTACGGAAGTGGAACCATTTTCTAGCTCGCCAGCACTTTACATTGATCACGGACCAACGATCAGTCGCCTTCATGCTTGATAATCGAAAACGAACCAAAATTAAGAATAATAAAATACAACTTTGGAGGATGGAACTGGCCTCTTTTGGTTATACCATTCTCTATCGGCCTGGCAAGGAGAATGTGGCCCCGGACACCCTCACACGGGCATTCTGCTCCACTATGTCATCCTCCACTCTCATGGATGTCCACAATGGTTTGTGTCATCCTGGCGTTACGCGCATGCTACATTTCGTACGATCACGGAATCTCCCTTTTTCCACTGGAGATGTGAAGAAAATATGCTCAGAATGCCGGCTTTGTGCGGAATTAAAACCTCAGTTCTTCCGCCCCTCAGATGGTATACTCATACATGCAACCCAACCGATGCAATGACTTAGCATCGATTTTAAGGGCCCAGTGCCCTCTTCAACTCGGAACACATATTTGCTCACCATGATCGACGAATATTCACGTTTTCCGTTTGCCTTCCCCTGCTCCAATATGCTGGCGTCCACAGTAATCTGCTGCCTTGAGCAGGTATTTTCTCTCTGTGGCATGCCGGCTTATATTCACTCAGATCGGGGTCCATCCTTTATGTCAAGGGAACTCAAGGACTACCTCTCAGAACGGGGAATTGCTACAAGCAAAACAACACCATACCATCCCATCGGAAATGGACAGGTAGAGAGGTATAACGGTATCATCTGGAATTCCGTACGTCTCGCTTTAAGATCTCGGGGCCTACCAGACCAGCAATGGGAAACAGTGCTTCCGGATGCATTGCACTCTATACGGTCCCTGCTTTCTACAGCCACAAATACTACACCTCATGAGCGGTTCTTTGGATTCCAGCGTCGCTCATCTCATGGGACATCACTCCCGTCATGGCTAACTACTCCTGGACCTGTATTACTCCGAAGATACGTTCGGACGTCTAAAAATGACCCTCTCGTAGACGAGGTCGAACTAACCGATGCCAACCCCACCTATGCAAACATACGATATTCCGACGGCCGAGAATTTACCGTATCATTACGGGATCTGGCTCCCTGCCCACCAGGACCTAGTGGGACATCGGGTGATGGCATTTCACCAGGAAACTCTTGGGACCTATCGGGTAGCCCTCTCCAGGATCCTGATCGGACACCAACTAGCTTGGTGTCGGTAGAACCCTGTGCTCAAGGTTGCGACCCTCCCAGTACCGCGCATGAAAGTACTGATCCGCCACAGACCAGCTCTGCACCTCCCTCTGAACAGAGGCAGTCCGACTTTGAACCTATTGGGGCTCGTACTCGAAGCCATGATCTCCCCGACCCTTCACAGGGCAATCCAGGCCACACAGACTCTGATCAATGGCCAACCGCATGTAAGCGGACCAGCGACCCTCTACGACGGGAATCCAAACGGGTGCGACTCTTCCTTGTTCGGCGGCTGCGGACCAAAAGGTAGACCACAGCCTCCTAATCCTGCAGGAGGGAAGAATGTGATAAAAATGATAACTTCCGGGAAGTTATGTCATCACTTCCTGTGAACTATGAACTATGAACTATGAACTGTGTACATACCTCACTTCCTGTCATATGTCACTTCCTGTTGGACTGGTATAAATACTGGTCTGTTCAGTATTGTAAGAAGCTTCTACCAGAGGCATGGTAAAGACCTCTCTTGTGTATATAGTGTGTTTATAAGTTACTTAAAGCTTACTTTAAAGTTACTTGATGGTAAGTCTCCTTTTTCTTACATCATCCTCCACCACCACGGAAAGAACCATCACAGTATTAAGGACCATATTTGCCAGGAGTGGGCTGCCGGAACAGATCTGTTCTGATAATGGACCGCAATTTGTGTCCGAAGAATTCAGGAAGTTCTTAAAAAACAATGGGGTTAAGCACTACACGTCCGCCCCATACCATCCCGCCACCAATGGATTGGCTGAAAGGTTTGTCCAGACCTTCAAGAAGGCCATCAAGGCCATGGGTAATGAAGATATAAAACTTCAGCACAAGGTGGATTACTTCTTGTTCGCATACAGGAATGCAACACATATGGTTACAAACTAAACTCCCGCCATGATGTTCAATAGAAGCCTAAGATGCCGGCTGGATTTGATCAAGCCCAACATCAGAAGGGACGTGGAGAACCGACAATTTCAAGGCATGAATGAAAGGCCAACTAGAACCTTCCAGATAGGTCAACAAGTTTTGGCCCGGGACTACCGTACCGAGAAATGGCAGCCTGGAACTATCTGCACACGACTAGGACCGCTGATGTATACCGTGGACATCGGAGAAAGCATAATAAGGCGCCATGCTGACCAAATCATAGAGTCATCCGAAAAGGGACAACCTACACCACAACTCTATACGCCTAACGATGAAGTAGAGATACCCATATCTACCTCCGATCCGGTGATACTAGAACCCGATGAACCCGACACTGGCATTCAAGTCGAATCAGCCTTGCCAAAAGAACCTACTACACCACCAGAAACTACTACACCACCGAGGCGTTATCCAGACCGAGTCAGGAAGCCTCCAGAGAGACTGACTTATAATTAATTAACTGCAGCAATGTGTAGATTATTTTTCTTGTAACATGTAATTAATAATTACTTAAAATATTATGTACTGGTTGGCTAAAAGGGGAGGAATTGTAGTGTATGTGCCTTTAAGAGCCCCAGGTGTACTGTAATGCCGGTAATGGCCACTCGGGCTATATAAGCCTGTATATTGACTTTGTTTAGTAAACACCTATGAAACCAACTCCTGTCTTCAGTGTCTCTATCAACACACAGACACAACACATTCAAAGGCATATGGATGAATTTGCAGGTTGAAGGCTAGCTTTGGTCTAAAAAGCATGCCTCTAATTGGATCAACAGGACAATCAGAAGTGAAATAAGGAGGGGGAAAACTTTTTAAAAATCCAAAGGAAAGAGCAAGATGAAGAGAATTACTGGGATGAATGTAAGAAAATCCAGAGATAGGTTAATAGGATCAGAGAATCAGAGGGGAACCCAGAAATTAGCATAACTCTAGATACAAAACAGAGCAGAAACAAATTATTTTGGTACTATAATGGTAAGAGAGCAGGTGAGAACTCGAAAAGATGATAATGACCCAAAACTGCAGATGAACATAAAATAGTTAATATTCTAAATGATTGCTTCATCCAATAGTCACTAGGGAAGCAATGCGCATTCTATACCTGGTGACAAGCCAAGTAGACATAGATACCTTAGAGATCAGAGACAGGCTAAAAGGGCTTGAAACTAACAAATATCCAGAGATGGATATATTTATTCTGTGGTACTGGAGGAGATAAGGGATGAGATTTGTGAAGTGATGCTATTATGCCAATGAATGCTGGTAAGTCCTGCTACCCTAAAACCAAGCTAACATAATATCCATTGTCAAAAAATTAACAAAACAGACTCAGGCTACTTAAGATCCACCAATCTCACATCAATACCGATAATAGAATAGATTAAGCACAGATTCGGAAGGGGAAGGACCAGCCTGACCAACCCAAATGGATTGTGGAAAGCCCTACAAAGTGATAAAGCTAGATTTGAAACATCCTTTGACGAGGTTCTTCACAGAAGACTGTTGCTTGGTAGGGATTCAAGGTAAAACATGGGACTAGATAAGAAATTGACTGGAAGTTGGAAAGCAATGGGTACTCTGCGGGGATTGATCTCAGGGTAGGGGAAGTGCTAAGAGTGTGTCTCAGGAATCGTTTTTGGGATCCCTACTGTTTCTAATTTACATTAACGATAATTCAGCAGCTCAAAGGTGTCACCCTTGGCTCAGTAGTAGCACTCTTGCTGCTGCGTGAGAAGGTTGTAGATTCAAGCCCCACTCCAGAGAACCGAGCACATAATCTAGGCTGACACTTCAGTACTGCACTGTAGGAAGTGCCATCTTTTGGCCCTGTCTGCCCTCTCAGTGCCATGGGATCATTCATATCCACCTATCATTTTGAACACCTCAATTAGATCACCACTCAACCCTCCAAACTTAAGGGAATACACACCATGCTTATGTAACCTGGCCTCACAACAATAAATTTTAAGCGTGACTTCCTCCAACTTATATTTTATTTGCCTAGTCAATTACTGCTCTGTGGTGACTGGACATCTTAAACAAACGATTTGATAGGATAGATACAGAGAAACTATTTCCTCTGCTGGAAGAATCCAGAACAAGGTGGCAAAATTGTAGCTGGGTCATTCAGGATGAAATCAGAAAGCACATTTTTACTCAAGGGGTAGTGAAAATATGGCACTATCCCCCATAAGACTCTAGATGCTGGGTCAATTGAAATTTTCAAGACAGAGAGCGATAGATATTTTGTTATTTTTGTTAGGTAAAGGATCGAGGGATATGGAGCAAAGGCAGGTAAAACTCACTGGTACCACCATTTAAGTTTCCTTCCTCTGAACAGTTTGCATTGAAAAATAATTACACGTTTTAAGTGTGTGTGTTCTAACAAAATAAACCTGAAGGGCCAACAACAACAGTTTGCATTTATATAGCACCTTTAATGTAGTAAAACATCTCAAGGCGCTTCACAGGAGAGTTATGAAATAAAATTTGACCCCAAGCCACATAAGGAGACAGATGACCAAAAGCTTAGTCAAAGAGGTAAGTTTCAGGGAGCGTCTTAAAGGAGCAGAGAGAGGTAGAGGGGTGGAGAGGTTTAGGGAGGGAATACCAGAGATTAGGGCCTGGGCAGCTGAAGGCACAACCACCAATGGTGGAGTGATGAAAATCGGGGATGCGCAAGAGGGCAGAATTGAAGGAGTGCAGAGATCTCAGAGGGTTGTAGGGATGGAGGAGGTTACAGTAGATTAGGAACCTACCACAGTTTGTACCATTCAAACTGTCTTTATTGATAAATTCAGGCGAAGGGCCAGAGTTCATAGTGCAAGACACGCCAAAATTGAAAAAAAATCGGGGAGAAGACAATATAAATAAAGAAGTAGCGATTAGCTGATGTCACTCTGGGGTTTTAATAGATGGTAGGAGGAAGGGAGGACAAAGAGGGGAGGAGTTCCAGTTTCCACGTCCTGGAAAGAATGAGTCGAAATAGCTGCTGCTATCTTAATATTTTTAATTAATATGTTTTTGTATTAATGATCACTAGAAAGAAGGTCTGGGAAATGCAAGCATCAATCTGCCTGGTCTAGACAGTGCACATTACAAGAAGTACAATATATGCATGACTGAAAAACAGCACGATTGGGTGAACTCCTGCAGGGTATGGAATACAATGACAGTATGCAGTTGCTGAAATATTATCAAATATTATCAAATATGAAGACCAGGAGCTCAAACCCGGCACTAAGCTCATGGTCTACAGGGCAGCAGTGATACCTGCCCTGCTGTATGCCTCAGAGACATGGACCATGTACAGCAGGCACCTCAAAGCACTGGAGAGGTACCACCAACGCTGCCTCCACAAGATCCTGCAAATCCATTGGCAGGATAGGCGCACCAATGTTGGTGTTCTTGCTCAGGCCAACATCCCCAGCATCGAAGCTCTGACCATGCTCAATCAGTTCCGATGGATGGGTCACATTGTCCGCATGCCCGATACGAGACTCCCAAAACCAGTGCTCTACTCGGAGCTCCGGCACGGCAAGAGAGCCCCAGGTGGGCAGAGGAAACGTTTCAAGGACACCCTCAAAGCCTCCTTTAAAAAGTGTAACATCCCCACCGACACCTGGGAATCCCTGACCCAAGACCGCACAAAGTGGAGGAGAAGCATCCGGGAAGGCGCCGAACACCTCGCGTCTCTTCGCCGGGAGCAAGCGGCAGCCAAGCGCAGGCAGCGCAAGGAGCGCACGTCAACCCAAGCACCCCACCCACCTGCCCCTTCAACCACCGTCTGCCCCACCTGTGACAGAGACTGTAGGTCCCACATTGGACTAATCAGTCACCTGCGAGCTCATTTTTAATGTGGAAGCAAGTCATCCTCGGTTTCGAGGGACTGCCTAAGAAGAAGAAGGAAATCAAATATAAGTAGCCAGTGGTGAGCTGTGATTTATTATTGGTGTTTGCATACAGCTTAACATTTGACCTAAGGCAATGTGGTTTTCTAGCATGGAAGATTCTTTGTATGCTACAATCAACAGACTGTGATATACAGTACAGTGTCTTCTGTTCGAGTCTGAAGTTTCTTGGTTTTAAAAGCATGCAGGCATTACTGTAAAATTCTGTTACCATAACAACAACTTACATTTACATAGCTCTTTTAATGTAGTAAAACACCCAAAGACGCTTCACAGGAGCGTTATCAGACAAAATATGACAGCCAGCCAAATAAGGAGGTATTAGGACATGTAACCAAAAGCTTGGTCAAAGAGGTAGGTTTTAAGGAGCATCTTAAAGGAGGAGCGAGAGGCAGAGAGGTTTAGGGAGGGAATTCCTGAATTTAGGGCCTAGGCAGCTGAAGGCACGGCCAATGGTGGGGCAAAGGAAATCGGCGAATTAACCAGACCCATTGTTAATGTGTCTTTGTGTGTGATAGCTGAACTGGTTTAAAAATAGAACGTCCATCTATGGACATGATAACTATTTCTTGGAGTAAGGTGAGTCAAAAAACTCATGAGCAACAAAGCCATCAAAGCCCACTGCTTGCCATGACATCTTCTATTTCTAATACCTGCAGTGTGTTTTGAGCTGAAAGCAATTCATTTTAATGAGTATGCATTTTGAGGATGTAGTTGAAGGAGATTGGTTGAAACTGCTTGGTGGTATCACTTTGTAATTCTAATTTGGTAACTGTGGGGATAGGAATTTGCGCCCCAATATTAATGTGAAGGCGGCTTCATATTAATGTTGTCAGCAGGTTGGAATCTGCGATCGCAACTTCATTGAAACAATAAATATTTTCTTCCGGGCTTCGTGTCTCCAAGCTGCGCAGCAGGCATACTGCGGACCCACATGGCCCAATCCGAAGATCACTATTTAAAGGGCCAATGCAAAAACAGAATTTGATGCAAAAATGGAATTTGAACAAAGAAAGAGGAAGTAAAGCCATGGATTCGCAGGGAGCAAGGCCAGCACCGAGGTTCACAGATGCTTCCCTTGAAGTACTACAGGGTGTATTGAGGACCAGTTATCCAGCAATGGGAGGAAGAAACCTGGTCCTGCTACCAAGACGGCGTGGTTGGAGGTGGCTGAGGAGGTGAGCAGCAGAGGTATGGTGCCCCGGTCTTGGATGCAGTGCAGGAAGCACTATGACCAACCAGGTCAGGAAAAGTGAGTACAGTTGCTGATTCACCTACATCCTGTGGTGTCCAACACTGCACCCCCCCACTCTGTCTTGCCAAGCCTACTCCATCATATTCGTCCTCACACCCACTTAAGTTGCAGCAGCACCCATCCTTCACTTTCTATGCATTTCCTCGCCTCCCCATTTATCCATCCACCGCTACCACTCACCCTAATCCTTATGCAATTTGATGCATCTGTCTGGTAGTCACCCTCACCGAATCCACTGCATCCATCAGGTGAATACGTGACCTTCAGTCACTCACAGGTCAGTTCTTAAGCTCCTTGTAGGAGAAGAGAGTGCAAAATGCAAGGGAGAGGAAGAGGCCTGGAGGTGGCTCACCATAAATAGTGCGGCTCACAGATGCAGAGGAGGATGCATGGAGATAAGAGGTACATCTGTATCCCTCTCAATCGGAGGTGGAGCGACTGGGAACGCGCAGATGCCTGGTGACAGAATGTAAACATCTTTCACGCACACATGATAACTTTATTTAATCAGTGACTGCCTGAACCATGAGAAGACTGTGTATGGTGATTGGCAAGATTGTTACTTTGCCAGGACTAATTCATATGTAAGACAATTCTTTTGTCTTACATAAGACGTAGGAGCAGGAGTAGGCCATTTGGCCCCTCAAGCCTGCTCCGCCATTCAATAAGATCATGGCTGATCTGATCTTGGCCTCAACTCCACTTCCCTGCCCGCTCCCCATAACCCTTGACTCCCTTACTTTTCAAAAATCTGTCTATCTCCACCTTAAATATATTCAATGACCCAGCCTCCACAGCTCTATGGGGAAGAGAATTCCAAAGATTCACGACCCTCTGAGAGAAGAAATTCCTCCTCATTTCCGATTTAAATGGGTGCCCCTTATTCTGAAACTACGCCCCCTATTGTTGATTAGTGCCACTTCCATATCTTACCCATTACCGCATCCTGAGTGCCAATTCACCCTTTCATTTGCTTCATGGTGAATGCCAGTACATGATGGGATCTATTGGCTGGATGTGCAATGGGTGTATGCATGATGCGTGGTTGAAGGACATTTTTGTGCAAAAAGTAGAATTGGTGGTGGTGCTGGAGGTGGTTGTGGAAGTCAGCTGGAGTATTCTAAAGTTTCTCTTTTCCCTACTCTGACTAAATAAACTTGGGTAGCGCCTCCTGCGTCCTTGGCCCCTCTGTTGCTCTCCTTTCTGCTGTTCTCCACTCAACTCTTCCCTCTGATATTCTCCGGATCTATGTTGTGCGTCTCTCTCTTGTGCAAATGCAGATCCCAACACAGCACGACATCGCCGTGGATGGTCCGCCCTGATCTTGTCAGGTTGAAAGGCTCCAAAGTTTTGAGAACGCTGTATCAACACAAGAACTCTCTGCCAAATGTTTGCCAGAAAGAACTGAGACACCAGCTGTAATAGCTGAGCTTTTATTTAGATGGAGCAATCACAACTTTAAATATCCACATGCACAGCGGCTAAATCTTGCCTCCATTTCACTGGTGAGATTCACGAGCCCCGGGAAACTCGTGCTGGAGAAGTTAAATTTAAAGGTCAGTGAAATTCAATTTAAAAAGACCTAATTAGCATCTCATAAGGACATTAATTGCTGTGATAAGTACCTGCCCGCCTGCACTAATTAAGGTCCCGACTGCGGCGAGTAGGTTACTCACAGGCTTCCAAATGCGCCTCCGTTAAAAAGAAGTGTGTGCATTGGAGCCAGATTGCGATTGCAATCTAAAAATCAATTATTTTAACTACCCACCTGCCCCCAACCCACCCGTTCTTGGGAGTTAAAATTCCACCTAGACTCTGTTTCCACTAGTATTTCGCTACATGTGTATTACAGTGCACAATATGTCGTCCAACATGCTGTGGCAATTCAGCCACATTTGAATTTCTGCCTCCTGCTAGCTGCGTGATCACCATCTGACGTTAATGACAGTTATGGAGAGGTCTCTGACTGCGACTGTGTCTCTCTTCTAGTTTGAAAAGGATGCACAGTGGCAACCAATCTGCAGGGGGAAAACACATGGATTAAAAATGGGCTCTGTTTTTCTTTTTGTTAATTTCCCTGAACCCTTGCTTGAATAGAGTTAATCCTCAATGCAGTGCTAGATACAGATGGCTATTCTATTAACACTGTCTACTGGTTTTGCACCTCGTTTAAATGTCTACTTTCTTGCTAAAATTAGAAAATGGATGAAAGTATAGCCCGTTGAGAAAGATTTATAGAGGAGTGCAAAGCCTTTGTAAAATAGCGTGCATTGTTTCTTAGTAAAGCCCTCTCTAAACCCGTCATTCGGATGAGATATCTGCTCTTTCAGATGGACGTAAAAGATCCCATAGCACTTTTCGAAGAACAGGGAAGTTCTTCCAAGTGTCCTGGCCAATATTTATCCCTCAACCAACATCACTGAAACAGATGATCTGGTCATTTATTCATTGCTGTTTGTGGGATCTTGGTGGGTGCAATTGGCTGCTGTTTTTTCTACATTACAACAGTGACTCCACTTCAAAAAGTATGTCATTGGCTGTAAAGCGCTTTGGGTTGTCCCGAGGTTGTAAAAGGCGCTATTTAAATGCACGTTCTTTGTTCTTTTCGATAATGTTAGAGAACACCTCCTGTTTCTATTGTTTGATGTGCTGTCAAATAGTGGTCATAGTAGCAGTGGTTAGTGGCAGTCATAGAAAATATGTGCCCTGAAATTCCGCAGTACTACCGCTGGTCATTCACCATAACTCCAGTGGGAAACTGGCGGAAACTCCAAAGAAATGGCTTGAAAATGGTCATTTGGCAATTACAGCGGGAGAACCCCCATAAACTCTAATGATAAAACTCAGCTGGAAAAGTTCTATGGAGACAAACTACGATATACTTTTTTGTAAAATGATTTCTCAGTGTATTCAAGGTTAAAGCACATTCTGCCCGGCTTAGGTAACTGTATAACTTGCTCAGCCCTTTCTCTCCACAGTTCAAGGGCCTGTAACACAGTGCTAGATATTATTTATTCTATTCTAACAACTCTAAACCAACTATTACTCTGTTGCCTTCTATGGGACTCTAGAACCTTGGTGTACACGTAGGGAAGATGTTTCCACTTGCAGGGGTGACCAAAACTGGGGGCCATGAATATAAGATAATCACTAATAAATCCAATAAGGGAATTCAGGAGAAACTTCTTTACCAAGAGAGTGGTTAGACTGTGGAACATGCTCCACATGAAGTAGTTGAGGCGAATAGCATTAGATGCATTTACATAGAAACATAGAAACATAGAAGATAGGAGCAGGAGTAGGCCATTCGGCCCTTCGAGCCTGCTCCGCCATTCAATGAGATCATGGCTGATCATCCAAATTCAGTACCCTGTCCCTGCCTTCTCCCCATATCCCTTGATCCCTTTAGCCTCAAGAAATATATCCAATTCTTTCTTGAATATATTTAATGAACTGGCCTCCACCGCCCTCTGTGGCAGAGAATTCCACAGGTTCACCACTCTTTGGGTGAAGAAATTCCTCCTCATTTCAGTCCTAAATGGCTTACCCCTTATCCTTAGACTATGACCCCTGGTTCTGGACTCCCCGGCCATCAGAAACATCCTTCCTACATCTAGCCTGTCCAGACCTGACAGAATTTTATAGGTTTCGATGAGATCCCCTCTCAATCTTCTAAACTCCAGTGAGTATAAGCCCAATCGACACAATCTCTCCTCATACGTCATTCCTGCCATCCCAGGTATCAGCCAGGTGAATCTTCGCTGCACTCCCTCCATGGCAAGAACGTCCTTCCTCAGGTAAGGTGACCAAAACTGCACACAATACTCAAGGTGCGGTCTCACCAAGGCCCTGTACAACTGTAGCAAGACATCCTTGTTCCTGTACTCAAACCCTCTTGCTACGAAGGCCAACATACCATTTGCCTTCTTAACCGCCTGCTGCATCTGCATGCTTACCTTCAGCGACTGGTGCACAATAACACCCAGGTCTCTTTGCACTTCCCCTTCTCCCAATCTATTGCCATTCAAATAATAATCTGCCTTCCTGTTTTTGCCACCAAAATCGATAACCTCACATGTATCCACATTATAGTGCATTTGCCATGTTTCTGCCCAATCACCCAACGTGTCCAAATCGTACTGGAGTTTCATGACATCCTCCTCACAGCTTACCCTCCCACCCAGCTTTGTGTCGTCTGCAAATTTGGAGATATTACATCCAATTCCCTCGTCCAGATCATTAATATATATTGTGAACAGCTGGGGTCCTAGGACCGATCCTTGCGGTACCCCACTAGTCACTGCCTGCCACTTGGAAAACAACCCGTTTATTCCAACCCTTTGCTTTCTGTCCGCCAACCAGTTCTCTATCCAAGCCAATACCTTGCCCCCAATCCCATGTGCCTTAATATTGCACGCTAATCTCTTATGTGGGACCTTATCGAAAGCCTTCTGAAAGTCCAAATACACCACATCCACTGGTTCTCCCCTATCCATTTTACCAGTTACATTCTCAAAAAAGTTCCAGTAGATTAGTCAAGCATGATTTACCTTTTGTAAATCCATGTTGACTTTGTCCGATCCTGTCACTGCTTTCCAAGTGCTCTGCTATTACATCTTTTATAATAGACTCTAACATTTTCCCCACTACCGATGTCAGGCTTACCGTTCTATAATTCCCCGCTTTTTCTCTACCACCTTTTTTGAATAGTGGGGTAACATTGGCTACCCTCCAATCCATGGGTACCGTTCCAGAGTCTATCGAGTTCTGGAAGATGACCAGCAATGCATCTACTATCTCTAGGGCCACCTCCTTAAGTACCCTGCGATGTAGACCATCAGGCCCTGGGGATTTATCGGCCTTCAGTCCCATCAATTTTCCTAACACCATTTCCCTACAAATACTGATTTCTTTCAGTTCCTCCCTTTCATCAGACCCTATGTTCCCCGGCATCTCTGGGAGGTTATTTGTGTCCTCCTTTGTGAAGATGGAACAAAAGTATGTATTTAGTTGGTCTGCCATTTCCTTGTTTCCTATTATAAATTCCCCTGATTCTGGCTGTAAGGGACCTACGCTTGACTTCACCAATCTTTTTCTCTTCACATATCTATAAAAGCTTTTACAGTCAGTTTTTATGTTCCCTGATAGCTTACTCTCATATTCTATTTTCCCTTTCTTAATTAATCCCTTTGTCCTCCTTTGTTGACTCCTAAACTGCTCCCAATCCTCAGGATTATTGATTTTTCTAGCCAATTTATATGTCCTCTCCTTGGATCTTATGCTATCCCTAATTTCCCTTGTTAGCCACGGTTGAGTCACCTTTTTTGTTTTATTTTTATGCCAAACTGGGATGAACAAATTCTGTAGCTCATCCATTTGGACTTTGAATGTTTGCCATTGCCTATCCACCGTCAACCCTTTGAGTGACATTCCCCAATCAATCCTACCCAACTCGCTCCTCAAACCATCATAGTTTCCTTTATTTAAATTGAGGACCCTTGTCTCTGAGTCAACTACTTCATTTTCCATCTTAATGAAGAATTCGATCATATTATGGTCGCTCCGACCCAAGGGGCCTCGTACAACAAGATTGCTAATTAATCCTTTCTCGTTACATAATTCCCAGTCTAAGATGGCCTGATCTCTGGTTGGTTCCTCGACATATTGGCCCAGGAAACCATCCCGTACACACTCCAGGAATTCCTCCTCCACAGTATTGTTACTAATTTGGTTGGCCCAATCTATATGTAGATTAAAGTCACCCATGATGACTGCTGTGCCCTTATTGCACGCTTCTTTAATTTCCCTTTTAATGCCATCCCCAACCTCCGCCTTACTGTTTGGAGGTCTATATACCACTCCCACTAATGTTTTTTTCCCCTTAGTATTTCTCAATTCTACCCATACAGATTCCTCATCATCAGAGCTAATATCCTTCATTACAATTGTATTAATCCCTTCTTTAACCAGTAATGCTACCCCACCTCCCTTTCCTTTTTGCCTATCTTTCCTGAATATCGAATACCCCTGGATGTTGAGTTCCCAGTCTTGGCCATCCTTGAGCCACGTTTCCGTAATCCCAACCAAATCATATTCATTTACCTCTATTTGTGCAGCCAATTCATCCACCTTAATACAAATGCTCCTCGCATTAAGACACAAAGCCTTCAGGCTTGTTTTTTTAACGCTCTTTGACCTATTAGAATTATTATTTATTGTGGCCACGTTTGATTTAAACCGTTGATTTCTCTGACTGCCACTTTTGTTTTTCTCCTCCTATCTTTTGCTTTTATCCCTGTTTTCCTTTCCTCTGTCTCCCTGCTCAGGTTCCCAACCCCCTGCCATTTTAGTTTAAACCCCCCCGAACAGTGCTAGCAAACCTCCCCGCAAGGATATTTGTCCCGCTCTGGTTCAGGTGCAACCTGTCCAACTTGTACAAGTCCCACCTTCCCCAGAAGAAGGCCCAGTGATCCAGGAAACTAAAGCCCTCCCTCCTGCACCAACTCTAGCCACGCATTCATCAGCTCTATCCTCCTATTCCTATACTCACTAGCACGTGGCACCGGGAGTAATCCAGAGATTACAACCTTTGAGGTCCTACTCTTTAATCTGCTACCTAGCTCCCTAAATTCTTGCTGCAGGACCTCATCCCTCTTCCTACCTATGTCGTTGGTCCCAATGTGAACCACAACCTCTGCCTGTTCACCCTCCCCCTTCAGAATGCCCTGCAGCCGTTCAGTGACATCCTTGACCCTGGCACCAGGCAGGCAACAAACCATCCTGGAGTCACGTCTATGGCCACAGAAACACCTATCTGTTCCCCTTACGATAGAATCCCCTACCACTATTGCTCTCCCACTCTTTTTCCTCCCTTCCTGAGCAGCAGAAGCACCCCTGGTGCCAGGAAGTTGGCTGCTGCTGCCTTCCCCTGGTGATTCATCCCCCTCAACAGTATCCAAATTGGTATATCTGTTTGAAAGGGGGATGGCCACAGTGGTCCCCTGCACTACCTGCCTGCTTCTATTGCTCCGCCTGGTGGTCACCCATTTCCCTTCTGCCTGTGCAGCCCTACCCTGCGGCGTGACCAACTCATCAAACGTGTAATCCATGACCCTCTCAGCATCATGAATGCTCCACAACCCATCCATCCGCAAATCCAGCGCCTCAATACGGCCCGTTAGTAGCTGCAGCTGGATGCATTTCTGGCACACGTGGTCATCAGGGACACTGGCAGCGTCCCTGAATTCCCACATTGAGCAAGAGGAGCATAACACGGGGCTGGGCTGTCCTGGCATGACTTACCCCTTTAATTAATTTAAATTAATTCAGTACCACCAGTTTAAGATATACTCTAGGGCGCTTATTTACCAACTGTCCCCACTACACCACAGAGACCCAAGAAAATATAAACCGCATAATTTAAGCTTGTAATGAAAAGGAGAAAGAAATACTCACCAACCAATCACTTGCCTGCTTCCTGGTGACGTCACACTTGGGTTACTTTTTGCTTCCCTCTTCCGGAACCTGGATTGGTAAGCCGCCTCTGGTGCTCTTTATGTGCCCCTCTGGTGCTCCCTCGCAGGTCCGCCGACTCTCCGCTCTCTCGGGGCTCTGGGCCTCGCTGCTCGCCGCCTCTGGTGCTCTTTATGTGCCACCTCTGGTGCTCCCTCACAGGTCCGCCGACTCTCCGCTCTCTCGGGGCTCTGGGCCTCGCTGCTCGCCGCCTCTGGTGCTCTTTATGTGCTGCCTCTGGTGCTCCCTCACAGGTCCGCCACCTCTCCGCTCTCTCGGGGCTCTGGGCCTTGCTGTTCGCCGCCTCTGGTGCTCTTTATGTGCCACCTCTGGTGCTCCCTCGCAGGTCCGCCAACTCTCCGCTCTCTCGGAGCTCTGGGCCTTGCTGCTCGCCGCCTCTGGTGCTCTTTATGTGCCACCTCTGGTGCTCCCTCGCAGGTCCGCCGACTCTCTGCTCTCTCGGGGCTCTGGGCCTCGCTGCTCGCTGCCTCTGGTACTCTCTATGTGCCGCCTCTGGTGCTCCCTCACAGGTCCGCCGACTCTCCGCTCTCTCGGGGCTCTGGGCCTCGCTGCTCGCCACCTCTGGTGCTCTCTATGTGCCGCCTCTGGTGCTCCCTCGCAGGTCCGCCGACTCTCCGCTCTCTCGGGGCTCTAGGAGAGTCTAGCAGAAACTAGATACGTACATGAGGGAGAAATGAATAGAAGATTATGTTTAATAGGTTAGATGAAGTAGGGTGGGAGGAGATTCGTGTGAAGCACTGAATGGCCTCTTTCTGTTCTGTAAACTTCTATGTAATTCTATGTAGCGCCAGTTACTGTTAGTAAAAAGTAAAATACTGCAGATCTTCTTCTTCTTCGGCAGTCCCTCGGAACCGAGGATGACTTGCTTCCACCTTAAAAATGAGTTTGCAGGTGACTGATTAGTCCAATGCGGGACCTACAGTCTCTGTCACAGGTGGGGCAGACGGTTGAAGGGGCGGGTGGGTGGGGTGCTTGGGTTGACATACACTCCTTGCGCTGCCAGCGCTTGGCTTCTGCTTGCTCCCGGCGAAGAGACTCGAGGTGTTCGGCGCCTTCCCAGATGTTTCTCCTCCACCTTGTGCAGTCTTGGGCCAGGGATTCCCAGGTGTCGGTGGGGGTGTTACACTTTTTCAAGGAGGCTTTGAGGGTGTCCTTGAAGCGTTTCCTCTGCCCACCTGGGGCTCTCTTGCCGTGCCGGAGCTCCGAATAGAGCGCTTGTTTTGGGAGTCTCATATCGGGCATGCGGACAATGTGACTCGTCCATCGGAGCTGATTGAGTGTGGTCAGAGCTTCGATGCTGGGGATGTTGGCCTGAGCAAGAACACTGACGTTGGTGCGCCTATCCTGCCAATGGATTTGCAGGATCTTGCGGAGGCAGCGTTAGTGGTACCTCTCCAGTGCTTTGAGGTGCCTGCTGTACATGGTCCATGTCTCTGAGGCATAAAGCAGGGCAGGATTCACTGCTGCCCTGTAGACCATGAGCTTAGTGCCGGGTTTGAGGTTCTGGTCTTCAAGCACTCTCTTCCTCAGGTGACCGAAGGCTGCACTGTCACACTGAAGGTGGTGTTGGACTTCGTCGTCGATGTCTGCCCTTGTTGACAGTAGGCTCCCGAGGTATGGAAAGTGGTCCACGTTGTCCAAGGCCTTGTCGTGGATTTTGATAATCGGGGGGCAGCACTGTGTGGCGGGGGCAGGTTGGTAGGGGACCTTTGTCTTACGGATGTTTAGTGTAAGGCCCATGCTCTCGTACGCTTCGGTGAAGGTGTTGACGATGATTTGGAGTTCGACCTCCGAGTGAGCGCAGACGCAAGCGTTGTCTGCGTACTGTAATTCGACGACAGAGGATGGGACGACCTTGGATCTGGACTGGAGGCGACAGAGGTTGAACAGTTTCCCGTTTGTTCTGTAAATTAGCTCCACTCCAGTGGGGAACTTACTGAGGGTGAGATGGAGCATTGCAGCAAGGAAGATCGAGAAGAGCATTGGTGCGATGACACAGCCTTGCTTGACCCTGGTTCATACGTGAATTGGGTCTGTGGTGGAACCGTTGGTCCGGATCACGGCTTGCATGTCGTTGTGAAGGAGGCGGGGGATAGTGACAAACTTTTGAGGGCAGCCGAATTTGAGGAGGACACTCCATAATCCCTCACGGTTGACAGTGTCGAAGGCCTTTGTGAGATCAAAGAAGGCCATGTACAGTGGTTGGTGCTGTTCCCTGCATTTCTCTTGTAATTGCCGTGCAGTGAAGATCATGTCCATTGTGCCCCTTAGTGGGTGGAATCCACATTGCGATTCTGGGAGGAGCTCTTCGGCCACTGGGAGAAGGCGATTGAGGAGGATTCTTGCGATGACTTTCCCTGTGGCAGATAGCAGGGAAACTCCTCTGTAATTACCGCAATCGGACTTGTCACCTTTCTTGTAGATGGTCACAATTACGGCGTCTCTGAGATCCCCTGGCATGCACTCCTCCTTCCAGATAAGAGAAATGAGTTCATGAATTCGCGCCAGTAGTGCTGCTCCGCCATGCTTTAGTGCCTCGGCGGGGATTCCATCTGCTCCTGAGGCCTTGTTGTTCTTCAGTTGTCGGATGGCCTTTTCAATCTAATGCTGGGCTGGGGTTGTGCTGAGATGGTGGCGGGTAGCATGCTGTGGGATGGAGTTGAGGACACTCGTGTCGAAGACAGAGTTGTGGTGATGTTGGAAAACTGAAACTCAAAACAGAAGAAGACGGAAACCCACAGCAGGTTCATCAACACTTGTGGGAAGCACAGATAGTCAACATTTTGGAAGTGGACTCGTCTTCAAAATTGCAAAATAAGAACGGACAGACATCTAAATACAATCAGAAAAAAGAAAGGGGGAATATACTGAGAGATAGAAAACCTGGGGGTTAGGTATGAAATGAAAATGGCTTTGTAAAGGAGGATGTAGCTGAAGTCTGAAGTTCCTGAAGTCAGTGTTCAGAACAGAGGGTTTCAGGGTGCTTTAGAGTAAGATGAGATCTTGTTCCTGAAGCATCGTTTGAACTTCTTCATTGGAGCAGTGTATGAGGCCTGTGCCAGAGAGGTCAGAGTGGGAATGGTAGGGGGGCTTCAAGTGGTGAGCTGCAGGTAGCTTGGGGATGCACAAGTGGGAAAATTGGAGGTGTTCAAGCAAGGTGGTCACCTGATCTGCATTTGGGCTCCCCAATGTAAAGATACCACACCTGAACAGCAAATATAGTATGTGTAAGGGGTTTTCTCTCCAAGGTCGCAGAGGTTTCTCTCGCCAGAGGCGCCTCTCGCTTTTTTGCACAGTAAAACCTTGAGTGGTTCGACCCACTCGCCCCTTAAGTTCTAGACACTGGACTTAGGTGCAGGAACTACAATGCAGAGAAGACTCTTATAGACCAAGTTTAATGAATCAAAATGGAATTTTATTGCATATGGAAAAACAAATCAAATGCAAGCAAATAAGAGGGTACATGGGAGGGAAAAACAAATCATAACAATACAATACTAGCTAAAATAGATACAGGCATATTATACTTTACAAAAGTCATCATGAAATGGGGAAACACACGGAACATCGAGGGACAACAACACATGTTAATTATACCCAAAATGACCACCCCCTTTAACCTATCTAGATCCGATTATGAAGGGCCAGAAACATGCTCACCAATCCAGTTGGAAAAGTATAGAGTTTTGAAGCAGGTCTGCATTTTGATCCCCTCAGGCGTCCTGTTTCCTCGTGGTCAGTGGAGCCACAGCGGGCTGCGCCACACCTCTCTCTCTCTCTCTCTCTCGAGGTGAAGGTCACGGACAGGCTGGACACTGACGGGCCTGGATGTCGGCGGAGATCATCTGCTTGACCACGGTTGGAAGCCCCCAGCCGGCTTTCATATAGGTTTCTTCTGCAGTTTTACTACCCTCCCGTTTCGTCAACGGTCCGGGGTTGGTCGATGATCTCCCGATGTTTTACCCCGGGGCGGGACGCCGGCTCGAACCGTCTTCTTCTCCGAACTCCAGCTGCTATCGAAGGTAACGGTTATTACCGAAGGTCCTACGAAGATGATGAAGAAAAGGAACCTCTCCCTTCCCAATATCTAAGATGAAGCTTTTTTTTTTCGCTACCCCGGGTGTCTCCAATTATACTTTTCAGATGAGGCCTTTATCTCCCGCCAAATCAAGGTTAGTCTTTGTTTAACTTTTGGCGGGCTTATGGCACATTGGGGTAGTTATTATATTTAAACTGCTTTCGGGATGGCCGGTGGTGACCATCTTTGGTCTGGAATGACCTGGCAATGTTTTAATGTCTTCCTGATGTCTTTAACGGGTCCTTGATGCGTTCTTTATGAATATGGAACTGTTCCCTTTTGTCTGGGTAAACAATTAGATGGCCTTAATCTACAGGCCGATCTGACTGGATCTGCATCCAGTCTTTATGTATGTGTTAAAGTCTGGTTTCGTTTTCTCAGAAACGGCTTCCAGAACTTACTGTGGGTTGAATCCACAAAGGCTGTCTGGGGACTGCAGGAACCATTTTAAAGTGTCCCAATAAGTCGGTCACAGGGTCTGGTGGCCATTTTGTGTGCCCCTTTTTCTGGGCTTCTTTTAAAACAGTCCTTTAAAATCAAGGCCTCTTCTGCTAGAGGACCCTTATAGTACAATATTAATTTTGCGAATTCTACAGTCCCCTCTGATGATACTATAACTTGCTTGAAGTATCATAATTCTGGGTGAGCAAAATTTTCTGACTTTCCATAATTAAACCATCCCTTGTAATTACCTATCCATGATCCCACGACACATGCATTTCCCATTTCAGAAAACCTACAGTGTACATTAAGCATCTATAAATGGCAACACATTGGATTTAAAATCTGCATCATTCACTACCAGGCGTGGATGGGGGCCTAATACCCCTACACCACCTGGTTCATACACATTATCTTTTATTAATACCAACTCGCTTAATAAACTTCAATAATAAAGAATAAAGTACACACACAACTTACACATGACCAAACATCAAACAAAGAGGAGGGAGATAGCAGCAAAAATCTAAACAGGCATCTCTTCTACCCGCACATAATGCTCTCTCCATTCTCCCCTGTTCTCATACTTCTGTGAATGTCTGACCTTTTTACAGTGTACAAACAGTAAATAAATCACAATAGAAACCTGACACACTACAAGGATGTGGGAGGCTATCCTAATCCAAGAAGGGACTTCTACATTAGTGAACCGGTCCCACCACGGTGGGGTTACTATATCCAATATGTTTGCCCCTATCTCTAAAGTCTTCTGCTCCAGTGTGTAAAAATGTTTCTGTGAAACGACAACGGCTTTTAATATCTTGGTGAGGTGTTCAGGGAGAGGGGGAATGATATATCCAAAATGTGCAACGAATCATTGCAGATCGGTGAAATTCTCTTTAACAGTGATGTGAACAGTGGAAGGTTCAGGAATGGGGACAATTCGCTCTTGGGCCACTTGAACTTCTGCCTTGGGCTTGAAACAGAAACTGCTGTCACTCACCGGACACCAGCCGTGCTGTCCATGTTGGTAGTGGGGCGCTGCAGTGGTGACACAGTATGTCCCACCTCCTATATATGTCACCTGCGGGGGCACATGGCCTTGTGCCATTACCTCCATGGTGCAATTTATAGGCTTTGCTCCAGCAGTTCTGAACCCGCACTGTGGTTTCGAATAGGCATTCAAGTGCTGGGGACACAGGATGATGTGTGCTCCCCGGCTCCGGCACCCCGAGAGGTCGGTACCCGTCATTGCATGCTCCCATCGAATGGCGTAAGGTGGGACCGCTGTATAGCGAATGTGTGCACCCCCCTGAATGACTCCAATGTTCTCCACCCTGTATACCGGGGCGGGTTTAGCTGTCTTTCCCATCACCGGCATTCTTACCACTATACCCATAATGGTGTGATTAGACCGTCCACAGTCCACTGGGACTGGGTAGGCTTCTGAAGCTAGTCTGAGCTGGCATGGACTTAATGCATTTTCAAAAGGGTGGAGGGCTGCGAGGTGTTTGTTGCTGATCCAGGAGGGACTAAACCTTGTTTTAAATCCTCCAGATTACTGCGGCCCTCGCCCAGTAACCACGCCCCGTACAGCACGCAAGCTTTGTTCTGCGCAGCCTGATCGGACGCATTCCGATCCTCCCTGATGAGAGCATTTACCGTTTTAGCGTGTTTCTCCAGCTCAGCAATAATTTCTTTTAAGTGTAGTGTCATGGCCTGGTCCTCATGTAACTCAGAACCCACTACCTTATTCTTATCAGTCAGTATCTTTCGTAACTGTGTTTTCAAACCATTAATCTGGGTCTGTAGCTCCACGTCATCCAGTGTGTTGATGACGGAAGTCCCTGTGTTAAAAGCTGTGAAAATATCATTTACTGCACCCCTTCTTTGCCTCCCTATCCTGTCCAAGACCTCATGTGGTGTGGTGTACAATCCAGCTCTGTCTACATCAGCAAAGTCAAATTCATAAAACTGTCTGAACATGTTTGTTAACAGGACCTGGTACAATTGCTCCGTTTCCTTGGGGCACCACTCTGGCAATCGCACCTCGGTGAGGTTTAAAATCACCGAGGCCACCGCGTAGTGCACCCCTTGGTACAGCACCTGACCTGTGGGTATTAGTACCAATCCGTTCCCGGGTCCCTCGGTAGTGGCGGGGCACCCTTCCTTGCGGGCTTTGGCTACTGGAATCGTGGGCAGGGGCTTGCGGGGGCGGGTGATGAGCTCAGTGGTATTTACTGGGATCTGAGAGTATGGGACTCTGCACGCCCGTGTGCTGACGTCCCATCTCATTCCTTTCCCAGCATCCTGCCACTGCCTTTGGAAAAAGATGGAGACGCCTGTGGGGCAGGCGCTTTCTGAACCCCACATACAGATGTAGATTCCCTCATCTGGTTCCCACCATTTGTCCCAACAGACACTCAACCCCCCTTAAGTCCCCGTACTAGTCCGATGGGTATTGTTACCCAGTCTCTCCCACTCGACCGTGGAGTTCTTCATGGTTCTGCTCAACTTGCGCACCACTACCATCGGTCCAAAGGAACATGTCCATTACAAACCAGGCAAATCTTCTTCCCGACGGTAACGCTGACTCTGGGTGCGATGACCCTCACTCAGGGGCACATCAAAGAAGTCTCTCGGTACGCAAACCCGGACTGGCTGGAGTATTCCGTAGAATTCGACCCCAGCCATCCTGGCCACCTCCCTTCGTGGAAATAGGTGGCTGTCTCCTCATCGTCCCGGGTGCCCGTCCCATCAGTCGCGATGGGGGCTGTGTTCCCTGAGCACCCGTAGATCGTGGAGTCCTTGGTGCGGCCCCGATAGGCCCAGCTCCACCTGATCACCGCGAACGTGACGAGAATCCCTCTCATCTCTCTGGGTCCTGTAACAAAATTAAACGACACAGCCAGGCTCCCGAGAGATTCTGGCTTAGGTGAAGGCATGATCGGGTCTTTTGACCTCGATCCAAAACAACACACATACTGGGCAGATTCCAAAACTACTGAACACTAATCACTTTAATATTTACACACCTTAAACTTAATTAAACTTAAACTTAACTTATGTACAGCGTCGCCCGTCCCCAGACGGCTTACCTAATCCCTGATTGGACTGCAGCTCGCCGCTCCTTGTGGCGGGGCTGCACTGACCTGTGGCTTGGGTTCCCCGCAGCCTTTTGCTGCCAATCGGGGACTGCGTTTTGCCGGGGATTTCCCAAGTCGGCGTTTACTGAAAACGGGGGAATCGGGCCAAGGTTTTACCGGCTGAGGCATTCGAGCCGACCTGCGAAGAGGTACTTTGGGCGTGGCTCCCTCAGCGGGTGGACCTTCGGTTGGGACTTTAGCCCTCACAGCCCGTGGCACCTCCATGGCTGCCGGCTTCGGCTCCCTTCCCTCAGGCTCCGCCCCTTTGGGATTTGGGTCTGTGGCAGATGACTCCTCCTCACCTGTCCCTACAGGTGGAGGATCTCCGCCCCCAATTTCTACCTCCCCTAAGCTTGAGTTGAGGGCGGGACCTCCGTCCTCCGACTCCACTCCTCCAGAATCGTGTCGAGGGCGGGGCCTTGCTGTTCAGGCTCCTCCTCATCCGAGTCCCAGGCCAGTGGGGAAACCTCCCAGGTGGGCGGGACAGCTTCTCCCTCCAGGCAGGCTGCGGTTCCAGCCTGTGTGGTCTGTGACTTGTTGCACGCCTCAGGCTGAGGATTTTTACCCTCAGACCTGGCCTCAGTTGTTGGCTCTTTTGCACCCGGCTTAAACAGTTTGCACTGATTGATGTGAAACCACTTATTGCGTCGGGGTACCTTCACTACGCGACTGGCGGGGACCGGTTGATCTTGCACCGATTCCTGTCTATCCTGGTCCGTGTCTCTCTCGCCAGCGCGGAGGGTCAGACCCAAGAATTTTACTTTCTGCCGGCTGACCCGTGCTTTCGTTGGGTTGGCCTTGGCATCCTCTATCCCTTTCACGCTCGCAACCGTTCCCCAGAGACAGTGATTTCTCAGGTCCACGAGGATCCCGTGGGCTACCAAGAAATCAGATCCAAGGACTCCCGTTCCACCCCCCACCTCCCACTTCATTAGTGTACACTTCTACGTGGTGCGGAGTGGTCCTAAATGAATGGAGAGGGGAATGGAATGTGCGCCAGCCTGTTCTTCGCCCTTGAAGCCCGACAGAAGTTATGGGACCCCGGTGGACAGAGGCGAGGCGGTGGGGTTATCTGCGTGGATCACGGTGCACGATGCCCCCGTATCCAACAAATAGGTCCCTGTTACCTCCTCCACCTCCATCTCCACGAGGGGTCGCCTCCATACATCATATCATAGCGCACACAGGTAGACAGGCTGCGCCGGCTCTAGTCATTTGGGCACAGGAGTCGGGGTTTCGGGAACGACAAGACCGGTGGTGACTGCTATCTTCCCCTGCAAGATCATTAGAGACCGCATTGTCTCTAAGATTGATTCAATCGCAGCGGGATCCATAGCCGCACTGGCTCCCTTTGCTGGGACTGGAGCTGCGGCTTGGGCTTGGGCTGGTGCTGGGGCGGCGGTCTGGGCTTGGGCTTGGGCTGGTGCTGGGGCGGCGGTCTGGGCTTGGGCTTGGGCTGTGGGAAATTTTCCCTTATTATCCTTCCACAGATTTTTACAGTCCTTGCGCCAATGTCCATCCTTTCCACACCCGTAGCAATTGAGCTTGGCTTGGGCAGGGCGATTCCCCTCCTGACGCCACTCCTTCTTGCTTGGGGCTGCGGGTTTTGCCTCATGCACTTTTCCCTTAGAGGGAGGTGTCTCCTGACCTCCACAATTCTTGTATGCTACGGTGAGCTGGCGGAGCACCGTCTCCTCCGTGACGCCGGGACCTTGGGGGTCAAACCAGGACCTGGCTAAAGCCTGTATCTGTGGCAAGCTGTTAGCAACCAAGCAACGGAGCCAATGAACCCGCTGTTCGGCGCTCATTCCAACCCGCTCAGGCATGCCCGGACAACTGCGTCGATACACTGGCCACAGCCTTTCTGCGAAAACCCATGGGGGTTCTCCAGTTAGCTGCACAGTCCCTTCCACCCGTTGGAACAGATTACCGTCGTCTACTCCCATAACTTCCAAGACCTCATCCCTGAGATCCGTACACCCTGTCCGTCCCCTCTTACTCTCGTCTGAGAGGCTCTGAAGGATTGTGCTATCCAGGGAGAAGAGCAGCATCTTTGCCTGTTCAAGATCATCACAATCATTGATGGCGGCTGTCTCCTCTATCTCCCTGAAATGAACTGACGGATCTCCCTTTACTGTGAGTCTTGGGAGGTGGCTCACCATGGATCTTAGTTGTGGGGCAGCGTAGGGCACCACGATCTGGTTTACGTGGGGTCCGGGATCGCCATTTGCGGCATTGGGACCGCACCTCTGGTGCCGAGTCGGACACATTGGTGCCGGCTCCGGCTGTGCTACCAGGGGTTGTTCCTCCTCCGGTACCATCTCGGCTACCCTTTCTTCCACCACCCCCTTTTCTGGCCAAGCTTCACTATAGCTCAGCGGGGCTGAGGGTTTAGTGGCAGGCGCCACAACTACCTCGCAAGGAACCGGATGTTTGGACTCCTGCAAAAAGTCAATCTGACTTGCTTTTGGGCTTACGAGGCATACCATGCCTTTTGCCTTAACCAGGGCCGTTCTCAGGTCCTCTATGGTCTTTTGGCAGGGGCCATGGTCTGCGCTCTCCAACCCATGTTCAAGGGACAGCTTGTAAGCTGCCTTGACTTCCACTACTCTCTCCTCCTGCGCTCTTAGCTGTTGTGCGAGGCGGGCGTTTTTCTCCCGTATTGTCGCTTCATGGATCTTTGCCTCAGTAACCTGGCATTCCAGATACTCAATTCTAGCCTGATGTTGGCTGGCTACAACTTGGCGTTCTTGATTCAGCGCATGAAGCGCTGTGATGAGTTTTTCTCCACCCATGGCCTTTTCCTCTATCTCTGCTGCCTGGGTAGTGATCTTGGCTGCCTGTGCTGCAACGACCCAGTCCAAAATCTGAACCTGTTTCTTGTAGCACATCAGCCACACTGCCTTTTCCACTGACTTCTTATGCTCTTTGCTCTCTGTCCACCTGATGGCTGCGTCCACCGGATGCCCATCCAGTAAGAGATCGGAAATCCACTGCTTAGTGAGATTTACCTTACCAAAGACATAATCTGCTATCCTCTCATCCATTGCATTTCGACCATTCAAACTTGGGTCTAATACATTGCAATCCTGCTGCCAATGTCCTGCCGCGGTCGCCATTTTCTGTAAGGGGTTTTCTCTCCGAGGTCGCAGAGGTTTCTCTCGCCAGAGGCCTCTCTCTCTCTTTTGCACAGTAAAACCTTGAGTGGTTCGACCCACTCGCCCCTTAAGTTCTAGACACTGGACTTAGGTGCAGGAACTACAATGCAGAGAAGACTCTTATAGACCAAGTTTAATGAATCAAAATGGAATTTTATTGCATATGGAAAAACAAATCAAATGCAAGCAAATAAGAGGGTACATGGGAGGGAAAAACAAATCATAACAATACAATACTAGCTAAAATAGATACAGGCATATTATACTTTACAAAAGTCATCATGAAATGGGGAAACACACGGAACATCGAGGGACAACAACTCATGTTAATTATACCCAAAATGACCACCCCCTTTAACCTATCTAGATCCGATTATGAAGGGCCAGAAACATGCTCACCAATCCAGTTGGAAAAGTACAGAGTTTTGAAACAGGTCTGCGTTTTGATGCCCTCAGGCGTCCTGTTTCCTCGTGGTCAGTGGAGCCACAGCGGGCTGCGCCACACCTCTCTCTCTCTCTCGAGCTGAAGGTCACGGACAGGCTGGACACTGACGGGCCTGGATGTTGGCGGAGATCATCTGCTTGACCACGGTTGGAAGCCCCCAGCCGGCTTTCATATAGGTTTCTTCTGTAGTTTTACTACCCTCCCGTTTCGTCAACGGCCAGGGGTTGGTCGATGATCTCCCGATGTTTTACCCCGGGGCGGGACACCGGCTCGAACCGTCTTCTTCTCCGAACTCCAGCTGCTATCGAAGGTAACGGCTATTACCGAAGGTCCTACGAAGATGATGAAGAAAAGGAACCTCTCCCTTCCCAATATCTAAGATGAAGCTTTTTTTTTCGCTACCCCGGCTGTCTCCAATTATACTTTTCAGATGAGGCCTTTATCTCCCGCCAAATCAAGGTTAGTCTTCGTTTAACTTTTGGCGGGCTTATGGCACAGCGGGGTAGTTATATTTAAACTGCTTTTGGGATGACCGGTGGTGGCCATCTTTGGTCTGGAATGACCTGGCAATGTTTTAATGTCTTCCTGATGTCTTTAACGGGTCCTTGATGCGTTCTTTATGAATATGGAACTGTTCCCTTTTGTCTGGGTAAACAATTAGATGGCCTTAATCTACAGGCCGATCTGACTGGATCTGCATCCAATCTTTATGTATGTGTTAAAGTCTGGTTTCGTTTTCTCAGAAATGGCTTCCAGAACTTACTGTGGGTTGAATCCACAAAGGCTGTCTGGGGACTGCAGGAACCATTTTAAAGTGTCCCAATAAGTCGGTCACAGGGTCTGGCGGCCAGTTTGTGTGCCCCTTTTTCTGGGCTTCTTTTAAAACAGTCTTTTAAAATCAAGGCCTCTTCTGCCAGAGGACCCTTATAGTACAATATTAATTTTGCGAATTCTACATATGCTAGATTAGAAGTACATGCAAATTGCTGCCAAGCGTGGAAGAATGTTTGGAGCTGTGGACAACAGCATGGGAGGAGGTGAATGAGCAGGGAAGGGCAGCTGGTGTAGAAGAAGAGTGAACCAGAGTGTCTCTTTTTTCTTACCATATTACATAGATTTACATAGAATTTTACAGCACAGAAACAGGCCATTCGGCCCTACAAGCCTATGCCGGAGTTTATCCTCCACACCACCACCTCCAAGTTCCCCTCCAAGTCACACACCATCCTGACTTGGAAGTTGTAGTGTATTTAACCGTTCCACCTTTAAGAGAACCGTTCCACCTTTAAGAGAACTATTTTAAGAGTTGCACTACTTTATCTTTGCTGCTGTATACTGTAATACCGGTGGTGACCACACCGGTATATAAGTGCTGTGTAAGGATTTATTGGGCAGTTCCGCCCTGACCTTCAACCAGTAAAGACCTGTTAAAGTTTACTCTTGTGGTCTGTGTAGTAATTCGCAATATAACACACAGACTTAACAGTGGCGACGAGTACGATCTTACCCTGCGGCAGAGATACATCCAAGGCAGTTTAACGGGCGTCGAGAAGAGGCATCCGCCCTCATCATCCTGCTGAGGAAAGACTCGGGTCTGCAGAGCAAAGGAAGAATTCTGACATGAAGCCTTCCATCAGCAACAGGCAGTGATCATCCCTTCTATCACGGTGTGGGTAAGCCGATCAGCGACGAGCAGCAAGTCGGCCACGTTGGCTGTGAAGTAGGGGAGGGAAAAACGGAGGATATAAGGGCGGAGAACTCGACCACGGCCAGGGAAAAGAGCCGGACAGAAGTCGGGGCCAGAGGCGCTGAGACTGGGGCAGCGTAAGGCACGGAAGCCGCGGTGAACGCTAACGCAGCCGGTGTGAGAGACCGGGCTACAAGCGGGCTGGGAGACGCGACAGCGTCGAGAGAGAGCTCGACCGCGACCGGTGAAAAAGGCCGGGCAGCTACCGAGGCCGCGAGGCGCAGCGACCGGGTCAGCATAAGGCGCGGGAGAAAATTTAAAAAAAAAAAACCGCGGAGAACTCAGCCGCAGCCGGGGGGGAAAGGACCGGACTGCAAGAGGGGCTGGGAGGCACGATTTGAAAACCGCTGGGGGAGGGCGAACGCAGCAATACGGCAATCGCCATTACAGCCAGTGGGGGAGAAAGGCAAACGCGGGAAGCCGCCATTTTCGGAGGCAGGGGAAGAAGACAAGCGCGGGAAACCGCCATTTTGTAAAAGAAAAAAATAATAATAATTCTTTTGTTTCTCAAGAAGATTGCGAGGATGCCTAAGCGTGGTAACATCAACGATTTCGATCCCGATGTTGAAGATTGGGCCACGTATGTAGAACGCATAGAGATATATTGTAAGGCAAATAAAATATCAAATGAAGATAAAGCACTAACCTTACTAAACTCAATGGGTGCGAAGACATACGGGCTATTGAAGCATCTTCTATCACCAGCTAAACCGGCAGATCAGACCTTCGCTAATATTGTTGCTGTCCTGAAGGATCATTTGAACCCCACACCGCTGATGTTAGCGGAACGATTTAAATTTTATGCGAGAACGCAACTGAAAGAGGAAAGCAACGCGGAGTACTTAATTGAACTGCGTAAGCTAGCGAAATACTGTCAGTTTGGGGAAGGACTGACAGAGGCACTGAGAGACAAATTCGTGTGCGGATTGTTGAAAGAAGGAACACAAAAGCGGCTACTTGAAGAGAATGATCTTACACTTGATAAGGCTGTCTCTATTGCAGCATCGCACGAAGCCGCAGCGAGAGGCACTGCGGAAATGCAGCTGAAGGCAGCGGTACTCAGCGTAGATCAAATGGCTTTGGGTACAACGAAATGTTATCGTTGTGGGAAGACAACACACGATCAGAACCAATGCTGGTTTAAAAACCAGGAATGTAGAAAATGTGGCAAGCTTGGTAACATAGCTAAAGTATGCCGGTCAGGAAAGAAGACCAGCAACAAAAAGTCACTGCAGGAAAAGTGCAGCAAGGTACACAAGGTGGCTGAGAAGAGTTCGGATGAACAGAATTCGGATTCAGACTCCAACAGCAAGGAACTGGGTAGTCTGAGAATTCACAATGTGAGTAAGGAAGCTGACCGACAAACTATCTGGGTCACCCTGCAGATAGCAGGAGTCCAAGTGAAGATGGAATTGGACACCAGATCGGCGTTGACGGTCATGAATAAGCAAGATTACAAAAGGTTATTCACACATATTCCCCTACGGAATACGGAGATAGTATTAAAGACATACACGGGGCAAAGAGTATACCCCATCGGAAGGATAAGAGTCAAGGTGGTACACAAGGGCAAAGAACACCAAGGAATGGACATATATGTACTACCTGAGGGAGGTCCACCACTTCTGGGACGGGAGTGGATCAGGAAAATAAATATGGACTGGCACCCCCTAAAAGCAATAATGGGAGATTCCAGAAAAAGAAAAGATGTCAAACCTGCACGATTGTCCAGAATATTGGATGAGGGCATATGCAGCAGTGACAGTGACAAAGCAGAGAGTGAGAACTCGGTGAAGACAATCAGCTCAGACCCTGGAACTGATGATGGTAAGACCAGCCCATGTGCAAAAGACAAGTCTAAAATGGACTTGCAGACTAATGATGGCAAAACGAAGGAGTGTATAAATGCTTCAGGAGAGAACAAAGTATCAGAACAGAATTCCACTGAACAACAACAACATAGTTTGACAGAGAATTCTGAGTCTGTCCAGTCTACAGACATGCACATTTCTGAGGAACACCGGGCTCGAACTCAACTCAATTTCAAACTACAACAGCAATTAGAACAAATGATTCGCCGTTTTGAGCAAGAGATGAATGCAAAGAAAAAGTTCTTTGACACAGAGTGGGAGAATCTGGAAAGACAGCAGAAGCAGCTGATTGAGAAAATGGAACACACAAACCGTCTGCGCGATGAGGCCAAACGAATCAAAGCTGAGCAAGAAAGGGAATATGTCGAATTCATCGAGCAGTTGAAAGCTAAGAAGAGCACCCTTTTGTGAGCAGTGTCAGCAGTAATAAGCCACTCAGGGAATTGGTGGCAGAGGCAAAACCTGAAGATGCTGCAGAGATCAAGTTTGTTGCTGAAAGCGCTACTTCCAGAGCTTTGCTTCGAATTAAAGAATTGCCAGTTAAAATTGTGAAACCCTTAAGAGAGAAGATTGGCATGGAGAAACATCGTGTCATTTTCGAATGCAAGGTTTCCAGGCCAAATGCTGCTGTCAAGTGGTATTACAAAGACAAAGAGATTCATCCCAGTAATAAATATGAGATTGTGAGTGAAGATGGGTACAGGAAGCTCGTTATTAATAATGTCGCTTTTGAAGATGAAGGCAACTACATGTGCGATGCCATAGATGACCAAAGCACAGCAAAGTTATATGTAGAAGAGCAATCAATTGCCATCATTAAACCCATATGTGATGTGGAAGTGTCAGAGCCAAGTGACGCCATTCTTGAGTGTGAGCTTTCAGTTGCTGACGTGAAGCCTCCAAAATGGATACTAAACGGTGAAATTCTTCATGCTTCTGAAGATGTGGACATTGAGCATTGTGGCACTATTCATCGGCTCACTCTGAAAAAAACAATTTGTAAGATGACCGGCTTGCTGCAGTTTATTGCAGGGAAATCAAAATCTAAGGCGAGGCTGACTATTAAAGAGCCCCCGTCAAAGGTAGTCAAAGAACTACAGAACATTACAGTGGAAGAGAAGCATTCTGCTACTTTGAGCTGTGAGTTTACACCTACTCCCAAGATGGTCAGATGGTACAAAGACCAGAGCTTAATCGAATCTTCTGACCGATACAAATTTAAACAAAATAAGAATGTGATAGAACTTACCATTACAAATCTCATACCCAAAGACTCTGGTGAATATAGCTGCAAATCAAGTAATGCACAGACCACAGCCACACTCACAGTTGAAGCTCCAAAAATAGAAATAATAAAACATTTGGAGGACGTAGATACCGAGGAGGACAGCAATCTAGTATATTCATGTGAGTTGTCCCAGGATGATGAAGATGATGACTCATCTGAACCATTATCACCCCTACCAGGTCACGCACGTGGTCCCTCCGAACTGAGCCAAATCAGTCTGGACGCAGAAATACTTCCCAAGGTACTCGAGCCTTTAGAAGTCAACAATGCTGGTTCTGAAGTTACGAAAATTCAAGCTGTTAAGTCCAGTGAAGGACTATTAGATGAGTCACCCCAGCAACGAAAACCTACTACACCACCGAAAACTACTACACCACCGAGGCGTTATCCGGACCGAGTCAGGAGGCGCCGCCTCAGAGACTGAATCTGTGAACTGTTTTTACATGAAGTTGTGTATATATGTTATGATATGTTTAATGGGAAATATATATACTGTTAAGCTAAAAAGGGAGGATTGTAGTGTATGTAACCGTTCCACCTTTAAGAGAACCGTTCCACCTTTAAGAGAACTATTTTAAGAGTTGCACTACTTTATCTTGGCTGCTGTATACTGTAATACCGGTGGTGACCACACCGGTATATAAGTGCTGTGTAAGGATTTATTGGGCAGTTCCGCCCTGACCTTCAACCAGTAAAGACCTGTTAAAGTTTACTCTTGTGGTCTGTGTAGTAATTCTCATTATAACACACAGACTTAACAGAAGTATATCGCGATCCTTCATCGTCGCTGGGTCAAAATCCTGGAACTCCCTACCTAACAGCACTGTGGGAGTACCTTCACCTCATGGACTGCAGCGGTTCAAGAAGGCGCCTCACCACCACCTTCTCGAGGGCAATTAGGGATGGCAATAAATGCTGGCCTTGCCAGCAACACCCACATCCCGTAAATGAATTAAAAAAAAATATGGTAGCATGTTTGACATTCTCAAGATTCTCTCAGTACAGAAGTTTATCCTGAATTCCTTATTGGATTTATTAGTGACTATCTTATATTTGCGACCCCTAGTTTTGGACTTCCCCACAAGTGGAAACATCTTCTCTACGTCTACCCTATCGAACCCCTAAACAGCAAATATGCAAGTCCAGCTGTTAATTTTCAGTTTTGAAGAAGGTTGCACACCTGAAATGTCGACCGTCCACAGTCCCTACCACCGGTGCTGATTGACATGCTGTGTGCTTCCAACATTTTTCTCTTTTTGTTTCAGATATGATTAGGTTTACTGTATTCCCTGCATTGCCTTTGATACTAAGCTACAGACAGAACCTGTTTAAAGTTGTGAAATTGTGTTTTTTTTCCCCCTGCAGTGTCAAATTTTATGGTAGCAATAAGATGTTTGCTTGTTGGTACAACTTAATTAAAGTATTGATATTGATCTAAATCAGGAGTAGCTTTTCTTCAAAATCATTGTACGCAGCATTAAGTCGAAAAGAAGAAATTAAAATGGAGAGTAAATTGTATAATGCCAACATGGATTTCAATTCCTTGCAGATGATTAATGGTATATATATAAAGCACTACAGTCAGCTGAAGGCTAACTTAATGGAAAATGAATAAATGTAAAGGAATCCAGTATACTCTAAAAGCCTTCTAAGAAACGTTAACACAGGATTAATTACAGGACTTATATGTAAAAGATAAATTAAATACCGTGAAAAGTATTCACTTTAAATCAGGAGCTGTTTGAATACATGCATGATAGCTAAGGTGTGCTTTATCTCCAGGCTTCACTCTTTGGCAGTGAACAGATCTGGAGAAATGTGTTCAATATTCAGCTACTCCAAGAGGATAATTTTCTCCCAAAATAGCTTGCAACCAATTTCCAATAGGGAAATAAATCTTAATGATCCTGCGAAGTATTCCCCTCAATCTAATTACACAATCACGAGCTGACTTTAATAGCTGTCTTTCTGTGCACTGGAGGACAGTTAGCAGGACAATTTGATTTGCTTTCTTGTTACAAAATAGATTTTCATTTATGCTTGTTTTAGCAGTTTTCGGATGGGTTTTTCCAAGCAAAATAAACACAGTATTTTTGCAGTAATAATCAGCATTTAAAGGTGCATTATCCAATCAAGCTGGGCTTACTTAAAAGCTGCATTTAACTGTCAAACATGAAATCAAAATCATGCCCTTACTAATACAGATGATTCTTTCTGCAAATGTGCTTGTTTTCCTCAAGATAATGTGAATTTTATTCAGACAGGGTAATGCTTATCAATCTCAGGCATTTGATTGAAAATTGCAGCATCTGTCAAGTGATTTTTTTTATTCGTTCATGGGATGTGGGCTTCGCTGGCAAGGCCAGCATTTATTGCCCATCCCTAGTTGCCCTTGAGAAGGTGGTGGTGAACCACCTTGTTGAACCGCTGCAGTCCCTGTGGTGAAGGTACTCCCACAGTGCTGTTACGGAGGGAGTTACACAATTTTGACCCAGCGACGATGAAGGAACGGCAGTATATTTCCAAGTCGGGATGGTGGGTAACTTGGAGGGGAACTTGCAGGTGTTCCCATGCCCCTGCTGCCCTTGTCCTTCTAGGTGGAAGAGGTCCTGGGTTTGGGAGGTGCTGCCGAAGAACCCTTGGCGAGTTGCTGCAGTGCATCTTGTAGATGGTAAACACTGCAGCCACGGTGTGCCGATGGTGGAGGGAGTGAATGTTTAAGGTGGTGGATGGTGTGCCAATCAAGCGGGCTGCTTTGTCCTGGATGGTGTTGAGCTTCTTGAGTGTTGTTGGAGCTGCGCTCATCCAGGCAAGTGGAGAGTATTCCATCACACTCCTTGACGTAATAAAACTCATGACGCACTTGGTTTGAGCATAAAGCAAGGCTTTAATCAACTTGTTTCAGAACATGGAGGTCTAGTTGTACTTCACTAGTTCCTTGTCTTACAAAATGTCCCTGGCAAGCTGGGCCCACACCCAAGTATTTATATTCCTTGGACGGCGCCACCAGCTGGCCGTCCAGCGTTATTTCATAAGTAGTTTCTTGATGATGAGATCTTTAACAGTCCTGACTTGTGCCTTGTAGTTGGTGGAAAGGCTTTGGGGAGTCAGGAGGTGAGACACTCGCTGCAGAATGCCCAGCCTCTGACAGTATTTATGTGGCTGGTCCAGTTAAGTTTCTGGTCACTGGTTACCCCCAGGATGTTGATGGTGGGGGATTCAGTGCTGGTAATGCTGTTGAATGTCAAGAGGCGGTGGTTAGACTCTCGCTTGTTGGAGATAGTCATTGCCTGGCGATTGTGTGACGCTTATCAGCCCAAGCCTGAATGTCGTCCAGGTCTTGTTGCATGCGGTCATTGACTGCTTCATTATCTGAGGAGTTGCGAATGGAACTGAACACTGTGCAGTCATCAGCGAACATCCCCACTTCTGACCTTATGATGAAGGTAAGGTCATTGACAAAGCAGCTGAAGATGGCTGGGCCTAGGACACTGCCCTGAGGAATTTCAGCAGCGATGTCCTGGAGCTGAGATGATTGAACTCCAACAACCACAACCATCTTCCTTTGTGCTAGGAATGACTCCAACCAGTGGAGAGTTTTGCCCCTAATTCCCATTGACTTCAATTTTACTAGGGCTCCTTGATGTCAAGGGAAGTCACTCTCACCTCACCTCTGGAATTCAGCTCTTTTGTTCATGTTTGGACCAAGGCTGTAATGAGGTCTGGAGCCGAGTGGTCCTGGCAGAGCCCAAACTGAGCATCGGTGAGCAGGTTATTGGCGAGTAAGTGCCGCTTGATAGCACTGTCGACGACACCTTCCATCGCTTTGCTGCTGATTGAGAGTAGACTGATGAGGCGGTAATTGGCTGGATTGGATTTGTCCTGCTTTTTGAGGACAGGACATACCTGGGCAGTTTTCCACATTGTCGGGTAGATGCCAGTGTTGTAGCTGTACTGGAACAGCTTGGCTGGAGGCGCGGCTAGTTCTGGAGCACAAGTCTTCAACACGACAGCCGGGATGTTGTCGGGGCCCATAACCTTTGCTCTCTCCAGTGCGCTCAGCCTTTTCTTGATGTCACGTGGATTGAATCGAATTGGCTGAAGACTGGCTTCTGTGATGGTGAGGACCTCAGGAGGATTCTGATATGGATCATCCACTCGGCACTTCTGGCTGAAGATGGTTGCAAACGCTTCAGCCTTGGGTTTTGCACTCGAGTGCTGGACTCCGCCATCAACAAGGATGGGGATATTCATGGAGCCTTCTCCTCCCATTAGTTGTTTAATTGTCCACCACCATTCATGACTGGATGTGGCAGGACTGCAGAGCTTTGATCTGTGCCGTTGATTGTGGGATTGCTTAGCTCTATAGCATGTAGTCCTGTGTTGCAGCTTCCCCAGATTGGCACCTCATTTTTAGGTACGCCTGGTGCTGCTCCTGGCATGCTCTTCTGCACTCCTCATTGAACCAGGGTTGGTCCCCTGGCTTGATGGTAATGGTAGAGTGAGGGATATGCCGGGCCATGAGGTTACCGATTGTGGTGGAATACAATTCTGCTGCTGCTGATGACCCACAGCGCCTCATGGATGCCCAGTTTTGAGCTGCTAGATCTGTTCTGAATCTATCCCATTTAGCATGGTGGTAGTGCCACACAACACAATGGAGGGTGTCCTCAGTGTGAAGACGGGACTTCGTCTCCACAAGGACTTTGCGGTGGTCACTGCTACCAATACTGTCATGATTGTCTTTATCTGTGTTGGTGGAATTGTAAAACAAAACTGTGAATGGTATTACAAGAGATAAACCTTTCTGAGGAAAGTTTTTTTCCCCTAGATTGTTTGGGTACGCTTTGTGCTCATCATGATGAGGGACATCAGTGCTATGTAGTGGAACAGTTTTTCCTCATGCCTATTAGCCATGGCTCAGAGTCAGAAGGTTGTGGTAACACTATCGCCCCTGAGTCAGACAGTTGTGGGTTCAAGTCCCACTCCAGGAACTTGAGCTCAAGTTTAGGCTGGCACTCCAATACAGCACTGAGGGAGTGCTGCATTGTTGAGTGTGCTGAGTTTTGGATGAGACGTTAAACCAAGGCCCCATCTGCCCTCTCAGGTGGATGTAAAAGAAGAGCAGGAGAGTTCTCCCTGTTGTCCTGGCTAATATTTATCCCTCAACCAACATCACTAAAACAGAAAATGCTGGAAATACTAAGCAGGTCAGACAGCATCTGTGGAAAGAGAAATAGAGTTAACATTTCAGGTTGATGACCTGTCGAACTCTGTTTCTCTCACCAGACATGCTGCCTGACCTGCTGAGTGTTTCTAGCATTTTCTGTTTTTATTTCAGATTTCCAGCATCCGCAGTATTTTGCTTTTGTGTCACGAAAACAGATGATCTGGTCATCATCACATTGCTGTTTGTGGGACCTTGCTGTGGGCAAATTGGCTGCCACATTTCCTAAAATACAACAGCCACTACATTTCAAAAGTACTTCATTGGCTGTAAAGCGCTTTGGGAAGTTTCGAGGTCGTGAAAGGTGTTATATAAATGCAAGTCTTTCTTTTTCACTGTTCAGTTTTAGCATCAAGCATTCCCAGATCAGGTATAGAAGTGGTTAGTGGTACGAAATAAAGCCCTTAGCTCACTCCAATGATGTGACAATTCCAGACTTAAAAGAACTCCGCCAACTGCATTAGTGTGACACACCAATCAGCCTTATGGGTTCTAAATAAATGAAGATTTTACCATTGAACGGTGCGCAGTTTTTTGTTTTGAACTCATGCACATCAGAAGCTGGGTTGAGAACTTGAGTACCTGAGATAAAAACCCTGTCAATGTTATAGCTCACTGGGGGAAAAATTCGGTATCAACCATTTTGGGGTGCTAACATCGCCTGGGCGCTAAATTTAGCACCCGGTGTTAATTAGCATCGGCGACCGCGAAATTGAGTTTTAGTGCCCCAAGAGGGAAGTGGAGCGCTAATTCAAGCGCACCACTTCCTTCTTAGGGCACTAACGTCAGAGAGCGGGGCGGAGACTTCAGCAGCACTGCACACTGGGCCGTGCAGCACTGCCGCGTTCAAAGGCTCCTTCCCTCCCTTAAAGGGAAGGTCCATCGCTGCAGGCTCTGCAATTTAAAAAGTACCTACCTGGACCACCAAGGCAGCCGCGATCCTGTGCGATCAGCCTGGCACGCAAGCAGAGTGCCAGGCTGATCAATCGCGGGCAGGAACCAGCGAAAAAAAATAGAACAGGAAAGGTAAGTTTTTTTTCCACTTACCTCGGCCACCTCGCCTTTAATCATCGCCCCGAAGCGGCTGGCCACCCGATGCATGCCTGCTGCAGCTGTCAGCGTTTCGACCGGCGCTGCTGCAGGGGGCGGAAGTAAACTTCGGGTTTGGGGCGATGCGCACGGCGATGATGTCACAATCTCCGGGCGAAGGAGATCGGGACGCAACGACACAGTGCCGCCGCAAAACCCCCGCCGAATATGGCGGGAGTCGATGTCAGCGCCGCGCCCGGTCGCAAAGCCACCCAATTTCACCCCCACTGAACCATCCTGTCCTCCAGGAAGGAATTTTAGAAATAAACTTTGAAACAAAGGACTACCTCAGTAACTGGAAAAGGACTCTTGCACCTGGAAATTCGATGGCGCCGCATCTTTTTTCCAAGCACAAAACAGATGCCTAAGCATTCAATTTGGCAGCCATGCACGCACAGTCATTAGGGCAAAGCATTGAGGAAAGTGTGGTCAACATGCAGCCTAACCAGTGGTCCATAAAGGGGCAACTGTAGGCCACCACCAAAAGGTAAGTTTAAAAAAAGCTTATCTGAATATGGAGCCAGGCTGAGCTTGTCCCCCCACCCCTTGCCCACCCGATCGCTGCCTACTTCCTCTCCTGATCACAGCCCCATCTCTCCCGATTGCTTCCCTCCCTCCCAGCTTTCCCCACACTCCCGACCATCGCTTCCCCCTTTCTCCCAGGACCTTCCTGAGGGCAGCTGTCAGCGTTGCAGCAATCAAAAATTGAAATCCTCTGTGCTGGCAAGCTGCCTGGGGAAGCCCAAGAGTTGCTTGCAGCTCACCAGGCTTATGTAAATGAGGCCCGAAGCACAATATCGGTTTGGTCTTGGGCCGATGCATTCCAGCGCAGAGACTGTTCCAATTTCTAGGTCACTGATTCCATAAGAAATCCAAAGATGTTGAAAAGCATTTTGAAGCAAAAATGAATATTACTTTAAGAGATTTGTGGCTGTGATAAAGGTAAACTATCCCTCCTCGTCCTTCTTGACTTGTCTGCAGCCTTTGACACGGTTGAGCACTCCATCCTTCTCCAACACCTCTCCATCCTCGTCCAGCTGGGTGTGACTGCATTCGTCTGGTTCCATTCTTATCCATCTAATTGTAGCCAGAGAATCACCTGAAATGGCTTCTCTTCCCGCTCCCGCATCGTTATCTCTGGTGTCCCCCAAGGATCTAGCCTCGGCCCCCTCCTATTTCTCATCTACATGTTGCCCCTTGGCGACATCTTCCGAAAACACAGTGTCAGGTTCCACATGTACGCTGACAACACCCAGCTCTACCTCACTACCTCTTCTCTCGACCCCTCCACAGTCTCTAAGTTGTCATGGTGTGGAGATGCCGGAGTTGGACTCGGGTGGACAAATGTAAGAAGTCACACAACACCAGGTTATAGTCCAACAGCTTTATTTGAAATTACAAGCTTGTGATTTCAAATAAAGCTGTTGGACTATAACCTGGTGTTGTGTGACTTCTAAGTTGTCAGACTGCTTGTCCGACATCCAGTTCTGGATGAACAGAAATTTTCTCCAATTAAATATTGGGAAGACCGAAGCCATTGTTTTCGGTCCCCGCCACAAACTCTGTTCCCTAGCCACTGTCTCCATCCCTCTTCCTATCATCTGTCTGAGGCTGAACCACACTGTTCGCAACCTTGGTGTCATATTTAACCTGAAATGAGCTTCCAACCACATATCCACAGCATAACCAAGACTGCCTATTTCCACCTCTGTGACATTGCCCGTCTCTGCCCTTGCCTCTGCTCATCTGCTGCTGAAACCCTCATCCATGCCTTTGTTACCTCTAGACTTAACTATTCCAATGCACTCCTGGCTGGCCTCCCACATTCTAACCTAGGTAAACTTGAGATGATCCAAAACTTGGCTGCCCGTGTCCTAACTCGCACCAAGTCCCGTTCACCCATCACCCCTGTGCTCACTGACCTACAGTGGCTCCCAGTTAAGCAACGCCTCGATTTCAAAATTCTCATCCTTGTTTTCAAATCCCTCCATGGCCTCGCCCCCCCCTATCTCTGTAATCTCCTTCAGCCCTACAACCCCCCAAGATATCTGCGCTCCTCTAATTCTGCCCTCTTGAGGATCCCTGATTATAATCGCTCAAACATTGGTGGCCGTGCCTTCTGTTGCCTGGGCCCTAAGCTCTGGAATTCCCTGCCTAAACCTCTCCGCCTCCCTACCTCTCTTTCCTCCTTTAAGACGCTCCTTAAAACCTACCTCTTTGACCAATCTTTTGGTTACCTGCCCTAATTTCTCCTTATGTGACTTGGTGTCAAACTTTTTGTCATATAATACTCCTGTGAAGTGCCTTGGGATGTTTTACTACGTTAAAGGCACTATATAAATACAAGTTGTTGTTGTTGTTGTAAGAACTCCAAAGATGTTGAAAAGCGTTTTGAAGCAAAAATGGATATTCCTTTCAGAGCTTCTAATTTTACAGATACAATTGTTGAAAGAGGATAAAATTGGATTGAATTCAAAAGGTCTTAAAACATCATAAAAGCACAAAGAAGCACAGGGTTAACACTTTCCTGCTTAGAGTCTCTGAATGTAGTGGCCTGTGAACCAGTTCACAAAGTGATCAAAAAATAATTTCAACACGCTTTGTCTATGAGTTACAAATAATAATTGCAATTTTCCTTTTTCTTATTTTGTGAAATTACCAAAGCTGACATATTCTCTGGTTCTCTGAAACTGTATAATCATTCCCCATTAAGGTTCACAATGGCATAGTTAATTACTGCGCAGTAGTTCTTTGGCTACAAACTCTATGATGGTGGATTGTGCCTTTTGAATGTAAAGGGAGCTCGGTCATTGGAGTTTTGTTACAGAGAGCAGAGCCTTCTCACATGGAGGAGGGAGAAATTCCAGATTCAATCATTCATACATGCGTTGCCTCTGGCCCCTCTTCAGAGGGCATCCCAGAATATCCTGTGGAGCTTGTGCACATGTGCGATCACATGGGTCCCACACTAGCTCGTGATGGCGGTGTGTAAGCACTTCAGACCTTAAGGGGGAGGTATATGTTGTATCCGTGTGTTAATGGAGACACGGAATGCAGGAGTTGGTTTAACAAGTGTTTACTGAACAAAGTCTGGAGGTGAACTAAAAGATACAAGACGCTATACAGGCTTATATACCCGAGTGGTCACTACCGGTATTACAGTACACAGGGGCTCTTAAAGGTACATACACTACAATTCCTCCCCTTTTAGATAATTAGTACATAACATTTTAAGTAATCATTAATTAACATGTTTACAAGAACAATAATCTACACATTTGCTGCAGTTAATCAATTATAAGTCAGTCTCTCTGGAGGCTTCCTGACTCGGTCCGGATAATGCCTCGGTGGTGTAGTAGTTTTCGGTGGTGTAGTAGGTTCTTTTGGCAAGGTCGATTCGGCTTGAATGCCAGTGTCGGGTTCATCTGGTTCCAGTATCACCGGATCGGAGGTAGATACTATGGGTATCTCTGCTTCATCATTAGGCGTATAGAGTTGTGGTGTAGGTTGTCCCTTTTCGGATGACTCTATGATCTGGTCAGCATGGCGCCTTATTATGCTTTCTCCAATGTCCACGGTATACATCAGCGGTCCTAGTCGTGTGCAAATAGTTCCAGGCTGCCATTTCTCGGTACGGTAGTCCCGGGCCAAAACTTGTTGACCTATCTGGAAGGTTCTAATTGGCCTTTCATTCATGCCTTGAAATTGTCGGTTCTCTACGTCTCTTCTGATGTTTGGCTTGATCAAATCCAGCCGGCATCTTAGGTTTCTATTGAAAAACATCATGGCAGGAGTTTGGTTTGTAACCACGTGTTGCATTCCTGTACGCAAACAAGAAGTTATCGACCTTATGTTGTAGATTTATGTCTTCATTACCTATGGCCTTTATGGCCTTCTTGAAGGTCTGGACAAACCTTTCAGCTAATCCATTGGTGGCGGGATGGTATGGGGCGGACGTGTAGTGCTTAACCCCATTGTTTTTTAAGAACTTCCTGAATTCTTCGGACACAAATTGCGGTCCATTATCAGAACAGATCTGTTCAGGCAGCCCATTCCTGGCAAATATGGTTCTTAATACTGTGATGGTTTTTTCCGTGGTGGTGGAGGACATCTTTATTACCTCCGGCCACTTGGAGTGTGCATCAACCGCGATTAAGAACATTGAGTCCATAAATGGACCAGCAAAGTCGATATGTACCCTTTGCCATGGAGATGACGGCCACTCCCTTGGATATAGAGGGGCTTGTGGTGGGGCGTTTTGGACCTTCTGGCATCCTAGGCAGCTCTTGGTCATTTCTTCGATGTCTCCATCGATACCTGGCCACCACACAAACGCTCTGGCTAGGTTCTTCATTTTCACTCCACCCAGATGCCCCTCATGAAGCTCCTTTAGCACTTTCTCCTGGAGTTTGGGTGGAATCACCACTCTGGATCCACACATCAAGGTTCCTCGGCACACTGACAGCTGTTCTCTTCTTTGCGAGAATGCTGGCAACAGTGGTTCGCCATGTGCTGGCCATCCCTTCACTGTTAAATCGTAGACTCGTGAGAGAGTCGGGTCATTTCTCGTTTCCTTTTCAATGGTAGAATTTGTTACTGGTAGACATTCCACTATGGTTGAGTGGAACATCTCCACTGGGTCCACTGTAGGTGCCTCTTCTACCGTTGGCAACGGTAGGCGCGATAAACCATCAGCATTCCCATGCTGTTTTGATCCTTTGTATTCTATGTCATATTGGTGTGCCCCTAGGAAAAGGGACCACCTCTGTAGCCTTTGCGCTGTCATAATGGGAACGCCCTTTTTAGGGTTGAATATGGAGACGAGGGGTTGATGGTCAGTCAACAAGGTAAATTTTTGTCCGTGTAGGTAATGGTTGAATTTCTTCACTCCCCACACCAGGCTGGGTGCTTCCCTGTCGATCTGGGCATAGTTACGCTCAGCTGAGTTCAATGAGCGTGACGCAAAAGCTATCAGCCGCTCCGAGCCATCAGGGAATCTATGCGATAATACCGCTCCTACGCCGTAAGGGGATGCATCGCATGCCAGTCTGATTGGCAGTGATGGGTTCTAATGAGCCAACACTTCCTTGGACGTGATCAAGCCTTTGCATTTATGGAAGGCACGTTTACAGTCTTCGCTCCATTTCCAAATTACTCCCGTTTGTAGCAGTGCGTTAAGAGGGTGCAGAACAGTTGACAAGTTCGGTAAAAATTTATGATAGTAATTTATCAATCCCAGAAACGACCTTAATTGTGAGACATTTTCAGGTGCTGGGGCTTTTATGACCGCTTCAATTTTTTCAGGTGACTTATGCAACCCTTCTTCGTTAATTATATGGCCACAATATGATATTTGTTTCTGGAAAAATTCGCACTTGGGGCGATTTGCTCGTAGGCCCCGTTCTCTCAGCCTAGTGAGCACCTGCTCCAAATTGGCAAGGTGCTCGTTGTCGTTTTCTCCTGTTACAAGGATGTCGTCTAGGTAGCATTGAGTCCCCGGAATCCCTTGCAGGACTTGCTCCATAGCTCTTTGCCAGATAGCTGGAGCTGATGCTACTCCGAAAACCAGTCGACTGTACTGGTACAGGCCTTTGTGTGTGTTTATCGTGCGATACTTTTTAGAGGCCTCCTCAACCTCCATCTGTAGATATGCCTGTGCCAAGTCAATTTTGGTGAAACGTTTCCCTCCGGATAGTGAGGCGAAAATATCTTCTATCCTAGGAAGAGGATACTGTACCGTGTGAAGGATTGGGATTACAGTCACCTTGAAGTCCCCACAGATGCGAATTTTTCTCTGTTCTTCAGATTTATCATTATTCAATGTTTTCTTCATGACCGGGATGATGGGTGTTGCCCACTCGCTCCAATCTACCTTGAATAACACGCTTGCCTTTTCCAAATTCTCCAGCTCTGCCTCGACTGCTGGACGAATTGCGTATGGCACCGGCCTTGCCTTAAAAAACTTGGGAATTGCCGCATCTTCTACTTTTAGTGAGGCGGTGACGCCTTTCAAGGTTCCTAGCTCCTGTTGAAACACTTCCTTGGCGTTGGCCAAGATGTCTTTTAATCGTTCAGGTATGACGTCATCATCATTTTTTTTCTTACTGGTCACTGTCAGTGCCTGAATGGAGTGCCAGTCTAAACGTATCTTCCTGATCCATTCACGTCCCAACAGCGGTGGACCACCATCTTGCAGAACGTATAAATACAACTTCTGTATTTCCTTGCCGTTGTATACAACAGGCACCCTTATTTTCCCTCTGGGGTATACTTTCTGCCCCGTATATGTCTTCAAGATAATGGATGTGTCTTTCAAAGGTATATGCGGAAATAGCTGCTCGTAATCCCGTCGACTTATGACGGTCAGAGCTGATCCTGTATCTAGCTCCATTTTAACTGGGGACTCCGCTATCGTGAAGGTAACCCAAATGGTCTGGTAATCTTCTTTGGCAATTACATTATGTAATTTGAGACAGCTTAGTCTCTTGTTTCCGGAGTCGCTATCGCTCTTCTGGTCTTCGGAGCTACTGTCCGTAATCATTTGTATCTTTCTGTACTTTTCCTTATTGATTTTTTTTCTGTCAGTGGATTTTTTGTTTCCAGATCGGCATACACGTGCAATGTGTCCCATCTTTCCGCATTGCCTGCATGCTTTGTCCTTGAACCAGCAGTCCCTCTGGTCATGGGTGGATCTGCCGCAGCGATAACATCTCTCGAAACCCCGTGTCATTTCATGGGTGCCGAAGTCCTGTGGCTTGTGCTGTATCTCTGCAGCTCCTCTTGCTGCTGCTTCGTATGATACAGCCACACTGAAAGCCTTGTCCAGTGTCAAATCTTTCTCAAAAAGTAGCCTTTTCTGTGTTCCTTCACTTAGGAGACCACAGACGAATTTGTCTCGTAGAGAATCTGCCAGTCCTGCCCTGAATTGGCAGTGCTTTGACAGCTTTCTTAATTCGGTGAGGTAATCAGCGTTACTTTCATTCTTGTGCTGATTCCTCCTGAAGAATTTGAATCGTTCCGCTATCAGCAGCGGTGTTGGGTTTAAGTGCTCCTGTAGGGTATCAACAATCTCCTTAAAATTCTTGTCCATCGGTTTGGCTGGAGTGATTAAGTTTCGTAACAGCCCATATGTCCTTGCGCCCATCAGGTTTAGAAGTACCGATGCCTTTTTATCATTGATGGGCCTTCAATAACCACAAAACTAGAAGTTATAGACTTAAACAAGTTGGCTTTTAATCACTAAGATCAGAGCTAACATCTCAACACGCCGACTGGTTCACAGGAATGAGTCATACAGATCCTGGGATCTTTATGTAAGAGAAGTCAGGGGCGGAGCCAAGAGCCAAGACCTGGAACCTCCCAGGTTAGTCGGGAAAGAGGAAGTGAAACTATACACAGTGGGGGAGGGTAATATACATGAGTGCAAAACGAATACAGGATCAAGACAAACAGATTTCATTACAATCATCCTCTACTTCATTCGCTGTGCAATATACCTCCACTCTTTCCACATATGTGGTCCAATCCTCTATATCACTATCGAAAGCAGTAATATTGCCAGTCTTAGGCATCCTGAAAATCAAAAATGGCGCCTCCCGCGCTTTCCTTTCTTCCCTGCCGAGAAAAAATGGCGCCTCCCGCGCTTTCCCGCCGCTGCCGCTGCTGACAACGCTGTTCTCCGCGTTTTTATTTACACAGATATTTTTAATAGTTGGAGACTCGTTCCCGCCGGACTCTCTGGGACTTTTCCCTCCCTCTGCTTGGTCCGAACGCCGACCTGCTTTGCAGCGCCGGCCGTCTCCCGAGTGCTCCACCCTCCGTCTCTGTTTGCCTCCGCCTTCCGACTCACTGCTCGGCCCCGCTGCAGAGCCACCCGATCGAGCCCCAGCCCGCCGCCCAGGAAGGATTAGTGCAGTACCTGCCACCAGCCCAGCTAGCTGGTGAACTCACAGTTTTTTGTTGTTGTTTTTTTTCTTTTTCTTCGACCTTCGTCTGAGGAATCGATCTCCTTGAGGTGCTGCCGAATTGCAGGTAAGTCCATTTCCAATTCGTCGCCACTGTTGTATCCGTGTGTTAATGGAGACACGGAATGCAGGAGTTGGTTTAACAGGTGTTTACTGAACAAAGTCTAGAGGTGAACTAAAAGATACAAGACGCTAGACAGGCTTATATACCCGAGTGGTCACTACCGGTATTACAGTACACAGGGGCTCTTAAAGGTACATACACTACAGTATACTGCAGGCTGATCCTGTAAATTGTGGTGGTAGGATTAAGTGAAGAGGAGGTGTTATCCAGATGCAGGCCATCCATTACTCCCTGGCACAAAGTCAGGGGCGGTATCAGTTACTTGGTGTGAAGTTTATGCCCTTCTGGAAAAGGATGTACCTGAGAATGGCCCAGATCGACTCATTTGCACCTGGTTGAGTGGGGGAATTCACCATGCGGGGAAATTGATTCTGCATTGTGTCATTTTCCTCCCTCAAAAGTTTTGGGTACAGGGAGTACCATTTAGCCCTGTTGGCTGACCTGAACTGCCATCGTCCCATTGGGGTTGCCATATTTCGCAGAGCTAATATCCTGTTGCTTTGTCACAGAAAAAAAAGAACTTGAATTTCCTGTAATTCACTGCTTGTCTCCCACTCTTGAATTCTTCCCGTCTCCTGCCTTTCTGTTTATCCCTCTCTGTAGACTAGCACACACTTTCGTGATCATGCCTGTATTTGTTTGACTCTTTTTCTCACTCTCTCTCTCTCTGTCTCTCTCTTTCCTACCCTCTGCCTCTTTTCGGCATGCCCCGCACCCCCCTTTATACCTCCTACACTTTCTCTTTATCCTGTTTCTGCTTCTCTTTCTATTCGTGTCCCACTTTGCCTCATGCACACAGTCTGTTGCAGTTAGGTCATGAATTGTTAAGCAGGCATTTTCATTGCCTCCAGGACTTTTTCTGTGCCAAACGCCTGTACATGAGCAACAAGACTCGCTACAGGCGGTCAGTGTAGAAATTCAGAATTTTTATCAAAGGATATTACATTGCAACAAATCACCTGCCATAATAATGAATTATTCCACATTTGCAGTCTGCTCAGTTAGATACTGAACTCTTCCATATTTACAGTCCACTCAGGTAATAAATTATTCCATATTTAGAAAAATCAGATACCGGATTTGTCCATATTTACTGCCTACTCTCCAATAATTAATATTCCATATTCACAATTATATTATGAAAGATACCACAATTTGGAGTCTACTTTCAGATAATGAATTATTCCAAATAAATTGATCACAGGGCTGTAATACAGTAATGCTTATTTCCTAATGCATAGTTTCCCAACTTTCATTTTAAGAAAATAAACACAAAATACAAATTAAAATGAGATTTTCAGTCTTCATTGGCCCGTAACTTGCGTCAGAGGCGAAGCAAAGGCGTTCACCGCTGGCCCCGAAGTAAGCTGCCCACAAAGATCTCGCGATCTCTGTGGCGAGAAGTTTGGCTTTTTCGACGTTCAATTGCGATCAGTGTAGTGTAGTGGAAATCCCAGGGTACGAGCTGCTGTGACCTCAACAAACTGTCTAAGCAGCCAGTCACAATGCAGAATTCTCAGAGACAGCGAACCAGGAAGTAAAGATGCTCCTTTTACTCTGACTTTTTAAAAATGTTACAGAGAGCAAAATACAGATGGGGCTCTCACATGGGGAAAAGGTAAACCTGAAATAAAGATGAACAAACTTTTAAAAAATATAATTTAATTTTAATAAAAAACTTTAATTTTTTTAACGTTTCTTCAAAATTGTTATTTTTATTAAAATGGAGAATTTTGACACTCCACAAAATTAAGATTCGTTTTTCAGGACCATAATGTTTGTTTAGCAGTCAATACGCTGTTAAAACCCCAGTTACACCTAATCCAACAAGGTCTAACTTTTAATGGGGTATTTAACAGCGATATTACCACAGGAAAGCCCAAGTTTTCGTCAGTTTCACTGATTTCCCTGATCACACTGATTGCCAGCTATGGTCAGGGAGGGGGGCACAGCGCAGCCTGTGTCTGAACAGTGAATGATTAACCGCAACTTCAGGATTTCCGCGTTAGGATGCGCAGGCGTTACATCCTGAAGTTGCAGTCAGTTTCAAAGGGGTAACCGCAAATTCCGGGCAATTAACTTTTTGGTTGGAGTTTGCAAAATGCAATGTCCTTACTGTTTCTAAATCTCTCCTTTTCTGTTCCTTTCTCTCACATTTCATTCCCTCTGCGTGCTCCATGTGGGGCCATTTCCCCAGTCTTTGGATTTTCTTTTTCCCCCTGTCTTCCTCCCTTCTCCTTCCCCCTTGCTCTTCATCTCCTCTCCTCCTCTCCTCCCCCTCTGCTGCCTGTTCCTTTACTTCCATCTCCACCCTCCACACCTCCCTATCGTTCCCCTTCTACATCCTCTCCTCTTTTCTCCTTTCTCATCCTCCCCCTCCTCTCTTCTTTCCTCCCTCTCCCTCTTGTTATATAATAATCACCTTTATATTATTTTAGCATCAAAAGAGATTTCATTTCCCCCAACTAACCAAGAGCAACTAGTGCAGCTGCTCCCCTTTCTCCTCATCTGCTCCTGGGCCTCTCCTATGCCCCATTTTGCTACCTCCATAGAATCATAGAATGGTTACAGCACAGACGGAGCCCATTTGGCCCATCGAGCCCATGCTGACTCTCTGCAAGAGCACTACAGCTAGTGCCACTCCCTTGCCCTTTCCCCGTAGCCCTGCAAATTTTTTTCCTTCAGGTACTTATCCAATTCCCTTTTGAAAGCCACGATTGAATCTGCTTCCACCACCCTTTCAGGCCGTGCATTCCAGATCCTAACCACTTGCTGCGTAAAAAAGTTTTCTCTCATGTCACCTTTGGTTCTTCTGCCAATCACCTTAAATCTGTGTCCTCTGGTTTTCGACCCTTCTGCCAATGGGAACAGTTTCTCTCTATCTACTCTGTCTAGACCCCTCATGACTTTGAACACCTCTATCAAGTCTCCTCTCAACCTTCTCTGCTCCAGCTGCCTCGCTCTTCACCCACTCCTGGAAAAAAATCAGCAAAATTACAAGAACAAAGATGCACTAATAAAATAACATAAAAACAAGAGGCACAACTAAAAGACATGCCACATCCTCTGACTAAACCAAAGCAGTGCCGCGACAGATTCACCAATATATTTTAAGTAAATTCAATCGAAGATGGCAGCAACGTGCAGCAGATTTTCTGACTTTTTGTTGTCTTACAGATACTGTTTTTGCTTTGCAATAATTGAATGGAATTCTCCCCACAAAAAATAGAAAACTTCCAGGAAGGCCAAAGGCTGTGTGGATTGCACTATTATTAGGTTTGAAAGAAAGTTTGATGAAAATAATAATGCCAGTGTAAGAGACGTTCTTGAATTGAGTTACTGCACAGACTGATATTGCTGTGAAGACTCCATGGTACTTAGTGTAAATCCACATTCCCTGAGTAATACTGCATATTAGAGCCCTCTAATTACCATGTAGTCTAGTAACCTTTTGGGACTTCTTCAGGTAATTATAACTCCAGCTCTTTCCTGCATTAATCCTGTAAGAAGTTCTTAACCAGAAAGGATTATACAGCACTAATATCCAGGTTCTCCACATGATCCATGCCGTTAATTGTTTCAATTAATATTTGGCAGCTCTTCAGTAATACTTCAGGTGCCATTGACTGAAAGTGCTTCAGTGAAGCTCCAAACTGGACGAGAAACAAATGATTTCATTTGCCATTAACATGGTCAGTCTGGCTGTTCGATTGAAGTTATTCTTATAGCTAGCCAAGGTATCAAAGGGCCTGATAGCACTATTAACTTTCTAGAAGACGGTTCAGCAACCAGGGGATTAGAGTTGATGTTTAGATTAACCTCCCTGTGGTGAGGCTGCTATCGTAGTAATGAAGACGTGGACAGGAGCCAAAAGCAGAATCTCTCAGCAGCCAGTGCAGTGTCAGGAAATGTGTATAATCCAGTAAGGCTCGCTTGTTATCATATCATTGGCGATCCTAATCTGATCTGCTTATTATTGTAGAATTCCAAAATACCAAAGCATTTCCTATTCTCTTTTCAACAACAACAACTTGCTATGGCGTCTTTAATGTAGTAAAACATCCCAGGGCGCTTCGCAGGAGCGTTATCAGACAAAATTGTCCACCGAGCCACATAAAGAGATATTAGAAATAAAAACAGAAAATGCTGGAAACACTCAGCAGGTCAGGCAGCATCTGTGGAGAGAGAGAAACAGAGCTAACGTTTCAGGTCGATGACCTTTCGTCAGAAGAGATATTCGGACAGGTGAACAAAAGCTTGATCAAAGAGGTAGGTTTAAAGGAGCATCTTAAAGGAGGGAAGAGAGGTGGAGAGGTTTACAACAACTTGTATTTATATAGCGCCTTTAACTTAGTAAAATGTTCTGCGACGCTTTCCTACATTACAACAGTGACTACACTTCAAAAAGTACTTAATTGGCTGTAAAAGCGCTTTGGGACGTCCGGTGGTCGTGAAAGGCGCTATATATATGCAAGCCTTTCTTTCACGGAAACGTTAACAAACAAAATTTGACACTGAGCCACATAAGGAGATATTAGGGCAGGTGACCAAAAGCTTGGTCAAAGTGGTAGGTCTTAGGGAGCATGTTAAAGGAGGAAAGAGAGGTAGAGAGACAGAGAGGTTTAGGGAGGGAATTCCAGAGCTTGGGGCCTAGGCAACAGAAGGCACGACCACCAATGGGGGAGCGAAAGAAATCGGGGATGCACAAGAGGCCAGAAATGGAGGAGTGCAGAGATCTCGGAGGGTTGTAGAGCTGGAGGAGGTTACAGAGATAGGGAAGGATGAGGCCATGGAGGGATTTGGACACAAGGATAAGAATTATAAAATTGACTATTTATGTAGGGTACGTGGCTTCAAAATGAAGCTGGCTTTTCAGTCGAGGAGAAATGGATAGCAGTTATAATTTCCTGAGGCTGTTGGGCTAGTCGGTTCAAAATCCATGAGTTGTTTTAGTAGCCCTTTTCTGGAGAGGTCTCTCATTTCAAATCACAACACGACGGGCCAAATTTTCTCCTCAGGATGAAACACTGACTGTTTGGCTCTTGGACAAACACAAAAGATTAGCACCTACAATGACGCTTTTCAGTTTCGGTATGTGTATCGGCACCACAACACTTGGGAGGAGATATGGCAGCAGGAATTGGCATGGCTCGGTCCTGTTTATACCATCAACCAATTTGTCTTTCTTTTAATAAAAGGTTTTTGGGTGTTGGCACCAACATAGATAAAACCAGAAATAAAAACGGAAAATGCTGGAAACACTCAGCAGGGCAGGCAGCACCTGGAGAGAGAAACAGAGTTAACGGCCTCGATATTAAACCCCCCCCATGACAGGCAGGGTTTAAATTTAACAGTTACCGCGTGGGTTTCCCAGGAGTCAGAGGGAGCGAAAGGGAGGTGAGAGCTGCCGGCTCAAGAAGTTAAGTGCCTTTTACAGCACTCATTGTGGGCCAGGAGAAGTGGGAGGGCTTGGCCTCCCCTCTGCTGATCACGGCCCACCTCTTCCCCCTGTTGCAATTACCGACTTCTCCGCCTCCCCCCACCCCACCCAGCCCCGATCTCCAGATTCCCTCCCTCCCACGATGGTCTCTCCCCCCACACCCCAGCCCTAATCTCTCGCTCCCTCCCTCCCACTATGGCCTCTCTCCCCTCCCCTGCCCGTCCCCCCCAGCCCCAATCTCTCGCTCCCTCCCTCGATGGCCTCTCTCCCCTCCCCTGCCCCCCCCCAGCCCTGATCTCTCGCTCCCTCCCTCCCACGATAGCCTCTCTCCCCTCCCCTGCCCCCCCAGCCCCGATCTCTCGCTCCCTCCCTCCCACGATGGCCTCTCTCCCCTGGCCCCCCCAAGCCCCGATCTCTTGCTCACTCCTTCCCACGATGACCTCTCTCCCTTCCCCTGCCCCCCAGCCCTGATCTCTCGCTCCCTCCCTCCCACGATGGCCTCTCTCCCCTGCCCCCCCAGCCCCAATCTCTCGCTCCCTCCTGCTATGGCCTCTCTCCCCTCCCCTGCCCCCCAGCCCCGATCGCTCGCTCCCTCCCTCCCGCTATGGCCTCGCTCCCCTCCACTGGCCCCCAGCCCCGATCTCACTCCCTCCCTCCCACGATGGCCTCTCTCCCCTGCCCCCCCAGCCCCAATCTCTCGCTCCCTCCCTCCTACGATGGCCTCTCTCCCCTCCCCTGCCCCCAAGCCCCGATCTCTCGTTCCCTCCCTCCCGCTATGACCTCTCTCCCCTCCCCTGGCCCCCAGCCCCGATCTTGCTCCCTCCCTCTCACCATGGCCTCTCTCCCCTGCCCCCCAGCCCCGATCTCTCACTCACTCCCTCCCACAACAGCCTCTCTGCCCTCCCCTGTCCCCCAAGCCCCGATCTCTCGCTCCCTCCCGCGATGGCCTCTCTCCCCTCCCCTGTCCCCCAAGCCCCGATCTCTTGCGCCCTCCCTCCCGCGATGGCCTCTCTCCCCTCCCCTGCCCCCCCCAGCACCGATCTCCCGCTCCCGATTACCGGGCCTCTGGTTGTGGCCTCCTGCCACTGGTTTTCCTGCCTGGCTGCCGGCCAGCCTGTCAATTTGTCCGGCTACCGAACGGGAAACGGAAGAAAAAAATGAGAACAAAATCCTGCCGTCAAATTTGACAGGACCTCCATGCCACTGGCTTTGCCAGGCTGTAGCCGCAAACTGTGCGCCCTCACACCCTCGCACCCTCTCCACCTCCCCGTAAATATTGGGCCCAATGTTTCAGCTTGATTACCTTTCATCAGAACTGGAAGATGTTGGAGATGAACAGCTTTTTAGCAAATACAGAGCCAGTGAAAGGTGGGGGTTGAGGGGAGGAAAGAACAAAGGGAAAGGTCTGTGATAGGGTGGAAGGCAGGAGAGATTAAATGACAAAAGGGCTGATGGTGCGAGGTGAAAGGGGGTGGTAATGGGACAAGTGAAAAGAAATGGGCGCAGAGGAGAGGTGTGAATGGTTACAGCAGAACAGCAGAGTGGGAGGGAAGCACGGGACATTTAGCAAAGAAGAAAATGCACCCATGGATCGGGAATGTGGCGGAGAAAGACCCCAGGGGACCCAGCCAGCTTGGGATCCCCACCCCAAGCACTAACCCACACCTCCTCCACTCCCAGTGGCTCTGAAAAGAAGGAAGAAATAAAAATTTGCATTCATGTAGCACCTTTATCGACCTCAGGATGTCCCAAAGCGCTTTACAGCCAATGAAGTATTTTTGAAGTGTAGTCACTGTTGTAATGTTGGAAACACGGCAGCTAATTTATGCACAGCAAGCTCCCACAAACAGCAATAGGATAATGACCAGATAATTGTTTCTTAGTACAAAAAGAAAATACTATAGATGCTGGAAATCTGAAATAAAAACAGAAAATGCTGGAGATACTCAACGGGTCAGGCAGCATTTTGAAGAGAGAAACAGAGTTAACGTTTCAGGTCGATGACCTTTTGTCAGAACTGGAAATAAGCAGGAAATGGAACAGATTTTTAAGCAAGTGTAGGAGCTGGGAAAGGGGGGAGGGGATGAAAGAACAAAAGGGAAGGTCTCTGATAGGATAGAAGGCAGGAGAGGTTAAGAGTCATTAAGAGATATTCAAGGCAAAAGGAGATGATAATGGGACAGGTTAAGAAACAAAAGATGGCTCTAGATGAAGTGTAAATTGCACTGGCAGAATGAAAGACAGCTGCCATGTGGGAGAGAAGAAAAGAAAAGAAACAAAAAAAAGTGTGAAAAAAATATGTATGATAGGGGCCGAGGTTATGATCTTATAGTGATCTGGGTTGTTATGGTTGGGGTTGTCCACCGGGTGGTGCTGCGCAAGTTGTAGGTCAGGTTGTTGTGCACAAGTTGGACATGCGTCAGAAACCACAACGTGAGCATGTGAAGGCATGTTATAGATGCAAGGGCGATCACCTGGCGAGTGAATGCCGGTTTCTGGAGGAAAAGTGCTACAAGTGTGGGAAACAAGGACACATAAAATGAGCTTGCCAGGCGAAATCACCTGTGGAGGAATCCAAACCAAAAGGGGGAGGACAGCAAAACCAAGGGAGAGAAGTGAAAAAACATGGAGCACACCACATCAGCGGAGAAGCTGAGGAAGAAGGGGACATGTTCATAATGTATAGCATGTTAGAGAACATTCCAAAAGTGGCTCCTATCACATTGCAACTGACAGTAAATGGCTCTAAGGTGAACTTTGAAGTGGATACAGGGTGCGGCGTGACCATAATGAACAAGGCAGAGTACTCAAAATTGTGGAACCGTGCAAAAGTTCCAGAGTTAAAGCCTTGCTCCCTGCATCTTAAAACATATACAGGTGAACGAGTAGCGATATTAGGTACAGCTAAGGTAACTGTGCAACACAGGGACACAGTGGAACAGCTACCTGTAGTTATAGGTACCGGACCAAACCTGTTAGGTCGGGGCTGGATAAAAGAACTTAAATTAGACGGGCAAACAGTTGACTTTGCAAGAAGTGTTGAGTGAACATGAGCATGTGTTCAAGGAGGAACTTGGCACATTTAATGGCCCCCCAGCTAAGATTTATGTAGACAAGGAGGCACCGCCAAGGTTTTTTAAACAACGACCTGTGCCTTATGCCATGAAGCCAAAGGTAGAGGCTGAGCTTGACCGTCTATTGAGAGAGAACATACTGGAGCCGGTGAAATGTTCGGAATGGGCAGCTCCCATAGTACAGCTGTACCTGTTTTAAAACCGGACAATTCGGTAAGACTCTGTGGAGACTATAAATTGACTGTCAATCGGGTGTCCAAACTGGAGCAGTATCCTGTTCCCAAAACAGAGGATCTCTTTGCAAACCTGGCTGGAGGAAAGAAATTCACAAAGTTGGATATGAGTCATGCCTACTTGCAGATTACACTGGATGACGAATCAAAGAAGTATGGCACCATAAATACACACAAGGGCTTGTTTACATATAACTGCTTACCGTTTGGTGTCTCATCTAGTCCAGCTATCTTCCAGAGGACAATCGAAGGTGTACTGCAAGGGATTCCACATGTTTCCATCTATCTGGATGACATTCTGGTGATGGGAAGAACCGACCAGGAGCATCTGAGCATTTTGAGAGAGGTACTACAGAGATTGGAGAGGGCAGAGTTCCAGCTCAAGAGGAGTAAGTGCACTTTCCTGGGGAATGAGGCAGTGTTCCTGAGACACAGAGTGGACGCCACCGGGCTCCATCCGCTCAAGGAGAAGGTACAAGCACTGCAGGACGCCCCTGCTCCTACAAATGTGGCTGTGTTAAAAGCTTACCTGGGACTGCTGAGCTATTATAACAGGTTTTTACCAAACTTGTCAACTGTGATAGCACCTCTTCACAAACTACTGTGCAAGGAGACACAGTGGCAGTGAGGAGAGGAGCAGGGGGTTTCATTTGAACAGTCCAAGAAACTGATGCTGTCGTCAGATGTGCTGGTTCACTACAATGCAGAAAAAGACATCATTCTCTCTTGTGATGCTTCACCTTACGGGGTGGGGGCAGTTCTTTCACACTGCATGGAAGATGGAACTGAAAGACCAATAGGGTTTATGTCCCGAACTCTAACACCAGCGGAAAAAAACTATTCCCAGTTAGACAAAGAGGGGTTAGCAGTAATGTTTGGGTCACAGAGGTTCCACAAGTACATATATGGCAGGAAGTTCACCATATGTACCGATCATAAACCTCTTCTCTCTCTTTTCAATGAAATGAAAGCAGTTCCACAGATGGTGTCACCCCGGATCCAGAAGTGGGCCGTGACGTTGAGGGCATATGAGTATGTCATCGTCTAAAAGGCGGGCAAGTACCATGGGAACGCAGATGCCTTGAGCCATCTTCCACTGCCAGGCACACCTATCCGTGCAGCTCCAGAGGACAGAGTGTTGATGTTGGAGGACACTGACACGGCACTTGTGACTGCAGAGCAAGTAAGAACATGGACAGGTAAAGATCCAGTACTGTCTAGAGTTCGAGAATATGTGGTGAGGGGATGGCCACAGCATCCGGAAGGGGCTGACTTCACACCCTACAGTGTCAGGAAAACAGAGCTGAGTGTGCAGGATGGTTGCGTGTTGTGGGGAGCACGAGTGATTATTCCACAGCCAGCACGACAGTCTATCCTAGGGCAACTACATCAGTGTCATCCTGGGGTCTCGTGAATGAAAGCCTTGGCTAGGAGTTACTTGTGGTGGCCAAAGCTAGATGAGGAGATAGAAAATCTGGTCAAGACATGCAGCACTTGTCAGGAACACCGGAAGGCACCAGCAGCGGCTCCTCTCCACCCCTGAGAGTGGCCGGATAAACCATGGAGAAGATTGCACTTAGATTATGCGGGTCCATTCATGGGGAAGATGTTCCTCATAATCATTGATGCACCTTCCAAATGGATGGATGTTTATCCTGTAAATTCTGCTTCCGCCACTACTACTATAGACCACCTGCGTCGGAGCTTCAGTAATCAAGGGCTACCGGAGATCGTGGTAAGTGACAATGCCACTTGTTTTGTGAGTACAGAGACAAAAGAGTTCTTGAGGAAAAATGGCATAGTGCAGGTGACCTCGGCTCCATATCATCCGTCCTCAAATGGACTTGCGGAGAGAGCCGTACAAACATTTAAAGAGATGATGAAAAAAAGTGCAGAAGGGAGTTTAGCAGCCAAAGTGTCATGGGTTCTGTTCAGCTACAGAATAACACCTTAATCCACCACAGGACTCTCTCCTGCTGAGATATCATTAGGTCGTAGACTACGCTCCACTCTTGACCTTGTCCACCCAGACCTAAAAAGGAAAATGGAAAACAGACAAAACAAGCAAAAAGAGAACCATGACAAAAGAACAAAGAGCCGAAGTTTTGGAGAAGGAGATGCGGTCATTACCAGGAATTTCAGTTATGGACCAAAGTGGATTCCTGGCTTCATAGACTCAATGACCGGTCCAGTATCATACAAGGTCATATTGGGAGATGGTAGGGTAGTACGCAGACATGCAGATCAGATACTTCCCAGACATGGGGAAATTGAAATGAAGGTTCCAGATGCAATGACTGAGGACAGGTTTACCCCCAGTTATCCAAGTGCATCTGTGGTGTCACCACCAGGGACCGAGAAAATTCCACAGGAACCCATTCATCAAGAGGGAACCATCGTTGCAGAGTCAGATACTCTGAGCACTGCTCAGGAGCAGCTGGTGGCTTCACCACAAACAAGCAGGGACTTTACTGTTAGACGTTCACAAAGGACTCGCCAGCCACCAGAGAGATTGATACTGACCTCTTAGATTTGTCAAATATGGAACATGGTGAATGGAGACTTCTTATGTGACCCTTAGGAATGGTTGTTCGTTAAGAAATTCATACTGAAATCTTAAGGGGGGAGGGATATAGTGATCTGGGTTTTTATGGTTGGGGTTGTCCACCGGGTGGTGCTGTAGCCAATGCTGCTGCTAAGATCAGGAGTTTTACTTCCTGTTAAGGTCAGCAAAGGTCGAATGCCAGGATGCTGATGCAGGCTGTCTGTAAATGTGTTTCCCAGTTGTTAATAAAGTACTTGTGTTAATTCTACGATATTGCCTCTTTGAGTCCTTGTTCCACTTAATGGATTTATCACAGATCTGAAATTGTTGAACTCTATGTTGAGTCCAGAAGGCTGTAAAGTGCCTAATCCAAAGATGAGGTGCTGTTCCTCGAGCTTATGTTGAGCTTCAGTGGAACAATGTAAGAAGCCTAGGACGGTGAGGTCTGAGTGGGAGTGGAGCGGAGAATTAAAGTTATAGGTGACCGGAAGTTCAGGGTCCCCCTTACGGACTGAACGGAGGTGTTCCGCAAAGCGGTCACCCAATCTGCATTTGGTCTCCCCAATGTAGAGGAGACCGCATCGTGAGCAGCGAATACAGTATACTGGATTGCAAGAAGTACAAGTAAATCGCTGTTTCACCTGGAAGGGGTGTTTGGGGCCCTGGACAGTGGGAAGGGGGGAGGTATAAGGGCATGGTTTTTAGTGTTGGTTGAGAGATAAATATTGGCCAGGACAGCCCTACTCTTCTATGAAATATTGCCATGGTATCTTTTACGTCCATCTGAGAGGGCCTTGGTTTATTGTCTCATTCGAAAGTGGCTTACCTAGAAACAAAATATTTGTAAATTTAACACCTGCTGACAGAGCAGGTGCAGCCATCCTCCATTACCAGCACCTGCTGACGAGAAAATAGATAAAACCAGTTCTTGTGTGGCACTAGGGCATTATGCCACATTATGCTTTTCTATGCTTTCCCTTTTTTCCTGTTTCTTACTGTTTTTTATCTTCTAAATTTTCTCACTTCTGCTTGGCTCAGTTAGTAGCACTCTTGACTCTAAACCAGAAATTATGGGTTCACACCCCACCACAGACTTGGAGCACATCATCTAATGTGACGCTTCAGTGCAGCACTGACTGAGTGCATTGTTGAAAGTTCTGCTTTTTGGTTGAAACGTTAAACTGATCTCCTACCCACCTGTTCAGGTAGACGTAAAAGATCCCACTGGACTATTTGAAGAAGAGTATTGAGTTTTGCTAGTGTCCTAGACAACCATCTTCCCTCAAGCAACATCATCGAAAATGGATTATCTGGTCATTTATTAACTTTCTGTTTGTGAGATCTTGTCGTGTGTAAGTGATCTACTGCGTTTGTTTACATAACAATAATGACTGGACCTCAAAAGTAATCCATTGGTTGTAAAGTGTTTTGGGGACATCATGTGGACATGATAATACATTTTTAAAAATTTGTTTATGGAATGTGGGTGTCGCTGGCGAGGCCAGCATTTATTGCCCATCCCTAGTTGCCCTTGAGAAGGTGGTGCTGAGCCGCCTTCTTGAACCGCTGCAGTCCGTGTGGTGAAGGTACTCCCACAGTGCTGTTAGGTAGGGAGTTCCAGGATTATGACCCAGCGACGATGAAGGATTGGCGACATATTTCTAAGTCAAGATGGTGTGTGACTTGGAGGGGCACTTGGAGGTGGTGGTGTTCCCATGCGCCTGCTGCCTTTGTCCTTCTAGTTGGAAGAGGTCGTGGGTTTGGGAGGTGCTGCCGAACAAGCCTTGGCGAGTTGCTGCAGTGCATCTTGTAGATGGTAAACACTGCAGCCACGGTACGCTGGTGGTGGAGGGTGTGAATGTTTAAGGTGGTAGATGGGGTGCCAATCAAGCGGGCTGCTTTGTCCTGGACGGTGTCGAGCTTCTTGAGTGTTGTTGGGGCTGCACTCATCCAAGCAAGTGGAGAGTATTCCATCACACTCCTTACTTGTGCCTTGTAGATGGTGGAAAGGCTTTGGGGCGTCGGGAGGTGAGACACTCGCCGCAGAATACCTAGCCTCTGACCTGCTCTCGTTGCCACAGCATTTATGTGGCTGGTCCAGTTAAGTTCATTATCTGAGGAGTTGTGAATGGCGCTGAACACTGTGCAGTCATCAACGAACATTTCTGAACTTATGTTAGAGGGAAGGTCATTGACAAAGATGGTTGGGCCTAGGGCACTTCCTTCTTTCCTTTGCTGAAGGTACTGCATCATGCTGAGAAACATCTTGCACCACGTTCAACTGGTCATTCTTTGAGAATGGGGCTAGACAGTGAATGTTGAGAGGCTGTTTGGCTGGTAGGGCTTCACAGCCAAATCCTATCCTAGCCCACTGGATGTCCATACACATGTATTTTCCAACAGAAGTCATTGCTCCCCACCACCACTCCCGCACCCCCTACCCTACCATGTTCTCTAAACCAGGGCTGGGGAGCCTTTTGTCATGTTCAGATGGATGTGAGTCAGCCACCCTTGTTCTGAGACTAAGCCTGCTCCACAAATGTTATTGAAAGGCCTGATTAATATTTTAATAATTCAAATTCTAAACTAATTCACATTATTTGAGTGTCCCTGTTTTTTTTTTCTTACTTCACAATGATGTTAATTCCATATCCTTTGATAGAGAACTGGTTGGCAGATAGAAAGCAAAGAGTTGGAATAAACGGGTCTTTTTCCGAGTGGCAGGCAGTGACTAGTGGGGTACCGCAGGGATCGGTCCTTGGACCCCAGCTATTCACAATATATACTAATGATCTAGACAAGGGAACTAGATGTAATATCTCCAAATTTGCAGACGACACAAAGCTGGGTGGGCGTGTGTGCTGTGAGGAGGATGCCGAGAAACTCCAGGATGATTTGGACAAGTTGGGTGATTGGGCAGAAGCATAGCAGATGCAATATAACGTGGATAAATGTGAGGTTATCCACTTTGGTGGCAAAAACAGGAAGGCAGATTATTATCTGAATGGCAATAGATTGGGAGAAGGGGAAATGCAACGAGGCCTGGGTGTCCTTGTGCACCAGTCGCTGAAGGTAAGCATGCAGGTGCAGCAGGCGGTTAAGAAGGCAAATGGTATGTTGGCCTTCATAGCGAGAGTGTTTGAGTACAGGAACAAGGATGTCTTGCTGCAGTTGTACAGGGCCTTGGTGAGACCACATCTTGAGTATTGTGTGCAGTTTTGGTCACCTTATCTGAGGAAGGATGTTCTTGCCATGGAAGGAGTTCAGCGAAGATTCACCAGGCTGATACCTGGGATGGCAGGAATGACGTATGAGGAGAGATTGGGACGATTGGGCTTGTACTCGCTGGAGTTTAGAAGAATGAGAGGGGATCTCATTGAAACTTATAAAATTCTGGCAGGACTGGACAGACTAGATGCAGGGAGGATGTTCCTGATGGTTGGGGAGTCCAGAACCAGGGGTCACAGTCTAAGGATAAGGGGTAAGCCTTTTAGGACAGAAATGAGGAGGAATTTCTTCACCCAGAGAGTGGTGAACCTGTGGAATTCTCTACCACAGAAGGCAGTAGAGGCCAATACATTAAATATATTCAAGAAGGAGTTGGATATATTTCTTAAAGCTAAAGGGATCAAGGGGTATGGGGAGAAAGCAGGGACCGGGTACTGAACTTGGATGATCAGCCATGATCGCACTGAATTGCGGAGCAGGCTCGAGGGGCCGAATGGCCTACTCCTGCTCCTATCTTCTATGTATTTTTTAGGCGTTATGATTTTATGACGATAAATGGTTAACATAGTGGAATTGATAGTCTTAATTGCTTTTGACTTCATTTTACTGACAGTTAATTACTTAATTACAAGGTATTCAATACTGCAAGAGGGCTGAGGAGCATGAGTTGGGTAACGCGGTTGTTTTCCTCCTTGAATCAAGCATAACTTAAAAACTAACTTAACCATAGTAGGGCGAGCTATGCTGTGGTTGCTGTGTGTCAGTGGCAAAAATAAGGGTATCAGGAAGATTTCCTCTGATCATGTTTTGTGGAAAATTTGTAAATGTATTCTTTGAGAACATATTTACAATTGTGCAGCAAGTACTTAACAAAGGAAATATTCCTGCTATGGTTACAACGTTGCTAGCACATAGCAACCAGACATTACTTTCCCCCACCATTTCCAGTCATACGGATTGTTGACTGGGCCAACAGTATTTAAAGTCACAATTATTCTTATGTTAAAGCACCTCAGTTAACCACCAACATTTGAAAGCAGGTCTAAACCTTTTCACATTTAGCTTTTGTCCAACCTTAATCAATAACCCTTGAGAATTACCGCTGACCTACATTGGCTCCCGGTTAAGCAGCACTTCGATTTCAAAATTCTCATCCTTGTTTTCAAATCCCTCCATGGCCTCGCCCCTTCTTATCTCTGTAATCTCCCCCAGCCCCACAAACCGCCCCCCCCCCCCCCACCGAGATATCTGCGTTCCTGTAATTCTGCCCTCTTGAGCATCCCTGATTATAATCGCTCAACCTTTGGTGGCCATGCCTTCTTCACTCAAGTTTAGAAGAATGAGAGGGGATCTCATTGAAACGTTTAAAATTCTGACAGGGCTAGACAGACTGGATGCAGGGAGGATGTTTCCCCTGGCTGGGGGGTCTAGAACAAGGGGTCACAGTCTCACGATACTGGGTAGGACATTTAGGACTGAGATTAGGAGGAATTTCTTCACTCAGAGGGTGGTGAACCTGTGGAATTCTCTACCACAGAAGGCTGTGGAGGCCAAGTCACTGAGTATATTTAAGAAGGAGATAGATAGATTTCACGACACAAAAGGCGTCAACGGGTATGGGGAGAGAGCGGGGATATGGTATTGAGATAGAAGATCAGCCATGATCATATTGAATGGCGGAGCGGGCTCGAAGGGCCGAATGGCCTACTCCTGCTCCTATTTTTCTATGTTTCTGTTGCCCGGGCCCTAAGCTCTGGAATTCCATGCCTAAACCTCTCTGCCTTGCTACCTCTCTTTTCTCCTTTAAGACACTCCTTAAAACCGACCTCTTTGAGTAAGCTTTTGGTCATGTGTCCTAATATCTCCTTATGTGGCTTGGTGTCAAATTTTTTGTCTCAAAATACTCCTGTGCAACGCCTTGGGACATTTTACTACGTTAAAGGCGCTATATAAACACAGGTTGTTGTTGTTGTTGAGAACGTATTAGCCTGTCAATTTCCTGACCCTTTAGTTAACCCCTCCCTCTGTTTTAACACCATTTCCCTAAACCTGTAGCTCAATGTTTGGCTTCCATAAATATGGTTCACATATCAAATACTTTGATGCTTTATTAACTGTTTAGTTCTGTTTCTACTGTTGCTCATTTTAACAAGCCTTGTCCAAAGGTCTGGATGTGTATGTCTATTAGAAAAAGGTAATGTTGTGTACTGACAGGGTAGATGCAGGGAGGATGTTTCCCCTGGCTGGGAAGTCTTGAACCAGGAGTCACAGTTTCAGAATAAGGGGTCGGCCATTTAGGACTGAGATGAGGAGAAATTTCTTCACACAGAGGGTGGTGAATCTTTGGAATTCTCTACCCCAGACGGCTGTGGAGGCTCAGTCATTGAGTATATTCAAGACAGAGATCGATAGATTTTTGAATATTAAGGGAATCAAGGGATATGGAGATAGTTCAGGAAAGTGGAGTTGACGTAGAAGATCAGCCATGATTATATTGAATGGTGGAGCAGGCTTGAGGGGCCAAATGGCCTACTCCTGCTCCCATTTCTTATGTTCTTATGTTTGACTAGATCATCCTATGGGAGTGGAATTCCCTACAGTTACTGTTTATTCCAAATTCTTACAACATTTCTTATTTTGAGTAATTTTGATGTATGAAATATAATAGGACCATTAATAGGATCCTCGGCTCTCCCGGCGGTTCAGCGAGTTTGTCCATTGCGTAGAGGAACGTTGCAGGCTCATTTCCCCAGTCTGTGCTGAGTTAGCTCATCTCAGCAATGGACACCAGATTGACCTGGGTGAGCAAGGAGGGACTCGACCAGTTATCCAATCCTAATCTCTATCTAGCGACCAGTTCTGAAAGTGCTCATGTTTGAACATTGGGTGAGGACAGAATTGGGCCTAGATGTGATGCCACTGCAGTTAAATAGCTTGCCAATGCTCACTGTCAAAACACACATGTAAATAATTGGCACACGAATGAGGCAACAGACAGCACCTGTGAAACTGTATCCAGCAAGGAGACAACTCCAGGAGAGGAGAAAATTGCCAATAAATAAATAAATACATAGATAGATAATGCTCTGTATGGTGATGTGACAGCCTGGTCTGACGATAGGTAACAGTTTCCATGGCAGCAGGAAGGTATTTGACTGATGAGGCCCTACTATGCACACTGAGATTTGCAGTCCGATCATAGTTCGGCAATCAGATTACAGCTCTTAGCACGAATAGCAAACTTCAGTACAGCATGAAGATGCTTCAGTGACATGAAGTCAAATGTTAAAAAAAGGTAAATTATTTTGATTACAAACAAATAAGAACTTGTTAAAAACATTTTTTGTAGATTGAAACAGCCAAATTGACTTGACCATTGCCATGCATGGTGTCATTCATAGAGTCATAGAAACTTACAGCACAGAAGGAGGCCATTCGGCCCATCGTGCCTGTGCTGGCTCTTTGAAAGAGCAGACGTGTTTAGTCCCACATCCCTGCTTTTTGTCCGTAACCCTGTAAGTTCCTCATCCTCCAGTACCCGTCCAACTTCCTTTAAAATTATTTATGGAATCAGCTTCCACCACCTTTTCAGTTCGAGCGTTCCAGATTCCCACAACTCGCTGAGTGAAAAAATTCTCCTCTTCTCCCCTCTAGATCTTTATCCAATGATTTTGAGTCTATGATCTCTAGTTATCGACCCACTCGCCAGAGGGAATATTTTTTTCCCTATTTACTCTACCAAAACCTCTCATCATTTGGAAAACCTCTATTAGGTCACCTCTTAACCATCTCTGTTCCAAGGTGAACAGTCCTAACTTTTCCAAACTCTCCTCATAACTGAAGTCCCTCATCCCTGGTAACATCCTGGTAAACCTCCTCTGTCCCCTTTCGAAGGCCTTTACATCTTTCCTGAAGTGCGGTGCCCAGAATTGTCCGCAATACTCCAACTGAGGCCTAACCAGTGATTTATAAAGTTCTAGCATGATCTCTTTGCTTTTATATTCTATGCCTCTATTTATAAACCCAAGTAACCCATATGCTTTTTAAACCACCTTATCAACTTGCCTTGCCACCTTTAAGGATTTGTGAATATGGACTCCAAGGTCTCTCTGCTCATCTACACTTTTCAAAATTGTGTCATTTATAGTAAACTATCTTTCCATATTAGTCCTCCCAATACAATATCTATTGCATTCACTGACCTTGACCACTGCTCTGAGGTCATGAAGCTTCTTTGGGCACCTAAGCCAGGTCGTGGGGGCCTCGTTAAGCTGGTCCCACATCCTTCTTTCTGGTGGGCTTCCTGGCCCCTGTGGGGAGAGCACCTTTCTTGCAGTGTTGACCCCCTGCGCAAAGCTGGAGTGCTGCATGCGAGACCCTGGGTGCCCCTTCCCTGGCTTGCTGAGCCATTTGTGTTTGTGCTGAAGCACTTTTCCCATTTTTTTAGGTGTGGAAGGCAATTCAGCTTTAAGACTCCTATTTTGGGAATTCTTTTTAATATTTTTTCAGAAGGCAGTTGAGCTATAAGGGCTATAAACTGCATATTTTTACAGAAGGCAGTTCCCCTTTAAGGGACCGAACTACTTTCTGAAATGACAGCCTTGCTTTAAGAGAAGGCTGTTCTTGCTGCAATGACGCTGTGGCCAGGCTGCACTGGGGCCTCCTGCCGGGATGAACGGCGTTGCATGGTAAGTTTAGTGCTGGGCTAATGTTATTAGCCACCAGCTCCAATTTGCCAGTCCTGCCAGTGCCATCATTTTCAGCAGTCATTAGCACGGGCGCGCGGTGGCACTGGAAGGTTTTTACTGATATCAAATTTCTAGGCCCATGCCTTCAGTGTTCATGTACATCTACTGCAAAAAACACACCTTTGTATACTTTATTTTTTTCTAGCAATATAAGTGATGGATGGATTGGGTATACATGAAGCCTAAGTCAGCACACCCTCATGTTCTACAGCATTCTCAGTGTAACTATTTGTTTACACATATCTTAGACAAGATATTCACAGAAAGAGAAACAGCATTGCAAAGCATGATCCCAAAACAGTGGTAAGAATCCTGGGAGCCCATGTAGTAAAAGTAGAATTTAACTTATTCGAGCACTGTAAAGAAGTGGCCTTGATTATAGGCTATTTTCAGGGCTGTTTTTCAGATGCTGTCAGTTTATTAATTTGCCAATACTTTGGGAGGACTGGCAACTTAAAAGCTGTTAGCCAACTTTCGTGAGTTTTCTAAGTTAGTATGTGTGATTTTGCTATGCCATCTGATATATAAAATAATTAAAGGCTGGGACACAATAATTCATCAGATTCCTGTTGCTGGCAATTTATCTGCACAGAAATATAGTAGATAATCATTTAAACTAGTAAACCTCCTCCCCTCACACCTCCACCCTCACCTCCAACAAGTACGAGGAGCTCATGGACTTCTTTGTCACTAAGCTTGAGACCATCTGTTCAGCTGCAGTTTCTACAGTTTTCCCCCTTACCCTTTGTATTGATTTCTTTGTGGGTTCAATGATGAGACATTTATGAAAGAGAATGTCTTTTAATCTAAAGTATGTTCAACTCTTTATAACAGCTTTACAGGAGACATGATGCTAGTGATCCATCTAGAACGAAACTGAAACTAAACTGAACTGCCTTGCTTGTCTCTGTCACATGCCCTCTGCTGGTCAGGCACAAGCAATCAATACATGCAATCATGCTGGTAAGGCATCATCGAACAGGCAAATACCATCTCTATTTGCTGATATCATTACATCTCCTTTTCTTAAAACAAAAGTATTTTACTTTTAACTAACAACATGTTTTCTTTGTATTAATCTGCATTTTAACTGTAACACTTAATGAACTTACATTATCATTATCATGATCAAGGTTTTTTAACCTTGCTTTGTGTGTTCACATGAAATATGTCAATACACTAGAACTTGAAGAAAGAATAAGATAACATTACTTCCTTCTATAACAATAGTCCTTAAATAGTGGTTAGCACTGTTGCCTCACAGCGCCAGGGACCCGGGTTCAAATCTGGCCTCGGGTGACTGTCTGTGTGGAGTTTGCACATTCTCCCCGTGTTTGCGTGGGTTTTCTCCGGGTGCTCCGGTTTCCTCCCACAGTCCAAAGATGTGCGGGTTAGGTTGATTGGCCATGATAAATATTGACCCTTAGTGTTAGGGGGGATTAAATACGTGGGGTTACGGGGTTACGGGGATAGGGCTTGGGTGGGATGGCTGTCGGTGTAGGGACTGGGTGCTAGGGTTTGGATGATCAGCCATGTTCTCATTGAATGGCGGAGCAGGCTCGAAGGGCCGAATGGCCTACTCCTGCTCCTATCTTCTATGTTTCTATGTTTCTATGTAAATTTGCTCAATGAGTCTCTCAGGAGGCTTCACGTGTCTTGAGGATTTTCTGATTGATTGTCCTTGAATCTGAGTTGTTGCCTCAGATGATGGTTTCTCAGCTGTGTGATCAGGTTGTTCAACAGTATCAGTCTCTTGACCTGCTGTGGCTGGTCCCATGAGAAGATCTCGACGATTTCTTCTCAGAACAGCACCCTCATCTGTCTGAATGGTGTATGATCTTGGTTGAACTTCACTCAGGACAGTTCCCTTCTGAGTCCATGTGTTTGTTTTGTCTTTGAACCTTACTTGGTCACCAGTGTGGAGTTCAGGTAGGTTTTGTGTTCCTCTGTCATAGTAGTACTTTTGCTTTTCTTTCTGTTGTTCTTTGAACTTCCTCACTTTCTCCCCCTCTTTTGTTTTCAGGAGGTTCTCCGGGATGAGTAGGTTTGACCTTAGCCGACGTCCCATCAGGAGTTGGGCTGGTGACATACCACACTCGAGCGGCATTGTGCAGTATACAAGCATGCTCTGGTAGAAGTCAGTTCCACTGTCTTTTGCCTTGTACATCAGTCTTTTCACTGGACCGATTTTTCCACTAGACCATTGGACTGTGGAAAGTGAGGATTTGACGTTGTGTGGACAAAGTCCCACTCTTTGGCAAAGTGTCGGAAACTTGCATTGTAAAACTGGGGTCCGTTGTCTGTGAAGACCTCGCTTGCCACGCCATGTCTGGAGAATATGGCTTTCATACATGTTATCACAGCATCTGCAGTGGTGGTGTACAGTCTACAAACCTCTGGATACAGGGAGTAATAGTCTGTGACTACAAGATAGTCCTTCCCTTGAAATACGAATAGGTCAGCGCCTACCTTCTGGTAAGGTCTGTCTGGCGCTGGGTGTGGCTTTAGTGGTTCTACCGGATTGCTTGCTCGATATTTCAGGCATATTGTGCAGTTTGACACCTCATTTGTCACATCTTGGTTGATTCGTGGCCAGTACATCACCTCTCGTGCTCTTTTCTTACACTTTTCGATTCCCAGATGTCCTCCATGGATCTTTTTTAACATCTCTTTTCTCAGACTCGTTGGGATAACTATTTTACTTCCTTTGTAGATGATGCCTTCGACCACTGATAGTTCCGCCCTGCAGTTCCAGTACTCTGCCATGTCAGGTGAGCAGTCTTGCTTCATGTTGGGCCATCCATCCAAGATGCTTTTTCTCAGTCGTCTCATTGTTTCATCTTTGTTTGTCTCAGTCTTAATGAGCTCCATTTTTGCATCTGCTATGGGCAGTGCACTTGTGATCATGTCCACGTAGGCGTTCACTTTTTCATCCATTGTGGTGTTTGCGGTCTCACTTGGGTCAACAGCTCTGGACAACGTGTCTGCTGTATACATCAGTTTACCCGGTGTGTACGCAACATTCAGTGTATAGCGTTGCAGCCTAATCATCATTCTTTGTATTCTAAGCGGACAGCTATTTAGTGGCTTTTGGAACAATGCAATCAAGGGCTTATGGTCAGTCTCTACACTGATTGCTTGTCCTGCCACAAACTGGTGAAATCTTTCACAGGCGTATGTGATGCTGAGCAGCTCCTTTTCTATTTGAGCATATCGCGTCTCCGCGTCTGTCATTGAGCGCGATGCATATGCAATAGGTTGCCAGTAGTCATATTGTTGCAGAAGAACGGCACCGAGCCCACTCTGTGATGCATCTGATGATATCTTGATGGGTCTCGCTGGGTCATAAAACCTCAGAACTGGTTCCTCTGTGAGCAGTTTCTTTAGATCGCTCCATGACTTCTCATGCTCATGATTCCATTCCCATTCTATGTTCTTTTCAGTTAGTCTTCTCAGTGGCGCCATCTTTTCTGAGAGGTTGGATATGAATTTCCCCATGTAGTTGATCATTCCATTAAACCTCTGCACGTCCTTTTTGCATTGTGGCTTTGGCATATTCTCAATGGCGGACACCTTTCTGGGATCTGGTCTGATGCCCTCACTGCTAAGGATATCTCCCACGAATGTCAGTTCTGTCACCCTGAGCTGGCATTTCTCTCTATTCAGCTTCAGGTTTGTTTTCCTTGTTGCTTCCAGCACTTTTTTCAGTCTCTCGTCGTGCTCAGTTCTCTTGGTTCCCCATACTATGCTGTCATCCATTGATGTATCAACTCCCTCCAGGTGCTCATAGATCATATGGATAGTTTTGTGATACACTTCAGGAGCTGAGGCAATGCCAAATGGTAACCTTAGGAATCTGTATCTGCCAAATGGACTGTTGAACGTGCACAGTCTTGAACTTGCTTCGTCCAATTTCATCTGCCAAAATCCTGATGATGCATCTAACTTGCTGAAATACTTTGCATTTGCAAACTGTGCCATGATTTCCTCACGTGTAGGAAGCTTGAAGTGCTCTCTCTTTATTGCTCTGTTTAGATCTCTTGGATCCAGGCAAATTCTGAGCTTTCCATTCTTTTTGTCCACAACGACAAGGGAACTCACCCACTCAGTTGGCTCATCTGTCTTCCGAATCACGTTCAGGCTTTCCATCCTGTCCAACTCTGCCTTCAGTTGCTTTTGAAGAGCAAACGGAACTTTTCTGCATGGATGTATGACCGGTGTCATACTTTTATCTACTCTGATCGTGTGTTCTCCTGGAATGCAGCCTAGACCCTTAAATAGGTCATTGTACTCTTTCATGAGTTCATCATAGACTGTCTCTCCTTCGCTTTCCACAACGAGGACTCTCTTTACCAGGTTCAGTCTCTCACAGGCTTTTAAACCTAGTATGGCTTGCACATCCTTTGGCACCACGATTAATGCTAGCGTGTGCTCTCTGTCCTTGTGTGTTACTTTGACAATGCATCTTCCTTTCACTGGTATATCAGTACCTGAGTATCCTGTCCCTTTCACTTTTATTCCATGTATCTTTGGTCTGGGTCTAATTTTCTTAAAATCAGTCTCTGATATCACATTAACTTGTGCTCCAGTATCCAATTTAAATGGAATGTGTATGTCATTCACTTTTAGTGTCAACATCCAGTCTCTTTCTTCTTTTTTGTTTTCAGACACAACATCTACATAGAACTCCTCTATCTCGCTTTCATCTACTGTATGGACCTTGCTTTGTTGCGCTTCGTTCTTACAGCAACAGGCATAATGGTTGTTCTTGTTGCAACTATTGCATGTTTTACCATATGCTGGACACTTTCTTGGTGGATGCTGTGTACCGCATCGACTACATGACTTTCGATTGTCCCTTTCATTTTCGTTCGCTGGCCACGCCTCTTTTTTCACATTGGCGCTCGTTTTGTTAAACGGTTTGTATCCGTTCTTTCTCACTGCATCCACGTTGCAGCTATTGTCACTGAACAGCTCCTTTGCCTGCAACTTCACAGTCTCTGTAGCCCTATACAGTGCTATGGCTTTTCCCAGGTCTAGATCTTGCTCTCTTAGCAGTCTTTCCCTTAGACCATTATCTGGAATACCACACACCAGTCTGTCTTTTATCAGCAAGTCTGTCAGTCCCCAAATTCACACGATTTGCTTCTGTTTCTCAGTTCAGTCACATACTGATCAATAGTCTCACCCGTTTTCTGTACACATGTGAAAAATCTGTGCCTCTCAAACGTCACGTTACGTTTAGGTATGCAGTAGGCCTCAAACTGTTCCATCATTTTATCTAGCTTCATTTTGTCTCCATCAGCAGCGAATGTGAAGTTATTATACACCTCCAGCGCTTCATCACCCACGACATGTAAGAACAGTGATGCTTTCATTTTATCACCTTTCTCGTCAGCTCCGATTGCTGATAAATAAAACCCCAAACGTTGTTTGAACCTCCTCCAATTTTCAGCCACATTACCTGTCAACTGAAGCGTCGCCGGTGGGTGTAAACCTTCCATTTTTTCACTTCGTTAGCTATTCTCCAATGGTAAGCAATGATGTTCTCTTTTGGCTTGCTAATTTGTGGAGAGCTGATTTAACTTCAGATTTTTTCTCTTCATCTCTTTCAATCACTTCTGACACCATGTATTGATTTCTTTGTGGGTTCAATGATGAGACATTTATGAAAGAGAATGGGCTAGATTTTCAGTTGCTTGCGCCAGCAGTTAGCGCCTTAAGAGAAGTGATTTTCGGGCGCTATGCATGTAGCGCCCGGGCGCAGCGCAGTTTGCGCCCCGCCCCAAATTAAGTTGCCCGTTAGCGCCGGCGCAAAGTTTAGCGGCCGCCCGGATGCGCGCGCAGAAAATGACGTCACATCCTCGTGCAACGCCCTTTGGCCACCCCGAATCCAAACTTCAGTCGGACCGCCCCATTGTGCGGCTGGCGTCCAGAGCGTTTGTAAAATGGAACGCAACACACCCTGGGGAGCGCAAATTAAAGGGCACTCCTCCTGCACTATAAAAGGCAGTCTGCATGTGTTGTGTGGAAGGATCCAATGTGTTGTTGTGAACGGTGTATTTCTGTTTCCGGCCACCACCACCACCACCACCACCACCACCTCCTCCTCCTCCTCCTCCTCCTCCTCCTCCTTTGAAAAAACACATGCACCCTTCCCCTTTAAGAGCTCACTGGCACCAGAGTGTCTGCCGTGCGCTGTGCCCAAGCTCGGGTGTTGCACTCTGCACTGCCGGCTTAGCGCCTAAAGATAGTAGTGGAACGCCTCTTTTAGCGCTCCACCAACCTCTTAGGGCGAAGCCACTGAATTTCCGGCAACGGGGCGCTACTTCGGGGCGGGCGCTAAGGTTAGCGCCCCAAAACTGTCTATACTGAAAATCTAGCCCAAAGTCTTTTCATCTAAAGTATGTTCAACTCTTTATAACAGCTTTACAGGAGACATGATGCTAGTGATCCATCTAGAACGAAACTGAAACTAAACTGAACTGCCTTGCTTGTCTCTGTCACATGCCCTCTGCTGGTCAGGCACAAGCAATCAATACATGCAATCATGCTGGTAAGGCATCATAATCGAACAGGCAAATACCATCTCTATTTGCTGATGTCATTACACCCTTACCCACCAAGCCAAACCTTCTCCTAGACTCCTCCCTGCTCTAACCCCGATCCCACTTTTTTCTCTAATTTCTCTCCGCTATCCCCTCATGTCCTCTCCAAGCATAAGACCCACCTCCTGATTCCTTGACACCATTCCCACTAAACTGCTGACCATCCAACTTCCCATCCTAGCCCCCATGCTAGCCGACATTGTAAATGGTTCCCTCTCTTCAGATACTGTCTCCCTCCCTTTCAAAACCACTCTCGACTCCTCTGTCCTTGAAAACTGTCGCCTCATCTCCAACTTTGCTTTCCTCTTCAAAGTCTTTGAATTTGTTGTTGCCTCCCAAATCTGTACCTATCTACCCCGCAACTCTGTGTTTGAATCTCTTCAATCAGGTTTCCGTCCTTGCACATCATCAAAGCAGCCTTAATCAGTCACAAATTACATAGTCTGTGACTGTGACCATGGTGCATTGTTTCTCTTCATCCTGCTCAACCTTTCTGCACCTTTTCACACAGTGAATCGCATCCTCCTCCTCCAATACCTCTACTCAGTTGTCCTGCTCAGTGGGATTGTCCTCACTTGGTTCCACTCTTACCTATCTAATGGTAGCCAAAGCATCTCCAACAATGGCTTCTCTTCCTGTCCCTGTGCCTTTACCTCTGGAATCCCCTAAAGATCTATCCTTGGCCCCACTTCTTCCTCATCTACATGCTGTCCCTTGGCATGGGGTCAGCTTCCACATGTACGCTGAAGACATCCAGCTCTACCTCTCCACCAATTTTCTCAACCCCTCCACTGCCTCTGTGCTGTCAGACTGCTTGTCCAATATCCAATATTGTATAAGCTACAATTTTCTCCAGTTAAACTTTAGGAAGACTTTTGGCCCATGTCGCAAACTTGGTACCCTTGCCACCGAATCCATCCCCTCTCCATCCACAGTCTCAGATTGAACCAGACTGTTTGCAACATTGGCATCTATTCGACTCTGAGCTGAGCTTCCGACTCCATATCCTCTCCATCACCAAGACTGCCTACTTCCACCACTGTAACATTACTCACTTCCGCCCCTGCCTCAGCCCATCTACTGCTGAAACTCAGCCATTCCTTTATTACCTCCAGACTAGACTATTCCAATACTCCCCTGGCTGGCTTCCCATCCTTCATGCTCTGTGAACTTCAGTTCATCCAAAACTCTGCTGCCCATATCCTAGCCAACATCAAGTTCCACTCACCCAGCACTCTTGTCCTTGCTTACCAACATTAGCTCCCCCCAACACTTCCATAGAATATGTATGCTTAACAAAATGCTGCATTTTGTGATCTATGCTGCACATCTAGGATAACACGGAGATTTGAAGGCAGAACATCAATTGTTAAAGTGTGCAGTAAGTGACTGCCAGCTCCACCATCATGCTGTTTGTATGGATGAACATACGGCTACTATTTATTTATCCACTTCCAATTTAACATTCTCATCCTCCTGTTCAATATCCATCATGACCTTGGCCCTCCCTATTTCTGTAACCTCCTCCAGCCCTATAACCTCCACAGAACTCTGCGATCGTCTGATTCTGGCCTGTTGTGCATCCCTTCTTCACCCCACCATTGGCGGATTGCCTTCAACTGCCTAGGCCAGCACTCGAGAATTTTCTCCCTAAACTCACTCTTCTCCTTTAAGACTTTGTTAAAACATAAGAAATAAGAACATAAGAAATAGGAGCAGGAATAGGCCATTCTACCTCATCTCCACCTTCCCACACTATCCCCATATCCCTTAATTCCCTTCGTTCCCAAACTCCAGCTCCTATTTCTTATTCCAATGCACTCCTGGCCAGCCTCCTTAGCTCTACCCTCCATAAACTTGAGATCATCTAAAACTCTACCGCCTGTGTCCTAACTTGCACCAAGTCTAGCTCACCCATTGTAACATTTGCATATTGATTTATCATTGGCCCGCAGGCATCTGTAAGGAATACCTATTATATTCACATGTGATCACATGCTGAGTTGTCATTGGCCTGCAGGCATCTGTAAGGACTGCTATTGTTTAGAGGACCCAGGGTCCGGACTCCATCTTGTCCACACGGTGCTGTGCTACTGTGAGTCAGAACAGACCTGATGCTTCATTAAAAGAGTTTAAATTGTAATACTCCGTTGTCCTGCAATTTATTATTTTTGTACAAAGTGTGCAAAACAAGACATGGTGTCAGAAGTAGGATTTGAAATGGACATCGTTGGAGCTCCCTTACCTTGAATGAATTGGGAATCCTTGAACTTACATAGAGAATGGAGCAAGTTCAAGCAACACGTGGAGTTAATGTTCTCGGGTCCGTTGAAAAGAAAAGGAGAGGAAGAAAAATGCAGCTACCTACTCCTGTGGATCGAAGAAAAAGGGAGAGACATTTTTAACACATGGTCTCTCACCGCAGATGAAGCAAAGGTACTGAAAAGTTATTTTGACCATTTTGAATCATGTGATGCCCAAGACAAATACGATATTCGCTAGGTACAAGTTTCAGGAGAAAGTACAAGGAGCTAGTGAGTCGTTTGAACAGTTCGTGACTGAGTTAAAACTGCTGGTAAAAGACTGTGTATATGCAGATAAAGATGAGATGGTCAGAGACCGCACCGTGTTTGGAATACATTCAGTTAAAGTGAGAGAGAAACTTTTGAATATTGGGTCCGGGCTAACGCTGGACAAAACTATAGACATAGCTAGATCGCACGAGATAGCCCAAGCACAGTTGAAAACCATAACCGGCGCCACGAGCAGCTCGAGTGAACAGACAGTGCATGCAGTTAATAGATACACACCAAAGAACACTGCCCAGAGAGCGTGTTTCAGAACAGAAAGAACAGCGAGAGTTCTAAAAATGGGCAACACAGACATAAAACGCTTCAAAAACTGTGGAAACAACTGGCATGGAGAAAAGGAGTACTGCCCTGCCAAAGGAAGGCGATGTACTAAATTTGGAAAACGGAACCACTTTGCTAAAGTTTGCAAGACTGTTTTCGGAAAGGCAGTACACACAGTGAGTGACAGCCAGATGCCAGATAGAGAGCCAAATGCAGAGGAACTGTTTATTGATTCTGTGTCACAGAAAAAACAGATTTCAGGGACTGAGCAAGCCTATGCCGATATTGAGATAGGAAAACAGGGCAAAGAGCTTAAGTTTAAACTAGACACTGGATCTCAGGTTAACGTAATTCCTCTGAGTGAGTATCACAGCTTGAAGGATGAGTGTGAGCTACAGCCCACCTCACGCAGACTGACCGGCTATGGGGGTGAGCAGCTCATTGTAAAAGACACATGCGTGATGAAATGCAAGTACAAAGAAAGCGACATGATGTTGAACTTTGACATTATTGACACTCAAGTACCTCCAGTGCTAGGTCTAAAGGCATGTTTAGACATGGACCTCGTCAAGCTAGTGCTATCATTGACAGCACCAGTTGAGAAGCAGACAGTCATGGAGGAGTTTGCTGACGTTTTCAAAGGAATCGGACTATTCCCAGGTGAATGCACTATTCACCTTGACCCAGCAGCAACCCCTGTGGTTTGCCCACCGAGAAGGATACCCCTTGCTCTACGTAGTCACCTGAAGGAGGAGCTGCAGAGCATGGAGAATACAGAAATCATCGTCCGGGAAACAGAACCGACAGAGTGGGTCAACACGTTAGTAGTGGTTGAGAAACCATGTACAGGCAAGCTCAGAGTCTGTCTCGACCCCAGAGATGTGAACAAGGCTATCAAACACCCTCACTACCCTCTATCAACGCTAGATGACATCACATCCAAGCTAGTAGGAGCATGTTACTTCAGTGTAATGGACGCACGATCAGGATACTGGAATATCAAGCTCACGGAAGAGTCATCTAAGCTAACAATGTTCAACACACCATTTGGACGCTACCGATTTCTGCGTTTACCATTTGGTCTTATCTCAGCTCAGGATGAATTCCAGCGGAAGATCGACGAAACCTATGAAGGCCTCAACGGAGTAGTCGCAATCGTAGATGACATCCTCATCTATGGCAGGAATAGAGAGGAACATGACAGGAACCTCCTTGCGATGCTACAAAGATCATGGGAGAAAGGTATCCGGCTCAACCCCGAGAAAAGCATAATCGGATCCACCGAGATCAGTTATTTCGGGCATCGCCTCTCAACTGGTGGCATTAAGCCGGATCCAGAGAAAATCTCCGCCATCAAGAAGATGGAGCCGCCGAAGAACCACGCAGAGCTAGAGACAGTACTAGGCATGGTTAACTACTTAGCCAAGTTTGCCCCGAGCCTCTCCGAAATCAACGCACCCATGCGTCAGTTGCTCAAACAATCCAATGAGTTCCTGTGGGACAAACAACATGACACAGCATTTCAGAAAATGAAAGACCTAATCACCAGAGAACCAGGACCAGTTCTTGCCTACTTCGACCCCAACAAAGAGTTCAGACTACAAGTGGACGCGTCAAAGTACGGACTAGGCGCAGTATTACTGCAAGAAGGAAAGCCCATCGGCTACGCTTCCAGATCTCTCTCAGACAGTGAAATCAACGATGCTCAAATCGAGAAAGAGTTATATGCAATTCTGTTTGGATGTAAGCATTTCCACCAGTACGTCTATGGCTGACAAGTCATTGTGGAATCCGACCACAAGCCCCTCGAGTCAATCATGAGGAAACCACTAGCCGCAGCCCCACCAAGGCTACAAAAAATGATCCTTTAGCTACAGAAGTATGACTTCACAATCATTCACCGTCCAGGCAAAGACATTCCTGTCGCAGACACGCTCTCCAGAAAGTCTCTTAGCTACCAGGACAGCAGCCTCAGTGAAGGCATGGATGTGCAGGTACACATGGTGTACAACAGCTTACCTGTGAGTGACTCAAAACTGAAGGAGATCCGAGCAGAAACAGAGAAAGATGCACAACTCACACTGCTGAGCAAAGTCATACATGAAGGATGGCCTGAGGAAAGGAGGAAATGCCCTCAGAGCATATCTGACTTCTGGAACCACAGAGACGAACTGTCACAAATCAACGGAATCATCTTCAAAGGGGAGAAAATCATCATTCCTACCAGTCTCAGAGAAGAGATGTTGACAAAAATTCATGCTGGACATATGGGCATGGAAAAATGCAAACAAAGAGCACGTGACATAATGTGTTTGCACATTCCGGGCCAAAACATAGAGGACATTGTCGGAAAATGTTCCATTTGTCTAGAACGCCGCCCATCAAATGTCAAAGAGCCCATGATACCTCACCGTATCCCAGACAGGCCCTGGCAGGTCGTCAGCTGCAAGCAAGTGCATGCAAAACGTGTACAGAGACAGCAACACCAAAAGAGATACTCTGACAGGTCAGCTAGACTACTGCCGCCGCTGCACAATGGAGAATCCGTCAGAATCCAGGAGCATGACTACTGGAAGCCAGCAGTCGTCATCCAGCCAGCTGACACTGAGCGATCATATCACGTCTGCACCCCAGAAGGACAGGTGTACCGCCGCAATCGCAGGCACCTCCTGAACACCAAGGAACAACACCGTCGTTCCAATGAGAGTTATCCTTGACTTGTGAACTGTCAAAAGGGTGTAGGCGGATCGCTGCCCTAAAAAAAAAACTGTACATCGTTATTGAAACATTGAGATGTTTTCAGTGCTAGTTAAATGTTGAGTTTACTTATATGTTGATGCTACTGAGGACATTATGTAGAAGAAAGGTTCAAAAGTAATGCATAACATTTTTCTTTTAAAAGAAAGGGGATGTAACATTTGCATATTGATTTGTCATTGGCCCGCAGGCATCTGTAAGGAATACCTATTATATTCACATGTGATCACATGCTGAGTTGTCATTGGCCTGCGGGCATCTGTAAGGACTGCTATTGTTTAGAGGACCCAGGGTCCGGACTTCATCTTGTCCACATGGTGCTGTGCTGCTGTGAGTCAGAACAGACTTGATGCTTCATTAAAAGAGTTTAAATTGTAATACTCCGTTGTCCTGCAATTTATTATTTTTGTACAATGTGTGCAAAACAAGACACCCATCTCCCCTGTGCTTGCTGACCTTCATTGGCTCCCAGTTAAGCAATGCCTAAACTTTAAAATTCTCATCCTTGTTTTCAAATCGTTCCATGACCTCGCCCCTCCCTATCTCAGTAATCTCCTCCAGTCCTACAATCCCCCGAGATCTCTGTGCTCTGCCAAGTCTGCCCTCTTGAACATCCCCGATTTTAATTGCTCTACCATTGGCGGCGGTGCCTTCAGCTGCCTAGGTCCTCAGCTCTGGAATTCCCTCCCTCAACCTCTGCCTCTCTACTTCTCTTTCCTCCTTTAAGAAGCACCTTAAAACCTACCTCTTTGACCAAGCTTTTGGTCACCTGCCCTAACATCTTACGTATATGGCTCGGTGTCAAATTTTGTTTTTGATAACGCTCCTGTGAAGCGCCTTGGGACGTTTTACTACGTTAAAGGCGCTATATCAATGTAAGTTGTTGTTGTTGAAATACATGGTTAATCAATGAGATTTCCCTGTTATATGTAGCTCTGTTCTCGAGGAGGTTCAAAGTACAGTGTATCGCACGAGTAATCAGAGACAGGTCTGTCACATGTTTGAATTTGCAAATAAACATGTTCCACACACATGATACAATAGATCTGCACCTTTTCTTTATGTTCTCTTTAGAAAAGCAGGTTCAGTAAATTTTGGGATTTGCTGTATAATTTTAGATTGTACTCCTTGTATGTGGCTCATCTGTCAGGTCTGCTGATAAGGCAGAGACTACCCTTCTACCAGTCATCTTCCCTTTTGGGCTTCCAAGGGCCGCCTCTAAAGCACATCAGAGATTTTCGCTTTTGATCTGTCCTTTACTGTTGGACAAGTTGGGGAGAGATCCATATCAAGCTGAGCCAAATCTTTAGACGTCTCTGTAATTAATACGTTGCTTCAACAAGGTGCGTCCCTGAATAAAAATAACGTGAGGTCTGGGGATACTAATTGAAGTACAATTACGTCTAATGTAATTACAAAAGTCAAACCAGTTAGTTTTAAAGTCGAAGCAGCTCTCCAATTTATTTGATTCTCTTCTATTCCTGCCATTAAAATTTTAATCTTGGGAGGGAACCAGGAGATTTATCGCAGGGTAAGAAGTGAGAGCTGATATCCCGCTCACAATCCCAAATGATGTGTGTAGCTTCCAGCTACTAAGTGCCTGAGACTCCAGGGGATGAGACATGAGCTTGGTTTGAATGTCCTTAGGATTCCTTTGGAGCAGTGTGCTGAACAGGGAGGTTGCCATAGACATCTGCTTGATTTCCAGTCTTACAGAGCATGTCTGGACTCAGTTCAGGTACACAATGGCCCAGTAATTCCGGTCCCAACGCGTGAGTATGGACGGGGTACTCACGTGTGGGCCCGTTGGAAGTGCCGGATTTCAGCATGCACAGCGCATGTGCGGAAAACCGGCATTTCCTCTCCTCTGAACCAAGGGGTTAAGAGGCGGTTCCCTAGCGACGTTTGAGGCAGCGCGTACGCGTTGAACTTAGTTTTTTTTGATAGGTTTGTCCGTGCGTGAATGCCTCCACTTTTTACGAATGTAAAAAGCAGACGCAAGGACTTAGTTTTATAAGGTAAGTGGTCTAATAATTAAAGTTAGAATTTTTTTTCCACAGGTTTATTATTTTGAAAGAATTTACAGTAAGGTAAGTTAATTTTTGGACCCGATTTCTTGAAAAAAAATTTTTGGCAGAAATTTGAATAATTGTTTAAATTAGTTTTTTAAAGTTATTAATAGTTAATTTAATTATTGGAATGTTTTTTTAACTTTTATTTAAAGTTTAAGTAGTGTTTTGGGCGCCCGCACTTTTCATGAGTTTGACAGGTCTTATGTCTAACTCATGAATGGACTTTTGTAAACTCCCATTGGTTGCCCAGTGCTCACGTGATCCCAACCGGCTCATCGCACTAAGTACGCCGCTGGATCACGCACGCACAGCGCGCCGGGAGCTGAACCGGGCCACAGACCGGAAATCCAAGCAGGCCCAGTCTTCAAATGTCAGCGCGATATGTAAGTGTAGGTCGGGGGCTTGCACCTGCGGGAAGCCCCCGACCCGAATTTCTGGGCCATTGTGAAGCTGCTAAGCCCAGTAAAACAATTCACAATTCCTGAGGGCAATGCCACTGGCACCTTACTTCTTTGCTGGGTGGCGCTCCTCAAGCTGTACACCACACAAGTTTAGATGTATATTATTTAAGTCTACTCACACTTCATTCAGAGCCTTTACAGCTTTATTCACCACAGGTGACCTAATGGAGGGCTTTAAAATTATGAAAGGTTTTGATAGAGCAGATATAGAGAGTGTGTCCACTTGTGGGGAAGAGCAAAACTAGAGGCCATCAATATATGATAGTCACCAAGAAATCCAAAAGGGAATTCAGAAGAAACTTCTTTACCCAAAGAGTGGTGAGAGTGTGGAACTCGCTACCACAGGGAGTGGTTAAAGTGAATAGCATAGATGCATTTAAGGGGAGGCTAGATAAGTATATGAGGGAGATGGGAATAGATGGGTTATGCTGATGGAGTTAGATGAGGAAAGACGGGAGGAGGCTCGAGTGGAGCATAAACGCCGGCATGGACTTGTTGGGCCGAATGGCCTGTTTCTGTGCCGTATATCCTATGTAATCCTATCCAATCTTTCCTCATAGCTAAATTCTCCAGTCCTATGTAGGGAAGAAATGCATCTCGAGTGGTGGCGCAAAATGAGTGGGATCGAATCGGCCGCCCGCTATACGCAGCGCCTGATATTCCATTCCATTGCAGTCACCATTGAAACTAAATCAATTTGATCTCCCAGCAACCAAGTATTGAGTTCCAGTTTGTAGGATGAAGGGGAAAGAATTTACATGATTCGCACAGGCAGGTCCATTGAGATAGGGAGATAATTAAAAATGTGAATGGGCCAACTGCTGTTTGCCTAAAATGGGGTTCTTGAGTATGTCATGTGACTGCATGCGTTGAACATGAAGCCTTATTCACACATAAACTGGTGTGAAGCGAGCAATAGAAAGGTGTTCATTAATAACTCTGACTGTGCGTAAGACACAATTTAATCCACCAAGTCCTACTCTGGTTCATACTGCCAACCAAGAAAACAAGCTGAAGCTGACCAACATCTTTAGAACAGCTGACCATTAAAAAGCAGCCCTGATTATAGGCCTATGACATGCAGTGTTATATATAACTGAAAGTACAGTGGGACACAGGCTTCAGCTGTGGTACATGAAAGAAGGGAAATTTTCTGAGTCCACACAAGTTGTGGGGAACCTTACCTGTGGAACATAACAGAAAATTATCTGCCCACATTTTTCTATCATTTTGTTTGGAGTGGGCAGCGTGGCCACCATTTCCTGTCCATTATTGATGAACTGGACAACACACCCACCATTTCCTGTCCATTATTGATGAACTGGACAACACACCCACCATTTCCTGTCCATTATCGATGGACTGAGCAGCACACCCACCATTTCCTGTCCATTATCGATGGACTGGACAACACACCCACCATTTACTGTCCATTATTGATGGACTGGACAACACACCCACCATTTCCTGTCCATTATGGATGGACTGGGCAGCACACCCACCATTTCCTGTCCATTATGGACTGACTGGGTAGCACACCCACCATTTCCTGTCCATTATCAATGGAGTGGGCAGCACACCCACCATTTCCTGTCCATTATTGATGGACTGGGCAGCACATCCACCATTTCCTGTCCATTATGGACTGACTGGGCAGCACACCCACCATTTCCTGTCCATTATCAATGGAGTGGGCAGCACACCCACCATTTCCTGTCCATTATGGATGGACTGGACAACACACCCACCATTTCCTGTCCATTATGGATGGACTGGGCAGCACACCCACCATTTCCTGTCCATTATGGATGGACTGGACAACACACCCACCATTTCCTGTCCATTATGGATGGACTGGGCAGCACACCCACCATTTCCTGTCCATTATGGATGGACTGGGCAGCACACCCACCATTTCCTGTCCATTATGGACTGACTGGGCAGCACACCCACCACTTCCTGTCCATTATGGACTGACTGGGCAGCACACCCACCATTTCCTGTCCATTATCGATGGACTGGGCAGCACACCCACCATTTCCTGTCTATTGTGGATGGAGTGGGCAGCACACCAGGTGCCATCTTTGTTTCCTTCAAAGTAGCAGTGGGAAATGGAAGTGGCAGTGAGGGGCGAACCAGAAAGCAGAGCGAGATCATTTACAACTGAGCTGTGGTGGGTCATGGGATGACCCCACTGAAGTGGAGGAAGTTTGAAACTCACTGCTTTTCATCCACAAATGCAGACAAACATAACTGGGTCTGAAACACCGACTGTCCATTAAGAACATGGATGGTCGGCATATATGCCGGGTTGTCAAGTTCCATTATGGACAAGTCGACCTCTTCAAGAAGGCCTGCATCTATTTTCTTACTTTTTTTTGGCAACGTTAAGATAAAGAAAAACAAGATTTCCTTTTATTGAGTAACATAGTAACATTAGGAACAGGAGGAGGCCATTCGGCCCCTCGGGCCTGCTCCGTCATTCAATTAGACCATGGCTGATCTGCAACTCAACTCCATTTTCCCACCTTTGCTCCATTTCCCTTGATTCCCTTGCCTTGCAAAAATCTATCAGTCTCAGTCTTGAAACCACCAATTGATCCAGAACCCACAGCCTTTGGGGGAGATGGCGCTAGATTTCTACCACCACTTACGTGAAAAAGTGTTTCCTGATTTCACTCTGGAATGGCCTAGCTCTCATTTTATTATGTCCCCTTGTTCTTGATTCCCCCAGCAGAGGAAAGCCCCGGTATCATTCTGGTGAACTACACATTTTTTTCTTAAAGTTAATACTTTTATGCTGGGCATCATACTGGAAATTCAGGCCCAGAAATTCGGGTCGGGGGCTTCCCTTGCGCGCCGGCAGTTGAGCTGTAGGGCCCCGTGGAATTCCGCTCCGGGGCCTGGCCCAGCTGCCGGCGCGCTGTGCTTGCGTGTCCCAGGGGCGTAGTTAGTGCGATGCATCCCCTGGGATCACGTGAGCCATGGGCAGCCAATCGGAGGAGGGAAAAGCCCATTCATAAGATCGACAGGTAGACCTGTCAAAACTTATAAATACTACGGGTCCAAAATAGCAGTAAACCTTCAAATAATTTTTTTTTTAAATCACACTTTTTAAATAAACTATAAATTACATTAAATAACTATTTTAAACAATAATTTAAATTTTTGAAAAAAATAATTTTATATTATAACGGGGCTAAAAATAAACTTACCTTGCTTTAAAGTATTTAAAAATAATAAACCTGTGGAAAAAATGTTTTAATTTTAACTAATTGACCACTTACCTTGCAAAAAGCAGGCCTTATGCCTGCTTTTTAAATGTGTAAATCCTGCAGGCTTACCCTCCCGGGAAAACCTGTAAAAAACACCTAAGTTCAAAACGCACGTGCAGCCTCCCCTGCGCGCGCGTTCGACCTCTGAACCCCTTCGTTCAGAGGATCGGAAGTGCCGGTTTCCCGCGCATGCGCAGTGCATGCAGGAAACCGGCAATTCCATTCGGCCTACGGGTGAGTACCCCGTGCGTACTCACCTGGGGAGAGCCGAATTTCTGGACCTCAGAGTCCAGCTGCTGGCAGTATTCCTTCTGATAAACATATCTATACCATATATATATGTTAGCTGATATTGTTAACGGTTCTCTCTCCTCAGGTACTGTCCCCCCTCTCCTTCAAAACTGCCACCATCATCCCTCTCTCAAAGCAACATGCCTTGACCCCTCCGTCCTTGCAAACTACCGCCCCATCTCCAACCTTCATTTCCTCTCCAAAGTCCTGGAACTCCATGTTTGAATCTCTCCAATCAGGTTTCCGCCCCGTCAAATTTTTAAGAACGGCTCTTATCAAAGTCACAAATGACATCCTATGTGACTGTGACAAAGGTAAACTATTCCTCCTCGTCCTTCTCAACCTGTCTGCAGCCTCTGACACGGTTGACTGCACCAGCCTCCTCCAACGCCTCTCCACAGTCATCCAGCTGGGATGGACTGCACTCGTCTGGTTCCATTCTTATCGATCTAATTGTAGCCAGAAAATCACCTGCAATGGTGGGATTTGAAAACAAGGATGAGAAGTTTGAAATCGAGGCGTTGCTTAACCGGGAGCCAGTGTAGGTCAGCGAGCACAGGGGTGATGGGTGAACGGGATTTGGTGTGAATTAGGACACGGGCAGCTGATAACACTCCTGTGAGGCGCCTTGAGATGTTTTACTACGTTAAAGGCGCTATATAAACGCAACTTGCTGTTGTGGTTGTTAATAGTTCTTAAGCCTTAGAATTACTTTTTCTAATAGGAACATTAGCAATAACCACACAGGGATGATTTTTGTGGTGACTAACAAGTTGATCTCCCATAACATCCCAGAGGCTGGGCTGTGTTCTATTGTGGTTGATTTAAAAAAAAACTTTTATGGCTTCCCAGATGTCCTAGTCAATAAAGGCATAGCCCAGCAGAGTACAGTACAGAACTTTACAAATGAGATGGTCTCAGGTTTGATTCTTGTTCTATGCTGAGGTAGCTGATCTCAGCTAGAGAGCGGTGCGGGCACTTTTAGCATCCCTGTCTAGGAAGGGTAAATTCAGGCTAGGGTTCCTGTTCCTGATCTCTATCCAGTGACACCCCCCAGCCCCACCGTTGCAAATTGCAAGCACGAAGGAGGAACAGCAGGCTCTTGTGAAGCCCCGCACAGTCAGATAGCCCGATAACACTCACTGTCAGGGTTTAGACATGCAAACTGGTGATTTAGTGAGGTGTTTAGCACCGTGAGTGCTGATGTCTCCATGGGGGAGTTGTGTACTGGCTAGGAAGTAAAGGTGAGATCAACAGAGTGAAAGAAATCAATTCTCACAGCCCCATGATGCCATTAGCCCAGGATACTTCAGTAATTTTGTCATTAATTCAGCTTCCTCACATTGTCAGCAATTCCTTGAAATCACAGTGGTCAGTTGAGCTGCTGATTAAGGAAAAAGATATTCTTTAAAAAGAAGAGAAGTAGACAGAGAAGGAAATAATGCCAAAGTTAGTTGTAACTCTGTTGTTTATTTGATTCTTGCAAGTGGCCCTACTGGTGAGACTTGTAATTAATGGACAAAGCAACATTAAGGGATGATGGTGTGGAGATGCCGGAGTTGGACTGGGGTGGACAAATGTAAGAAGTCACACAACACCAGGTTATAGTCCAACAGCTTTATTTGAAATCACAAGCTTTCGGAGCGCTGCTCCTTCGTCAGGTGAAGTGGAGAGATGCATAAAAACACAGCTTATATAGTCAGAGAATAATGTCAGATGTTTACAGGTAATCTTTCTAACTGCCATTTATCACACCTCGGCAGAGAGATAATCACAGCAATCAAAGGTGTGAATGGTGTCCAAACAGGTCAGTCAGGAAAACACATTACATCAAAGAACAATGAGGTGGGGTCACAAGGGGTCAAATGTTGCAGATGCTGGGGTCTGTATGAAAAACAAAAAAAAGACAAAAAACATTTTTTTTTGCTGGAAATCACAGCAGGTCCGGCCGCATCTGTGTAGAGAGAACAAGCCAACGACGACTCGAGTCTGGATGACCCTACGTCAGGTGGGGTTACATGTAGCATGACATGAACCCAAGATCCCAGTTGAGGCCGTCCTCATGGGTGCGGAACTTGGCTATCAGTTTCTGCTCGACGATTTTGCGTTGTCGTGTGTCTCGAAGGCCGCCTTGGAGAATGCTTACCCGAAGATCGGAGGCTGAATGTCCTTGACTGCTGAAGTGTTCCCCGACTGGGAGGGAACACTCCTGCCTGGCGATTGTTGCGCGGTGTCCATTCATCCGTTGTTGCAGTGTCTGCATTGTCTCGCCGATGTACCATGCTCCGGGGCATCCTTCCCTGCAACGTATGAGGTAGACAACGTTGGCCGAGTCACGTGAGTATGTACCATGTACCTGGTGGGTGGTGTCCTCACGTATGATGATGGTATCTGTGTTGATGATCTGGCATGTCTTGCAGAGGTTGCTGTGGCAGGGTTGTGTGGTGTCGTGGTCGCTGTTCTCCTGAAAGCTGAGAAATTTGCTGCGAACGATGGTCTGTTTGAGGTTAGGCGGCTGTTTGAAGGCGAGTAGTGGGGGCGTGGGGATGGCCTTAGCGAGGTGTTCGTCGTCATTGATGACATGTTGAAGGCTGCGAAGAATATGGCGTAGTTTCTCCGCTCCGGGGAAGTCCCGGGACACAACCAACAGAGTACCCTTCGTCGTCCAGTACTTCCCCGGAGCAGAGAAACTACGCCATGTTCTTCGCAGCCTTCAACATGAACTGATATTTTTTTTCATTTGTATTTCTTCATTTGCAATCAGTTTTCTGATTCATTCGATAAATCTGTGAACTTGGGTATGGGGAAATAAAAGTACAGTTGAACAGGTACATTCTGGGCTAGAGTCCTTCTTTGCTATTTAGGATTTGCCAGTGAAAAGGTGATAATAATGAAGGGACAATAAGAGAATTTCACCCTTTTTGCCATTACTTCCTCAGGGTGGGATTTAAAAAAAAAATTGTTTATGGGATGTGGGCGTCACTGGCAAGGCCAGCATTTATTGCCCATCCCTAATTGCTCTGGAGAAGGTGGTGGTGAGCTGCCTTCTTGAACCTCTGCAGTCCGTGTGGTGAAGGCGCTCCCACAGTGCTGTTAGGTAGGGAGTTCCAGGATTTTGACCCAGCAACGATGAAGGAATGGCGGTATACTTCCAAATCCGGAAGGTACATTACTTCGAGGGGAACTTGCAGGTGGTGGTGTTCCCATGCGCCTGCTGCCCTTGTCGTTCTAGGTGGAAGAGGTCGCAGGTTTGGGAGGTGCTGACGAAGAAGCCTTGGCGAGTTGCTGCAGTGCATCTTGTAGATGGTGCACACTGCAGCCACAGTATGCCGGTGGTGGAGGGAGTGAATGTTTAAGGTGATGGATGGGGTGCCAATCAAGCGGGCTGCTTTGTCTTGGATGGTGTCGAGCTTCTTGAGTGTTGTTGCAGCTGCACTCATCCAGGCAAGTGGAGAGTATTCCAACACACTCCTGACTTGTGCCTTGTAGATGGTGGAAAGGCTTTGGGAGTCAGGAGGTGAGACACTTGCCGCAGAATACCCAGCCTCTGACCTGCTCTTGTTGCCACAGTATTTATGTGGCTGGTTCAGTTAAGTTTCTGGTCAATGGTGACCCCCAGGGTATTGATGGTGGGGGATTTGGCGATGGTAATGCCGTTGAATGTCAAGGGACGGTGGTTAGATGCTTGCTTGTTGGAGATAGTCATTGCCTGGCACATGTGTGGCACGAATGTTACCTGCCACTTATCAGCCCAAGCCTGAATGTCGTCCAGGTCTTGCTGCATGCGGTCATGGACTGCTTCATTATCTGATGAGTTGTGAATGGCACTGAACACTGCAGTCATCAGCAAACATCCCAACTTCTGACCTTATGATGGAGGGGAGGTCATTGATGAAGCAGCTGAAGATGGTTGGGCCTAGGACACTGCCCTGAGGAACTCCTGCAGCGATGTCCTGGGGTTGTGATGATTGACCTCCAACCACCACAACCATCTTCCTTTGTGCTAGGTATGACTCCAGCCAGTGGAGTGTTTTGCCCCCCCCGATTTCCATTGACAGTTTTACTAGGGCTCCTTGATGCCACACTCGGTCAAATGCTGCCTTGATGTCAAGGGCAGTCACTCTCACCTCACCTCTGGAATTCAGCTCTTTTGTCTATGTTTGGACCAAGGCTTTAATGGCGTTTCGAGCCGAGTGGTCTTGGTGGAACCCAAACTGGACATCAGTAAGCAGGTTATTGGTGAGTAAGTGCTATTTGATAGCACTGTCAACGACACCTTCCATCACTTTGCTGATGATTGAGAGTAGACTGATGGGGCGGTAATTGGCCGGATTGCATTTGTCCTGCTTTTTGTGGACAGGACATACCTGGGCAGTTTTCCACATTGTCAGGTAGATGCTAGTATTATAGCTGTATTGGAAAGCTTGGCTAGAGGCACAGCTAGTTCTGGAGCACAAGTCTTCAACACGATATCCAGGATATTGTCGTGACCCATAGGCTTTGCTGTATCCACTGCGCTCAGCCGTTTCTTGATGTCACGTGGAGTGAATCGCATTGGCTGAAGACTGGCTTCTGTGATGGTGGGGACCTCAGGAGGAGGAGGCCGATATGGATCATCCACTCGGCACTTCTGGCTGAAGATGGTTGCAAACGCTTCAGCCTTGTCTTTTGCATTCAAGTGCTGAGCTCCACCATCATTGATAATGGAGATATTCATGGAGCCTCCTCCTCCCGTTAGTTGTTTAATTGTCCATCACCATTTATGACTGGATATGGCAGGACTGCAGAACTTTGATCTGATCCATTGATTGTGGGATCGCTTAGCTCTGTCTATAGCATGCTGCTCCTGCTTTTTAGCATGCATGTAGTCCTGTGTTGCAGCTTCCCCAGGTTGGCACCGCATTTTTAGGTACGCCTGGTGCTGCTCCTGGCATGCTCTTCTGCACTCCTCATTGAACCAGGGTTGGTTCCCTGATTTGATGGTAATGGTAGAGTGAGGGATATGCTGGGCCATGAGGTTACAGATTGTGGTGGAATACAATTCTGCTGCTGCTGATGGCCCACAGCACCTCATGGATGCCCAGTTTTGAGCTGCTAGATCTGTTCTGAATCTATCCCATTGAGCACGGTGGTAGTGCCACACAACACGATGGAGGGTGTCCTCAGTGTGAAGACGGGACTTCATCTCCACAATGACTGTGCGTGGTCACTGCTACCAATACTGTCATGGACAGATGCATCTGTGACAGGTAGATTGGTGAGGACGAGGTCAAGTAGGTTTTTCCCCTCGTGTTGGTTCTCTCACCACCTGTCGCAGGCCCAGACTGGCAGTTATGTCCTTCAGGACTCGGTCGGTAGTGGTGCTACCAAGCCACTCTTGGTGATAGACATTGAAGTACCCCACCCAGAGTACATTCTGTGCCTTGCTACTCTCAGTGCCTCTTCCAAGTGGTGTTCAACATGGAGGAGTACTGATTCATCAGCTGAGGGAGGGCGGTAGGTGGTAATCAGCAGGAGGTTTCCTTGACCTGAAGCCATGAGGCTTCGAAGTCAATGTTGAGGACTCCCAGGGCCACTCCTTTCCGACTGAATACCACTGTGCTGCCACCCCTGGTGGGTCTGTCCTGCCGGTGGGCCAGGACATACCCAGGGCTGGTGATGGAGGAGTTTGGGACATTGGCTGAAAGGTATGATTCTGTGAGTATGACTATGTCAGGCTGTTGCTTGACTAGCCTGTGGCACAAGTCCCCAGATGTTGGTGAGGAGGATTTTGCAGGGTTGACTGGGCTGGATGTGTCGTTGTCGTGTCCATAGCAGGTGCCGCGGTCGATGCCAGGTGGTCTGTCCAGTTTTATTCTGATTGTTTTCTGTAGTGTTTTTTAACAACTGAGTGACTTGCTAGGTCATTTCAGAGGGCAGTTAAGAGTCAACCACATTGCTGTGGGTCTGGAGTCACATATAGGCCAGACCGGGTAAGGATGGCAGATTTCCTTCCCTAAAGGACATTAGTGAACCAGATGTGTTTTTATGGTTTCAGTAGTTTCATGGTAACCATTACTGATACTAGCATTTTATTCCAGATTTATTTAATTAACTGAATTTAAATTCCACAGGTGCCGTGGTGGGATTTGAACTCACGTACTAATCAGATCATTAGTCTCAGTCCAGTAACATAACCTCTGCTACCATAGCTGGGATATTCTCAGTGAACACTTTTAAAAAGGATTACAATGAAATCCACTGCCATGTTTTGTGGAAGTCTTTTTTTTTACATGAAAGTCTAGTGTGGCTGCTTTGCTGACGCAGTTTCCCTGATGGGGGAAGAAAAAAAAATCCGAGCCATCAATTTGCTGTCCAAAAGCTTTAGAATTTGTTGGCAATTTTTGCAATGTGACCAATAATTGCTAAAACTCGGTAGTGAAAGTTTGGCGACTAGAATCTTATTTTCAAAAATAAAGCCTGTGTGATGCAGTTTGCAAATGGTGAAGGGATTGGTGCAGAAAATGTGATTTCTGTGTCTGCATCAGATTAAAAATCATGAAAATGCAGTACAAAACAACATGATCATTTCTGATCTTATTCTGATTACTTGGTCTATTAAAAGGAAGTGCTATACATCAAACTAAGTTGCAGGGAGCTTGTATAAAGAAATATCTTGTATTTATATAGCGCCTTTCACAATCTCAGGACATCCCCAAAGCTCTTTACATTTACTTAAGTATTTTGAAGTGTAGCCACTGTTGTAATGTAAGAAACACAGCAGCAAATTTGCACACAGCAAGGTCCCACAAATAGCAATGGGGTAATGACCAGATAATCTGTTTTATTGATTGGCCAGGACACCTGGGATAACTCCCAGCTCTTCCTCAAATAGTGCCATGGGATCTTTTACATCTTCCTGAGAGAGCACACAGGGCCTTAATTTAATGTCTCATCCGAAAGACGGCACCTCCAACAGTCCAGCACTCCCTCAGTACCGCACGGGGGGTGTCAGCCTAGTCAAGTCGCCGGAGTGGGTGCTTGAACCCACAACCTTCTGACTCAGAGGCAACAATGCTACCACTGAGACATGGCTGAAACCTGCATCACGTACATGTACATATACTTAGGGACTCTCTCCAACTGAGAGAATGGAGCGACCCAAGAAAGTGAATGCCCATGTCATGAGCTGCAAAATACTCAAAAAATGAATGTGTTTGTGTTCTGTTTGATTTTCTGGCCATTTCAATCTACAATCAGGCACTAATAGATGCAGTAAAAAAATTCTGCCCTCCCACACGTAATTTTGGTCATAAGCCATGCACATCTAACAAAATGTTTCTGGTCGCTTGGTATCCTTACTGTTGAATTTTCATATGAGAGTATGCTGTCTTCAGCTGTTACAGCATTTTCTACTAGCAGTCCACGGGAATGGTACATACTGTGACATTTGATATTAATCATAAGGTAATTGCCAGCCATTGCTGATTTTCCAGTATTGGATAGTAACCATTTCAGGCCGATTGTCAAGACCACTTTATATATCTTTTCCCCCCTCCCAATGTTCCCTCCAGTTAACAGCTGGAGTGTAGTCCCCGGCAGGGCAGAACTCCGACCAAGTCAAATAAGAATCTAGTTTAGGCATTCTTATTTAGGTGGCTCCAGTTCATACTCCAGACACCCTTCTATTAGCTTTCTGGAGATAGTAATCTACTACTCAGGTATAAAAATTCATACAAAAGCAAAATACTGCGGATGCTGGAAATCTGAAATAAAAACAGAAAATGCTGAAAATACTCAGCAGGCCAGGCAGCATCTGTAGAGAGAGAGAAACAGAGTTAACGGCCCCGATTTTCTCCCAGCCGTCGGGCGAGTTTTCAGGCGGGCGGGGGCTGAAAATCGCAGAAATAGGGGGTCGCAACCCCCCCCCACCTGATTCCCCACCCTGTCCGACTTTCGGACCGCCGTTTCTCGCCGACCCGAATCAGTCCCGCCCGCCGCTGGCGGGACTGGCCGTCGGGACCCTAATCAGCAATTATTGGCATGTTTAATGCCATTTTAAGCGGCTCTTGCTATTTTCAAGGATTCCTCACGCTAAACACACCTGCGGGGAACCCCGCTGATGAAACCTGGCGTGAAGCATCCCGGCTTGCTTGCTCTCAGCTGCAGGTCATTCGGGAAAGCTGAGATTTAATCGCAGAGCATTTGTATGTTGAAGGACCTTGTTGTTGCAGGCTTGGGGCTACTTGTTCAAGGCTTAGGCACAGCTGTGGAAGGTTGGAGCCTCACACACTTCTCCAATGTGAGCTCCTGGGAAGCCCCTCTCGCCACCCTCACTCAGCGCTTCCTCAGCGGAGGCATCTACGAGAAGTATGGGACGCCTTTTTTTCCTTCCCTTCTTGCCATTAGAGGATCTCCAGCAGCAGAGGCAGCAGCAGCAGAACCAGGAACAGCAGGATCAGCAACAGGAGCACCAGGCTGCTGCTCACTCACCTGAAGCTGCACAGGCCAGAAGGGGCCAGTGCTTGGAAGTGGCTTGAGAGCACCTTGCTGCGCATTAGGCGGCCATGGGGACCCGTATCTACACTGGCAGTCCTACTCAGAAGAACTTCCATGAAAGTCTGGTTTCTCTGTTCAATAGATGGCCATCGCTCCTCAAGAGATGTCATTCTCTTATGAGCACTCACCATGCTTTCCATACCCTGGCGACTTATCTCCTCCATGGAGGTTGCCAACCTTTCCATGGTGATGCGTTCCTGCGCCAATGACTCCACAAAGGCTCTGCTCATGGTCGCTATGGACTCCTCCATTCGCTCCACACTCGCAGCGACCCTGGAGACAAAACTTGCCAGAGACTCCTGCATCTGTGCATGGAGATCCATCACCTCTTCTCTTGCGGATGGACCCAGAGGCAGAGGGTCAACATGCAGCGCAGCTGAGCTGAGCTGGCAGAGTCCTGTGCCCTCCGACGAGGACTCTCCACTGCTGTCCCTGTCTCCAGAATCTGCTGAGGCTCACTTGTGAGCTGTGAAACACCAGGTGACAGCACTACTCTATGTCCCGAAGGTCCCCCCCGAGGTGTGCGTGTCGGTGCTGGGTGCGCTTACTTCTGCTGACGCTGCGCCCTCAGAGGTTGGAGCTTCCTCTGAGGAGTCTGGCTGCACAGCCTCTTCCTCCTCCACAGTGGGGACGGGGGCTCTGGATGGTCCTGTGGGGGAGTAGAGGAAGGAGTTAGAGATGTGATGCCAAGGTTACATGCACATTGGAGTTGGCAGATGTTCATAAGTCCAAATGATGTAGCTTCAGAATCATAACAGCGACTCATGCTATGTCAATGAGAGAGATGGCAAACTATTCTGTCACCAGCTTGCGGGACTGCCACCATCTCTCCTTCCCCAACTTCCGCGGCCACATCAGCCCCAACAATTTCCAGCACTCCTTCCTCCCAGGGGGTCAGGTGGGCTATTGAGGGTGGGCTTCCTCCAGTCCTGGCTTGCTCTCTGTTGTTGTGAGTTCTCTTTTCCTGCAATGAGGGAGACAAGTGGAGTTTGAGTGAGAAGGAAGGAGTGAGTGTAGAGATTGCATAGCATAGATACTTAGAGGGAGACAAAGATGGTGTGAGGCTGCAAGACCAAGGGCCCTCCCTGTGTGTTGTCAGCTGTGTTCAAAGCATCAGAGTGAGAGGGAGTGTGAGGGTTGCATGGTGGAATAGTTATGTGAATGTGAGCATAGAGAGAGATGAAATGGGTAAGGGTGCATGGATGTGACTGTGAAGTGGGATGTGGAGGAAGAGAGTGCTAAAGCTGAGTGCTGGTGGGGAAAGGCAATGGGGATCAGGCTGAGGGTGTTGGAAACTTAATTCTTACTTTTCCTGTACGGTGAAGGTCATGGAATCGTTTCCGACACTGTATCCAGGTTCTTCTGGTGACTCCCAGCGAGTTGACATCTGCTGACACCTGCATCCATGCAGCCTTGGTCTCACTGGAAAGCCTCTTCCTGCCTGACCTAGGGAAGAGGACCTCCCTGTGGGCCCTAACCCCATCCAATAATGCCTGCAGTGAAGCTTTGTCGAATTTGGAGGCAGCTCTGGGTCTGGCACTGGCCACAGCTGCTGCAGGCTCCTCTGCCATCCTGTATGGTTCGTTTGGAAGCCAACAGAGGAAGCAATGCTTGCTGTGGACCTTGAAAGCACCACGAATGATGACATCATACTGTGGGGCTTTCTGACTGGAAATGGACAATTAGCAAGGCTGTCCACACGCTGGAACTTAATTGGCCACGTGAGGGAAAATTGCGTGCAGCTGGCTGACCCATTTTTTTTGGGCCGGAACCCGACATTCGGGGAACCTGAAAATTTCCCGCACGTCCAGAAAATCAGGCCCAACATTTCAGGTCGATGACCCTTCATTAGAACCTCTCTCTACAGATGCTGCCTGATGTGCTGAGTATTTCCAGCATTTTCTGTTTTTATTATAAAAATGAATAGGTGCCTCACTGCCAAAGTAGAAAATAGCTACAGAAAATACCACAGCTACCACCGACCAACCTGAACATTAATTTGAGGCTCTGTTTCTCAGAATAGTATAAAGAAAGCAGATCATTAAAGATCATTATTTGTAGCTTGATACCCAGCTGGATATCTGCGCCCATTGGGGGTGGCTGGCACCCCCTTGCTGTATGGGTCGTGATAGCCCATGAAACCCTCCTGCTGAACAGGCCCGACCACCCAATCGGCTGGTATAAAGATAGTTACGGCCATGGGAGGAGTGTTCACAGCCTGTCGGATTGTTAATCAGCCCGAGAAGGATATGAAAAAACAAACAAATCTCATAGAGGCCATCAGATAGCAGGTACGGGAAGTGGGAAATGCAAAAATGGCACACCAGGGAAGTTAGGGGTGCTGTTCTGAGGTTTAGACTGAGGCACATTGTTGGGGCAGAGTAGGTAGAGCTTTACTGCGCATTCAACCATGTTACACCTGACCTGACAACGCTGACGTCCTAGCACGAACAACCCTCACCTTGATGAGCATAATTCACAAAAGAAAGTCGCGATTAATAAATTGTTGGACACATTCTGATGTCTGTCACACTGCAGTAACATATCAAGTGGTTGGGATGACATAAAATTGACAGCTAAACACTCGTGGCTTATTAACACCAGCTCAACCATAAGCTGAGTTACTCTCTTGGAAGACATTTTGGAACTTGTCAATCTTTATAATATGTTGAATTATAGCCATTTCTGACCTTTTTCACAATGTTAGTTTGCATGTAACTAAGGACATCAAATGGACAGCTTGTGTACCACACACACAAGAAGTGATGCCGTCTCGCGTGGTTACACAAGCAGTGATATTGTGATTTATTTTACTGACTGGTACAGGGGAATATCCTAGCGTCTCTATTTATGATATTGTCAATACAATGGCATGATTATATAAACTAAGCCTTAATGAACAGGAGGCAGATTGTGATATTTTACATGTGTTGTGCGCGCCCCCTTCAGTTTCTTAATAGAGGGTGCACCTATAAACAAAAGAACTGTGAAAGAAGATAGGTTTGTTACTGAGGCAAAATAACCAGCAAGCCTTGATTGGAAACTGAATGAATTTTAATCCATGTGAAGATTTAGTTTGGCAGGTTTACCTTGTAAGCCTTTCAAATGCATGGCCACTTGCCATTTCCCAGAACATTCTGTTTGCTCACTGCTTCTGTGCTGTGGATAAAAGGGGACATTGTTTTCTGTGTTTCAGCGATGGCTGAATTGCCTTACGCTGCGTGTGAATAGGAAACGCTCCCTTTCATGACTTAGTGACAGTTGGCGCAAGCAGCACAATATCCATGGCAGCAGCCAGCGGCAGTAAAAAAATTGATTCTTTCAGGAGAGTTCCACGCTATAATTGCGCCCCCCAAGACTGAAGCACAAAGCGTGACTTCAGCCCTTCGGTTTGAGTGATGCACTGTTTAGCAGGCTGCCTGAAAAGGATTTCAGGAACCGCCTGCTTTGTCAGGCTTTAATGCAACTTGTTGTTCTGCCGGGATACAGTAAATTTAAAATGAATCAGGGGGTTTAGCCCCTGTTAACTCATCCAGTTAGTTGATGCACATTTGAAACAGTGGCCTTTTGTTCCTACTGGTTTCCCCAGTTTTTTTCAATTTTTCAAAAATTAAGGGAAAAAAGCAAATTCTCCAGCACAAACTCAACATTTTTGCATCTTAAATATATCGCCTCCTGGTCCTGTTGGGTCTCGGCATATTTTTGCTTCATGAGAGAGCTAAAATGACAGATTTTTCATATTAGATTTTATTTGCCCTTAATCTGCATTGTATAAGCAGGCAACATTTTAATTGCTTGAGTGTTGGCGAGTATGAGCATTTATTTTTTGTTTATTTAAATTTGAAAATGCCCACATCAATGAGATTATATATAGGCAATGAAATTGTTTTAGGTCTGACGATTCTACTATTTATTCAAGGATGTGTGTTTGTCTGTCTAAGTATCTTCTGTTAGCCTTGCAACAGATTCTTGTGTTTGTTTTTGACTGCGCATCATAGACAAGGAAAGAAGTTCGGTTTTAAATCAAATTCTGTCAATTTTTGTAAATCGCATCTGTAAATTCTATTCTAGAATCTTATTTAGCCTATTATGCCGGTTAATATGACAGGCGTATGGACATATTTTGTGCCCTCAATTGAAGCACCTGGTTTAACTGTCTATTACCCTAGTCCCTGATTTCATCTGCACAAGGCAGTGAGTGGTAGTTTTCATTTCAGTATATAATGTTGGTGAAAAAATCCAACTAGTGATGCTTCTTACATAATAGCATAAGAAATAGGAGCAGGAGTAGGCCATACGGCCCTTCGAGCCTGCTCCACCATTCAATAAGATCATGGCTGATCTTCGACCTCAACTCCACTTTCCAGCCCGACCTCCATATCCGTTGATTCCTCTAGAGTCCAAAAATCTATCTATCTCAGCCTTGAATATACTCACAGACTCAGCATTCACAGCCCTTTGGGGTAGAGAATTCCAAAGATTCACAACCCTCTGAGTGAAGAAATTCCTCCTCATCTCGATCTTAATTGGCCGACCCCTTATCCTGAGACTATGACCCCTGGTTCTAGACACTCCAGCCAGGGGAAGCAACCTCTCAGCATCTACCCTGTCAATCCTCTTAAGAATCTTGTAAGTTTCAATGAGATCACCTTTCATTCTTCTAAACTCCAGAGAGTATAGGCTCATTCCACACAATCTCTCATCCTAGGACAGCCCTCTCATCCCAGGAATCAATCTGGTGAACCTTCGTTGTACCGCCCATGGCTCCTTAGTGTAAGTACCTCAAAAGAATGTTGATACATCACAGAAGGTTCAAGGTAGAACAAAGGGATGGTTCAAAGATTAGGATCATATGAACATAAGAACAGGAGGAGGCCATTCAGCCCTTCGAGCCTGTTCCGCCAGTCAATGAGACCATGGCTGATTTTTATCCTAACTCCATCCAGCCGCCAAGACGCTAAAGATAATTGATCCCCTATGGGATCAATTGCCTCTGCCTTTGTCACTTTTGGGGCCTTTACTCGACCCTGAGCAGAACTCACACCAGCTGTCGGGTGGTACAATTTCCCTTGGGCCTAATAGTGGCTCAAGTAAAGGAAATCCTGGAGAATCCCAGGAACTCCCCTTGATACGCCCTTCAAATGGGAGGAGTGGGTGGAAGATTCACCAGCTCCCAGCCCCGACTAGACTTCTTACAAATTCCAGCCCCCCCTCCCCATGAGCTGTTAGTTTGCTCTCTACCCCTTCTGGTTCCTGGAATTACAGGGCCAGTCTACTAACTGATCCAAACTAACATTGCAAGTTAAACCCCCCTTAAGTGTCTGCTAGTCCGCCAGTAAAGGTAGCATAATTGAACTCTTATCTTCGTGCTGACCCTGTGGACTCTGTCAGCGAATCGGCTATCACCACCCCTCTCTGCATCTCCCTCCAAAATGTCCATTCACTTGTGAACAAGGCCCTTGTCATCCATGAGCTTATTGTGGATGATTATTGTGGCCCCAGCTAGAGTATTGTGTGATGAGTTGAGATGGAGGTTGAATTCACCGAGGATGGGAAGTCGTTCGGTGCAGAGGGGAGCAGTGATCATAATATGATAGAATTTTATGTTGAGTTTGAGAGTGATTTAGTTAAGTCTGAAACTAGGGTCCTAAACCTGAACAAAGCAAACGACGTAGGTATGAGAGGCGAGATGGTTCAGATAGGTTGGGAAACTAGATTAAAAGATATGACAGTAGAAAAGCAATGGCAAACATTTAATGAAATAATTCATAATTCACAACGAATATACATTCCCTTAAGGAATAAAAACACCATGGTCCAACCGTGGCTAACAAGAGATATTAATGGCCCAGAAATTCGGGTCGGGGGCTTCCCGCGGGTGCAAGCCCCCGACCTGCACTTACCTACCGTGCCGGCCGTTGAGCTGTGGGCCCGTGTGGGATTCTGATCCTGGGCGTCCTCCAACTGCCGACGCACAGTGCTTGCGTATCCCAGTGGCGCAGTTAGTTCGATGCGTCCCCTGGGATCACGTGGGCCATGGAGAGCCAATGGTAGCAGGGAATGCTTCATTCATAAGTTTGACAGGAAGACCTGTCAAACTTATAAATACTATAAGCCCCAAAACATCACTAAATCTTCAAATAAATTTTAAAAAACCATCACATTTTTAAAATAAACTATAAATTACATGAAATTGTAGGTATTCGTGTTGACCTCTAGGGACGAATGCCTACTAAATAATTTAGTTCGACTTCAGATGAATAATTACTAAGTTGTTTATTAACTGGAACTGACGAAATACGGTAGGTAAGCTGGCTTTACACAGGAGCAATGCGAGGTAGGTCTTTCTCTGACAGGGACTCCACGAGGACTGAGTCCGTAGTCCTCGGGAGAGCGTGATGACATCATCACACTCAGTTGCATTTTCCCGCTCTTCGGGTGTCACGTGACCGCGTCCTGACGTTAGCGCATTGGCCTGCGCTTGGGGCAGTCACGTGACCCGCGCCAATACGTTGGCGCGTTCACCCGGTGCGGAAGCTGGCCGTTGAGGCCGAAGTCGCGACCGTGGGAGCAGGAGCTGGAGGCCGAGCTGAGCCGGCGCTTGCCGCGGGGGATCGCGTCGCTCATGTCTGCTGGCCGATGCGGCCGAAGTCGCGGTAGGCCGGGCTGTGCCGGCGGCCGTCATGGAAGGCCGAGTCAGGCTGGCGGCCGCCGCGCGTACGTCACGTAATGCGTGACGTGACGTCAGCACGCTAGGGCGCGTCTTAAAGGGGCAACGGCCCCCACAGCTAAGTTAAAGGGGCAACGGCCCAAACAGGTAAGTAATATACATACAGTTAGGTTAAAGTGAATTATATACATTATATGTGTAAGGGACACCCGGTGGAACCGCCACAAAATAACTATTTTAAACAATAATTTAAATTTTTGAAAAAATTAATTACATTTTCTAACGGGGCTAAAAATAAAGTTACCTTTCTTTAAAGTATTTAAAAATAATAAACCTGTGGAAAAAATGTTTTAATTTTAATTAATTCACCACTTACCTTGTAAAAAGCAGGCCTTGCACCTGCTTTTTAAAAGTGTAACTCCTGGAGACTTGCCCTCCTGGGAAAACCTGTAAAAAAAATGTAAGTTCAATGCGCACGCGCTGCCTCTCCTGCGCACGCGTTCCACCTCTCAACCCCTTCTTTCAGGGGAATGGAAGTGCCAGTTTCCCGCGCGTGCGCAGTGCATGCACAAAACCGACACTTCCATTGGGCTTACAGGTGAGTACACCGTGCATACTCACCCGTGGCGACCCGAATTTCTGGGCCAATAAAGATAGTGTTAGATTAAAGGAAGAGGCTTATAATGTTGCCGAAACAAGTAGTAAGCCTGAGGAGTGAGAGGATTTTAGAATTCAGCAAAGGAGGACCAAAAAATTGATAAAGAGAAAATAGAATATGAGAATAAACTAGCGAGAGACATAAAAACAGACTGTAAAAGCTTCTATAGGTATGTAAAAAGGAAAAGATTCATGAAAATAAACGTGGGTCCCTTACAGGCTGAGACAGGAGAAATTATAATGGGGAATAAGGAAAAGGCAGAGAAATTAAACAAATACTTTGGCCCCGATTTTCCTGGAGCCGTCAGGCGGGGTTTCAGGCGGGCGGGGGTTGAAAATCGCAGAAATAGGGGGTCGCGACCCCCCCCCGCCCGATTCCCCACCCCGTCCGACTTTCGCCCCGTTGTTCCAGCGTGATCCGAATCAGTCCCGCCCGCAGCAGGCAGGACTGGTCGGCGGGAGCCTAATGAGCAATAATTGGCATCTGTAATCCTATTTTAAGGGGCCCTTGGAATTTTCAGCCTTTCCCCACGTAAACCATGCCTGGCGGGAACACTGCTGATGAAACCTGGCGTGAACAATGTCGGCTTGCTTACTTTCAGCTGCAGCTCAATCAGGAATGAAGAGATTTAATCAGCCAGCATTTGTAGGCTGCAGGACCTTGTTGCTCCAGGCTTGGAGAAACTTGTTGAAGGCTTAGGCACAGCTGTGGAAGGTTGGAGCCTCACACACTTCTCCAGTGTGAACTCCTGGGAAGCCCCTCTCAGCACCCTAGCTCAGCGCCTCCTCAACGGAGGCATCTGCCAGAAGCATGGGAGGCCTTTTCTTCCTTCCCTTTTTGGCATTAGAGGATCTCCAACAGCAGAGGAGGCTGCAACAGATCCAGCAACAACAGCAGCACCAGCAACAGCAGCAGCAACACCAGCAGGTGCGACAGGCTGCGGCTCAGCCACCTGAGGCAGCACAGGCCAGAAGGGGCCAGCGCATGGAAGGCCATCGGCGCAGGAGATACCCCCCCAAACAGGGTCTACAGACACAGGGTGAGCTACCTCAACATGACTCAGCAGCAGTGCCAAAGGCAGCTCCGACTTTCGCAAGAGGTAGTGACTGACATCTGCGCAATGCTACAGCAAGACCTGGAGCCCAGAGCACCAGGTCGACACTCCTTACCAGTGGCCATCAAAGTCACCACCGCACTCAACCTTTATGCCTCAAGCTCCTTCCAGGGATCAGCAGCAGACATCAGCGGCATCTCCCAGGCGGCCGCACACACTTGCATCAAACAGGTCACCGATGGCCTCCTTGCCCTCGCACACAATCACATCCATTTCACCCGGGATCACGCAAGTGTGAGGGCGCGAGCGCGTGGATTAGCTCAGCTGGCAGACTTTCCAAGGGTGCAGAGCGTCATTGACTGCACACATGTGGCCCTTCGGGCACCCCATTGCAATCCAGGAGTTTTTGTCAACCGCAAGGGCTTCCACTCCCTTAACGTTCAGCTGGTGTGTGACCACAAGAAGGAGATTTTGCATGTTTCTGCTAAGTACCCTGGCAGCTGACATGACTCCCTCATACTGCGCCAGTCTACTGCGCCTCCGCTATTCAGTCCGCCAAACAAACTTCAGGGATGGCTACTTGGAGACAAGGGATATCGCCTGCGGACTTCGCGAATGACGCCGGTGAGGAGACCAGCCAACGAAGCTGAGGAGCGCTACAATTCCAGCCACATTTCCACCAGATGCACTATCGAGCAAGCCATCAGATTGCTAAAGATGCGCTTCAGATGCCTCGATAGATCAGGTGGAGCCCTACAGTACTCAACAGCCAGGGTCTCCAAAATCGTTGTGGTATGCTGTGTGCTTCACAACATGGCACAGCGTCGTGGCTTGCCGATTCCGCAGGACCAAGAGGCTCCTCACAGAGCCGTCTCGGATGAGGATGAGGAGGAGGAGGAGGAGGAGGGAAACGAGCATCCTGCAGAGGCCCGTCAACCAGCGGCACCAGTGTGCGAGAACATTGCTGCCCAGAATGCAAGGAACGCACTCATCCTGGCCAGATTTGCGTAGCCTGGTATCTCAAACACTGTAGCCTCGCTGCTTCTTAACTGACCATGGACAGTGGCCCATCCCTGCGCATTTCTACCTATTGGACCAGCTTGCTGACATCTGCAAGGCCTCAATGTGAAATCCCCATTTGCCAAATGACAGACGCCACAACTCCAGCAGTTGCCACCAGATTTTTTATGTACAAGAAACTGATGGCATTAAAACTATATACAAGACTTTTCACCCAAGTGACTACTCTTGTGATTAGTGGTGCTTTATTTTTCTCTTACGCATGCTCCTACGTAGTGGTACCCCTGTGGCTTCAGCAGATGTGGAGGCCCCTTGCTCACTTTCCTGCTGCTCCTGTCTCGACACCTTTGGCGGGCGTCCTCTAGGGTGGCGAGCCTGTGAGGGCTCGCCAGCAGTCTGCTGCTCCTGCGGCTGTGCAGGGGTTGAGACTCCTATCTCACTTGGGTGTGGACTCCGGCGGGGCTCTGAACGAGGGCTCTGAAGTGGCATGGTAGTGAGAGCACGTGAAGAGGAGGCCCCACTTCCTTGAGGTGTGCCAACAACCTCCCTCTCATGGGTCAGCTCCCCCTCAGTGCCTGCAAGTGGCTGGAGAGCACCTTGCTGCACATCAGGGGGGCCATGGGGACCCGTCTCTGCACTGGAAGTCCTGCTCAGAGGGACTTCCATGAAGGTCTGGTTTCGGTGCTCAATAGATGCCCATCGCTCCTCAAGAGATGTCATTCTATTCTGAGCACTCACCGTGGTTTCGATACCCTGGCGACTAAGCTCCTCCATGGCCGTAGCCCTCCTCTCCTCGGCCGCAGCCCTCCTCTCCTCGGCTGCAGCCCTCCTCTCCTCGGCTGCAGCCAGCCTTACCATGGAGTAAGCCATCCTTTCCGTGGTGATGCTTTCATGCACCAATGACTCCAATAAGGCTCTGCTCATGCTCGCCATGGACTCCTCCATTCGTTCCACACTCGCAGCGACCCTGGAGACAAAACCTGCCAGAGACTCCCGCATCTGTGCATAGAGATCCATCACCTCCTCTCTTGCAGATGGACCCAGAGGCATAGGGTCGACATGCAGCGCAGCTGAGCTGGCAGAGGCCTGCGCCCTCCAACGAAGACTCTCCACTGCTGTCCCTGTCTCCACAATCTGCTGATGCTCACTTGTGAGCTGTGATACACCAGGTGACAACACTATTCTATCTCGCGAAGGCCCCACCGAGGTGTGAGTGTCTGCGCTGGTGCTGGGTGGGCTGAATTCTGCTGACGCTGCGCCCTCAGAGGTTGCAGCTTCCTCTGAGGCGTCTGGCTGCTCAGCCTCTTCCTCTGCCGCAGTGGGGATGGGGGCTTTGGATGGTCCTGTGGGGGAGTAAAGGAAAAAGTTAGAGATGTGATGCCAAGGTTACATGCACATTGGATTTTGCAGATGCTCATAAGGCCAAATGATGTAGCTTCAGAATCGTTACAGCGACTCATGCTATGTCAATGAGAGAGATGGAAAACTATTCTGTCACCAGCTTGCGGGCTTGCTCCTGTCTCTCCTTCCCCAGCTTCCGGAGCGACGTCAGCCCCGACAATCTCCATCACTGCTTACTCCCAGGGGGTCAGGTGCGTGATTGAGGGTGGCCCTCCGCCAGTCCTGGCTCGCTCTCTCTTGTTGTGAGCTCTCTTTTCCTGCAGTGAGGGAGACAAGTGAAGTTTGAGTGAGAGTGCAGGAGTGAGTGTTGAGATTACATAGCATAGATACTGAGAAGGAGACAAAGATGGTGTGAGGCTGCAAGACCAAGGGCCCTCCCTATGTGTTGTCAGTTGTGTTCCAAGCATCAGAGTGAGAGGCAGTGCGAGGTCTGCATGGTGGAATAGTTATGTGAATGTGAGCATAGAGAGAGAGGGAATGGGTAAGGGTGCATGGATGTGACTGTGAAGTGGGATGTGGAGGAAGAGATTGCTGAAGCTGAGTGCTGTTGGGGAAAGGCAATGGGGATCAGGTTGAGGGTGATGAAAACTTCATACTTACTTTTCCTGTACGGTGAAGGTCATGGAAGCGCATCCTGCACTACATCCAGGTCTGGCGGGTGACTCCGTGAGCGTTGACCTCTGCAGTCACCTCCATCCATGGAGCCCTGGTCTCTTTGGGAGGCCTCTTCCTCCCTGAGCTAGGGAAGAGGACCTCCCTGTGGGCCCTAACCCAATCCACCAATGTCTGCAGTGACGTCTCAACAAATTTGGCGGCAGCTCGGCCTCTGCCGCTGGCAGCAGCTGGTGCAGGCTCCTTTGCCATTCTGTACGACTGGTTGGGAAGCCTGCAGAGGTTGAAAAGCTTGCTGGACACTTTAAAAGCACCACGAATGGTGACATCATACTGTGGGGCTTTCTGACTGGAAATGGACAATTAGCAAGGGTGCCCACACGCTGGAAATAAATTGGCCAATTGAGGGAAAATTGCGTGCAGCTGGCTGACCCATTTAGATTCGTGTCGGAACCCGACATTCGGCGAACCCGACAATTCCCCGCACCTGCGGGAAAATTGGCCCCTTTCTGTCTGTCTTCACGGAAGAAGATGCAAAAACCCTCCCGGAAATAGTGGAGAACCAATGGCCCGATTTTGTGGATTGTGTGGGAAATGGTCGGATTCCCCCGAATGTGGGGTTCTGAGACACAAAAAATGGGTCAGCCAGCTGCACGCAATTTTCCTTCAAGTGGCCAATTAATTTCCAGCATGTGGGCAGCCTTGCTAATTGTCCATTTCCAGTCAGGAAGCCACACAGTATGATGTCATCATTTGTGGTGCTTTCAAGGTCCACAGCAAGCATTGCTTCCTCTGTTGGCTTCCAAATGAACCATACAGGATGGCAGAGGAGCCTGCAGCAGCTGTGGCCAGTGCCAGACCCCGAGCTGCCTCCAAATTCGACGAAGCTTCACTGCAGGCATTATTGGATGGGGTTAGGGCCCACAGGGAGGTCCTCTTCCCTAGGTCAGGCAGGAAGAGGCCTCCCACTGAGACCAAGGCTGCATGGATGCAGGTGTCAGCAGATGTCAACTCGAATGTGCATGTAACCTTGGCATCACATCTCTAACTCCTTCCTCTACTCCCCCACAGGAACATCCAGAGCCCCCGTCCCCACTGTGGAGGAGGAAGAGGCTGTGCAGCCAGACTCCTCAGAAGAAGCTCCAACCTCTGAGGGCGCAGCGTCAGCAGAAGTAAGCGCACCCAGCACCAGCGCAGACACTCACACTTCGGGGGGACCTTCGGGACATAGAGTAGTGTTGTCACCTGGTGTTTCACAGCTCACAAGTGAGCCTCAGCAGATTCTGGAGACAGGGACAGCAGTGGAGAGTCCTCATCGGAGGACGCAGGACTCTGCCAGCTCAGCTCAGCTGCGCTGCATGTCGACCCTCTGCCTCTGGGTCCATCCGCAAGAGAAGAGGTGATGGATCTCCATGCACAGATGCAGGAGTCTCTGGCCGGTTTTGTCTCCAGGGTCGCTGCGAGTGCGGAGCGAATGGAGGAGTCCATAGCGGACCATGAGCAGAGCCTTTGTGGAGTCATTGGCGCAGGAACGCATCACCATGGAAAGGTTGGCAACCTCCATGGAAGAGATAACTCGCCAGGGTACAGAAAACATGGTGAGTGCTCATAAGAGAATGACATCTCTTGAGGAGCGTTGGCCATCTATTGAACAGAGAAACCAGACCTTCATGGAAGTCCTTCTGAGTAGGACTGCCAGTGCAGATACGGGTCCCTATGGCCCCCTAAAGCGCAGCAAGGTGCTCTCAAGCCACTTCCAAGCGCTGGCCCCTTCTGGCCTGTGCAGCTTCAGGTGAGTGAGCAGCAGCCTGGTGCTCCTGGTGCTCATCCTGCTGTTCCTGGTTCTGCTGCTGCCGCCTCTGCTGCTGGAGATCCTCTAATGGCAAGAAGGGAAGGAAAAAAAGGCGTCCCATGCTTCTCGTAGATGCCTCCGCTGAGGAAGCGCTAAGAGAGGGTGCCGAGCGGTGCTTCCCAGGAGCTCACATTGGAGAAGTGTGTGAGGCTCCAACCTTCCACAGCTGTGCCTAAGCCTTGAAGAAGTAGCCCCAAGCCTGCAACAACAAGGTCCTTCAACATACAAATGCTGTCCCTTGAAATCGCAGCTTTCCCGAATGACCTGCAGCTGAGAGCAAGCAAGCCGGGATGCTTCACGCCAGGTTTCATCTGCGGGGTTCCCCGCAGGCGTGTTTAGCGTGGGGAACCCCTGACAATCGCAAGGGCACCCTAAAATGGCATTAAACATGCCAATAATTGGTGATCAGGGTCCCGACGGCCAGTCCCGCCAACGGCGGGCGGGACTGATTCGGGTCGCGGAGAAACGGCGGTCCGAAAGTCGGACGGGGCGGGGAATCAGGCGGTGGGGCCGCGACCCCCATTTCGGCGATTTTTCGGCCCCCGCCCGCGTGAAAACCTACCCAACGGCTGGCAGAAAATCGGGGCCCAAGTGTCTGGCGAGAATGAGGAACTGAAAGAAATTAATATTCGTAAAAAAAATAGTACTGGATAAATTAATGGGACTGAAAACCGATAAATCCTCCGGACCTGATGGCCTACATCCTAGGGTTTTAAAAGAGGTGACTATAGTATTAATGCATGCATAGGTTGTCATCTTCCAAAATTCCATAGATTCTAGAATGATTCCCACGGATTGGAAGGTAGCAAATGTAACCCCACTATTTAAGAAAAGAGGGAGAGAGAAAACAGGGAACTACAGACCAGTTAGCCTGACATCAGTAGTAGGGAAAATGCTAGAATCTATTATTATGGACGTGGTAACAGGGTATTTAGAAGATGATAACAGGATTGGGCAGAGTCAACATGGATTTATGAAATGGAAATCATGTTTGACGAATCTGTTAGAGTTTTTTGAGGTTGTAACTAGCAGAATATATAAGTGGATGTGGCATATTTGGATTTTCAGAAGGCATTTGATAAGGTGCCACACAAGAGGTTATTAAACAAAATTAGGGCTCATGGGATTGGGGGTAATATACTAGCATGAATTGAGGATTGGTTAACGGACAGAAAACAGAGTAGGAATAAACGAGCCATTTTCGGGTTGGCAGGCTGTAACTAGTGGGGTACCGCAAGGATCAGTGCTTGGGCCTCAACTATACACAATCTATATCAATGAGGGGACCAAATGTAATATATCCAGGTTTGCTGATGACACAAAGCTGGGTGGGAATGTAAGTTGTGAGGAGGATGCAAAGAGGCTTCAAGGGTGATATAGACAGGCTAAGTGAGTGGGCAAGAACGTGGCAAATGGAATATAATGTAGAGAAATGTGAAGTTATCCACTTTGGTAGGAAAAATAGAGAAGCAGAGTATTTTTTAAATGGTGAGTGATTGGCAAATGTTGGTGTTGAGAGGGATCTGGGTGTCCTTGTACACGAATCACTGAAAGTTGACATGCAGGTACAGCAAGCAATTAGGAAAGCAAATGGTATGTTGGCCTTTATTAGAAGAGGATTTGAGTATAAGAGATGTCTTACGGCAATTATATAGGTCACTGCTGAGACCACACCTGGATTATTGTGTACAGTTTTTATCTCCTTACCTAAGGAAGGATATAGTTGCCATAGAGGGAGTGCAATGAAGGTTCACCAGACTGATTCCTGGGATGGGGGATTGTCCTATGAGGAGAGATTGAGTAGACTAGGCCTATATTCTCTAGAGTTTAGAAGAATGAGAGGTGACCTCATTGAAACATACAAAATTCTTACAGGGCTTTACAGGGTAGATGCTGGGAGGATGTTTCCCCTGACTGGGGAGTCTAGAACCAGGGGTCACAGTCTCTGAAGAAGAGGTTGCCCATTTAGGACTGAGATGAGAACAAATTTCTTCACTCAGAGGGTGGTGAATTTTGGAATTCTCTACCCCAGAGGGCTGTGGAGGCTCAGTCATTGAGTATATTCAAGACAGAGAGCGATAGATTTTTAGATATTAAACGAATCAAGGGATATGGGGATAGTGCAGGAAAGTGGAGTTGAGGTCGAAGATCAGCCCAGATCTTACTGAATGGCAGAGCAGGCTCGAGGGACCAAATGGCCTACTCCTGCTCCTATTTCTTAGGTTCTTATGTTCTTATCATGCTCTCTCTCCTCTGAGTTCACTGCCCTCCTGTCCTCCCTTAACCTCTCACTGCATATAAACTCCCTTACCCATATTCTCAGACACCCCCTCGACCTCGCCATCTCACATGGCCTCGCTATTAACATCGTGTCAACCAGATAAAGCCATCTCTGATCATTTCCTTGTATCCCTCTCCACCCACACCTTCCCTCTCCCAACCCCACTTCCTTGTATGTCCGCCCCGAAAAAAACTTTTCCCAACTCACTTACAACTTCACTTTCAAATTCCCAACTGTCTTGACAAAGGGTTTGACCTGAAACGTTGACTCTATTTTCTCTCCACTGAGTTTTTCCTGCATTTTCTGTTGTTATTTCCCAACTGTCTAGCCTTTGGCCCCTCCATTCACCACAATATTTCTGCTGCTACCGATCTACTCAGACACACCCTCACCTGCACCTTTGATGCCCTTGTCCCCATTAAAACCATCAATCTCTCTCACCCTGGCCATTCCCCTTTGTAAGGCCCTCATCTCCCCTCCTCTAAGTCCAAGGGACGCAGATTTGACCATTTATGGCAGACAACTGGTTTAACCATTCATCACCAGATCTGGCTAGACCACATAAAGGACTACGGGGTCCTGCTCTCCTCTGCCAAAACCGCTCACTATTCCAGGATCTTCCTGAAATGCAAAGATAACCCCTGGTTTCTCTTCTCCACTAAAAACTGTCTTCTTAAACCCCTCACCCCTGTCTCCTTCACCCTCACCTCCAATAACAAGTGCGAGGAGCTCATGGACTTTTTTGTCACATAGATTGAGACCATCCGTTCAGCTGCCTCTGCCACATCTCTCCCTTCCCCTAGCCTACTGGGTCAAACTTCCTCTAAGATTCCCCCCTGCCCTAGCCCTGAACTCGCATCTTTCTCTAGTTCCTCTCCCATCTCCCCTCATGCCCTCTCCAAGCTCATCTTGTCAATGAGACCCACCTCCTGCTCCCTCGATCCTATTCCCACCAAACTACTGACCACCCAACTTCCCTGTGTCATGCATCAAGTATTCCCAGATCAAGAACAACACGGGTATGAAGCAGAATAAAGATGGGAAGAGTTGCATTTGTATAGTGTCATCACTTTTGAAAATTGCCCCAAAGTACTTTGCACAAATTACTTTTGAAGTGCCATCAATTATGTGGGAAAATACAGCAACCAATTGGACACACCACGGGCCCACAAAGAACGAGATCTACTGCATCAGAATAAGCTCCCTCCAGGCAATCCCCCAAAAATGCGGTAACCATAACCTCGCAACAGCAGCTCCTGTTGTGACAATGACAGCTCTTTAATACTCCAGACCAGCCCTCCTAATGGCCACTGGCTGAGAATGTCAATTTGTGCCACATTTTGTACAGAGTGCACAATAATGAATGACACAGAACCACACTTACAAGTCTCACCTTTAGAGCTCTGGGCACTCGATGGTAGAATGTCATAACACACAAGTTGCAATTAGTTTTGATTTCAAACTAAAACTATCACTAAGACCGCCTACATCTACCTCCGTAACATCGCCCGACTCCGCCCCAGCCTCAGCTCACCTGCTGCTGAAATCCTCCTCCATCCCTGTGTTACCTCTAGACTTGACTATTCCAGTGCTTCCCTGGCTGACCTCCCATCTTCCACCCTCCATAAACTGGAGCTCATCCAAAACTCGCACCAAGTCCCGGTCACACATCACCCCTGTGCTCACTTACCTATATTGACTCCCGGTACAGAAACGTCTCCCTCCATGGCCTCTCCCCTCCCTATCTCTGTAACCACCTCCAGCCCTACAAGCCTTTGAGATTTCTGCGCTCCTCCAATTCTGGTCTCTTGTGCATCCCCGATTTTAATCGCTCGACCATTGGAGAATGCTGCCTAAGCCCTAAGTTCTGCGATTCCCTCTCTAAGGGCTGGATTTTGATTCGGGGGCAGGCTGGGGTCGTGTAATCCGCATTTCATGTTAGCCACCCGAATCTAAATCGATGTGGGAGAATGATGCGATTTTAACTTAATTGGCCAATTGAGTTCCAACGTGTGGGAACCCATGGCCAATGAGTTTTTCCAGTCTGAAAGTCGCCTCCGATGAGGTCATCATTGCTGCTGCATTTAAGGTCTGCAACAAGCCTTGCTTCTTCTGCAGACTGCCAACATTTTGGCCTTTGCAGTGAGAGGGTCCTGGAGGAAGAATGGCCAGCCAGAGACCTAGGTCTGCTCCCAGGTTCGATGACGTTACCCTGCAAGCTCTAGTAGAGGGAGCAAGAGCACATAAAGAGGTGCTCTTCCCTTCTTCAGGGAGGAAGAAGCCTCCCCAGCAGACCAAGGCTGTGTGGATCCAGGTGGCAGAAGAGGTCAACTCATTGTCAGTAACCCGCAGAATCTGGCTTCAGTGCAGGAAGAGATTTCATGACCTTCTGCGCACTGGAAAAGTGAGTATGAATTTCCCATCACCCTCAATCTGATCCCCATTGCCTTCCCTCACCAGCACACAGCTTTAGCAATCTCTTCCTCCACATCCCACTTGACACTGACATCCCTGCAGCCTTACCCATTCCCTCTCTCTCTATGGTCACATTCACCTAACTATTCGACTATGCAGCCCTCACGCTCCCTATCACTGTGATGCTATGAAAACAACTGACAACACACAGGGAGGGCCCTTGGTCTTGCCACCTCACTCCATCTTTATCTCCTTCTAAGCATCTATGCTATGGATTCTCTACACTCACTCCTTCATTCTCACTCAACCTCCACTTGTCTCCCTCATTGCAGGAAAAGAGAGCTCACAATAAGAGGGAAAGAGCGAGGACAGGAGGAGGGCCACCCTCAGTAGCCCACCTCACCCCCTGGGAGGAGGCGGTCCTGGAGATCGTGGGAGTGGAGGACGATGCGCAAGTGGGGGCGGACAGACGGGTGCATCACAGCAAGCTGGTGACAGAATAGTTTTCCATCTCTCTCAATGACATTACATGAGTCGCTGATAATGATTCTGAAGCTCTAACAGATGGACTTATGATCATCTGCAATATGCAATGTGCATGTAACCTTTGCATTACATCTCTGACTCTTTCCTTTACTCTCCCACAGGACCATCCCAGCACCTGTCCCCACTGTCCAGGAGGAAGAGCCTGAGCATTCAGACTCCTCAGAGGAAGCTGCAACCTCTGAGGGTGCAGCGTCAGCAGAATTCAGCGCACCCAGCACCAGCGTAGACACTCACACCTCGGTGGGACCATCGCGAGATAGAGTAGTGTTGTCACCTGGTGTATCACAGCTCAAAAGTGAGCATCAGCAAATTGTGGAGACAGGGACAGCAGTGGAGAGTTCTAGTTGGAGGGCGCAGGACTCTGCCAGCTCGGCTCAGCTGCATCTCGACCCTCTGCCTCTGGGTCCATCCACAAGATCAGCGGTGCTGGAACTCTAGGAACAGGTGCAGGGGTCTCTGGCAGGTTTTGTCTCCAGGGTCGCTGCGAGTGTGGATCGAATGGAGGAGTCCATTGCGAACGTGAGCAGAGCCTTTGTGGAGTTATTGGCGCATGAACGCATCACCATAGAAAGGATGGCAACCTCCATGGAGGTGATAAGTCGCCAGAGTGCAGAAAACATGGTGAGTGTTCTGAATAGAATGACATCTCTGGAGGAGCGATGGTCATCTATTGAACAGAGAAACCAGACCTTCATGGAAGTCCTTCTGAGTAGGACTGCCAGTGCAGATACGGGTCCCCATGGCCCCCCTAATGTGCAGCAAGGTGCTCTCAAGCCACTTGCAAGTGCTGAGGGGGACCTGACCCATGAGAGGGAAGTTGGTGGCAGACATCAAGGAAGTGGGGGCTCCTCTCCAAGCGCTCACACTTCCATGCCACTGCAGAGCCCTTGGTCAGAGCCCCACCAGAGTCCACACCCATCTGAGATCAGCGTCTCAAACCCTGCACAGCTGCAGGAGCAGCAGACTGTTGACGAGCCCTCATAGGTTCGCAACCCCAGAGGACGCCCGCCAAAGGTGTCGAGACAGGAGCAGCAAGAAATTGAGCAAGGGGCCTCCACTTCTGCTGAAGCCACAGGGGAAGCACCACGTAGGAGCACGCGTAAGAGAAAGATACTGCACAAATAGTTACGAGGGTAGTCACTTGGGTGAAATTTGATGTTTTATGTTAAAAAGCCATCAGATGATTACTGTAAATAAAAAATCTGATGGCTACTGCTGTAGTTGTGGCGTGTGTCATTTCGCGAATGGGACTTCCACATTGAGGGCTTAGGATTACTTGCAATTGTCAGTATGGTGGTCAAATTGCTAGGAATCCGCTGGTTCTTGGCCATTGTCGATGCTCAGGTAAGAAGCTCCGAGTTAAAAGTGCTTGATTGGCTAGGCTAAGCAAATCTGGCCAAGATGAGTGCGTTCCTTGTACCCCGGGCAGCAATGTTCTCACGTACTGCTGCCGCTGGTTGATGGGCCTCTGCAAGATGTTCGTTTTCGCTGCTCTCCTCCTCCTCATCTGATGAGGATATGTGATGAGCCACTTGGTCCTCAGGAATCTGCAAGCCACGACGCTGTGCCATGTTGTGAAGTGCACAGCAAACCACGACGATTCTGGAGACCCTGGCTGCTGAGTACTGCAGGGCTCCACCTGATCTATCCAGGCATCTGAAGCGCATCTTCAGCAAACCGATAGTTGTAGCCCTCCTCAGCTTCGTTGGATGGTCTCCTCAACTGCATCATTAGCCACGTCTTCAGGGGATAGTCCTTGTCTCCAAGTAGCCATCCATTAAGTTGGTCTGGCGGACTGAATAGCGGAGGCACACTAGACTGGCGTAGTATGAAGGAGTCATGGCAACTGCCAGGGTACTTGGCACAAAAATGCAAAATTTCCTTCTTGTGGTCACACACCAGCTGAACGTTAAGGGAGTGGAAGCCCTTGCGTTTGACAAAAATACCTGGATTGTGATGGGGTGCCTTAAGGGCCAGATGTGTGCAGTCAACGATGCCCTGCACCCTTGGAAAGCCTGCCAGATTAGCTAATCCAACCGCATGCGCCGTGACACTTGCTTGATCCTTGGTGAAATGGATGTGATTGTGCGTGATGGCAAAGAGGGCATCGGTTACCTGCGTGATGCAACTGTGTACGGCCGCCTGGGAAATGCCACTGATGTCTGCTGCTGATCCCTGGAATGAGCCTGAGGCTAAAAAGTTGAGTGCAATGGTGACTTTTTCCCCGCCACTGGTAAGGGTTGTCCACCTGGTCCTCTGGGCTGCAGGTCTTGTTGCAGCATTGCGCAGATGTCACCCACTACCTCTCGCGAAAGTCGGAGCCGCCTTTGGCACTGCTGCTCAGACATGTTGAGGTAGCTGACCCTGTGTCTGTAGACCCTGTTTTGGGGGGTATCTCCTGTGCCGACGGGCTTCCATGCGCTGGCCCCTTCTGGCCTGTGCAGCTTCAGGTGGTTGAGCAGCAGCTTGGCGCTCCTGTTGGTGCTGCTGCTGTTGGTGCTGTTGCTGCTGTTGCTGTTGGTGCTGTTGTTGTTCATGGTTCTGCTGGTGCCGCGGCTGGTCTTCGTCCTCACCTAATGTCCAGAAGGAAAGGAAATAAATGGCGCCCATGCTTCTGGTAGATGCCTCAGTTGAGGAAGCGCTCAGTGAAGGTGGCGAGAGGGGTTTCCCAGGAGGTCACACTGGAGATGGGTGTGATGCGCTATCAATTACTCATAAAAGACTGAGAGTTAGAAGAGTAACTAAAGGCTTTTATTAACAACAGAATGGAGGTCTGCCTCGCGTGGTCGACCGGTCCATGATACTAAGGGCTGGGGAGCAGTCACCTTTATACTAGGACCTGTGGGAGGAGTCAGCCGAGGCATGTCCAGGCATGTACACAGTGGAATACAAACAGGACAAACAGGAATACAAACAGTGGTTTACCACATTCACCCCTTGTTTAAAATTGAGTCCGGCGGGGTGAAGTGTATTAAAAGTTAGTGTATTGGAGTCTCTCCGGAGGTCTTGTCTGCCGCTGTGATCTGCGTGGCGACGGCAGGGGTAGTGAAGTTTCCGGCGTCGAGTCCAGCGTAGGCTGTGGCACAGGCGTGTCGTCCTCGTAGATGTCGAGCGGGTCGCGGGGCCCAGGCCTGCCGTCTGCTGGGGCTGGATATCGGATCGTGGGGGGGGGTGGTAGTGGGTAGTGGGTTACTGCGGCCCCCGAGGGTGCAAGGTCTCTTATGGAGACTGTGTCCTCCCGCCCGTCCGGGTATGCGATGTAAGCATACTGGGGGTTGGCGTGGAGGAGGTCGACCCTCTCGACCAGGGGGTCCGTTTTATGGGTCCTCACGTGTCTTCTCAGTAGGACCGGCCCTGGGGACGTCAGCCATGGCGGCAGCGATGTCCCCGATGTGGACTTCCTTGGGAAGACAAACATTTTCTCATGAGGGATGGCGTTAGTGGCAGTGCAGAGCAGTGACCGAATAGAGTGGAGCGCATCGGGGAGCACATCCTGCCAGCGGGAGGTTGGAAGGCCCCTAGACTTTAAGGCTAGCAGGACGGCCTTCCAAACTGTCGCATTTTCTCTTTCCACCTGTCCGTTCCCCCGGGGGTTGTAACTGGTGGTCCTGCTTGTGGCAATACCCCTAGTTAGCAGGTACTGACGGAGTTCGTCGCTCATAAACGATGAGCCCCGGTCGCTATGGATATAGCTGGGGAAGCCGAACAGGGTGAAGAGGTTGTTCAGACATTTAATGACCGTGGCACTGGTCATGTCCGGGCAGGGGAAGGCGAACGGGAAACGGGAGTACTCATCAATAATATTGAGGAAGTACACATTGCGGTCGGAGGAGGGGAGAGGCCCTTTAAAATCGACGCTCAGGCGCTCGAAGGGGCGAGTGGCTTTTATCAGGTGGGCCCTGTCTGGTCTATAAAAGTGCGGTTTGCACTCAGCGCAGACTTGGCAGTTCCTGGTCATGGTCCTGACCTCCTCAATAGAGTAAGGCAGGTTGCGGGCCTTGATGAAGTGGAAGAACCTGGTGACCCCCGGGTGGCAGAGGTCATTGTGGAGGGCCCGCAGTCTATCGATCTGCGCGCTGGCGCAGGTGCCACGCGATAGCGCATCCGGGGGTTCATTTAGCTTCCCGGGCCGGTACAAGATCTCGTAGTTGTAGGTGGAAAGTTCGATTCTCCACCTCAAGATCTTGTCATTTTTGATTTTGCCCCTCTGCTTGTTGTTAAACATAAAAGCAACTGAACGCTGGTCAGTGAGCAGGGTAAATCGTTTTCCGGCCAGGTAGTGCCTCCAATGACGCACAGCCTCCACAATCGCCTGGGCCTCCTTCTCAACAGCGGAGTGTCTGGTCTCCGGACCTTGGAGGGTTCGTGAAAAGAAGGCCACGGGTCTCCCCGCCTGATTGAGGGTAGCGGCCAGGGCAAAGTCAGACGCGTCGCTTTCCACCTGGAAGGGGATGGATTCGTCCACTGCGTGCATGGTGGCTTTGGCAATGTCCTCCTTGATACGGTGGAAGGCTAAGCGGGCCTCTGCCGTCAAGGGAAAAGAGGTGGACTTGATCAGCGGACGGGCCTTGTCCGCATAGTAGGGGACCCACTGGGCGTAATAGGAGAAAAACCCTAGGCACCTCTTCAGGGCCTTGAGGCAGTGGGGCAGTGGAAGTTCCATAAGGGGACGCATCCGGTCGGGGTCGGGGCCGATGACTCCGTGTTCCACAACACAGCCAAGGATGGCGAGGCGGTTTGTGCGGAATATGCACTTCTCCTTGTTATATGTCAGGTTTAGGAGTTGGGCGGTGCGGAGGAATTTTTCGAGGTTTGCGTCATGGTCCTGCAAGTCACGGCCGCAGATGGTCACATTGTCCAGATATGGGAAAGTGGCCTGCAACGCATTTTGATCTACCATCCGGTCCATCTCCCTTTGGAAGACGGAGACCCCGTTGGTGACGCCAAAGGGAACCCTAAGGAAGTGATAGAGGCGGCCGTTTGCCTCAAAGGCAGTGTACTGGCGGTCCTCAGGGCGGATGGGGAGCTGGTGGTACGCTGATTTCAGGTCAATGGTCGAGAAGACGCGGTACTGCGCGATCTGGTTGACCATATCAGCTATACGGGGGAGTGGGTAGGCGTCCAGCAGGGTGTAGCGATTTATTGTCTGGCTGTAGTCGATGACCAGGCGCTGCTTCTCGCCGGTCTTAACGACCACAACCTGGGCTCGCCAGGGGCTGGTGCTGCCCTCAATAATCCCTTCTTTCAGGAGCCGCTCCACTTCGGTTTTAATGAAAACCCTGTCCCCGGCACTGTATCGCCTGCTCTTTGTGGCGATGGGCTTACAGTCGGGGGTGAGGTTAGCAAACAGTTGGGGGGGGGTGACTCTGAGTGTGGAGAGGTTGCACCTGGTGCGCGGCGGGCAGTTTGGAAGCTGCTGGCTGCGGACTGTGAGTGGGGGTAGGGGTCCACCGTACGCCATCGTAACACTTTTAAGGTGGCACTGAAAATCTAACCCCAGCAGGACGGCAGCGCAGAGGTCAGGCAGGACCAGAAGTTTAAAATGATCGTACACGGTCCCGTCTACTACGAGTGTCACCACGCAGTAGCCGCCGATGTCCGCCGACTGGGACTCGGAGGCCATAGAAATCCGCTGTTGCGCAGGCAGGACTGGGAGAGAGCAACGCCGCACCGTGTCGGGGTGGATGAAGCTCTCCGTGCTCCCAGAGTCAAAAAGGCAGATTGTATCGTGACCATTTACCTTAATGTCCATTGTGGAACTGGCCAGTTGGTGCGGTCTCGCTTGGTCCAGTGTAACGGATGCCAGCGTAGGGGTCGGTGTGTCGCTGCGGGTATCAGATGAGGCGGTGTCGGGGGCCTGCTGTGTCCCGGCTGTCGTCCAAGATGGCGGCGTCCATGATCCCCATGTGGCTGGAGGCGTCCAAAATGGCTGCTGTACCGGTGATTCGCACATGGCCGGGGAGGTCCAAGATGGCGGCCCACATGGCCCACACACGGCGCTGCTGGGGTTCGGGGTGGCTTTGGCCCTGCAGACGCTAGCGTAGTGTCCCTTCTTCCCGCAGCCCGAGCAGATCGCGTTTTTCGCCGGGCAGCGCGCTCTGGGGTGTTTTGCCTGGCCACAGAAGTAGCATTTCTGGCCTTGGGGCACTGCTGTCTGGCCTTGGGACACTGCTGCGGTAGTTGGGCCGTTGTTGGGGTGTGGCTGGGGTGGCACGGCGCTATGAGGCGGTCCTACCGTGTCCCAGGCTGTCATTCCCCGCGGCGTCCACGGTGCAGAGGAGTAGGCATCCATGCCCTGGTAGGCTGCATCCAATGATAGTGCGAGTTCAGAGGCCTTGTTGAGGTCGAGGTTACTCTGCTCCAACAGTCGCTGTCGGGTGTAATTGGATCTGTGGCCCGCTACAAAAGCGTCCCGGATAAGTTCCTCTGTGTACACGGCGGCCTTTACATCCTTACAACCACAGGCCCGGCCAAGCACAGACAGTGCCTGAAGGTATTCCACGGTCGATTCCCCAGGTTGTTGTTTACGACTCCCCAGGAGGTGCCTGGCGTACACTTCGTTCACTGGGCGCGTGTACTGGTCCTTGAGGAGCTCGATAGCGTCCGCGTACGAGGTCGCGTCTTGGATGACCGAGTACACTCGGTGGTTCACTTTGGAGGTCAGGACATCCAGTTTGTCCTCGTCCGATTTGATTGCTTCGGAGGCGGTCAGGAATTTTTCGAAACACTTAAGCCAGTGAGTAAACTTGGTGGATGAGTCCGCCTCCCGATGATCTAAGTCCAGGCATGCTGGTGTGAGGATCTTCTCCATTATAAAAATGTTGTTAATAAAATTGATGCGCTATCAATTACTCATAAAAGACTGAGAGTTAGAAGAGTAACTAAAGGCTTTTATTAACAACAGAATGGAGGTCTGCCTCGCGTGGTCGACCGGTCCATGATACTAAGGGCTGGGGAGCAGTCACCTTTATACTAGGACCTGTGGGAGGAGTCAGCCGAGGCATGTCCAGGCATGTACACAGTGGAATACAAACAGGACAAACAGGAATACAAACAGTGGTTTACCACAGGGTGTCAGGCTCCAAACTTCCACAGCTGTGGCTATGCCTTCTAAAAGTTCCCCCAGACCTGAGACAACGAAGTCCTGCCACCTGCAAATGATGGCTGATCAAATCTCCTATTTAATGGTTGACCTGCAGCTGATAGTCAGCAATCCAATTGTGCTCCCGTCAGGTTTCACCGTCGTGTTTCAGAACAGGCGTGCTTCACATGGGAAAAGGGTTAAAATCACAAAGGCCTTTCAAAATGGCATTATAGGGGCAATTTAGTGCTTGTTAAGGGCCTTCACGGCCTATCCCGCCTCTTGGAGGCGGGACGGAGACGGGACCATTAGACTCGATTTAATGAAAATTGCTTGGAGGCGGGGTTGAGCCCGCCCGCCAGTTTTTGCAATTTTAACCCCACACACGCCTCCAATCCCGCCTCAGCGGCCCGATGAAAATCGAGCCCGAAGTCTCTCCACCTCTCTACCTCTCTCCTCCTTTAAGATGCTCCTTAAAACTTACTTCTTTAAACATGCTTTTGATCATCTGTCCTAATATCTCCTTATGTGGCTCGGTGTCCAATTTTATTTGACAATGTTCCTGTGAAGCGCCTTGGGATGTTTTGCAGTGTTAAAGGCGCTGTATAAATGCAAGTTGTTGTTGTTTAGCTTGGTCTTGTACAACATCCACAAATGTACACTTTCCAGCAATGGTAACTGGGTAGCAATCAGGAGTGGAAATCTGGGCTAATTAGTCCCTCTGCCTAACCTAGGGGTACTGTGCCCAATTGTACCACATCAAATGGCCGAGATCAGCTAATTCAACACAAGAACTGAACTTAGGACCTTCTGATCTGTATGGCTTCGTACCACACCAGGTTGTGGTGCCTTTGTCCACTCGGTCATCAGGGGAGCTCCAAACTTTTACTTTTAAAAGCTTGGAAGCTTATACTTCCTTGCAAAATGAGTTATTTTAAGCACTGCCAATAGCACCGCGCTTTTAATTAACAAGGAAGGACCTACTGTATTTTCAATCTTCACAAAAATCAATCATCTAAAGACCCTATCGATTGAGAAAAACATGACTTGCAGTTTTGATGTTCGTCATAAAACAACAATAAAATAGAAGCTATTAGATAAACCTATCAATACTATTAGCAGATAAATACATTACATGTTGATGAATCATTCACTACGATATGTTCACCTTTCTAGCGCAGTATCCTTATTAAAGCCATGGTACCACAACAACAGTAGCAGACATATAAAGAGATTCTGTGGGATTTCTTTTAACTGAAGTCCCAGTAGAGAAATACTCTTCACAAGCTAATTCCAATGCGTTATATTATAGTTTTGCTACAGTATTATCATTCTTGCAGAAATTAGATGAAAAAAAGGGTATTTCTTCTAAAAGATCCAAAGCTAGTTACGTACTCATATAACTGAGCTATAACCATTGGCTGAATTTGTGTCTACAATTTGATGAGCATTCATGTTGTCAAGTGGGTGGATGAGTTTACCCTGCACTAGGTGGTGCAGTACCGAGCCACACAGACGAGGAATGTTCCAGGTTCAATCCCTGCTCTGTGCTCTCAAGCTCAGACAGACTGTTCACAACCTTGGTGTCCTTTTCAAGCTTGAGCAGTGTTTGAGATCCCAAATCCTCTCCATCACAAAGACTGCCTGCTTCTGCCTCTGCAACACTGCCTGCTCTGGCCCCTACCTCTGCCTCTGAAATGCTCATGCATATCTTTGTCACTTCCAGACTCAATTACTCCAGTGTTCTTCTTTCTGGCCTCCTTTCTTCGACCCTCCATAAACTCCAACTTGTGTAAAGCTCTGCCACATGCACCCTGCCCTATATTAAGTCCCTGTTCTTGTTAACCTACCCTGGATGCCTGACCCCAATACATAGAATTTAAAGTCCTCTGCTGCTAAATTTGGTTCCATAGTGCCCGATTTTTCAGCACTACGGGTGCCAATTCATGTCCAAGATGATGTCCGAGGAGTGCATGCACACTTCTGGCGGATGCCATTTTGGGTAAGTCTTTAGCGCGGGTGCTGGGAGTGTGCACCGGAAGTATGCTGAGTGGGCAGATCGTGACGTCAATCAGTGTGCAACATTGATTTGACGCCAGCGCTGCCATTTTCAACCTCAATGCTCCAGCTCTCCCTCTTCTGAACTCGCACAGCTGAACATGCAGCTGCAAGGATCCCCCCATCAGTGCTATTTAAAGGGATCATCACCTGCTTTCAGGTTAGCTGCTGATTGATTTCTACTAGCTCTTGGTGAGTTTGTAGAAGTGTTTGGTGGTCTGTTATCTTATTTGAAGTTGTTGAAGTGTCCAGGGAGTGGTGTGGCAGGTTAATTCAAAGTTTCTGCTCAGACCAGTTGCTCCCAGACATGGGTGCTGTAGTTTGTATTCCCCTTGGCCTGCAGCATGACAGGGAGACTGAGCAGAGGCGACACAGAGCAGGACAAGCTGCTCGAAGAAGGAGGAGGAGGAGGGGGAGAAAGGCTCTCAGCAGGAGGCCATATCCACCCAGGATCTTCAGGGAGTAATTCTCCTACCTCAACCTCAGCGAGGAACAGTGTATACAATGTCTCTGCTTCACTAAGGAGGAGCTCACTGAAATCTGCCACCTCTTGCAGGCAGAACCGCAGCCTCAGAGATGGGATTGCCAGTGGCTGTCAAGGTGAGCGTGGCCATGAACTTTTATGCGTCGAGCTCCTTCCAGGCTGAAGCAGTCAATATTTTCAACATCTCCCAATTTGCCATTCACCGTTGCATAAGGGAGATCACTGAGGCTCTGTATGCAAAGAGAGCTGAATACATTTCATTTTCTCTTGCCAGAGAGAAGCTGGTGGAGTGAGCACACGGCTTTGCCATGGTGCAGGGTGCTATTGACTGCACACATGTCGCTTTGCAGCGCCACGTGTGAATTTGGAGATGTACCGCAACCAGAAGGGATTCCACTCCCTCAATGTCCAGCTGGTGTGCGACCATACTCGGCTCATCATGCAGGCCAAGGCTCGGTATCCTGGCAGCAGTCAAGATGCCGTCATTCTGAGGCAGTCCACTGTATCATCAGCATTTGAGCCACCACGATAAACCAGAGGGTGGCTACTGGGCGACAAGGGCTAGCCACTGACCACCTGGCTCATGACTCTGGTGCGCAACTCAACCACATGTCAGCAACATACATATAACGAAAGCCATGCTGCCACAAGGAATCTGATACAGCAGACCATTGTCATCCTTAAACAATGCTTCCGCTGCCTGGACCGCTCTGGAGGAGCCCTGTAGTACTCACCAGAACATGTCTCAAGATTCGTTGTGATCTCCTGCATGCTCCACAATCTCACCATCATGCGGGCACAGCCCTTGTCACCAGGCATACGGCGACCAGCTGAGGAACAGGAGGATGAGGTGGAGGACGAAGGGAGGAGGCAACCAACAAAACCCCTTTCTGGCCGGGGTGTCCGTGATCGACTCATTCGACTGCGGTACCAGTGAACACAACTCCAATTCCCCATTTACCAACAGTCCCATACCTTACCACCCTCTGTTACTGACCATCACAGCGTCCTCGTGGCCATAATGCTACAATAAAAGCCACCACAAAGCAAACATCCCAAACCAAATTTATAAATCAAACCATCCAATATTACATTCCAAAGTCAACTAATCACCCTTGTGCATAACCTTAGTGCCTGCCTTTCCTAGTGCTCCTACGCAGTGCTACCCCAGTGGCTGCAGCATGGCTGGTGGAAGGCTGCTGACTTTCAGTGGGGGAGACTGCATATGGCCTTGGAGGGCAACCTCAAGCAGCTCTGGGCCTTGAAGGCCCGGCTTCAGACTGCACCATCTTAGCATGAGCAGCAGCAGTCTGGGCTGGCTGGCTGACAGACAACAGCAAGGGCAGTGGGAGGACAAATGCTGTCATCCTGAGAGAGGACAGCAGGTTCATGCTCCACAGAGCCACTGCCACTCCCCGAGGGCAGCCCCTCAGCATCCTAGTAATCTGCTGGAGGACAGATTGCTGGACTGCTGTGACACCCTGCAAGCCCCTTTCAACACTGGTAACTGCAGTCATGATGGCAGCAGTCTGTGCTTGCATGGCAATAAGGTGAGCTGGCATGACTTCAGTCTGAGCTTCCACTGCAGCACCCAGATGTTGGTGGCATCTGCTTGAGCTGCAATAGAAACTGAGACATCGGCCATCAGACGCTGCATGATGGTTGGGTCCACAAGTGCACAAATGGATTTGCCCATCACTTCCACGCTGGAAAGGATGGGCTCCAAGCTCTACGCAAAGGTGCTGGACTCCTCCAGGCTCCTTGACATTGCACGCAGGCTTTCTGGCAGGCCTGTCAATGCACCAAGCAATTCATTGTGCATACCCATCAGCATTCGTCTGTACACTGCCCCATCAAAGTGCTCATCTGAGTATTGTGCAACAGAACTCGTGTGCGACCTCGCCCTCCGGGGAGCTGGCACCTGCACTACTCTTTCCCCCTGCCCTGGCTGCAGCCCACTCATGCCCGATGACTCACCACATGCAGATCCCGCATCTATGCTATCCTCTAAATTATGCGCAGTGTCAGTATCTGAGCTGGTGACTGCGAATGTGAAATCGAGTGACGGTACTGTGGCATCTTCAGCATCACTGCCTTCTTCCTCTTGCAGTTCCTGCTCCTCCACACTGCCTGGCCAGGTTGGAGTTCTTGGCTATCTGTAAGGAGAAAGGCACAAGGGTAGGGTTGCGGTGAGTGAAGCAGGGGGGAAAGCAAGAGTTGCATGCTTACACCATCTGCAGTTTATAAATCAGAAGAGATTGTAGGATGAGGGGGAAGTGGGATTTGAGAAGGAGGATTAGGTATGAGGATACCTTCATTTTGCAGTGTTTTGGCCGCAGCCCCCGCCACGGGATCAGCAATGGCCTCTCCAATGATCTCCAGCACCGTCTCCTCCATTAGGGTAAGATCATGCAGGCGCGCCTGTCTCCCTGCTGGTAACCCCTGCTGCCTGCGGTTATGAGCCACCTAGTCCTGCAAGAGAGAGGGAAGTGTATCAGTGAGTGTGGTGCAATGTGTTTGCGTGATGTGCCTGTCATGGTTGAATAGCTGGCAGTGTATTCAACCTGTGAGATGTGGGTGTGAGGCTTGCAGCAGCGGTAAATGTGTGCAGGTGAGGTGAAGCTATGAATGTGAGGTATGAGTCGAGATTGTTGGTAGGTGAGTGAAGGGGGTGTGATGAACTGACCAGTGCCTGAAGTTAGTGGTGCAGTTGGTGGGATATGGCATTTCAAGATGCATTCACTGACCCTGACCACTCGTGTGAGGTCATTGAACTTCTTGGGGCACTGCATCCAGGTCCTCTGGGCTACACTGCTGGCATTGACCACAACAGCTAGCTGCTCTCATTGCCTTTTCTACATTTGCCTGGAGGGCCTCCTGGCCCCCTGTGGAAATAGGACCTCTCTCCTGCTGTCCACCTCCACCACCAAGGCCTCCAGTGCTGCATCTGAGAACCTTGGAGCCCGCTCTTTCCCATGTTCTGGCATTTTACTTCTTCCTGCTCAGTCTGTTCCCCAGCCAGTTGAATCACCTGCTGCACCCAGCAATCACCTCCCCTTTATGAGGTGCAGGCTGGTTTTAAGTAGTGCAGGCTAGATTTAATTGGTGCTAGCCTCGCAGGAACTTGGATCCCCTGCTGAGCGTGCAGCCACTCAGCAGCACGTTCAGTGCTGGGCTGCACGCCAAAATCATTCTAATTAACAGGCAGCGCAAAATTTGCGTGCTGCCTGCATAACTTTGAACCGGCATGGGTTGATCCCGCATCGCTGTCCCTGCGCCCGTTTGCGGAGGCAAACAAATTTTTAGCCCTCACCTTTAAATTCCTCCACGGCCTTGCTCCACCTTACATGTGCAGCCTTCGTCGGCTCTCTAATTCATTCCCAATTTCAGAACGCAACTTCCCACTTTTGATCTGCACCTGTGTATGGGCACTGCCGTATTGGTAAATCGGCTTTTCAGGCATTCTAGTCGGCTGCGCAAAAACAGACGATAGGACCCATATATATGTAACTGAGGGACCTAATGCCAGCTTTAGGTCCCCTCGCCGAAAATGATTGGCGATCAGCACAGCAGATGCTGGGCCTGCTCCACTTTGGATTCTTCAACGGGTCCTGCGGATGCCAATGAAATTTAAGTACATTTAAAAAAAATCTATCATCAAACATCACTGTGGGGCCAGGAGGAGCAGGAGGGCACTTCTGACTCCACAGCACTCGCAATCAGCCTTCACCCGGTACCGCGCCATCCCCTCTCCGGGGACTTACTTTCAGGCAATCGATCTCTGTCTCACCTTTTAAAAAATAATCTGATTTTCTATTCTTCCTACTAAAGTGAATAACCTCACATTTCCCCACATCTGACACCTTATTGCCCACTCACTTAACCTGTCTATATCCTTTTGCAGGCTCTTTGCGTCCTCCTCACAGCTTACTTTCCCACCTAGTTTTGTATCATCAGCAAACTTCGACACATTGCACTCGGTCCCTTCATCTAAGTCATTAATATTGTAAAGGCCCAAGCACTGATCCTTGCGGCACCCCTCTAGTTATAGCCTGCCAATCTGAAAGTGACCCGTTTATCCCTACTCTCTGTTTTCTGTCCGTTAACCAATCCTCTCTCCATGCTACTATATTACCCCCAACCCCATGTGCCCTTATCTTATGTAACAACCTTTTATGTGGCGCCTTATCAAATGCTTTTTGGAAATCCAAATATACTACATCCACATCCCACTTCCCCCTCATTCAACAATATCTTCTGATTTACAAGGTACACATGGTGTAAGCATGCACCTCTGGCTTTCCTGCCCTCCCTTCACCACAACTCCACCCTTGTGCCTTCCTCATTTCACACACCCAAGCAATGCAGCCTGCTCAGCCAGTGGTTGACCAGGAAGAGGGAGAGAAAAGTGAAGAAGAAACAAACACCATCACTCGATTAGACACTCCCAGCCACCAGCTCCTCAAGGTTGACCAGCAAGGCCATTTGCAGTGACCCCACTGAAAGTCAGCAGTTTTCCACCAGCCATGCTGCAGCCACTGGGGTGACTCTACGCGACATCACTAGGATAGGCAAAGGCACACACAAGACAGACACTAAGGGGATATATAAGGGTGATTAGTTGATTTCTTGATGTCACATTAGATGGATAAATGCATTAAGTCGGATTGGAAAGTTTGCTTTGTGGTGGCTTTTATTTCAGCATTGTGGCCAAGAGAACCATGTGTGGTCAGTAACAGAGGGAAGATAAGGTGTGGGACTAATGTTGAAAGGGGAATTGGGGTTGTGGTCACTGGTACCGCAGGTGGATCATTCCATCCCAGATACCCCAGCCAGAAAGGGGCTGACTGGGTTTCATCCTTCCTTCCACTTCTTCCTCTTCTGCTTCCTCCTCTTCTGATTCCTCCTCTTCTGCATCTTCCTCTTCTGCATCTTCCACTTCCCTCTGCAAGGGGATGCTGGAAATCTAAAATAAAAGCAGAAAATGCTGGAAATATTCAGCAAGTCCGGCAGCACCTCGTCCTGAGAAGTTAACTCTGTTTCTCTCTCCACAGATGCTGCCTGACCAGCTGAGCATTTCCAGCATTTTCTGTCTTCTCAGAGGCCTTCCTTTACCATCCAAAGCCTTGCAAGTGTCCAGCAGCACTCCCTACACTCCCAGCACACTTTAAAAACTTTTAGCATCTATTGCACCAAGCCACTACTTCAATAAAATATCAAAAGAGCAGTCCAAAAGCTTAAATTCAATCTTACCTGAAAGATGTGTATGTCCCTTTAAGAAGTGCTGACAGCGTCTCTGCAGGGCTGCTTCATGCACGTTTTTCTGAGCGTGCTTAGGAACCAACAGTAAACTCATCAAAAAGATCGAAGTTTGCAGGGGTTCTGCTCATTTACATTTATGGGGCCAGTGCCGCCCTTACCAAAAGGGCGGAAGTTAAGTGGCCTTCATTTTTTCCCTGAAATGGGTCTTAACGTCTAGCGCAAACAGTGTGAATTTCTAGGCCATAGAATTTACAGCACAGAGGCAGGGCATTCAGCCCCACTGGTCCATGCTCCAAACGAGCCTCCTCCCACCCTACTTCATCGCACCCTAACAGTATATCCTTCTATTCCTTTCTCCCTCATGTACTTACCTATCTTACCCCTAAATGCATCTATACTATTCGCCTCAACCACTCCATGTAGTAGCAAGTTCCACATTCTCACCACTCTCTGAGTGGGGAAGTTTCTCTTGAACTCTTTATTGGATTTATTAGTGGCTATCGTATATTTATAGTTTTGGAATCCCCTACAAGTGGGAACGTCTTCTTTACATCTACCCTAGTGAACCCCTTCATAATTTTAAAGATCTCTATCAGGTTACCTCTCAATCTTCTCTTTTCTAGAGTTCCAGCTAGAAGAGCCCCAGCTTGTTCCGTCTTTGCTGATACCTCTCATTTCCAGTATTATCCTTGTAAATCTACACGTTTGTCCATTTTCTAGGTGCTCATGGTATAAAAAAGCTGCAGAAAACAAACCCAAAGGGCTGGATTTTGTTAATGGGAAGCTTTTGGAGGCGGGACTGCTGCTTGCCAGCTTTCAATCCCGCCTCCATCAGCTTCTGGCCAACCAGAGGGATTTTCCCCTGATTGACCTTGTTAAGCCCACCCGGCGGGCTCAGCAGGCCAATTAGGGGGAAGTCATTGACAGAGCACATCAACGTCTAACGTGCTAGCTGTCAAGATTTTTTGAAAGAAGAAATGTCAGTGTTTGACAGCCCTGTGAAGCTGTCAAACACTGACATTCTGTGTAGTCTGATGAGTCCTTGTGTTCAAGAATCATCAAACCTTTTAACTTTGCAGAAATCACCTGGCTGTTGGTTCGGAGGATCCAACAGCCAGTCTGTGAAATCTACAATGGAGATGTCGGGACTCCGGCTCCTCAGCGGCTGAAGGCTGTAGGCAGAAACAAAGGTAAGTGAACATTTTCTAACACTTTACACTCACCTTACATACTTACCACTCCACACTTGCACGCATCACTCACCTCTACATTGCACTTTCAGACCCCCCAACCCCTGCAGACCACCTACTCATCTCCTCCACCCTGGCGGGTTTCCCCGAGGTCGGGAAGCCTGCACTTGGGACGGTAAAATGGGAATAATCCTATTTTCTGCCTGTTAACTACTTGTTTGCCACCCGCCCCCAAATTCTGCAACTTTACCAGCAGTCCCGCATCCATACCTGCCTCCTGGGGGCTGACAAAATCCAGCCCAGTGTGTCCATTGGGTAATGTTTGTCTAAAGCATTATCTGAGCTAAAATCCAAGAGTGATGCATGCTTTCAGTAGGCCATGTACCAATGTCCACAAACATACTACTTCATGGTCAGAAAAGAAGTAATAAGAAAAATAAATTGATTAAAGTGTAACTTATCCATCATTTAATAATTTATCATAATATAACTCTTCTGTATCTACAGTGTTCAAAACCTCCTCCAACAAATTAAAAGACTGAATTTTGCCAATATTCATGAGAATTTCATGCCTTTGATTGAAAGATGGGAAATAACATTTCTCCTGATTCTTAATGAAAGTCTGTCAAAATTCTATTTGGCATTTTAAATACAATTATACTTATTTAATTTAAATATACATGTAATTTAATATTCAATTTATTAAAAACTGAAAGGCACATTAATTTTGACAAATGGATGTGACAAATACTTTTTATTGAATGAACGTGTACCTTAAAAAATTTATGGCAGGAGATTTTTTTAATTAACACTTTTGGTTTAATTACATTTCTTAAAAGAGGTAGTACCCTTCTGACAAGTGTTTGGCTAAACTCAGTTCCTGCAATAACCAGAAACAGCTTGCTGTAATATCACTTTGGCCTCGAAATTGGATAAGGCCTGAGAATGGGAGGTGTCACAGCCCCAGGGCAGTTTGCCTGTGCCCATTCAATGTGGACCAGGCAGCATGCAAAGTTTGTGCTGCCTGCTCATTATAATGATTGGAGCGCTGATCTCAGTATTGTGGAGCATGCAGCAGATCACTACGAAATAGGACACCCCTTCTGGCGAGTACTGGAGGGCACCTCCCAAACGGTCAAGGCAGCGGAACCGTTGCTTGAGCACCCCTATGATGTTCCTGGTGACAGCATGGCTGTCATTATACAGGAAACTTCACGATATCCGGCATCGACGGGACCAGCGTGATGCCGATCTATGAAAACTTCTGGACAGACCAGCGCTAATGTTGAAGGATACGGAGGTTTTCATCTCCGTATCTGACAACAAACGCTGTTGCTTAGCAACAGCTTGTAAACAGTCGGCCCGTACCTTGGAAGCGTCTCTGTAGCTTAGCAACAGCTTCAGAGAGGCTTTCCAGAGACTGACAGTTTAAAAAAATGCTAGGAGAAGAAAAAAAAAGAAAAAAAACCTAACAAAATGGCTGCTGATTTCTGCCGTTAGATCGAGGTTTCCGGCCATACAACCTCTGGATAAACCAAAGTTTCCTGTATTGGTGCTGGGCTGGAGTGTTGGGGTTGGAGGGGAGTCATCAGCCAGGTGGAGAGCGGATAGCCCTTGTCTCAGAGCAGCAACCCTCGGGGTTGACGTGATAACTGGAAGATTGCTGGTACACCAGACTGGCGCAGGATGAAGGCATCATGACTGCTGCCAGGATAGCGGGCATTCACCATCATGATGCACTGGGTGTGGTCGCACATTAAGTGAGTGGTAGCCTTTGCGGTTATGGAACCTTTCAGTATTGTTATACGGTGCCCGCAAAGCCGCGTGTGTGCAGTCGATGGCGCCCTGCACCATGGAGAAGTTCACTATCCTGGCAAAGCCACATGCATGCTCGTCCTGCTTCTCTCTGTTCAGAGAGAAGACAGTGTAGTTCCTTCTCCTAGTGCCTCTGTGACCGCCCGGATGCAGCGATGGACAGCAAACTGGGAGATGTTAGATGTGTTGCCTTCTACAGACTGGAAGGATCTGCTGGCGAAGAAATTGAAGGCCACGGTGACCTTGAGGATCACTGGGAGAGCTATGGTCACCCTGCTCTCAGGCTTCAGGTCTGGTTGCAGGAGGTGGCAGAGTTCTGTGACCAGCTCCTCTGTGAAGCGGAGCCTCCTAATACACTGCTCCTCACTTAAGTGGAGGAAAGAGGAGTGCTCTCTGAAGACCCTAGGTGGGCAAGGCCTCCTGTTGAGAGGCCTCCTGGCCCTCCTCCTCTCCTCCTCCTTCTGCATGCATCTTCTCTTCTTCACTGCCTCCGCTCCCTCTCCCTATCATACTCGAGCGCGAGGTGGACTGCAAGTAGAGCCCCCCCAGGACTGTGAGCAAGCGGTGTGAGCAGAAGCCTTTAAGTGAGAATCAAGGCGTCCTCCACTTACAGTAACACTCCCTGTCACCTCAGGGACTTTAAACATGTTTAGAAAGCTGTAGGAGTTGCACAAACTTAGACGGAGCCAGTTAAACTGAGAAACCATGTCAGCTGCAAGTTGTTGCTGATGATCTCTTTAAACAGCGCGGCTGGGACTCCTTCCTGCTGCTGAACGCTTGGCCAGCTGTCTGTGATTCGGAGAGAGCGGTAAGTGGAGCCACGACGTCGAAAATAGCAGATCGTGCGTCAAATTATCGTTGCACTCTCATTGATGCCACGATTTGTCTCATTTATATTTCTGCAGTGAACGCTGGCAATGGCAGCGCCAGCGACCTGCCAAAAATGGCGGCCGTTGTGGGACTCACCGAACGCAAGTCCGCCACCATTTTTTTCTTCAAAACGGGCCTTAATGGCCAGCGCTAAACCCCTGAATTTCTTGGCCTTTATTTTTAGGACTGCCATTTTAGCTTCTAGGAATGTTCTTGGATTTGGTCAGGCCGTACCAGTTATTTTTTTTAATTGCTCCCTCCTGTAATCTTCTCCACTTCTCTCCTGATTTGATGCCAGTGCTGCCATTTTGGAGCTCAACACTCCAGCCAGGGCCCTCTCTTAAACTTGCACAGCTGAACATGCATTCAGCAACAGGAAGGACCCAGCACCAGCAATATTTAAAGGGATCATCAACTACTTACAGGTTAGTTGTTGGTTGGTTTCTTTTGGCTGATGCTACGCTTCTACAAGTGTTTGGTGTTTTCGATAGTTTCAAGTTGCAAAAGTCTACAGGGAGAGGTGTGGCAGGTGCTGAAGGACATTTTGCTGACTTCAAGGCTTCCATACACACCACTTTCTGCCAGACTTGGGTGCACTAGTAGGCATTCCCATTAGAATACAGCATGACTTAGAAAATGAACAGAGGGCACGCAGAGCAGGACAAGCTGCTGGAAGAGGGAGGAGGAGGGGGACTAGAAGGGCTCTTACCAGGAGGCCATATCCGCTCAGGGAGCAATTCTCCTACCTGAACCCCAATGACGAACAATGTGTGGGATGTCTGTGCTTCAGTAAGGACGTCCTCACTGAAACATTCCACTTGCTGCAGCCACAACTGCCACCTCAGAGCAGGACAAGGACCATATTGCCAGTGACTGTGAAGGTGAGCGTGGTGATTAACTTTTATGCGTCTGGCTCCTTCCAGGCTGGTGCTGGGGATATTAGCAACATCTCCCAGTTTGTCACTGAGGCTCTCTATTCAAAGATAGCTAACTACATTTCATTCTCTCTTGCCAGAGACAAGCAGGAGGAGGCTTCGCTAGGATTGCAGGCTTCCCCATGGTGCAGGGTGGCATTGACTGCATGCACATCGCTTTGAGGGCGCCACATGTACTGGAATCGAAAGGGATTCCATTCCCTCAAAGTGCAGCTGGTGTGTGACCATAGGCAGTGAATCACGTAGGTCAGTGCCCGGTATCCTGGCAGCAGTTATGATGCCTTCATTCTGCGGCAGTCCGCTGTGCCATCTGCATTTGAGCCACCATGACAAACCAAAGGGTGGCTACTGGGCAACGAGGGCTATTGCTGACCACACGTCTGATGACTCCAGTGCGCAAGCCATGCACACGTGTGCAGCACGCATATAATGAAAGCCACGCTGCCACACAAAATCTGATAGAGCAGACTATTGGCGTGCTGAAACGCTTCCGCTGCCTGGACCGCACTGGAGGAGCCCTGCAGCACTCGGCAGAGCAGTTTCAAGATTCGTGATGGTCTGCTGCATGTTGCACAACCTCGCCACCATGAGGGCACAGCCCTTGCCACCAGCTATACGGCGAGCAGCTGAGGAGGAGGAAGAGGACGAAGAGGAGAAGGAAGAGGAAGGGAGGAGGAAACCTTTATGCCGGGCTGAGCATGACGAACTCATCCGAGTGCGATACCAGTAACCGCTGCCTCAATTCCCCATTCACCAACAGTCCCACACCTTACCTTCCCTCTGTCATTGACCATCACAGCGTCCGCTTGGCCACAATGCAAAAATAAAAGCCTCCACAAAATAAACATTGCAAACTAAATTTATAAATCAAAGCATCTATATTGCATACAAATGTAAACTAATCACCCTTGTGCATTCCCTTCGTGCCTGTCTTCCATGTGTCTTTGCTTGTCCTAGTGCTTCTACGCAGTGCTACCCCAGTGGCTGCAGCATGGCTGGTGGAAGGCTTTCAGTGGGGGAGACTGCAGATGGTCTTGGAGGGCGACCTCGAGCAGCTCTGGGCCTATAAGGCCATGCTTTGGACTGCACCACCTCTGCATTGGTAGCAGCAGTCTGAGCTGGCTGGCTGGCAGGCAACAGCAAGGGCACTGGCGGAGTGACGGGGTGGGAATACAAATGCTGTTGTCCTGAGAGGGAACAGCAGGTTCGTGCTCCTTGGAGCCACTGCCACTCCCCTGGGGTGGCACCTCAGCAATCTTTTGGAGGACCGATTGCTGGACTTCTGTGACACTCCGCAAGCCCCTTTGAACACTGAAATCCACAACCATGATGGCAGCAAGCTGTCTTTGCATGACAGCAGTCTGAGCTTCCACTGCAGCATTCAGACGTTGGGTGGCTGCTACCTGTGCGGCAATGGAAGCTGAGACATTGGCCATCAGACACTGCATCATGGTTTGGTCCACAAGTGTGCAAATGGAGTTGGCCACCACTTCCATGCTGGAAAGGATGGGCTCCAAGCTCTACACAAAGCCCTGTGCCAAGTTGGTGCCGGACTCCTCCATGCTCCTTGACATTGCACACAGGCTTTCTGGCAAGCCTGCCAATGCACCAAGCATTTCATTGTGCATACCCGTCAGCCTGTGTACAGTTCTGGTCACCATATTATAAAAAGGATATAGAGGCACTGGAAAGGGTGCAGAAAAGATTTACAAGGATGATACCAAAAATGCGAGGGTATACATATCAGGAAAGGATGAAAAGGCTGGGTCTCTTTCCTCCTGAAAAGAGAAGGCTGAGGGGTGGCCTAATAGAGGTCTTTAAAATTATGGAAGGTTTTGATAGAGTGGATACAGAGAGAATGTTTCACTTGTGGGGATGAGTAAAACTAGAGGCCATCAATATAAGATAGTCACTAAGAAATCCAATAGGGAATTCAGAAGAAACTTCTTTATCCAAAGAGTGGTGAGAATGTGGAACTCGCTACCACAGGGAGTGGTTGAAACGAATAGTATAGATGCATTTAAGGGGAGGCTAGACAGGCATATGAGGCCGAAGGGAATAGAGGGTTATGCTGATAGAGTGAGATGAGGAAAGACGGGAGGAGGCTCGAGTGCAGCATAAACATCGGCATGGACTGGTTGGGCTAAATGGCCTGTTTTTGTGCCGTATATCCTATGTAATCCTATGCAAGCCATTTTCTGTAGCTTGCTCCATTGAAGTGCTCATCTGAGTCCTATGCAGCAGAACTCGTATACGACCTCACCCTCAGGGGAGCTGGCACCTGCGCTATCCTTGCCCCCTACCCTGGTTGCAGCCCACTCGTGCCCGGTGTCTCGCCACATGCAGATCCTACCTCTATGCTACCCTCCAAATGTATGCGCAGTGCTAGTATCTGGGCTGGTGACTGTGAGTGTGTTTCTTCATCATCACCATCTTGTTGCTGTTCCTCCACTGCCTGGCCAGGTTGCAGTTCTTGGGTATCTGAAAGGAGAAAGGGGTAAGGTTGTGGTGAGCAGAGGGGATGGGGGGAAAGCAAGAGGTGCATGCTTATGCCATCTGCAGCTTGTAAATCAGAAGAGATTGTGGGATGAGGGGGAAGTGGGTTGTGAGAAGGAGGATCAGGTATGAGGATACCATCATCTTCGATGGTTTCAGCCCCACCGCTGGCCACGGCGTCAGCGATTGCCGTTCCAATAATGGCCAGCAACGTCTCCTCCATGGGAGGGTTAGAACATGCAGGTTCCTCTGTCCCCCTCCGGTTGGCTCCTGCTGCCTCCAGTTGTGCGCCACCTTGTCTTGCAAGAGAGAGGGAAGTGTGTCAGTGAGCATGGTGCAATCTGTTTAGGTAATGTGGCTGTCATGGTAGAATAGCTGGCAGTGTGTGCAAGCTGTGAGATATGGGTGTGAGGCTTGCCGTAGTGCTAAGTGTGTGAGGGTGAGGTCAAGTTATGAATGTTAGGTACGAGTCCTGATTGATAGAGATTGTTGGTAGGTGAGTGATGGGGGTGTGGTGCATTGAGCAGTGGCTGAGGCTGGTGGTGCAGTTGGTAAGATGTGGTATTTGAAGTTGCATTCATTGACCTTGACCACTCGTGTGGGCCACTGAAACTCTTGCGGCACTTCATCCAGGTCCTCGGGACTAGGTGCCTGGCATTGACCGCCACGGATATCTGCTCCCACTGCCTTCGGAGAGTGTGTCTGGAGGGCCTTCTGGCCCCCTGTGGATACAGCACATCTCTCCTCCTTTCCACCTCCTCCACCAAGGCCCCCAGTGTAGCGTCAGAAAACGCTCTCTCCCATGTTGTGCCATTCTTGAGTGTTTCCCAAGTCAGTTTCAGTTGTACAACAACTTCCAGCACCTGCTCCAGCCACAATGCCATTCCTTTTTAAGAGGTGCAGGCTAGCTTTAAGCAGTGCAGGCTAGCTTTAACTGGTGCTAGCCAATCAACACGCTGCAAACATGAAATTGAGCAGGCAGCAGGAAGTTGAACGGACGAGGGTTAATCGCGCATCGCGATCCCCGCCCCCATTTTCAGGGGTTATCGAATTTAGCCCCCACACACTCATAAATGTAGTGACATATTATTACTTGAGTTGTGTTACATTCACAGTTATGGGTAACATTCTGACCATAAGATTTCTTTTCATGAATTATGTATTATTGCAGAATTTGAGTGTTAAGAAATTGTACATTTTCAGAAGTCTGAAATGGTAATTTTGTTGGTGTCTGACATAAGGAGCGGATTTAGGGGGTTAGCATTAATGCACTCTGTCAAGTTCTGGGGCATGCAGGATTGATAATTTTATACAGTAGCGAGCGTTGTTTAGGAACTGGTGTTAAATTACTTATTGAAGGTTTGTTATAACACATAACGATACCATTGGATTTTTTTTCACTACTGGGTGCAAAGGCAACATTTCCCCTCAGGATTGCTAAAAATTGGAGATGGCGTATGATTTCCACAATTTGAACACTTCTTTTTCCTTTTATGGAATTTATTGGTGGTGCTTCAGTACAGTGTTTATTTTAAACCCCAAGAATATTAAAGATGCCATTTAGAAATGAATCAGAGGTCTTTTTTCTCTATATTCTGGTGCAATCTGGAGTGGACACATTCTCAGAAAATGTAGAAACTAAGGCCTAGAAATTCAGTTGCTTGCGCCAGCCGGTAGCGCCTTAGGAGGAGGAGATGATGGGCGCTAGGCGGCTAGCGGCCGGGCGCAGCGCGATCTGCGCCTCTCCCCAACTTCACTAGAGATTTAGCGTCAGCGCAAAGTCTTTGCGCGCGCTCAGCTGCGCGCGCAGATCCTGACGTCATTTCATCGTGCAACGCCCTTTGTGCGCCCCAAACCGGAACTTCAGTGGCGCCCCCAGCGACTGGTAGAGGGGAACGGTTCCCAGTCGCTGCGGGGTGCGGGGGGCGCTATTTAAAGGGGACTCCTCCTGCATTATAAGTGACAGCCATTTTGTGCCAATCCTTCTGTGTGAGAGACAAAGGCAGAGAGCTTTCTGCTTTGACTCAGCGCTCGCACAGGTACTTCTGGCTTCAGGCCAGAGCTTTGCACTTGGATTTCACTTTCAGTGCCATAGCCTTGAGTCGCCACATATACTGTAATGGGGGCTACAATGGGCGGAAACGTTGGCTTTCTGCATTGCATTCAAAGGGATCAGAGACGCCGTGAGAGAGTGCCAGTCATGGCCAGATGGAGAAGGGCCAACAGGTGTCGGCACAGGAGGCCTTACCCACCCAGGGTATACCGCCAGCAGTTCTCATATCTGAACATGTCTGAGGAGCAGTGTGCTCGGAGGCTGCGATTCAGAAGGGAGGTGGTCACTGAGATCTGCCACCTGCTTCGCAGAGATCTGCAGCCACAGCTGAGGAGCAGGACGTCTCTGTCGGTGGCAGTGAAGGTGACAGTGGCTCTCAACTTCTATGCCACCGGCTCCTTCCAATCCGCTACTGGGGACATTGCCAACATCTCCCAGTTCGCGGTACATTGCTGCATCCGACAGGTGAACAATGCCCTTTTCAGAAGGAGACGTCAGTACATCTCCTTCCCCATGACCCTGGACAAGCAGCAAGAGCATACAATGGGATTTGGAAGAATAGCGGGCTTCCCCATGGTCCAGGGCGTAGAACTGATGAACCAGCATTGGTCAGGCCTTGCTTCAGGGCTGCAGTGCGCAGGGCATGGCAGCCAGACAAGTCCACCCTCCCCCTTTAAGAGCTGACCGGCGCCAGAGTGTCTGCCATCAATCAGCAACTCGCCGCACCTGCGCTGCGCCCACCCTCGGGGGTATCGCCCCGGACCGCCGGCTTAGCGCCTAATGATAGTCGTGCATCGCCTGTTTTAGCGCAGCAGCAACCTCTTGGGGCAATACGACTGAATATCGGCGAAGGTGGCGCGAACTTGCGCCGGGCGCAAACTTTAGCGGCCGCCCGACTATAGCGCCCCGAACGTGGCTATACTGAATTTCTAGGCCTAAGAATTTGTTACCAGGATATATAAGCACAATTTGAAGTGACTGCAAGTATACCTCAATGCCAACAAGCCTTTTATACTGAAAGAAATAAGGCTAACGTATTCAGTAAATGACTTTAAATCAGGTGTATGAAACATTTTGGTTTGGATCTATTGCCTACTCGGTTCCAAAGCCTGACATTGTCTTATTTGCTTTCATTGAACACATCAACCAGTTCAATGCAATAAGATTTTTTTTTCATTCATTCCCATTAATATAACTTTGTGGATTTGTGCTGCCTGGATTTTGTCAACTTGCTTTTGCCTGGAATAACACGCCGATGTGGAAGAACAACAGCAATGTGAGCCAGACTGGTGGAAATATTAAAGGTTGGCCTACCTGAAAACCCTCCCCTTTAAATAGCGCTCCACAAGTGGCCAGCCGAGTTGACAATGCTGTTGCTGATACCCGGCGATACAGCAGGGGGCGGGAGCCAATTTCACACCTGGGGCGCTGCGCACTTGATGACGTCACGATCCGTGAGGCGCTCGAGGCACAGGCGGTAAGAATTAGCGCTAAACCGCAAATGAATTTCGCGAACGTTGCTGCACTTGCCGTGCCCGGTCGCTAACCCCTTAACGCCCCATTATCGCTCCCCCAAGGCGCTAACGGGAGGCGCTAAGCAACCGAATTTCTCCCCCATTGTTTTATTTTTTTTACCTTTCTCGAAACAATGACAATCCTGCTCCCCCATGAAACCGACGGACAGCAATAGACCAACTACAGGAAACTTTGTGTTATCCGGAGGCTAAATGTTCGGCAAGCTCGAGCCACCGGCAAAAATCAGGAGCTGTTTTGTTAGGTTTTTTTACTTCTCGTGGCTTTTTATTCAACAGTCAGGCTCTGCAAAGTCTCTGTAACTTAGCAACAGCTTCAGAGAGACGCTTCCAAGGTACAGGCCAACTGTTTAGAAGCTGTTGCTAAGCAACAGTGTTTGTTGTCAGATACGGAGGTGAAAAGCTCCGTATGCTTCAACATTAGCTGGTGTGTCCGGCAGTTTTGAGGGAACGGCAACAGCTGGGTGCCGTCGGTGCCGGATAGCACAAAGTTTCCTGTAGTCCATTGAGCCTGTCCCAGACAGTCATGTTGCAACTAAGCACCATGTCCCCCAATGCTTCCGGCCCACTTGCAGTCATGTAATCTCCAAGGAGAGGCAAATAAGCAGATTAAACCCCGGACCAATTGAGGGAAAAATGAATTCTGGGAAATACCTCTCCGACCCCTCTCCCCGCAACCCAAGGTGATCAAATCATGTTCCATGACACCACAGTGACTGTAAAGCACATCACCCAACATCCCAGCTACCTTTTGTGCTCAGCGACGTCAGCCTCGGCCAGGAGCTTGTCTAGCTCCCTTTTGAACATTTGCAACAAATGCACACTCACTGCACGAGTCGGCAACTTGTTTGAAAGGTCAGTGACCCTCTAAGGAAAGCGAAACCTCCTGACAACTAACCTATTTCGATGCTTACATAACTGATACATATGTCCTCTCGTCCTACCTAACCTATCTAGTTCAAACAGGGACCCGTGGAATAGAAATGCCTGCTCTCTGACCAAATCTGTTAATGGCCCGGAGGCCAGTGACAAGGGGTGATGATGCCCCTTAAGCTAACAATGAAAGATGTAAGTAGCTGACCTACAAAATTGCGATGAGACGGATAAGGTGAAATTGGTACTCTACGTACGTCATCCAGACATGTATAAGACTCTTCCCGCCTCAGTTAAGAAAGGCACTGAGACCTTGAGTGGGTTGAAAGAGGCGGTGCAGAAAGCCACTGGCCGTGGGTCGGTGTCCGATCGCAATGTCCTAAAGGGCCTGTTGGAATGCAAGCAGGAGGCCAGTGAGCCCCTGAATGTGTTTGCAGACCAATTATGGAATCACTGTCAGGCAGCCTTTCCTGGACGCAGTCGTGATGGTGACGATCGGTTCAAAGTAAAGCAGTGGATTCAATACCTGATCGGGGCCGTGCTTGAAAAGTAGAATGCAATTAATGAAATTTACGATCCCTCCGATGAAAACCACAATGGAGAGTGGGTAAGGGGGTGCCTGAACTGGAAGTGGGTTCAAGTAAAATTCCAAAAGGCAAAGATCCATGTGATCCAGCCCCCGGGTGTATGTCCTACTGCCCACCCATGGAGGAATGAGAGGTGCCTACAGTATAGGCCCCCTATCCAGCATTCCCCTAAAACCCAGACTCATTCAGCTCCAGGGTGTTGGGTCTGGGGGAAAAGGGGCCATTTTTCAAGGGAATGTCCAAAATGGTGATCTAGCTGGTCCAACCGGAAGGGCCCGCTAGGAAGAGGAACCGATTAGATGGACTGTTTGCAGAAAGAGATTGAGGAATTATGTATGAGGGAATACGGGCGGGTGTACGCCAGAGGGCCCGAGCCAAGTAATGACCCAAGTCCATCATGATGGTTAGTGGCCACGCCGGTACGGGGGCCTGTGAGTGAGTTGCATTCGGACCCCTGTGGCAGGCCCCATGTAACCGCAAGAATGGAGGGTATTTCCCGAAAGCTATTGGCCAACACTGGACCAATCCACATGTGCGTGTGGATATTCTTCAGACATTCGACTATATAGAACTGGAAGGCTTTGGGGGAGGGATGGACCAAGGCCAGTTAGTAGAAAGCAGTCTGACCAAGGGCACCTTGACCAGCCGTCACCCGGTGGTTTGGACAAAGGGACACAGCGAGGTGTCAGATGGCATATTAGGGGTGGATTGGCTCCAGAACCATGATACTGTGTTAGACATGATTAATCAATGTCTGTGGCGGGGGAATACGGACATGGGAGGGAATGTAGTCACCCAACCCGAAGGGACAATTTGGTCCATGAGGGTGCGGGCACCGGCTCAACCAACCAACTGCTCAGGAATAACTTGCTTGAGGTTGAGAGGGGGCATCAAACAGGCTACACGTTGGGCCATAAGTAAGCAGAGGGACCGGTGGCATAGGTCCTTGATGTTGTGTATGTACCTTTAAGAGAATAACTGGTCTCAGACTGCAGTACCGGCAGTGACCACCCCTGTATAAAAGGCGCTAGTGAGCCTCTGTAGTTTCAGTTTCCCGATTGACTTCAATCAGTAAAGACTTGTTTTGTTCAACTCCTGCTGTCCGTGTCTCAATCATTCACGGACATAATACTTGAGTCCTTGGTAACACAGGTAGTGTTGTGTAAGATGGCCAGAATCTGCAATCCCCCCGTTTGGCCGGTCCGGAAACCCGATGGGTCCTGGCATTTGACAATTGATTACAGAGAAGTCAATCGTCATTCCTCAGCTGTGGCACCAACGGTCACCTCTTCCCCAAAAAGACGCAGATAGCACAACCCACTGTGACCTATCAGGGCATTATCCAATCTACTGATAAGCCCTCAGAATGGCCCTGCGAGGTCTGGGTTTCCGCGAGCGCTGCCCATGCGTGAAAACGCGGAACTTGTGATCTGTCAAGTTTCTCCTTGACAGACTGTCCGCATGCGCCCCAGAAACACTTTTGCTGGCTAAAAATGTTTAAAACATACAGAAACATTTAAAATTAGCTTGTGTAAATTTTTGCTGGATTAAAATATTTCTATTATTTTTCAAAAAATTAAATTTTTATTTTAAATGCGTAATCAAAGGGACTTTTAATTAATTTTGAACTTGGGAATATATATTTTTAAATTAGAATTGTGTTTTATTTGGGGATTTCTCATAAGCTTATGGGGGGTTCTGTTTGTAAATAGAATCTCCATGAGCTCATAAGGAATCCCCCTTTCTGATTGGAGGACCAGGCCCACGTGATCCCAGGGACGCTTCCAAACCACCTGCGTCCCTGGGATCCGTGGGCCTTTAGGCAGGCGTAGGCCTGGAGTCCCAGGACCCGAAGCTCCGGAGCCACCAGGTACTTTAGGATTTTTTCCGGGTCGGAGGCGTACTCCGGAGGTACGCCTTGACCGCAAATTTTGGCCCAAAGCTCAGAATGCAAGATCATATTTGTTGAAAGCTACTTCTGAAGAAACTACTATTGGTGAAGGAGAACCTCTAAGCAGGTGCTTAGCCGGCACTTGAAACAGAGCTATGCTAGTAGTTGACTCTCGTGACTAACAATTGTCTTGGTCATATGCCTTCTAGGTATTGTATTTATCCATGATGTTCTACTAATGCACTGCATTCTGTATGGGAAATGATGCTCAAGAACTTCACTGATCATTTTAAGTCTGAATATCAATGGCACCAAAAAGCAGCTCGAAGCACATTTATTTGAATCACACTGTTTCATCCAAAGCTCATTCTGTAAAGTCATTATTAATGTGTAGTCCTTAAATGCATTACCAGAAGCTTTAACAGCCAGATTCTGCCACTGAATGATTTTAAAAGTCTTTCACATCGTATTTATTTGAAATTAATTATTTCATACTGTTCTCAAATTATTCTTTCATTCCCCTTTCTCTTCTCTGTTTTTCATGGTTTTTTTTGGCCTTCCTGTCTAATGCCCCATGAAGAGTTTCCAGAGGCAGGCTGTTAGGGATATTTCTAGCTTCATCCCCGATCCATCTGAGGGGGATTCTTCCAATGTTAGTTGTACACCAGCAGGCATTGGAATTTGGAGACATTCCAGTTTAAAAATGACAGTATGGACAGGTCATTTGGTACCATTATCTTGCCAGGTAGGTGACCTTCCTTCAGGGTCCTTCCAGTGTCACTGTCTAACTTGTCACTAAGTAGCCATGATGTGGAGATGCCGGTGTTGGACTGGGTTGGACAAATGTAGGAAGTCACACAACACCAGGTTATAGTCCAACAGCTTTATTTGAAATCACAAGCTTTCGGAGCACTGCTCCTTCGTCAGGTGAAGTGAAGAGAAGCATACAGGCACAGCATATATAGTCAGAGAAAACTGCCAGATGATTACAGGTAATATTTCTAACTGCCCTTTATCACACCTCAGCAAAGAGATAATCACAGCAATCAAAGGTGTGAATGGTGTCCAAACAGGTCAGTCAGGAAAACATTACATCAAAGAACAATGAGGTGGGGTCACAAGGGGTCAAATGTTGCAGATGCTGGGGTCTGTATGAAAAACAGAAAAAAAACAAAAAACTTTGCTGGAAATCACAGCAGGTCTGGCCGCATCTGTGCAGAGAGAACAAGCCAACGACGACTCGAGTCTGGATGACTCTACGTCAGGTGGGGTTACATGTAGCGTGACATGAACCCAAGATCCCGGTTGAGGCTGTCCTCATGAGTGTGGAACTTGGCTATCAGTTTCTGCTCGCCGATTTTGCGTTGTCGTGTGCCTCGAAGGCCGCCTTGGAGAATGCTTACCTGAAGATCGGAGGCTGAATGTCCTTGACTGCTGAAGTGTTCCCCGACTGGGAGGGAACACTCCTGCCTGGCGATTGTTGTGCAGTTTCCGTTCATCCGTTGTCGCAGTGTCTGCATGGTCTCGCCGATGTACCATGCTCTGGGGCATCCTTTCCTGCAACGTATGAGGTAGACAACGTTGGCCGAGTCACATGAGTATGTACCATGTACCTGGGGTGGTGTCCTCACGTGTGATGATGATATCTGTGTTGATGATCTGGCATGTCTTGCAGAGGTTGCCGTGGCAGGGTTATGTGGTGGCGTGGTCGCTGTTCTCCTGAAAGCTGGGTAATTTGCTGCGAACGATGGTCTGTTTGAGGTTAGGCGGCTGTTTGAAGGCGAGTAGTGGAGGCGTGGGGATGGCCTTAGCGAGGCGTTCGTCATCGTTGATGACATGTTGAAGGCTGCAGAGAACATGGCATAGTTTCTCCGCTCCGGGGAAGTACTGGATGACGAAGGGTACTCTGTTGGTTGTGTCCCGTGTTTGTCTTCTGAGGAGGTCTATGCGATTTTTCGCTGTGGCCCGTCAGAACTGTCGATTGACGAGTCGAGCGTCATATCCCGTTCTTACGAGGGCGTCTTTCAGCGTCTGTAGGTGTCCATCGCGTTCCTCCTCATCTGAGCAGATCCTGTGTATTCGCAGGGCTTGTCCATAGGGGATGGCTTCTTTAACGTGGTTAGGGTGGAAGCTGGAGAAGTGGAGCATCGTGAGGTTGTCCGTGGGCTTGCGGTAGAGTGAACTGCTGAGGTGTCCGTCTTTGATGGAGATTCGTGTGTCCAAGAATGAAACCGATTCTGAGGAGTAGTCCATGGTGAGTTCGATGGTGGGATGGAACTTGTTGATGTCATCGTGTAGTCTTTTCAGTGATTCTTCGCCGTGGGTCCATAGGAAGAAAATGTCGTCGATGTATCTGGTGTATAGCGTTGGTTGGAGGTCCTGCGCAGCGAAGAAGTCTTGCTCTAACTTGTGCATGAAGATGTTGGTGTATTGGGGTGCGAATTTGGTCCCCATGGCTGTTCCGTGTGTTTGGGTAAAGAACTGGTTGTCGAAGGTGAAGACATTGTGGTCAAGGATGAAGCGGATGAGTTGTAGGATGGCGTCTGGAGATTGGCTGTTGTTGGTGTTGAGTACTGAGGCTGTCGCAGCGATGCCGTCATCGTGGGGGATACTGGTGTAGAGTGCCGAGACGTCTATCATGGCGAGGAGTGTTCCTGGTTCAACTGGTCCGTGGCTGCTGAGTTTCTGTAAGAAGTCTGTAGTGTCGCGACAGAAGCTGGGGGTTCCCTGTACGATGGGTTTCAGGATGCCCTCGATGTATCCAGAGAGGTTCTCACACAGGGTTCCATTGCCTGATACGATAGGAGATAGGACGTCCGGGTGTGTTGGCTTTGTGTATCTTTGGGAGGCAGTAGAAGTCTCCCACGCGGGGAGTACGTGGGATGAGAGCGCGTAGGATGCTCTGAAGGTCTGGATCAAAGGTCTTGATCAGTCTAAAATAACAACAGAAAATGCTGGAAAAACTCAGCAACCCCGGCCCCTATTTCATTTTCACTTATATTTTTCCACTCCTTTCCTTTCCCCCCCCCCTTTCCTTTTGTTTCTCTCTCACACCTGGCAGCTATCTTTTGCCCTGCCAGTACACTTTACACCCAATCACAGCCTATTACCATCTCGTCTAGCTTCTAATCTCTTTTACTTCTTTTGGTTCTTTTATTCTTTTGTCCGATCGCAGCCCTGCCTTCGATCTAGTTCCTTTTCTCTCCAGTTTTGAAGAAGGGTCAAACCCGAAACGTCAACTCAAATTTCTCTCCACGGATGTTGCCTGACTTGCTGAGTTTTTCCAGCATTTTCTGTTGTTATTTCGGATTTCCAACATCTGCAGTATTTTGCTATCGTACCGTCTTGATCAGTCTGTTGAGTTGGCGGGTGTGTTCTTTGGTCGGATCTGTGGGTAACTGTCTGTAGTGTTCCTGGTTGTCCAGTTGTCGGTATGCTTCTTTGCAATAGTCGATTCTGTTCTGTATGACGATGGCTCCTCCTGGTTTGATGACGATGTTGCGGTTGGTCTTGAGAGCGTGGATGGCATTGCATTGTGCTCGGGTGACATTCTGGACTGTCTTGTGAGTGCGGCTGATGAGTCTGGCGTTGATGCATCTCCTGACAGCTTGAGCATACATGTCAAGCTTAGGGCAGCGGCCCTCCGGAGGGGTGCAATTTGACTCTTTCTTCTTCGGTTGCTGCACCGCGGATCCCTCAGTCTGCTGTTCCGGATCATTGATTGTCTCATTGGGTTCGCTGCTGACATCTTGGGATTCGTGGAAGAATTCCCGGAGCCTCATTCTCCTGATGAATTCCTCTGTGTCTGCCGCGAGGCTGATGGGGTCCATTTTTGGTGGTGGGGCAGAAATTGAGCCCTCGGCTGAGAACTTCGATTTCATCTGGTTGAAGGGTATGGTTGGACAAGTTGACGATGGACTTCCCTGTGGTTCCAACCGTGGTACCGTGGGAGGCTTGGTTGCTGCTGGTGGTGATGCCAAGTTTCTCAAGCTTCCTGTTCTTGGTGTGCATGACGGCATCACTGCGACAGCCTCAGTACTCAACACCAACAATAGCCAATCTCCAGACGCCATCCTACAACTCATCCGCTTCATCCTTGATCACAATGTCTTCACCTTCGACAACCAGTTCTTTACCCAAACACACGGAACAGCCATAGGGACCAAATTCGTACCCCAATACGCCAACATCTTCATGCACAAGTTCAAGCAAGACTTCTTCGCTGCACAGGACCTCCAACCAACGCTATACACCAGATACATCGACGACATTTTCTTCCTATGGACACATGGCGAAGAATCACTGAAAAGAAAACACGATGACATCAACAAGTCCCATCCCACCATCAAACTCACCATGGACTACTCCTCAGAATCAGTTTCATTCTTGGACACACGAATCTCCATCAAAGACGGACACCTCAGCACTTCACTCTACCGCAAGCCCACGGACAACCTCACGATGCTCCACTTCTCCAGCTTCCACCCTAACCACATTAAAGAAGCCATCCCCTATGGACAAGCCCTGTAAATACACAGGATCTGCTCAGATGAGGAGGAACGCGATGGACACCTACAGACGCTGAAAGACGCCCTCGTAAGAACGGGATATGACGCTCGACTCGTCGATCGACAGTTCCGACGGGCCACAGCGAAAAATCGCATAGGCCTCCTCAGAAGACAAACACGGGACACAACCAACAGAGTACCCTTCGTCGTCCAGTACTTCCCTGGAGCGGAGAAATTATGCCATGTTCTCCGCAGCCTTCAACATGTCATCGACGATGACGAACGCCTCGCTAAGGCCATCCCCACGCCTCCACTACTCGCCTTCAAACAGCCACCTAACCTCAAACAGACCATCATTCGCAGCAAATTACCCAGCTTTCAGGAGAACAGTGACCACGCCACCACACAACCCTGCCATGGCAACCTCTGCAAGACATGCCAGATCATCAACACAGATACCATCATCACACATGAGGACACCACCCACCAGGTACATGGTACATACTCATGTGACTCGGCCAACGTTGTCTACCTCATACGTTGTAGGAAAGGATGCCCCAGAGCATGGTACATCGGCGAGACCATGCAGACACTGCGACAACGGATGAACGGACTCCGCACAACAATCGCCAGGCAGGAGTGTTCCCTCCCAGTCGGGGAACACTTCAGCAGTCAAGGACATTCAGCCTCCAATCTTTAAGTAAGCATTCTCCAAGGCGGCCTTCGAGACACACAACAACGCAAAATCATCGAGCAGAAACTGATAGCCAAGTTCCACACTCATGAGGGCGGCCTCAACCGGAATCTTGGGTTCATGTCACGCTACATGTAACCCCACCTGACGTAGAGTCATCCAGACTCGAGTCGTCGTTGGCTTGTTCTCTCTGCACAGATGCGGCCGGACCTGCTGTGATTTCCAGCAAAGTTTTTTGTTTTTTTTCTGTTTTTCATACAGACCCCAGCATCTGCAACATTTGACCCCTTGTGACCCCACCTCATTGTTCTTTGATGTAATGTTTTCCTGACTGACCTATTTGGACACCATTCACACCTTTGATTGCTGTGATTATCTCTCTGCCGAGGTGTGATAAAGGGCAGTTAGAAATATTACCTGTAATCATCTGGCAGTTTTCTCTGACTATATATGCTGTGCCTGTATGCTTCTCTTCACTTCACCTGACGAAGGAGCAGCGCTCCAAAAGCTTGTGATTTCAAATAAAGCTGTTGGACTATAACATGGTGTTCTGTGACTTCCTACATTTGTCACTAAGTGGCTTTCAAAATGATTCAGAGTTGCTCATCCTTCTTGAGAAGGGCCGAGGCTTTTTCTAATACTTGTGTGATTGCTACATTGTTTATAACTTTCACCAAGGTATTACTTCAATAAAAGAATGAATGCCTGAACACAGCTTTCCTGTTCTCCCATTTCATGATAATTGGGGTGTCTGAATTTTCCCAATAATATCTCAGTATTGAAAATAATGCGATGGATTTTTGTCTTCACGACCTGGGCGTTAAACTTTGCTTGGGCGGAATGTGAAAAGGAAATTCTGATGGGGAGGGTCCCCCAGAAGCCGCCTCATTTTCCTTCCATTGAAATGAATTGAAGGAAAATGTAAGCGCCAAGTGATCTTCCCTGCCAGATTTCCCTTTCTCCACTCCACCCAGGTGATGCTTAACTCCCAGGAGGTAAAGACAAACTTCTACCCCTATATCTCTCAAATATCTTTTAGTTCCTGCCTTTGAACATGCTGAATCATTGGTTGGAAGCAGCCAGCAGGCAAATCTCTTGTTCAGAAATCCTATTACCTGATGTTGTGAAATTCTGCTCTCATAACATCACAAATACCCTCAGCCAATTGTTCCTTTTCTCGGTGTCACACAAGGGGAATCTCTGCACAAAATGTGTACTTGAAGTTCTCCTCTAACTCGCAGTTCTAAATTATAAAATACTCGAGAGGGATGGCCGAGCAGCACTACCAACAGTACAGATACTTCCCTTTGTAAATTTAGGACCATGGGGCATTTATTTCATTTTTTCTTCCCTTTAACATAAATATTGTGGCAACGAGAGCAGGTCAGAGGCTGGGTATTCTGCGGAGAGTGTCTCACCTCCTGACTCACCAAAGCCTTTCCACCATCTACAAGGCACAAGTAAGGAGTGTGGTGGAATACTCTCCACTTGCCTGGATGAGTGCGGCTCCAACAACACTCAAGAAGCTTGACACCATCCAGGACAAAGCAGCCTGCTTGATTGGCACCCCATCCACCACCTTAAACATTTGCTCCTTCCACTCCCTCCACCACCGGCGCACCGTGGCTGCAGCGTGTACCATCTACAAGATGCACTGCAGCAACTCGACAAGGCTTCTTCGGCTGCACCTTCCAAACCCGCGACCTCTTCCACCTAGAAGGACAAGGGCAGCAGGCGCATGGGAACACCACCACCTCCAAGTTCCCCTCCAAGTCACACACCATCCTTACTTGGAAATATATCGCCTCCTTCCCCCCTGCGGATACAGGACATCTCTCCTTTCCACCCCCTCCAGCAAGACACCCCAGTGCAGCGTACGAAAACCGTGGAGCCCGCTCTCTCCCCTGTTGTGCCATTCCTCACTTTTTCCCAGGTCAGAATCACTTCAACCACGACTCCCAGCAGCTGCTCCAGCCACAATACACCTCCCCTTTAAGAGGTTCAGGCTAGGTTCAAGTAGCGGGGGCTAGCTTTAACTGGTGCTAGCCTCTCACAATATTGGCCCCCTGCTGATGCGCCCAGCAAATGAACAGCGCGGTTAGCGCTGGCTGGACACAGAGTTCATTCAAATGAGCAGACAGCACGAAGTTGGCATGCTGCCTGCATTGCAATCAACGGGCGCGGGTTAATCGCGCATCGTGAGCCCCGCGCCCATTTTTGGGGGCTATCCAACTTAGCTTCCTTTGTGTTTCAAATAAGATTAGTTTTGACTTCTAAACAAGCATGTAGTGGGCGAGATAGAGGTAGTATTACATAATTGAAAGGGTAATAAAGATAATAGTTATGTTAGACCTGCAGCTCAATATACTACTGTTAAAAACTGATAAAATTGCAGTTCAAGTATTCAGAAATTGCATTATAGAGTGCACATATATTCACATCAATTCCTGTTCAGTGAATATATTGCTGTGCAAGGTAGGTTTTCAGCTAAAGTGGGCCATTTGCCAACAGAGCCCTTCAAGGTGGAATCCAATCGTGAGGACACTCCATTATTGATGTGTGATATCATGCACATAAAAGGATTAATGATTTTGAAGTAATCACTGCAAGTATGTTGAGGCACAATCAATTGATTACTCAGGAAGAGTATGTTTAGCACAGAGAATTGTGGGTAGGTGCGAATGGTTATAAAAAAACAATAATTGCAACATGGGAATATTTTTAACCATAAAAATTAAGCTTGAACCTCAAACAATGGTCCAGTTGATCAATCGGAAACTGGTCCACACAGACCTGACGGTCGCAGGTTTGATCTTCAGTCTGCATTAAGTTAGTTGATCATACCCGGAGTGGCAATAGGAGTGTCATGTTTTCCTGGGCTAGTGAGAGGGGGAAAAAAAATCAGCCAGGGTTCCCGCTACCGATCACTATTTAGTGACTCCCCAGGAAAATGCATGTGCACATTGGGGAGGCGGCAGGAACAGGCTCGTTTGTGATTCTCTCCACAGTTGAATTGCCCGTCAGCACTCACTCTCGAGGCTCAAACCTAAAGTATGATTGCTTAAGGGAGGGCAGCCAGCACGTCATAGAGATATACAGCACAGAAAGAGGCCCTTCGGCCCATCGCGTCCGCGCCGGCCATCAGGCCCTGTCTAATCCCATTTTCCAGCATTTGGTCCATAGCCTTGTATGCTATGGCATTTCAAGAGCTCATCCAAATGCTTCTTGAATGTTGTGAGGGTTCCTGCCTCTACCACCTGTAGTGATCAATAACATGTCATTCTGTGGTGGACACTAAGTGGAGCAGTAGAGCTGTATATAGCTGTATGTATAAGACTACACTACCCAGCTATATATTATATTAAGACTACATTACCCATGAGGCCAGGCTACCCACAAGGCAACAGTCAAGATGGCAGCCTGCACACAGGAGCACACATGCAGCATCTCCACAGATACTGTACCTAGGGAACGTGTACTGAATAAATGACTAGCTAGAAACTAGCTGTGTTCATAATAAGAATGTCTAGTTATTAATGAACATAACATGGTACCAGGGTGGTGAAGATCTGCTGAAAATTGTGAAAAGCAACATGGAGAATTTGAAGCCACCAGAGCGTTTGAATCTCGAGGGAAATGTCGACTACAATTGGCGGATTTTTAAACAACAATTCGAACTCTACATTGCAGCCATCGGATTCGGTACGAAGCCAGATGCAAGGAAGATAGCGTTGCTGCTTACGGTTGCAGGCCCACAGGCAATAGAGGTATTTAATACATTTGCATTTAATCCAGCAGTGAACAGAGAAAAATTAGAAGATGTGCTAAAAAAATTTGATGCACATTGCTCTCCCAAAAAGAATGAGACGTATGAAAGGTACATCTTCCGTTCTCGGACACAGCAACAAAATGAGACTTTTGTTAGCTTTATAACTGATCTGAAACTGAAAGCACAGACATGTAATTTCTCTGAGCTCAAAGCATCCATGATTCGTGACCAGATTGTGTTTGGTATTCATGATAAAAAAGTCAGGGAACGTCTGTTGAGAGAAACTGAACTAACATTGGAAAATGCTGTGACAATATGCAAAGCCAGCGAGCTAGCTCAAAATCACGCGAAGACTTTCAGTGAAATCAATAATGATGCGAATGTAATGAGTGATAATGCTGCTGTTGGTGCTGTGTCCTACAAGGGGAAGAAACGTGGGCAGAACAGAAATGAAAAGCAATCGGAGGATGAAATTTTTAATTGTAAACGCTGTGGTTACAAACACCAGTTAAAACAATGCCCAGCGTTTGGAAAAATATGCACAAAGTGTAATGGAAAGAATCACTTTGCCAAACAATGCTTTTCAAAAGTAAAAACGACGAAAGGGCAACGAGTTAATGTGATTGAGGACACTGATTTAAGTGAGACATTTTTTGTAGGAATGGTGCCATGTGACGATATCAAAAAGGATACAGAAAATGTGCAGCCCTCAGAAATAGACAATGCTGAAACATAAAGTTAATGCAGTAAAAGAGGACAAATGGATGATCTCACTGCAGATAAATGGAGCATTAGTTACATTGAAACTGGACACTGGGGCAAAAGCAAACTTAATCAGTATGAGTGACATAAAAAATATGAAAGAAAAGCCCAAAATACAGAAAAAGTCAGTACTACTGAAGGACTATAATGGACAGAAAATAGATAGCTTAGGTGTCTGCAGACTTAAAGTGACAGTCAAAGACAAAGTGCATCATCTCATGTTTTCTGTTGTGGCTGAAAGACTTGATTCGATACTAGGTGGCAAAGCCTGTGAAGACTTAGAACTGGTCAAGAGTGTCTACCGTATAAACTGTGCCATAAGCAGACCAGATGACTCAGGTGATGAAGCAGAGAGCCAATCAAGGATGAAAAGGCCAAAGGGTATCCATGTCTTCAAAAAGCCTAGTTTCTCCAAGAAGAAAGAAAAAGACTTCAAGGTCAAAGAGAAGCCAAAGGAAGAAAAGCACAAAGAGGAAAAACACAAGGAGAAAAAGTCCAAAGATATAACTACAGCAGATGTTGTTAAGCAGTGGAAAGAGAAAAAGAAAAAGAAGAAGCCTGCACCAGAGCAGGAAGCAGTTCCGGTGGATACTCCTTCTTTCCTCAGGCCAATCTTTGGTGTTCCATTAGCCGAGGCTGCTGAGAGGACTATGCTGTATGATGGGATCCAGCTGCCAGCAGTTTTTTGAGAGTGCATTGACTACATTGAGAGTTATGGCATGAAGAGTGAAGGAAACACTGAAACCCTCTCCAAGCAAAGATCGCAAGGAGACCTCGATCTATACAAGAGCAGATTGATGACAATGCCGCAACTGCATCTTGTCATTCACCGCCAGAACAATCTCATGAAGATCCATCAGACTTACCCGTGTTGAGAAGATCCACACGTCAAGTAAAAGAGCCTGATAGACTTAATCTTTGAGTACAATGTAAAGATTTGAAAATGTGTTGACTGTTTTGAAAATGTTTATGTTTATAGAGCACGAACAAAAGTGTTACTGATATCATCTTTATTGTTTTCTTGAAAGTTGATTGATATTGATTTTGTTAAACCTCAAAGAAAGGGGGATGTAGTGATCAATAACATGTCATTCTGTGGTGGACACTAAGTGGAGCAGTAGAGCTGTATATAGCTGTATGTATAAGACTACACTACCCAGCTATATATATTAAGACTACATTACCCATGAGGCCAGGCTACCCACAAGGCAACAGTCAAGATGGCAGCCTGCACACAGGAGCACACATGCAGCATCTCCACAGATACTGTACCTAGAGAACGTGTACTGAATAAATGACTAGCTAGAAGCTAGCTGTGTTCATAATAAGAATGTTTAGTTATTAATGAACATAACATGGTACCAGGATGTAGTGATCAATAACATGTCATTCTGTGGTGGACACTAAGTGGAGCAGTAGAGCTGTATATAGCTGTAGGTATAAGACTACACTACCCAGCTATATACAGCTCTACTGCTCCACTTAGTGTCCACCACAGAATGACATGTTATTGATCACTACACCACCCTTTCAGGCAGTGAGTTCCAGATTCGAACCACCCTCTGGGTGAAAAAGTTCTTCCTCAAATCCCCTCTAAACCTCCTGCCCCTTACCTTGAATCTATGTCCCCTTGTTATTGACCCCTCTACTAAGGGAAAAAGTTCCTTTCTATCTACCCTATCTATGCCCCTCATAATTTTGTACACCTCAATCAGGTCCCCCCTCAGTCTTCTCTGCTCCAAGGAAAACAACCCCACGTGTAGGAGCATCAGGGGTTAGCATCTTCAAGAAGAGAAAGTTGGAGGCAGTAAATGAGTTTTGATTTGTTGTTACCACGTAGAAGTTTCTTTGGCAATAGCAACATGGGAGAATTGCCCATTCAGTTAGTACGCAATGATGTCCTCACGAAAACATTAAATTTGTGATGTGATAGCCGCAGTATTGCAAGAACTGAACCTGTGATGAATGACTGGGTAATAATACTACTCATTGTACCATAAACCAATCACTTAATCAAAAAGTTCAGATGATGTTAGAACCCATGGGAACAAAAGTTGAATTAAAATCCAGGTTGGATGAGCCTTCTTAGCAGACACTGGTATTTTCTATTGTTAGTGGTGTTACTAGAAAGATAGAACTTATATTTATACAGCATCTTATCAGGACTCTCAGCAATGTCCTAAAGTACTTCATGTATAATGAAGTGCATTGAGTTGAGTCACTGGCATCATATGATCAGACGCAGCAGCCATTTTGCACATAACAATGTCCCACAAATAACAATGTTGAATGGCCAGGTAATCCATTTTTTGTACTGCTGGTTAAGGGAAGAGAGTTGGCTGGGACAGCATGGGAACTCCTTGCTGCTCTTACGATAGCAAAATACTGCAGATGCTGGAAATCCGAAATAACAACAGAAAATTCTGGAAAAACTCAGCAGGCCAGGCAACATCCGTGGAGAGAAATTAGAGTCAACGTTTCGGGTCAAAACCCTTTGTCAAGACTAAAGAGGCACAGGGAATGAAATAGATTAAGAGGCTAGGCTGGGAGAGAACAAAAGAGAAGAGACATTAAGAGGTATTCAAAACGAGACGAGATGGTGATAGGACTAGTGGAGACAAAAGACAGCTCTAGATTAGGTGTGAAATGTGCTGGCAGAATGGGAGACAACTGCCATGTGGGTGAGAGAAAAAAAAGAGAAAGTGGGGGGGGGGGGGCGGGGAAAGGCCAAAACAAAGGTGTGGATAAAAAATATAAGTAAAAATGTAATAGGGGCCGAGGTTATGATCTGAAATTGTTGAACTCGATATTGAGTCCGGAAGGCTGTAAAGTGCCTAATCGGAAGATGAGGTACTGTTCCTTGCTGCTCTTCTTCAGTTCATCAGACTGATTCCTGGGATCAGGGGATTGTCCTATGAGGAGAGATTGAGTAGGCTAGGTCTATATTCTCTAGAGTTTAGAAGAATGAGAGATGATCTCATTGAAACATATAAAATTCTTAACGGGCTTGACAGGATAGATGCAATGAGGATATTTCCCCTGGCTGGGGAGTCTAGAACCAGGGGTGACAGTCTCAGAATAAGGAGTCAGCCATTTAGGACTGAGATGAGGAGAAATTTCTTCACTTAGTGGGTGGTGAATTTTTGGAATTCTCTACCCCAGAGGGCTTTGGAGGCTCAGTCGTTGAGTATATTCAAGACAGAGATCGATAAATTTTTGGATACTAAGGGAATCAAGGGATATGGGGATAGTGCGGGAAGGTGGAGTTGAGGAAGATCAGTCATGATCTTATTAAATGGCGGAGCAGGCTCGAAGGGCCGAATGGCCTACTCCTGCTCCTATTTCTTATGTTCTTCTAGCGCCTAGGGTTCTTGAACCCACAGCCTTCCGACTCAGAGGCAAGAGCACTACCAACTGAGGGGTGCGGGATCATTGCTGCAAGTTTATGGAGAAGAAATCCGCAGTTGATTACCAAGAAATTTCTATAACCAATATATCAGAAGTGATATTAGTATCAGCAGAATGTAACACTCTTCAAATAATTACATATTCATTTTAGATGATCATATTTTTGTGAGTGAATAAAAGTCTCCACTGTTAGTTGAATTTGATAGCATTTTATTACTTAGTGATAGAATCACTTTTTTTTTGCTCTTTGGAAGCATTTTGTGAACTAAAAAACTCAAGGCCTTTTCATGTTCCACCTGAGCTTTGTGCCTTCATCTCCTCCTCAGTCCCTGAGCTAATCTAGATATGAAACACACTCATGCTTATCTTTTTCCCCTGGAGCAGGCTGCATTAAGCAATTTACATGCATCGATTGAAAACTCCAACCTGATTATTTCTCAATTTTAAAACTTTAGATATAACCATACATCACTCAGTAGCCTATATTGATCACAAAAAACCCTGATATTTGAAATTAAAACCATCTAGATATACTTCGTTCTATCTTTCTATTAGTATATTGATTTTCTTCTATAATACATGCCAGTTAATGAGTACCCTGTTAATTAGACTGCTCATTTAAAGGGAGCATTTACTTGGTGCTGATTTATTTCCCATATGTTTAATGTGCAGCTAAAAGGAACATTCAGACTGGTTATTCCATTCACAAGCTTCCCAATAGAAAAAGGAATGGGGAATAGTACTAGTGGGAGGGGTGTAAATTAATATAAAATACTCCCCTCTCAAGTCTGCCACATAAACACATATAAAATGTCTCCTTCTCGCTGGTGAGAAGTGCACACCTCGCAGCCCTGCAGAGATTTGGGGCTAAAAATTGAGTAGTGCCCCCTTTGAGGCACTAACTTTGTCGGGACGCTACTTTTAGCGCCACGGAAAAATTAGCACCCCCACGACGGAAGTTGAGTGGTAGCACCCCAAGAGGGAAGCGGGACGCTACTGGAAGCGCCCCACCTCTTGGGGCGTTGTGAGGGAATATTGTAGCGCTACATGCTGCAGTATTGCAGGCCTTCCTCCCCTTCTTAAAGGGGAGGGGCCTTGTGCAGCGTGACCCGGGGCTAAGCTGGGCCCCCGGGGATCAGGAGTACCAACAAAAGAGCCCGGCACTCAAGAGAAGTGTCAGGCTCATGGAGCGCAGCCGGCACTCCGCGGGGGGGGGAGCGGGTAAGGAGGCCGGGGACGGGAGCGGAGGCAGGTGCTGGCAGGCGGCCAGCAACAAAAGTGGCTGCCCCTGTAATGATCAATAACATGACATTCTAGAATGGTACACTAGGTGGAGCCGTAGAGCTGTATAGAGCTGTATATTTTGTTGTATATGTTTAAGACTACACTACCCACGATGCACTAGGCTACCCACGAGGCAGTAGTCAAGATGGCTGCCTGCACACAGAAGTACAAATGCTGAATCTCTACAGATGCTGTACCTAGAGAACGTGCACTGAATAAATGACTAGCTAGAAGCTAGCTGTTCATAATAAGAATGTCTAGTTATTAATGAACATAACATGGTACCAGGATTGGTGAAGATCTGCTGAAAATTGTGAAAAGCAACATGGAGAATTTGAGGCCACCGGAGTTTTTGAAACTCACGGGAAATGTCGACTACAATTGGCGGACTTTCAAACAACAATTCGAACTCTACATTGCTGCCATCGGGTTCGGTACGAAGCCAGACGCAAGGAAGATAGCGTTGCTGCTCATGGTTGCAGGCCCACAGGCGATAGAGGTATTTAATACATTTGTATTTAATCCAGAGGAGAACAGAGAAAAATTAGACGATGTGCTAAAGAAATTTGATACACATTGTTCTCCCAAAACGAACGAAACCTATGAGAGGTATGTTTTCTGTTCTCGGACACAGCAGCAAAATGAGGCTTTTGATAGCTTTTTGACTGATCTGAAACTGAAAGCACAGACATGCAATTTCTCTGAGCTGAAATCATCCATGATTCATGACCAGATTGTGTTTGGTATTCAGGATAAAAAGGTCAGGGAACATCTGTTGAGAGAAACCGAACTGACATTGGAAAATGCTGTGAAAATATGCCAAGCCAGTGAGCTAGCTCGACAGCACGCGAAGACTTTCAGTGAAATCAATAATGATGCGATTGTAGGAAGTGCTGCTGTCGGTGCTGTGTCCTACAAAGGGAAGAAACATGGGCAGAACAGAAATGAAAAGCAATCGGAGGAAGGAATTTTTAATTGTAAATGCTGTGGTTACAAACACCAGTTAAAACAATGCCCAGCGTTTGGAAAAATGTGCACAAAATGTCATGGAAAGAATCACTTTGCCAAACAATGCTTTTCAAAAGTAAAAACAAAGAAAGGGCAACAAGTCGATGTGATTGAGGACACTGATTTAAGTGAGACATTTTTTGTACGAATGGTGTCATGTGACAATATCAAAAAGGATACAGAAAATGTGCAGCCCTCAGATATGGACAATGCTGAACATAAAGTTAATGCAGTAAAAGAGGACAAATGGATGATCCCACTGCAGATAAATGGAGCATTAGTTACATTGAAACTGGACACTGGGGCAAAAGCAAACTTAATCAGTATGAGTGACATTAAAAACATGAAAGAAAAGCCCAAAATACAGAAAAAGTCAGTACTACTGAAGAACTATAATGGTCAGAAAATAGATAGCTTAGGTGTATGCAGACTTAAAGTGACAGTCAAAGACAAAGTGCATCATCTCTTGTTTTCTGTTGTGGCTGAAGGACTTGATTCACTACTAGGTGACAAAGCTTGTGAAGACTTAGAACTGGTCAAGAGAGTCTACCGTATAAACTGTGCCATAAGCAGACCAGATGACTCGGTGGATTCTGTAGTAAATAATTTCCAGGATGTGTTCAAAGGATTTGGAGTTCTACCATTCACTTACAAGATCCAGCTAAAGGAGGATGCTCAGCCAGTGGTACATGCTCCATGAAGAGTTCCAGCACCCCTGCGTGACCGGCTCAAGAATGAACTGGACAGAATGACCACACTAGGAGTCATCAGGAAAGTCGAAGAGCCAACAGATTGGGTTAACTCCATGGTATGTGTAAAGAAAAAGAACAATGATCTAAGAATATGCATGTATCCAAAGGACTTAAATGCAAACATAAAACGTGAACACTACCAGATTCCCAAGCGAGAAGAAATCACCAGTGAAATGTTAGGTGCCAGATACTTCACAAAGCTCGATGCCTCACAAGGATTTTGGCAACTAAAACTGGATGAAGAGAGCACCAAATACTGTACCTTCAACACACCATTTGGCAGGTATTGTTTCCTCAGAATGCCTTTCGGGATAATATCTGCATTTGAAATCTTTCATAGAGCGATGGAACACATAATAGAAGGTCTGGAAGGAGTTTGGGTCTATGTTGATGACATCATCATCTGGGGCTCCACATTGAAAGAACACAATGAGAGACTGACTAAAGTGCTACAGAGCATACGCCGGAATGGACTGAAGCTCAACAAAGCCAAGTGTCAGTTTGGTGTCCAGGAAGTCACTTTCCTAGGAGATAATCTATCTGGTAAAGGAATAGAGCCAGATATGGAAAAAGTAAACGCCATACTCAACATGCCCCGACCCACTGACAAAAAAGGACTGCTACGCATCATGGGGATGATAAACTTCATTGGAAAGTTCATTCCTAACTTGTCAGCCAAGACAACCTGTCTGCGAGATCTGCTACATAAAACAAATGAGTTCGCATGGACAGAAAGACATGAACAAGAGTGGATGAATCTCAAAACAGTGCTGACAACCACACCTGTGCTCACCTTCTTTGACCCAACAAAGAGAATCAAAGTGTCAACGGATGCATCAGAAGATGGCCTAGGCGCAGTCTTGCTACAAGCAGAGGGTGAAGATTGGAAGCCTGTTGCCTATGCCTCCAGGTCTATGACTGATACTGAGTGTCGATACGCCCAGATTGAAAAGGAATGTCTAGGCTTGGTAGTTGGACTAGAAAAGTTCCATGGCTACATATATGGACTTCCCACCTTCACAGTTGAGACAGACCACAGCCCACTGGTTGCCATCATTAAAAAAAATCTGAATGAGATGTCTCCAAGGATTCAACGACTCATGATGAAGCTGCAAAGATATGACTTTGAACTGATCTACACACCAGGCAAATACATAGTGTTAGCAGATGCACTATCCCGAGCACCCACAATGATTCAAGTGAGCTCTACTGAAGAAGACGTGGATGTTCATGTGAGTATGGTCACTGCTGCGCTGCCCGTGTCAGACACAAAATCAAAGCAAATAGCAGAAGAAAGATACAGTGTTACAAACAGTAATAGAGAACATTCATCATGGTTGGCCAAAAGGTTCCTGTCCAAAATACTATCACATAAGGTCAGAGTTGAGTGTCGTAAGTGGACTATTACTAAAACAGAACAGAATAGTCATTCCACAGGCTCTACGTCAAGACATGCTCAAAAGGATTCATGAGGGACACCTCGGAATTGAAAAATGCAAAAGGAGAGCAAGAGACACTGTTTATTGGCCTGGCATAAATAAGGACATTGAGAACATGATAGGCAGATGTGAGACATGTCAGAAACGCCAGAACAATCTCATGAAAACACATCAGACTTACCCGTGTTGAGAAGATCCACACGTGTAGTAAGAAAGCCTGATAGACTTAATCTTTGAGTACAAAGAAAATCTATATTGAAAATGTATTGACTGTTGTGAAAATGTTTATGTTTATAGAGCACTAACAAAAGTGTTACTGATATCATCTTCATCGTTTTTCTTGAAAGTTGATTGATATTGATTTTGTTAACCTCAAAGAAAGGGGGATGTAATGATCAATAACATGTCATTCTAGAATGGTACACTAGTTGGAGCCGTAGAGCTGTATAGAGCTGTATATTTAGTTGTATGTGTTTAAGACAACACTACACACGATGCACTAGGCTACCCACGAGGCAGTAGTCAAGATGGCTGCCTGCACACAGAAGTATAGATGCTGAATCTCTACAGATGTTGTACCTAGAGAATGTGTACTGAATAAATGACTAGCTAGAAGCTAGCTGTTCATAATAAGAATGTCTAGTTATTAATGAACATAACAGCCCCGACACCTCACCTTTAAATAGCGCTGCCCCGGCCGCAGGTAGGCCCCCCTGACCCCATCGGACATAGCGTCCGGCGGTATGAATGGCCTACTCCTGCTCCTATCTTCTATATTTCTATGTTTCTATGATCGAAAGCTGACATTTGCAGTCAGGCTTTTAAAGCACTGTGGGAAGGTTGAAAAGACAGGACTGTACAGGTATAAAGGTTCTGCCCTGGGCTATAGAACAAGAGGCCGAGAGATTACTACTACTACTGTTACTATCATTATTATTCTACAACAACAGTTTGCAGTTAAATAGCACCTTTAATATAGAAAAACGTCCCAAAACACTTCACAGAGGCATAATCAACATAGTCAAAGATTGTTCTGTTGAAGTTACATAAGGCAGCTCACCAGAGTAAAGATAGCAGTGTGTGTTCTTTATTTTGTATCATTGCGCAAATATAAATTGTACCAGTTCAACTGAATGACACGGATCATACCTATTACTCTGTATCTTTCACCTCACTGTGGAACCAAGTTTTGCCTCGCCAACTTTAACTCGGTCCACCCAGGAAGAGGTCGAAGGTATACACATGCAAAGGACACAGATATCCAGTCCAAATCGCAAGGGGATTCTATTGGTATTTCCCGGATCTCACTATCATACAAGTAGAGAGAGGGCAGCATAGGAACATAGGAACAGGAGTAGGCCATTTAGCCCCTCGAGCCTGTTCCACCATTCAATGAGATCATGGCTGATCTGTGAACCAACTCCATATACCCACCTTTGGCCCATATCCCTTAATACCTTTGGTTATCAAAAATCTATCAATCTCAGATTTAAAATTAACAATTGATCTTGCATCAATTGTCATTTGCAGAAGAGAGTTCCAAACTTCTACCACCCTTTGTGGGTAGAAATGTTTCCTAATTTCACTTCTGAAAGCTCTAACTCTAATTTTTAGGCTATGCCCCCTAGTCCTAGACTCCCCAACCAGTGGCAATAGTTTCTCTCTATCTACCCTATCAGTTCCCTATAATATCTTGAAAACTTCGATCAGATCACTCCTTAACCTTCTAAATTCCAAGGAATACAACCCTAGTTTGTGGTAATCTCTCCTCGTAATTTAACCCCTGAAGTCCGGGTATCATTCTGATAAACCTACGCGGCACTCCAATGTATTCTTCCTAAGATGTGGTGCCCAGAACTGCTCACAGTAACTCCAAGTGTGGTCTAACCAGGGCTTTGTATATCTGCAGCATAACTTCTACCCTTTTGTATTCTAGTCCTTTAGATATAAAGGCCAGCATTCCATTAGCCATTTTGATTAATTTCTGTACCTGTTCATGACATTTTAATGATCTATGTACCTGGACCCCCCAATTTGCCTGGAACAATTTTGTCAATTCCCTTCATAATCTTGAAAACCTCAATTAGGTCACCTCAAAGTATCTTTTCCAAAGAAAGTAAGCTCACTTCCTTAAAATTTCTTCATAAGTTACATTCTTGATACCTGGACTGATCCTTGTTGTTCATCCCTGCAGGAATGTAGGAGCAGGGGTAAGATATTCAGCCCCTCGAGCCTGCTCTGCCATTCAATTAGATCATGGCTGATCTGTACCTCAACTCCATTTACCTGCCTTTGCTCCATATCCCTTCATAGACTTACCTGACAAAAGTCTATTGATCTCAGTCATGAATGGTCCAATTTTCTCAGCATCTACAGGCTTGGGGAGAGAATTCCAGATTTCTACTACCCTTTGTGTGAAAAAATGCTTCCTGACTTCCCTCTTAAATGGCTGAGCTCTAATTTTAAGGTTATGTCCCCTTGCTCTTGATTCCCCCATCAGGGGAAATAGTTTCTCTGTATCTACCCTATTGAATCCTTTTTAACATTTTAAACTCCTCGATCAGATCACCCCTCAATCTTCCATACTCAAGGGAATACAAGCCAAGTTTATGCAACCTGTCCTCATAATTTAACCCTCTAAGCCTCTATCGTTGTGATGTGTCTGTGCTGCACCCCCTCCCATGGCAATCCTGTACCTTCTGAAAAGGCAATAATACCCTTCCTATATGAGGTGATCAAAACTACACATAATACTCCAAGTGGAGCATTACCAACACATTACAGAATAACAGCATAACCTTGTGTTATGTGTGGGAATGAGACAGCAATATTAATGGTCAGATATTCATCCATTCATGATGATGCCATCAGTGAAGGATTAAGGCTGCGATTTCCCCTACATTGGCGGGTCTGGGGTGGGCGACGTCAGTGGCAGGTCCCGAACCCGCTGCTGGCTCCAGCCCGCTCTGTAGAATGATTTTACGTTGATTGGGCTTGTTAAGCCCGCCCAGCGTGTTTCCTGGCCAAATGAAGGAAGTGGGTCTGATGACGTCATTTGATGATGCGTAATCAGCTGGTTTCCTTAAAGGGACCATGCGGAAATTTATTATGACAGTTCTGCTGTCAGTGTTCTACAGCATTGAGGTGCTGCAAACATTAACAAGCACTGCACAGAGGTGCATGGCTGCAGCCAGGCTCTCCCATGACTCCCTCCATATGCTTATGAAGGGTGTCACAGCACGCAGTGAGGTCCTCTTCACTTCCCATGGACGGAAGAGACCTCCCCAGGAGACCAACGCAGCCTGGTTGCACATTGCAGAGGAGGACACAAGCAGGAATGTTGTCAGGAGGACCAGGCTGCAGTGGCGCAAACCTTTCAATGATCTCAGTAGATCACAAAACGTTACTGCAAAGCCACACTCAACCTCATTTTGCTGTGCCACTCATCACATCCCCATCACTCTGCCTTCCCTATCCTACTCCTGCACATCCTTACTCACACCAACTTACCTTGTACCTCCACCCATCCCTCTCTACCTATATTATCATTTCCCCATCTCACTAGCCACCCCTCACACTCACCCTCACCCTAGTCCAATCATACCAACTAATAACACACAAGGGTAGGTGCGTGGATGTTTTAGCCAATGTTCATGTAAAGTTTCTGTTAATGTGGTGCCAAACATTGAAACCTTTATTTTCAACACTTTGCGTTCTTGGACAGATTTGTGTGCACCTTTGGAAGTGGCTTAGTGAGTTGCAGTGAATGGTGAAACATAACAGTACCCCCCGCAATGGCGATGAGTGTGAAATGAATGGCTTGGGCATTGTAGGGATGCTTTATGGTGTTGGTGTGAGGTGGTGCCAACCTGCACATCATGTGGCAGCCAGGGTGTACAGCGTCAAGTGAAGTAAATCTGGCCATGGTAAGGCCATCCCTGGCATCCCGGGCAGCATTGTGGTTGGGTGCTGATGCCCTGTGTCCTATGCTGCATCAGGTGATTGCGGAGAAGGTTGGTGTTGTTGTTGATGCTACTGGTGAGCCTGGTGCTGCTGGTATTGGGACTGATCGTGGTGGGATTCTGAGGACCAAGGTGAGATAGTTTCAAAGGCACCAATGCTGATGTAATAAATGGCAGGTGAAGTTGAGATGACGGAAGCAATCAGTCAATGGAGAGAGAGGTTGTTCCAATGAGGTGACACTGGATAGAGAGTTTGCTCCAAACACTTGCAACCTGCATAAAGCTCAATCTGTCTTCCAAATACAGTAAGCAACAGCTTCTAAGCTTGGAAAGTGAACAGCTCTGAGATGGGAGCTTTTATAGAACATTTGCAGCTGTCAAGTAATGAGATGATCCCATGCTGATTCAACTCCCGACCTGCTGACCTGATGTGAACCCCGAGCAGCGTGGACTCCATGGGCGACCTTGTAAAATGGTACAGTGAGCTCAAAATACTGTTTAATGGGCTGTTAACAAGGTCCTAATGACCTAACTTGCCTCCCCCGCCACTGCGTGTCGGGTCTGTTCAGCGCTGACAGAGCCGACATCTGGGAAAGTAGCGTGGCGGCGGGATGACAGTGGGTTCCTGACCCGCTGTCAGAAAAAAAAAAATTCCCACCCGACCCGCCACCAAACGCGCCCGCTGAGCCCTCATAAAATTCCCCCCTTTCTTTGCGACATCACAACTACAAGGGTATAGGAAATTTAACTTGCACTGGATTACTGGAAGATAACATTGCTCTATAGATTATAAGCGAATATATTATACTGTCAGTGTTCATTTTTTCTCTTTTATGTATTTATACTTGGCTTATATTGGGGAACAGCGCCAGCAGAAATTTAGGCATACACTTTGCTGCATGTTAGATAAACCTCATAGTCTTTATCAATATGTATATGAGTAACCCTACCATAACGGTTAGAGTATTAACCTCTTGCCACTACTGAATATTTGAGTCTAATGCCATGCATTTTAATGGAAAATTACTGCAAAACCAGCAATAAGATTAGAATGATTTCCGACAGGAACAATATTATCATTAGTATTCATTGCTCCTTACATTCACCGGGGACCACAAATCTACACCTTCCCTTGTAACCTTTAAATCTTCCTTCAGTCTTCATTGACAACCCATGGGGCTGGATTATATTGTTGGCAGCACAGGGAGCAGTGCTACCTCATAGGAATTATGATTTTTGACCTACCTTAAGCAGTCCATCTATAGACCTGGCACCGCGAGTCCCAGAGGCATAGACCGGGTTTCAAGAAGTGGGAGGGGCAAGTGCCCTAAATTGAGATAGGTCAGCAAAACTGTCAACCTGTTACCTGATCTTCCCCTTTGTATGGTAATGTAGCTTTTATCGGCTAGAGCAGGGACAAACAGCCTCCAATTACTTCCCAGCATCAAAGGGAACAAGAAATAGCTTATAAAGAAAGAAATTGTCTTTATATAATGCCTTTCATGAATCCAGGGTGTCCTAAAGCACTTTACAGCCAATGAAGTACTTTTGAACTGTTGTAATGTAGGAAATGCGGCAGCCAATTTGCGCACAGCAAGCTCCTACAAATGACAATGAGATAACCTATTTAAATTTTGTTGGTTGGGGGATAAATATTATCCAGAGCACTGGGGAAAGATCCCCTGCTCTCCTTTGAATTAATGCCATGGGATCTTTTATGTCCATTTGAGGAGAAAAACAGGACCTTGGTTTAACGTCCCATCTGAAAAACAGCACCTCCAACAGTGCAGCACTCTTTCAGTACTGCACTGGGAGTGTCAGCCTGGATTTTGTGCTTAAATGTCAGGAGTGGAACGTGAACCTTCTGACTGAGATGTGAGAGTGCTACCACTCAGCCACGGCTGACATCTAATGAAAAAAAGGGTGCCCTGAAAATCCCAGCAGCAGAAACAACTGATCTGCTGGTGGGGAGTGAAACCGGGCAGCTCTCTCAGCTCAAACACAAAGGCTGGAATGCAGTGGGCTGACACTTTGCTCCCACTGCCGGCAGTGCTGCTCCACCCAACCCCTCACCCTCCAGTGGGGGGCCTTCAGTGTTATGAGTTCCTAGGCGTTTTCCAACTGAAGGAAGAGGGCAACATTCCTGGGAGCAAGAGGCAGGTGTGATACTGCAGCACTCTGCGTTAAAGAGCTGGCAGCGCTATCTATCTGTTTCATTCTCTATCTGCCAGCTTCTGCCGGCAGGCTTTTTGGATCCATTTTCTTAAATCTCCCCGTAATAAATAGGTCTCTTCCCAACCCAATAGAACCACCCCCCAGCAATTTAACTTCAAAATAAAATCTTTCTGCATTAGCTTTAGGTCTGGAGCAGGAACTTTATTTTATTGATGGGGAGAATTTATTGCAAGGGGGAGAACATTTTACCGGGCAGATTCTGGAGATTAGTGCTTTTCCTGAATGGTGCTCACCTCATTCAATGTGACTCTATGTTCCAAGTAGTAGATACGATTGTAGTCAGGGTTTGGGCAACACACCTTGAAGCAATCTAAAGCATCCCTCAAAAGGGCTCACATCGAGGTGCTGAGACAGACTGTGCCAGCACCCAACAAATAACAGGAACTCCCAGCCTGGGGATTCTCAGACTGTTGTGGTGTATGTGAAATAATTAAGACAGAAATGAGTAAAGCAGCAGATAGAGAGAAACAGAAATGGAGGAGAAACACTGAAATCAAACAGGAAAAAGAGGGAGGCAACAGAGACAGAAGAGGAGGAGAACGGGAGGGAGACAGAGTGAAGGTGAGTGTGGCTGACATGAAAGAGGAAAGAGAGACAGAAAGGGTGGCATCAAAAAAGGCAAGTGAGGGAGGTGATAGAGACAGAGAGAAGTGAAGGAGGTGAGAGAGACAGACAGAAGTGAGGGAGGTGATAGAGGCAGACAGAAGTGAGGGAGGTGAAAGAGAGAGACAGACAGAAGTGAAGGAGGTGAGAGAGAGACAGACAGAAGTGAGGGAGGTGAGAGAGATAGACAGAAGTGAGGGAGGTGAGAGAGACAGACAGAAGTGAAGGAGGTGAGAGAGAGACAGACAGAAGTGAAGGAGGTGATAGAGACAGACAGAAGTGAAGGAGGTGAGAGAGAGACAGACAGAAGTGAAGGAGGTGATAGAGACAGACAGAAGTGAAGGAGGTGAGAGAGAGACAGACAGAAGTGAAGGAGGTGAGAGAGAGACAGACAGAAGTGAAGGAGGTGAGAGAGAGACAGACAGAAGTGAGGGAGGTGAGAGAGACAGACAGAAGTGAGGGAGGTGAGAGAGAGGCAGGCAGAAGTGAAGGAGGTGAGAGAGACAGGCATAAGTGAGGGAGGTGAGAGAGAGACAGACAGAAGTGAGGGAGGTGAGAGAGACAGACAGAAGTGAGGGAGGTGAGAGAGACAGACAGAAGTGAAGGAGGTGAGAGAGAGACAGACAGAAGTGAAGGAGGTAAGAGAGACAGACAGAAGTGAAGGAGGTGAGAGAGAAACAGACAGAAGTGAGGGAGGTGAGAGAGAGACAGCCAGAAGTGAGGGAGGTGAGAGAGACAGACAGAAGTGAAGGAGGTTAGAGAGACAGACAGAAGTGAGGGAGGTTAGAGAGAGACAGACAGAAGTGAGGGAGGCGAGAGAGAGACAGACAGAAGGAAGGAGGTGAGAGAGAGACAGACAGAAGTGAAGGAGGTTAGAGAGACAGACAGAAGTGAGGGAGGTTAGAGAGACAGACAGAAGTGAGGGAGGTGAGAGAGACAGACAGACAGAAGTGAAGGAGGTGAGAGACAGACAGAAGTGAGGGAGGTGATAGAGACAGACAGAAGTGAGGGAGGTGATAGAGACAGACAGACGTGAAGGAGGAAAGAGAGAGACAGACAGAAGTGAGGGAGGTTAGAGAGAGACAGACAGAAGTGAAGGACGTTAGAGAGACAGACAGAAGTGAAGGTGAGAGAGACAGACAGAAGTGAGGAAGGTGATAGAGACAGAAAGAAGTGAAGGAGGTGAGAGAGACAGACAGAAGTGAAGGAGGTGAGAGAGAGACAGACAGAAGTGAAGGAGGTTAGAGAGACAGACAGAAGTGAAGGAGGTGAGAGAGAGACAGACAGAAGTGAAGGAGGTTAGAGAGACAGACAGAAGTGAAGGAGGTGAGAGACAGACAGACAGAAGTGAAGGAGGTTAGAGAGACAGACAGAAGTGAAGGAGGTGAGAGAGACAGACAGAAGTGAGGGAGGTGAGAGAGACAGACAGAAGTGAAGGAGGTGAGAGAGAGACAGACAGAAGTGAGGGAGGTGAGAGAGAGACAGACAGCAGGAAGGAGGTGAGAGAGAGACAGACAGAAGTGAAGGAGGTTAGAGAGACAGACAGAAGTGAGGGAGGTTAGAGAGACAGACAGAAGTGAGGGAGGCGAGAGAGAGAGACAGACAGAAGTGAAGGAGGTGAGAGACAGACAGAAGTGAGGGAGGTGATAGAGACAGACAGAAGTGAGGGAGGTGATAGAGACAGACAGAAGTGAAGGAGGTTAGAGAGACAGACAGAAGTGAGGGAGGTTAGAGAGACAGACAGAAGTGAGGGAGGTTAGAGAGAGACAGAAGTGAAGGAGGTTAGAGAGACATACAGAAGTGAAGGAGGTTGGAGAGACAGACAGAAGTGAGGGAGGTGGTAGAGACAGACAGAAGTGAAGGAGGTGAGAGAGACAGACAGAAGTGAGGGAGGTGAGAGAGAGACAGACAGAAGTGAAGGAGGTGAGAGAGAGACAGACAGAAGTGAAGAAGGTGAGAGAGAGACAGAAGTGAAGGAGGTGAGAGAGACAGACAGAAGTGAAGGAGGTGAGAGAGAGACAGACAGAATTGAGGTAGGTGAGAGAGAGACAGACAGAAGTGAGGGAGGTTAGAGAGAGACAGACAGAAGTGAGGGAGGTGAGAGAGAGACAGACAGAGGTGAGGGAGGTGAGAGAGAGACAGACAGAAGTGAAGGAGGTGAGAGAGAGACAGACAGAAGTGAGGGAGGTGAGAGAGAGACAGACAGAAGTGAGGGAGGTGAGACAGAGACAGACAGAAGTGAGGGAGTTGAGAGAGACAGACAGAAGTGAGGGAGGTTACAGAGAGACAGACAGAAATGAAGGAGGTTAGAGAGACAGACAGAAGTGAAGGAGGTTAGAGAGACAGACAGAAGTGAAGGAGGTGAGAGAGAGACAGACAGAATTGAGGGAGGTGAGAGAGAGACAGACAGAAGTGAGGGAGGTTAGAGAGAGACAGACAGAATTGAGGGAGGTGAGAGAGAGACAGACAGAGGTGAGGGAGGTGAGAGAGAGACAGACAGAAGTGAGGGAGGTGAGAGAGAGACAGACAGAAGTGAGGGAGATGGGAGAGACAGGCAGAAGTGAAGGAGGTGAGAGAGAGAGACAGACAGAAGTGAGGGAGGTGAGAGAGAGACAGACAGAAGTGAGGGAGGTGAGACAGAGACAGACAGAAGTGAGGGAGGTGAGAGAGACAGACAGAAGTGAGGGAGGTTAGAGAGAGACAGACAGAAGTGAAGGAGGTTAGAGAGACAGACAGAAGTGAGGGAGGTTAGAGAGAGACAGACAGAAGTGAAGGAGGAAAGAGAGAGACAGACAGAAGTGAGGGAGGTTAGAGAGAGACAGACAGAAGTGAAGGAGGTTAGAGAGACAGACAGAAGTGAAGGTGAGAGAGACAGACAGAAGTGAGGAAGGTGATAGAGACAGAAAGAAGTGAAGGAGGTGAGAGAGACAGACAGAAGTGAAGGAGGTGAGAGAGAGACAGACAGAAGTGAAGGAGGTTAGAGAGAGAGACAGAAGTGAAGGAGGTGAGAGAGAGACAGACAGAAGTGAAGGAGGTTAGAGAGACAGACAGAAGTGAAGGAGGTTAGAGAGACAGACAGAAGTGAAGGAGGTGAGTGAGAGACAGACAGAAGTGAGGGAGGTTAGAGAGACAGACAGAAGTGAAGGAGGTTAGAGAGACAGACAGAAGTGAAGGAGGTGAGAGAGAGACAGACAGAAGTGAGGGAGGTGAGAGAGAGACAGACAGAGGTGAGGGAGGTTAGAGAGAGACAGACAGAAGAGAGGGAGGTGAGAGAGAGACAGACAGAGGTGAGGGAGGTGAGAGAGAGACAGACAGAAGTGAGGGAGGTGAGAGAGAGACAGACAGAAGTGAGGGAGGTGGGAGAGACAGACAGAAGTGAAGGAGGTGAGAGAGAGACAGACAGAAGTGAGGGAGTTGAGAGAGAGACAGACAGAAGTGAGGGAGGTGAGACAGAGACAGACAGAAGTGAGGGAGGTGAGAGAGACAGACAGAAGTGAGGGAGGTTAGAGAGAGACAGACAGAAGTGAAGGAGGTTAGAGAGACAGACAGAAGTGAGGGAGGTTAGAGAGAGACAGACAGAAGGGAAGGAGGAAAGAGAGAGACAGACAGAAGTGAGGGAGGTTAGAGAGAGACAGACAGAAGTGAAGGAGGTTAGAGAGACAGACAGAAGTGAAGCAGGTGAGAGAGAGACAGACAGAAGTGAAGGAGGTTAGAGAGAGACAGACAGAAGTGAAGGAGGTCAGAGAGAGACAGACAGAAGTGAGGGAGGTTAGAGAGAGACAGACAGAAGTGAAGGAGGTGAGAGACAGACAGACAGAAGTGAAGGAGGTTAGAGAGACAGACAGAAGTGAGGGAGGTGATAGAGACAGACAGAAGTGAAGGAGGTGAGAGAGAGACAGACAGAAGTGAGGGAGGTGAGAGAGAGACAGACAGAAGTGAAGGAGGTCAGAGAGACATACAGAAGTGAAGGAGGTTGGAGAGACAGACAGAAGTGAGGGAGGTGATAGAGACAGACAGAAGTGAAGGAGGTGAGAGAGACAGACAGAAGTGAAGGAGGTGAGAGAGAGACAGACAGAAGTGAAGAAGGCGAGAGAGGGACAGAAGTGAAGGAGGTGAGAGAGAGACAGACAGAAGTGAAGGAGGTGAGAGAGACAGACAGAAGTGAAGGAGGTGAGAGACAGACAGAAGTGAGGGAGGTGAGAGAGAGACAGACAGAAGTGAGGGAGGTGAGAGAGAGACAGACAGAAGTGAAGGAGGTGAGAGAGAGACAGACAGAAGTGAGGGAGGTTAGAGAGACAGACAGAAGTGAAGGAGGTTAGAGAGACAGACAGAAGTGAAGGAGGTGAGAGAGAGACAGACAGAAGTGAGGGAGGTTAGAGAGAGACAGACAGAAGTGAGGGAGGTGAGAGAGAGACAGACAGAAGTGAAGGAGGTGAGAGAGAGACAGACAGAAGTGAAGGAGGTTAGAGAGAGACAGACAGAAGTGAAGGAGGTGAGAGAGAGACAGACAAGTGAGGGAGGTGAGAGACACAGAAGGAAGGAGGTGAGAGAGACAGACAGAAGTGAGGGAAGTGAGAGAGACAGACAAAAGTGAGGGAGGTGAGAGAGAGACAGACAGAAGTGAAGGAGGTGAGAGAGAGACAGACAGAAGTGAGGGAGGTGAGAGAGACAGACAGAAGTGAGGGAGGTGAGAGAGACAGACAGAAGTGAAGGAGGTGAGAGAGAGACAGACAGAAGTGAGGGAGGCGAGAGAGAGACAGACAGAAGTGAGGGAGGCGAGAGAGAGACAGACAGAAGTGAGGGAGGTGAGAGGGACAGACAGAAGTGAGGGATGTTAGAGAGACAGACAGAAGTGAAGGAGGTTAGAGAGACAGACAGAAGTGAAGGAGGTGCGAGAGAGACAGACAGAAGTGAGGGAGGTGAGAGAGAGACAGACAGAAGTGAAGGAGGTGAGAGAGAGACAGACAGAAGTGAAGGAGGTGAGAGGGACAGACAGAAGTGAAGGACGTGAGAGAGAGACAAACAGAAGTGAGGGAGGTTAGAGAGACAGACAGAAGTGAGAGAGGTGAGAGAGACAGACAGAAGTGAGGGAGGTTAGAGAGACAGAGAGAAGTGAAGGACGTGAGAGAGACAGACAGAAGTGAGGGAGGCGAGAGAGAGACAGACAGAAGTGAGGGAGGCGAGAGAGAGACAGACAGAAGTGAGGGAGGCGAGAGAGAGACAGACAGAAGTGAGGGAGGTGAGAGAGAGACAGACAGAAGTGAGGGAGGTGAGAGAGACAGACAGAAGTGAGGGAGGTTAGAGAGACAGACAGAAGTGAAGGAGGTTACAGAGACAGACAGAAGTGAAGGAGGTGAGAGAGAGACAGACTGAAGTGAGGGAGGTGAGAGAGAGACAGACAGAAGTGAAGGAGGTTAGAGAGACAGACAGAAGTGAAGGAGGTTAGAGAGATAGACAGAAGAGAAGGACGTGACAGAGAGACAGACAGAAGTGAGGGATGTTAGAGAGACAGACAGAAGTGAAGGAGGTTAGAGAGAGACAGACAGAAGTGAGGGAGGTGAGAGAGACAGACAGAAGTGAGGGAGGTGAGAGAGAGACAGACAGAAGTGAGGGAGGTGAGAGAGAGACAGACAGAAGTGAAGGAGGTGAGAGAGAGACAGACAGAAGTGAAGGAGGTGAGAGAGAGACAGACAGTGAAGGAGGTGAGAGAGAGACAGATAGAAGTGAAGGAGGTGAGAGGGAGACAGACAGAAGTGAGGGAGGTGATAGAGAGACAGACAGAAGTGAGGGAGGTGAGAGACACAGAAGGAAGGAGGTGAGAGAGACACAGAAGTGAGGGAGGTGAGAGAGACAGACAGAAGTGAAGGAGGTGAGAGAGACAGACAGAAGTGAAGGAGGTGAGAGAGAGACAGACAGAGGTGAGGGAGGTGAGAGAGAGAGACAGAAGTGAGGGAGGTGAGAGAGACAGACAGAAGTGAAGGAGGTTAGAGAGACAGACAGAAGTAAGGGAGTTGAGAGAGTCAGACAGAAGTGAAGGAGGTTAGAGAGAGACAGACAGAAGTGAGGGAGGTGAGAGATAGACAGACAGAAGGAAGGAGGTGAGAGAGAGACAGACAGAAGTGAAGGAGGTTAGAGAGACACAGAAGTGAGGGAGGTTAGAGAGACAGACAGAAGTGAGGGAGGTGAGAGAAAGACAGACAGAAGTGAAGGAGGTGAGAGAGAGACAGACAGAAGTGAGGGAGGTTAGAGAGAGACAGACAGAAGTGAAGGAGGTGAGAGAGACAGAAGTGAGGGAGGTGATAGAGACAGACAGAAGTGAAGGAGGTGAGAGAGAGACAGACAGAAGTGAAAGAGGTGAGAGAGACAGACAGAGGTGAGGGAGGTGAGAGAGAGACAGACAGAAGTGAGGGAGGTGAGAGAGACAGACAGAAGTGAAGGAGGTGAGAGAGAGACAGACAGAAGTGTGGGAGGCGAGAGAGAGACAGACAGAATTGAGGGAGGCGAGAGAGAGACAGACAGAAGTGAGGGAGGTGAGAGAGAGACAGACAGAAGTGAAGGAGGTTAGAGAGAGACAGACAGAAGTGAGGGAGGTGAGAGAGACAGACAGAAGTGAGGTAGGTGAGAGAGAGACAGACAGAAGTGAGGGAGGTGAGAGAGAGACAGACAGAAGTGAAGGAGGTGAGAGAGAGACAGACAGAAGTGAAGGAGGTGAGAGACAGACAGACAGAAGTGAAGGAGGTGAGAGAGAGACAGACAGAAGTGAGGGAGGTTAGAGAGACAGACAGAAGTGAAGGAGGTTAGAGAGAGACAGACAGAAGTGAGGGAGGCGAGAGAGAGACAGACAGGAGTGAAGTAGGTGAGAGAGAGAAAGACAGAAGTGAGGGAGGTGAGAGAGACAGACAGAAGTGAGGGAGGTTAGAGAGACAGACAGAAGTGAAGGAGGTGAGAGAGACAGACAGAAGTGAGGGAGGTGAGAGAGAGACAGACAGAAGTGAGGGAGGTGAGAGAGACAGACAGAAGTGAGGGAGTTTAGAGAGACAGACAGAAGTGAGGGAAGTGAGAGAGAGACAGACAGAAGTGAGGGAGGCGAGAGAGAGACAGACAGAAGTGAGGGAGGCGAGAGAGAGACAGACAGAAGTGAAGGAGGTGAGAGAGAGACAGACAGAAGTGAAGGAGGTTAGAGAGACAGACAGAAGTGAAGGAGGTTAGAGAGACAGACAGAACTGAAGGACATGAGAGAGAGACAGACAGAAGTGAGGGAGGTTAGAGAAACAGACAGAAGTGAAGGAGGTTAGAGAGACAGACAGAACTGAAGGACGTGAGAGAGAGACAGACAGAAGTGAGGGAGGTGAGAGAGACAGACAGAAGTGAGGGAGGTGAGAGAGAGACAGACACAAGTGAAGGAGGTGAGAGAGAGACAGACAGACGTGAAGGAGGTGAGAGAGAGACAGACAGAAGTGAAGGAGATTAGAGAGACAGACAGAAGTAAGGGAGTTGAGAGAGACAGACAGAAGTGAAGGAGGTTAGAGAGAGACAGACAGAAGTGAGGGAGGTGAGAGATAGACAGACAGAAGGAAGGAGGTGAGAGAGAGACAGACAGAAGTGAGGGAGGTTAGAGAGAGACAGACAGAAGTGAAGGAGGTGAGAGAGACAGACAGAAGTGAGGGAGGTGATAGAGAGACAGACAGAAGTGAAGGAGGTGAGAGAGAGACAGACAGAAGTGAAAGAGGTGAGAGAGACAGACAGAGGTGAGGGAGGTGAGAGAGAGACAGACAGAAGTGAGGGAGGTGAGAGAGACAGACAGAAGTGAGGGAGGTGAGAGAGAGACAGACAGAAGTGAAGGAGGTGAGAGAGAGACAGACAGAAGTGAGGGAAGCGAGAGAGAGACAGACAGAAGTGAGGGAGGCGAGAGAGAGACAGACAGAAGTGAGGGAGGTGAGAGAAAGACAGACAGAAGTGAGGGAGGTGAGAGGGACAGACAGAAGTGAGGGATGTTAGAGAGACAGACAGAAGTGAAGGAGGTTAGAGAGACAGACAGAAGTAAAGGAGGTGCGAGAGAGACAGACAGAAGTGAGGGAGGTGATAGAGAGACAGACAGAAGTGAGGGAGGTGAGAGGGACAGACAGAAGTGAAGGACGTGAGAGAGAGACAAACAGAAGTGAGGGAGGTTAGAGAGACAGACAGAAGTGAGGGAGGTTAGAGAGACAGACAGAAGTGAGAGAGGTGAGAGAGACAGACAGAAGTGAGGGAGGTTAGAGAGACAGACAGAAGTGAAGGAGGTGAGAGAGACAGACAGAAGTGAGGGAGGTGAGAGAGAGACAGACAGAAGTGAGGGAGGTGAGAGAGACAGACAGAAGTGAGGGAGTTTAGAGAGACAGACAGAAGTGAGGGACGTGAGAGAGAGACAGACAGAAGTGAGGGAGGCGAGAGAGAGACAGACAGAAGTGAGGGAGGCGAGAGAGAGACAGACAGAAGTGAGGGAGGTGAGAGACAGACAGAAGTGAGGGAGGTGAGAGAGACAGACAGAAGTGAGGGAGGTTAGAGAGACAGACAGAAGTGAAGGAGGTTACAGAGACAGACAGAAGTGAAGGAGGTGAGAGAGAGACAGACTGAAGTGAGGGAGGTGAGAGAGAGACAGACAGAAGTGAAGGAGGTTAGAGAGACAGACAGAAGTGAAGGAGGTTAGAGAGACAGACAGCAGTGAAGGACGTGAGAGAGAGACAGACAGAAGTGAGGGAGGTTAGAGAGACACAGAAGTGAAGGAGGTTAGAGAGAGACAGACAGAAGTGAGGGAGGTGAGAGAGACAGACAGAAGTGAGGGATGTGAGAGAGAGACAGACAGAAGTGAGGGAGGTGAGAGAGAGACAGACAGAAGTGAAGGAGGTGAGAGAGAGACAGACAGAAGTGAAGGAGGTGAGAGAGAGACAGACAGAAGTGAAGGAGGTGAGAGAGAGACAGACAGAAGTGAAGGAGGTGAGAGAGAGACAGACAGAAGTGAAGGATGTGAGAGAGAGACAGATAGAAGTGAAGGAGGTGAGAGAGAGACAGCCAGAAGTGAGGGAGGTGATAGAGAGACAGACAGAAGTGAGGGAGGTGAGAGACACAGAAGGAAGGAGGTGAGAGAGACACAGAAGTGAGGGAGGTGAGAGAGACAGACAGAAGTGAAGGAGGTGAGAGAGACAGACAGAAGTGAAGGAGGTGAGAGAGAGACAGACAGAGGTGAGGGAGGTGAGAGAGACAGAAGTGAGGGAGGTGAGAGAGACAGACAGAAGTGAAGGAGGTTAGAGAGACAGACAGAAGTAAGGGAGTTGAGAGACAGACAGACAGAAGTGAAGGAGGTTAGAGAGACAGACAGAAGTAAGGGAGTTGAGAGAGAGACAGACAGAAGTGAGGGAGGTTAGAGAGAGACAGACAGAAGGAAGGAGGTGAGAGAGAGACAGACAGAAGGAAGGAGGTGAGAGAGAGACAGACAGAAGTGAAGGAGGTTAGAGAGACACAGAAGTGAGGGAGGTTAGAGAGACAGACAGAAGTGAGGGAGGTGAGAGAAAGACAGACAGAAGTGAAGGAGGTGAGAGAGAGACAGACAGAAGTGAGGGAGGTTAGAGAGAGACAGACAGAAGTGAAGGAGGCGAGAGAGACAGACAGTAGTGAGGGAGGTGATAGAGACAGACAGAAGTGAAGGAGGTGAGAGAGAGACAGACAGAAGTGACAGAGGTGAGAGAGACAGACAGAGGTGAGGGAGGTGAGAGAGAGACAGACAGAAGTGAGGGAGGTGAGAGAGACAGACAGAAGTGAGGGAGGTGAGAGAGAGACAGACAGAAGTGAGGGAGGTGAGAGAGAGACAGACAGAAGTGAGGGAGTTGAGAGAGAGACAGACAGAAGTGAGGGAGGTGAGACAGAGACAGACAGAAGTGAGGGAGGTGAGAGAGACAGACAGAAGTGAGGGAGGTGAGAGACAGACAGACAGAAGTGAGGGAGTTGAGAGAGAGACAGACAGAAGTGAGGGAGGTGAGACAGAGACAGACAGAAGTGAGGGAGGTGAGAGAGACAGACAGAAGTGAGGGAGGTTAGAGAGAGACAGACAGAAGTGAAGGAGGTTAGAGAGACAGACAGAAGTGAGGGAGGTTAGAGAGAGACAGACAGAAGGGAAGGAGGAAAGAGAGAGACAGACAGAAGTGAAGGAGGTGAGAGAGAGACAGACAGAAGTGAAGGAGGTGAGAGAGAGACAGACAGTGAAGGAGGTGAGAGAGAGACAGACAGAAGTGAAGGAGGTGAGAGAGAGACAGACAGAAGTGAAGGATGTGAGAGAGAGACAGATAGAAGTGAAGGAGGTGAGAGAGAGACAGACAGAAGTGAGGGAGGTGATAGAGAGACAGACAGAAGTGAGGGAGGTGAGAGACACAGAAGGAAGGAGGTGAGAGAGACACAGAAGTGAGGGAGGTGAGAGAGACAGACAGAAGTGAAGGAGGTGAGAGAGACAGACAGAAGTGAAGGAGGTGAGAGAGAGACAGACAGAGGTGAGGGAGGTGAGAGAGAGAAAGACAGAGGTGAAGGAGGTTAGAGAGACAGACAGAAGTAAGGGAGTTGAGAGAGTCAGACAGAAGTGAAGGAGGTTAGAGAGAGACAGACAGAAGTGAGGGAGGTGAGAGATAGACAGACAGAAGGAAGGAGGTGAGAGAGAGACAGACAGAAGTGAAGGAGGTTAGAGAGACACAGAAGTGAGGGAGGTTAGAGAGACTGACAGAAGTGAGGGAGGTGAGAGAAAGACAGACAGAAGTGAAGGAGGTGAGAGAGAGACAGACAGAAGTGAAGGAGGTGAGAGAGACAGACAGAAGTGAGGGAGGTGATAGAGTCAGACAGAAGTGAAGGAGGTGAGAGAGAGACAGACAGAAGTGAAAGAGGTGAGAGAGACAGACAGAGGTGAGGGAGGTGAGAGAGAGACAGACAGAAGTGAGGGAGGTGAGAGAGACAGACAGAAGTGAGGGAGGTGAGAGAGAGACAGACAGAAGTGAAGGAGGTGAGAGAGAGACAGACAGAAGTGTGGGAGGCGAGAGAGAGACAGACAGAATTGAGGGAGGCGAGAGAGAGACAGACAGAAGTGAGGGAGGTGAGAGAGAGACAGACAGAAGTGAGGGAGGTGAGAGAGTCTCTGTAAACTTTCATGCCAATAAAGCATTTGAACTGAACTGACAGACAGAAGTGAGGGAGGTTAGAGAGACAGACAGAAGTGAGGGAGGTGAGAGAGAGACAGACAGAAGTGAAGGAGGTGAGAGGGACAGACAGAAGTGAAGGACGTGAGAGAGAGACAAACAGAAGTGAGGGAGGTTAGAGAGACAGACAGAAGTGAAGGAGGTTAGAGAGACAGACAGAAGTGAAGGAGGTTAGAGAGACAGACAGAAGTGAAGGAGGTTAGAGAGACAGACAGAAGTGAAGGAGGTGAGAGAGAGACAGACAGAAGTGAGGGACATTAGAGAGAGACAGACAGAAGTGAGGGAGGTTAGAGAGAGACAGACAGAAGTGAGGGAGGTGAGAGAGAGACAGACAGACGTGAAGGAGGTGAGAGAGAGACAGACAGAAGTGAGGGAGGTGATAGAGACAGACAGAAGCGAAGGAGGTGAGAGAGACAGACAGAAGTGAGGGAGGTGAGAGAGACAGACAGAAGTGAGGGAGGTGAGAGAGAGACAGACAGAAGTGAAGGAGGTGAGAGAGACAGACAGAAGTGAAGGAGGTGAGAGAGAGACAGACAGAAGTGAAGGAGGTTAGAGAGAGACAGACAGAAGTGAAGGAGGTGAGAGAGAGACAGACAAGTGAGGGAGGTGAGAGACACAGAAGGAAGGAGGTGAGAGAGACAGACAGAAGTGAGGGAAGTGAGAGAGACAGACAAAAGTGAGGGAGGTGAGAGAGAGACAGACAGAAGTGAAGGAGGTGAGAGAGAGACAGACAGAAGTGAGGGAGGTGAGAGAGACAGACAGAAGTGAGGGAGGTGAGAGAGACAGACAGAAGTGAAGGAGATGAGAGAGAGACAGACAGAAGTGAGGGAGGTGAGCGAGACAGACAGAAGTGAAGGAGGTGAGAGAGAGACAGACAGAAGTGAGGGAGGTGAGAGAGACAGACAGAAGTGAGGGAGGTGAGAGAGACAGACAGAAGTGAAGGAGGTGAGAGAGAGACAGACAGAAGTGAGGGAGGTGAGAGAGACAGACAGAAGTGAAGGAGGTGAGAGAGACAGACAGAAGTGAAGGAGGTTAGAGAGAGACAGACAGAAGTGAGGGAAAATATCAGGACATCAGGGAGAATTTCTACCAAAAATTCTCCCAAATATGCCCTGAATTCAGAAATCTGAATGACAACCAAAAACTCCCTTTCCTACTGGGGGAGGAGAGAAGCTGTGTAACACTGGCGGCACACTATGTTACAGCTTGCCATGAACAGAGGGACAACCAGTAAACTAAGACAAGAATATATACAAACAATGCGAATGTATATTTATAAACTGTATGAATAGAACCGCGTTTATGTGTTCAACCATAAATGTATTTTGATGCTTTGGCAACATAAGATGTACCTTATCATGCCAATAAAGCGATTTGAATTGTGAATTGTGTGAGAGAGACACAGAAGGAAGGAGGTGAGAGAGACACAGAAGTGAGGGAGGTTAGAGAGACAGAGAACTGAAAGAGGTGGAAATGATGTGGTTCAATGACTCCAGGAAGCACAAAATAGATTGAGAGTGGGCATGGTGTTTAGTTTGAATTTTGTCTGACTGTAAAATGATTTAAACATAGGCAGCCAACTTGCTAACTGTGACACTGGGATCCAGGCTAATGCTCCAAAGGTTTAGACACAGCTGAGCTACAAAATGCTTTTGTTCTTTCCGCCACATATTTAATTTGTATTTACACAACCAGAAATCCTAACCGCAGTGTAAAAGGCCACTGCAACATGTAAAAATCTACTAAACAAACACTAACATATTTGAATTTGACGAGGGAATGAAAGAATTAAGCAGGAACAGAGTTTATTGTTTGTACAATGGGTGGAAAAACCAGCTGCTGATCAACAAGGTTACAAGTCCAGCCCATGATCTTTTCACAATAAAACAAATTTAAACATTTATTATTGTAATTACACACAAGAGACTCATACAAGTGTCTTCGATTTATAGATTTTACAACCAAAAGGAATGGGCAGCTATTTACTATATTTCTTCTCACATATAAAAAAGTCTGAAGTATGATAACCTCAGACTAGTTTACAAAACACTTGTTTTAGCACCTTAATTGCTTTTTAAGTAATACTTAAAAAAACTATGATTATAAAATGATAGGGGGAATGCTCGAGAAAAACTATGGCTCCCTGGACTGACCTGGAGTCCATACTACATTTGAGGTCTGAGGAAAGAATTTATGTATTCATGTTAAAAGTGTCTTACAAGACACTGTTATGGTTATAGAAAGAAAAAAACCCACAATGAATAGCAACAGCATCATGTCATTTTGCTAAATGTGGTGCTTTAAAATTCATTTTTGTCCTCATTTTAATAATTTGCTATTTCTGGTTTTCAAAGGCCAATAAATCCTTTAAATGTGATAAATATATTTTTTAAATACAGGAAACTTCGCGATATCCGGCACCGACGGGACCGGCGTGATGCCGATCTATGTAAACTTCCGGACAGACCAGCGCTAATGTTGAAGGATACGGAGGTTTTCATCTCCGTATCTGACAACAAACACTGTTGCTTAGCAACAGCTTGTAAACAGTCGGCCCGTACCTTGGAAGCGTCTCTGTAGCTTAGCAACAGCTTCAAAGAGGCTTGCCAGAGACTGTTTAAAAAAATGCTTGGAGAAGAAAAAAAAAGAAAAAAAACCTAACAAAACGGCTGCTGATTTCTGCCGTTAGATCGAGGTTTCTGGACATACAACCTCCGGATAAACCAAAGTTTCCTGTATACTGTAAAAAAAGTGATAGAACTACTGGTGCTTGTAAAATATCAATACACTGTAGTAGATATAAAAAACATTTAAATAGAATTCCAAGTCACAATAATGGACTAGTCCACACATACAAAGTAATCTTGTGACCAATAAACTTTGCTTTTATAACCTCAAATTAATTTTTAATGTATTTTTAATTTCTCATACCTACCTAGTTGCCCTTGAGAAGGTGGTGGTGAGCCGCCTTCTTGAACTGCTGCAGTCCATGTGGTGAAGGTACTCCCATAGTGCTGTTAGGAAGGGAGTTCCAGGATTTTGACCAAGCGACGATGAAGGAATGGTGTGTGACTTGGAGGTGGTGGTGTTTCCATGTGCTTGTTACCCTTGTCCTTCTAGGTGATGGAGGTTGCAATTTTGGGATACCGTGATGGGAGAGTTAACATACTAGAGACATGAGCCAAATGGATTTTTCTCATCCTTGACTTTCATTATCATCTTAAACCTCTGCGTTACCAGGATCGATTTTAACTTCCAGCCGGTTTCTGCCGGGAAATCGTGGGAGTCAGTGAATTTCTCGCCCACTGGTGCCAGAATGAGTCCGCGGCAATTTTAGCCACTGGGCCTCATTAATGGGTGGGAAGTGGGCGGGCAGCGGCTGCCAGCCTGCAGGAGATCGGGCAGCCCTTGGCCGCTTGCCAGCACTCGGGTAAGTGTGGGGATGGACGTTCCGGGGACGATTTGCTGCAGGGAAGTGGAGGGCTGTCCTGACACCACAAAGAAAAGTTTAAAAAAATTACCTTGAATGGCCTCTTCTGCTTCCGATCCTCTTCTGACAGGCCTGCGCCTGACGAAAAAGACACATTGGCTTCCCTACTCAGCCCGGAGTTGAAATTGCAGTCAGGACCCGATGATGTCATCGGACCCCGATCTGCATATTTAACAAAGGACCCCACTGGCTATGGGTGGGCAGCTTAGTCACATATACAGATTTGGATTCACATCTGGTGGATTTTAACTGCTTACCCGCCTGGCTTCTATCCAACCCACTATTGTATAAAATGTTCCAACCAGTTCGTTAATTCTATATTGAGCTCACCTCTAACCAGCATTATTCTTTAAGTAGCATGAGCTAGTCTTCTCTTTTGCATAATTTATGAAAACTAGGAAGGCACAATTGTCTTTACAGTGAAGTGGCCCTGTATCATGGATCACTGTGCTGACATTTTTGTCTGTTCAAGTTACATATCTAGATTTTGTGGTGACCCTTCCATTCAGCTGCTTCTAGGATAGTAAATACAATTATGCCAGCTGCAATTCACTGCTACTCAACAAGAACAGAGTGCAGAGTAGATTTTGCCTCAAACCGTGAAGAATGAGAGAGGTCAGTTTTGAGACCTAGGAAGCAGAAAATGCAATGATGAACAGAATCGATAAGATACCGACATGGGTTGGTGGAGCCACTGAAACGTATCATCCTCTTCCAGTCGCTAATCCTTCTTCAACATGTGTTCTGCTTGTACATTTTGAACATCTTGTCACCGGGCTTAAGAGACTTGGGGGGCAAAATTGGGTCATGCCCCCTTTGGGGCGGTAATTTCGCTGAGGCGCTACTTTTAGCGCCCCGAAAAAGCTACCACCCCCGTGCCCGAAATGCACTGGTAGCGCCCCAAGAGGGAGGCGGGGTATTTCCACGTCGCACCGCTGTACTGCAGGCCTTCCTCCCCTTATTAAAGGGCAGGGGCCTAGCGCAGCATGACTCTGGGCCCAGCTGGGCCACCAGGGATCAGATTGCCGGCAAAAGAGCCCGGCACTCAAGAGAAATGCCGGGCTCACGGAGTGCAGCCGGCACTCCGTGGGGGTGGCTGCTTAGGAGGCCGGGGACAGCAACGGGGGCAGGTGCTGGCAGGTGGCCAGCAACAAAAATGGCCGCCCGGCACCTCCCCTTTAATTTGCGCCACCCCGGCTGACCCCGTCGGACATAGCGCCGCCGGTAAGTCAGGGGGTGCTACCAAAGATCGCAGCCGGGGCGCTGCGCACAGCGATGACGTCACCGTCGGAGGCGCAGTGCCGCAGGGCGCTAATGGTTATCGCCGCCACTAACTTCCCGCTGAATTTCGCGGGAGGCGTTAGCGGCACCGCGCCCGGGTGCTAGTTGCTTTGTGCCCAGTTAGCGCCTTCTTAGGGCGCTAACGGGAGGCGCAAATCAACCGAATTTTTCCCCCTTGTGTTCTCCAAGAAATCTCTACCCATCCCCGCGATCGGAGACCCCCCCTCCCCCCCCCCAACGAGGCCTCGATACCCTCCGCCCAGGCCATCAATCCCCCCCTTCCCCTCTTCATCCCCGTTCTCCCAGATTTCCTGACCGCCTCAGAGCCACACCGTCCCCAACCCCCCTTCCCCATTAAAATTCAGCCCTGAGTCTTTTTTAGTATGCTTTGTGTCCTTTAACATATATGGGATTATACCTCTTTAAAGAACATAGTACAGTACTGTATATAGGTTTTAACTTGGAGCAGATTTTCTTTTGATCACTGCAGTACAGGTGATATTTGTAGAAAAAATGAACACGTTCACACTTTGCATTGATTTATATTCAAGACTCGGGGATAATGGGGAACCTCTGAAGAGCATCTTGTGGCATTTCAATTTTCCACACTCTGGGCCTGGAGCTGTCAGTGTCGACATCTCCAGCAGCACCGGGGGTGTATGGAGCATCTTCCAGACAGAATGAACACGCGCGTCTCTTTCTGCTGTTGCTTCCCGATTTGTAAAGCAGTCAGATCTGCTGCAAAGTCCCCGATGATGACAGGCAAACAAACTACATATAAAACTGATTAAATTCAATCAGAGGAAAAGCTTGCAAATATTTAAATAGAATTACAAATGAATGCAAAATTTGAAGACAATTTTTAACAGCACTGGTAATACGGAGAGCCATTACCTAAATACCAGAGTTGCTATGTAAAGAATTCAAATCAGTTCTATGCTTGTGGCGTTTGAGAGCCAGGCTGAAAAACCATCCTAGAAGAGATGATTGTATCTTCTTTCTATGGACTAGATCTTTAAGAATAATTCTATTAATTTATTAATATATATAAAAGCTGATGGTTATTCCACAACATCACAGCTTCCATTCTTCTGCGCTTGTTTATTTATCATTCTTTAGACTGGGCCCAGCATCCACCAGGAATTTAGGAAGAAAGACTTGTATTTATTTATACAGAGCCTTTCATGACCACCGAAGGTCCCAAAGCACTTTACAGCCAATTAAACACTTTTTTTTAAGTGTAGTCACTGTTGTAATGTAGGAAATGCGGCAGCCAATTTGCGCACAGCAAGTTCCCACCAACAGCAATGTGATAACCTGTTTTTTAGTGATGTTGATTGAGGGATAAATATTGGCCAGGGCACCGGGGATAACTCCCCTGCTCTTCTTTGAAGTAGTACCATGGGATCTTTTACATCCACGTGAGAGAGCAGACGGGGCCTCGGGTTTAATGTCTCATTCGACAGTGCAGCACTCCCTCAGTACTGCACTGGAGTGTCAGCCTAAATTTTTTGCTCAAATCCCTGGAGTGAGACTTGAACCCACAACCGTCTGACTCAGAAGTGAGAGTGCTACCAACTGAGCCACAGCTGAAATTTACATTCTAACATTGTGTTACAGTCATGTGATCTTTTACCACTGCCATTTTGCACATGTCCAGCCCTCAAAGTTGCCCTCTTTTTACCCTTTATGTTTAACAGCAGAGACTTGTTTGTTTTTTTCTGCCCAGTAAGAAAGATTCTTAAAAATACTGGGTTTTTTCGCTTTGGAATCATCTGATTTCAACGTGACACGTTTGGTATCCTCATATCAACTAATCAAAGACATTTTGCCAGTGATGCCCAAAGGCTCAGTGGCTAAATGCACCACATAATGTAGCATAAAGCTACACGGACCAGGAAGCTCACAGTTTTGATCGCTGATGTGTAACTTATCCAAGGTAGGGTAGGGGTAGGGGACAGGAGGGAATACTTCAATTCGCCTCAGTATCCCCAGAACAGAGATGAGAAAAATCAGTCAGGATTTCTGCTTCTAAGCACTATTTAGTGACTCTTGTTGGAAAGTCTGGGGGAAGACAGGATTGGACTGAGCGGCCAACCCCTCCATGGTTAACTAGGCTGCACTCACTGGGGAAGATTTTGACTTTGGGCGACTGTGTAAAACAGGTGATAGCAAATTGGCACCCGTCTTACATCTCTCCTGATCACAAAGTCAAAATCTACCCCATTGTGTCTAGCTCCCACATCAATAATGTACACCAGTGGGGTACTGAAAGGCTGCAGCCTATGGAACCATACACCATAGCTCATTGAAGCATACAAAATTATTACAGGGCTTGATAGGGTGGATGCTGGGAGAATGTTTCCCTTAGCTGGAGAGTCTAGAACCAGGGGCCACAGCCTCAGAATAAAGAGTAAGCCATTCAGGACTGAGATGAGAAGAAATTTCTTCACACAGAGGGTGGTGAATCTTTGGAATTCTCTACCCCAGAGATTTGTGGAGGCTCAGTCATTGGGTATATTCAAAACAGAAGTCGATAGATTTCTGACTAGTAAGGGCATCAAGGGATATGGTGATAAGGCCGGTGAATGGAATTGAGGCAGAAGATCAGCCATGATCTCATTGAATGGAGGAGCAGGCTCGAATGGCCTACTCCTGCCCCTATTTCTTATGTTCTTATGTTCTTATATCCGTCATCACCTTTAGGAGAGGAAGGGAGAGAAGTGGTGAAATGGAAATGGGGAGAGGTTTTGCCATATGTATTTCTCCTTACAGAGTTCTTTTTGTTCATATTAGAAGGGTTGCATCTGACATCAAATTTTCCCTGTCCTATTGAACTTCTCCTCAAGTACAAGAACAGCCTCATTCAACTCACTGGCAATCACTCTTTGGCATTAAGTCCAAATCTAACAAGAGCTGTAAGTGCTCCAGCTCATGCAGGAATTGATTCAGCAGAAGAACACGTTGCAACTGGTCACAGAACCGATTTGTTTCAAAAGCACCAGTTGAGACAAACTCTGTATCTTCAGTGACAAGGGAGAAAGCATTGGCTTCTTCCACAACCCAGTGGTTTTTCTTCAGTTCTCTCCTTAAAACCATTGCATCAGAAAGTGCTCAGGCAGCACTGGTACCATGTCCTGTCAGAACATTTCTCTTCAAATCTTCTAGGCAATGATTCAGGTGTCATCTTAGACTTACAGTGGATAGACAACACAAAAAACGGCCATTCGGCCCAACCAGTCCACGCCGGTGTTTATGCTCCACTCGAGCCTCCTCCCGTCTTTCCTTATCTAACTCTATTCTCTTCGCCCTCATATATTTGTCCAGCCTCCCCTTAAATGCATCTATACTATTCGCTTCAACCACTCCCTGTGGTAGTGAGTTCCACATTCTCACCAATCTCTGGGTAAAGAAGTTTCTTCTGAATTCTCTATTTGATTTCTTGGTGATGTAAGCGGTTTTGATCCTAGCCCAATTGCTAGACGGACGGTTCGAATCGCCCCCGCCTTACGAAAGTTCTATACCCAGGAATTATTATTCAGAGTGTAAATGGAATAAGTCACGGACAGGAATGCTTCAGTGAAAAATCATACTTATATTTATTTGGTCTAACATACACTGGCTAAAACATGCACTAATAAACGAAATCACTGCCTCTGTGGAGAATAAGATCCAGGTCACAAACAACAAACATACAGTACACAACTGGGGACTATAACATGCAGCAATTCCCTTGTTGCTATGGTCGACTCTAACTCCACCCCTACCAACGAATTACCCAGTCGCACAAGCCCCATTGCCTGGCTGAACCAAATGAAGCTTCCACCCCGGAATAGCCCAAAAACTTCACTTCTGAGAAAAACCCTGAGCCCTTACACCTCACCCAGCTCGCCTGGGATATCTGGTTACCGGCTTGGGACACTCGAGACCATGCTTACCACCTCACACAGTCGGTCTCAATCGCTCCGCTCAGCGGCTTCTTCCTCTGGTACTTCTTGTTAGGTCGATCTTGGTGGAGTGAGAGAGAGCGAGAGAATGGTAGAAAAGGATCTATCTTTCCCACCAATCATTAAAATTCTTTTGTTTCTAAGCACTCCGGTGCTTTGTCAGTGATGGGCTATCATCAGACCCATGAGTATTCCGTGATTGGACTAATGGCCCTAAGTCTGGGACATCTCTCGGTCTTTGTGTTGGGAAAAACTGGCTCCTCTTCGGCTGGCTAGGCTAGTGGGTTCATTGTTTTGCTTCTCTTCTGAAACGGAGGTGAGAAGTGTTTTTGCATATTAGAGTGGTTCTCTAATAGGTTCAAGTTTAACAGGTGCCTCAGGGTCCTCAGCCCCTTCATCAATGGCCCCCCTTCCCTTTTCCAGGACTGTCGGGCGAATCCATACATTATGGATGACTGACAGTTCTTTTGTCACAGCCAACTGTCATGCGTTCTCTGGAGTTTTAACAAACCAGTTTTTCACATATTTGCACAGGGCGATCCCATCACAGGGAAAATACCCTCAGAAAAATCCCATAAAGTCCACAAAATAAAAGTCCACAAAATATTCTCGACTGAGTCCATTCTTCGAACAGAGACTTTGCGATCTCTTCAGTGACTATCTTATACTGATGGCCTCTAGTTTTGCTCGTCCCCACAAGTGGAAACACTCTGGGCTGAATTTTGCCAGCACTCAGATGCAGGTTTGGAGGAGGGTGCGCTGTCAAAATTGAAATGATTGAGAGCGGGTTGGGAACCCACTGTGAACCCACCTCCATGTAAGTTTCCAAAGTATTGGGTCTGCGATTTCAGAACAGACCCAACACCAAGTGGTGGGGGAGGCATTTAAGATACTTAACTGCTTGTTAAGTGCTTGTTTACTACTATTTTGCCAGCCTTTTTCTCTTTTACCACATTTTTAATGGGGTTCATGTTATTCAAAGATCACGTCAGGTAAGTAGGTCGGGTTCTCTATGTCTCCCCATTGCTGTGAATAGGTGACAGCTGTAAAAGTGGTATGAAAACTACCATTTCACAGCTGGTCACTTTCCAATGTCAGAAGCTTGAGCCTTCAGGACTTGGGAGACACTTTTGAGCTTTATGCAGTTTGGAAGTGTTTGAAGTAAACTCTCTATCCACTGTCAACTCCTTGGAGCAAACTCTCTCACCATTGACAGATCGCTTCTGTCATCTCAACTTCAGCTGCCATCTATTCCAGCAACATCGGTGCCCTTGAAAAAATCTCACCTTGGTCCTCTGAATTCCTCCACGATCAGCCCCAACACCAACATTACCAACAACAATACCAACCTTCTCCTCAATCGCCTGATGCTGCACAGGACACAGGGCATCAGCACCCGACAGCATTGCTCCAGGAGGCCAGCGATGGCATTACCATGGCCAGATTTACATCACGTGACGCTGTGCGAAATCGTGGCCTTTGTATCCACTCTTATCAAAACCTTTCATAATTTTAAAGATCTCTATTAGGTCACCCCTCAGCCTTCTCTTATCAAGAGAAAAGAGACCCAGCCTGTTCATCCTTTCCTTGCAAAGTGGTTCACATTGGCATCTCAGGTGGGAGCATATGTGTTGACACAGAAATCTTTGACCTGGAATGCAGTTTTCCCAGCTGACTTTGCCTTTGTTTGAACTGCCATAAATGGATTGGAAGCATCTTTAGACATCATCATGGTCTTGATCCTCCTTTTCCAGAAAGTCTTTTACCTGAGCACTGGTTTGACTGACTACACAAACCAAAAATGATCTTTGGGGAAGCCTCGAATGACGGCAACTCCCCACCACCACTCCCCATGAAATTGTTTGTGAAAGGATTTGTCCCAGTGTTGACAGCTATTCAGCACTTCATGAATCGGTTATGACTGAACCTATGCAAGCCTTAGTTTTGTCCTTGCTTCAGAAGACTTAATGGTTCTGGCTTCTATTAGTGCCATGAGATACATTGCCGTCAGTGCCAACAATTGCCACTGCATCCCCGTACAGTCCGTCTTGAGCAACATGTTTGCAATCTTGACAATGTTGCTGACTCAAATAATCATTTTGGGTCTTCTGATCCATTAAGCAGAGGAGAGCCCCCTGGATGGCCCAGTTGGCTAATACAGTGAATCGCTGAATCATACAAGCGAGGGAAGTCCCAGGTCTGCTCTCGGGGCCGTGGTGTGTTCGCTGATCTCAGCTGAGGCGATGGTCAGGGCGCTACAGTTGGCCTTAGAACCCCTGAGTTAGAGAGGGAAAAATCAGGCAGGCTTCCTGCTTTTGATCAGTGACTTCTGATGGATGTAGTTACTTTTCACAGCATACTGCAACACTTCTTGAGCAGGTCTTCCAGTTTTGAAGACTTTAGTGAATAGTATCAGTTATGGCTGTAGCCTTCCTTACCTGCCATTCTTTTAGTTTCAGGCATTTCAAAAGAAAGAAAGAAAGCCTTGCATTTATATAGCGCCTTTCACAACCACCACTTTACAGCCAATGAAGTACTTTTGAAGTGTGGTCAATATTCTAATATAGGAAACGTAGCAGCCACGTTGCGCATAGCAAGCTCCCACAAACAGTAATGTGATAATGACTAGATAACCTGTTTTAGTACTGTTGATTGAGGGAAAACTATTGGCCAGGACACCGGGGAGAACTGCAGTGCGCCTCTTCGAAACAGTGCCATGGGATCTTTTACACCTGAGCAGGCAGACGGGGCCTCAGTTTAATATCTCGTCTGAAAGACAGCACCTCCGACAGTGCAGCAATCCATCAGCACTGCACTGGAGTGTCAGCCTAGATTTTTGTGCTCAAGTCCCTGGATAGTGTAGAAACATCCTCTGGAGCTTAGAGGCATTTCTTGTTATTTTATCGGAATTTAACTTGACTCTTGCTCATCCTCATGTTTTATCTGGAACTAGAAATACCAAGAAAGTTAAAATTGTATATGGGGGTCATAATTGACAAGAAATAACGAGATGATATACAATAACCAAATTCATAACACTGTGCTAGTGTGTTGTAATTTCTATTACTACAGCTGAATATACAAATTGCCTATTAAGTTCAAATTACAGTGGTCCTGCTCTAACAAAACTTAGCAGAACAAAACTCTGGATCTCATTGAAATTCCTTGGCATCCCCAATGCTCCCACCTGCAGACACTATGTGCACATTCCACCTCATCCTGAAGCTTTCCTCCTAAGAAACAGAATTCCACTCTCACAGTTTTTGTCTTCTCTGCTTTCATCCACTTCACTCCCCACTCCCCCCACCCCCTCACCCCAACACATCCCCAGTGGGTGGCAAGAGGAAGCTAACTTTGCTTGAGGCAATGCTCGAGATGCTTAAAGGTTCAAGAAGGACGAAGCACAAAGGAATGTTTCAGTTTAATAGGGCATTAGAGAGCCACTCTATCAGGCTGGATGCACAGTAATGCCAAAATAGAAAAATATTGCTACAACAGATGTGCTCATCATTAAGAAACCGTGGTCAACACTTGGAATGCAAAGTTGGATGAGGCACTCTTCCTATAGTTTATACAGCGGCAAGAAAGTGGCATAGACGCATCTATTATTAAACATAGAAACAAAGAAGATAGGAGCAGGAGTAGGCCATTCGGCCCCTCGAGCCTGCTCCGCCATTCAATGCGATCATGGCTGATCATCCAATTTCAGTACCCAGTCCCTGCTTTCTCCCCATACCCCTGGATCCCTTTAGCATTAAGAAATATATCCAACTCCTTCTTGAATATATTTAATGAATTGGCTTCTACTGCCTTCTGTGGTAGAGAATTCCACAGGTTCACCACTCTCTGGGTGAAGAAATTCCTCCTCATTTCTGTCCTAAATGGCTTACCCTTATCCTTAGACTGTGACCCCTGGTTCTGGACTCCCCGACCATCGGGAACATCCTTTCTGCATCTAGTCTGTCCAGTCCTGTCAGAATTTTATAAGTTTCAATGAGATCCCCTCTCATTCTTCTAAACTCCAGCGAGTACAAGCCCAATCGTCCCAATCTCTCCTCATACGTCATTCCTGCCATCCCAGGTATCAGCCTGGTGAATCTTCGCTGAACTCTTTCCATGGCAAGAACATCCTTCCTCAGATAAGTTGACCAAAACTGCACACAATACTCAAGATGTGGTCTCACCAAGGCCCTGTACAACTGCAGCAAGACATCCTTGTTCCTGTACTCAAACCCTCTCACTACGAAGGCCAACATACCATTTGCCTTCTTAACCGCCTGCTGCACCTGCATGCTTACCTTCAGTGACTGGTACACAAGGACACCCAGGTCTCGTTGCACTTCTCCTTCTCCCAATCTATTGCCATTCAGATAATGGGGCAGAAATTCGGATCGGGGGTTTGCCGCGCGTGCAAGCCCCCGATCTGCACTTACCCGACGCGCCTGCCATTCACCTCCAGGGACGCCTGGAATTCCTTTTTGAAAGAGAAGAATCCCGGGCAGCGTCTGACGTCACGCCGCCCAGGAGTGCAGCCAGCGCGAAGCCTGGAGCGCGCAGTGCAACTGAGACACGCCCCTTGAGGTCTCAGTTTAATAGGACACGCCCCCAATGTTTCTCACAAGCTGCAAAGCATTTTTACATGGAGAGCAGCATTTTAAATAGGTTTTTGGTATTTTTATGAAGCTTTTGGTAACTTTTAAAAACGTTTACATTATTTTGAAGAATCTGAAGTAGTTTTAAACAGAATTAAAGCAATTTAAAGACTTTTAAAAGCCCTGAAAGAATTTTTTTCATTCCATTTATTTATTTAGCAACGTCGTCGTCATACGTGTCTTCACACTGTTCCCTTTGGGGAACTGTATGAAGTGGTGGAAGGATTTATGGCCGTGATTAACGCTCCTTCCGTGACCGTAACCATCTTTGTACCAGCCATTAGGGTGGTTAGTCCTATGGCGGGAGGGTTTTACGGGCTCCCACAAGCTATACAAGGAGGGGGGGGCCACCCACACCCACGGACGCAAATATCCCACTGAATGTCAACCCAGAATTTAGAGCCGGAGCTCCGACTTCACTTGCCGGGACTGTCTGGAGTGGGGTTCGAAACCCTACCCCGTCTGGCCCAGCGGCGGGGATCCTACCGCTACGCCAAAGGCCCACTCCGATTAGCAACGTGAAATGGCTGGAATGAGCACAATTCACAGCATTAAAAGAACTCACAATTGAACTGATGATGACCTCAGCAATCTCCTCAACGAGGTGGAGGCGCAGCGCCTGCTCATCATTGGTAATGAGAAGTCCAAGGCGCCGCAAAAAGGACAGATGATAGCTTGGTCTTTCAAGTGGCAGCATAGGGCTCCAGTCACAGGGAGGGAAAAGGTGCAGGAAACGTATGGGTGTCACCTTTTGCGCGGAGTGGGCCTTTTGCGTAGCGGTAAGCATCCCCGCCGCTGGGCCAGAAGGAGTAGGGTTTCGAACGCCGCTCCAGACAGTCCCGGCAAGTGGAGTCGGAGCTCCAACTATAAATTCTGGGTGGACATCCAGTGGGATACTTGCGTCTGTGGGTGTGGGTGGCCCCCCCCCTCAGGTGGGTTGTGGGAGCCCGTAAAACCCTCACGCCATAGGACTAACCACCCTAAGGGCTGGTATGAAGATGGTTATGGTCACGGAAGGAGCGTTAACGTGGCCAGAAATCCTTCCACCACTTCATACAGTTCCCGAAAGGGAACTGTGTGAGGATACGTACGACGATGACCTCTTGCGCAATGCACCTCCTTGGACCCTCAGTCGCAGATGCGAGGGGGCAAATCGTGCAATTGTTAAATTTTTCATTTTATTGACATGTAAAATGTTGGCCCAGTAATTCCGTTCCAAACGCGTGAGTACGGTCGGGGTACTCACGCGTCTGGCCGGAGGAAATGCCGGTTTTCAGCATGCACAGCGCATGCGGGGAAAACCGGCATTTCCTGTCCTCTGAACGAAGGGGTTCAGAGGCAGAACGCGTGCGACTGCACAGGCAGCGCGTGCGCAGTAAAATTTGCCGGTTTCATTCATGCTTTCAGTGAGGTTAAGTCCTTACAACTTACACATGAAAAAAGCATGAGTACAGTTGCTCCAGAGGCTGCAGAGGAAGATATATTTTATCGTGGAGCTTCTGAAAGGCAATATTTTTGTTTGGGAAAGGGAGGAAAGTTATTTTAAGTTTTCAGAGAAAGTAACTTATTGGAAAATCATAATTAAATACATACATTCATACACATAAGTAAAGGAATATATACATACATACATATACGTAAAGGAATATATACGGACATACATACATAATTACTTAAAAGAATATATTACTGATGAAAAGTTTCTTTCTTAAAAATGTTGGAAATGTTACATTACTCATTTTAGAACAGTCATTTTCACATTTAATAAACACAGCAAATTCAATTCACACAGCCACAATTGCTCCTTCTACCTACAGTACTGAAAACCCATTTAAAAAAAAAAAATTAAACTTTAAAACTTACCTCAGCATTTCTTAAAATAACTTTCCTCCCTTTCCCAAACAAAAATATTGCCTTTCAGAAGCTCCACGATAAAATATATCTTCCTCCGCAGCCTCTGGAGCAACTTTACTCATGCTTTTTTCATGTGTAAGTTGTAAGGACTTAACCTCACTGAATCCATGAATGAAATCGACGAAGTTCACTGCGCACGCGCTGCCTGTGCAGTCGCACGCACTGTGCCTCTGAACCCCTTCGTTCAGAGGACAGGAAATGCCGGTTTTCCCCGCATGCGCTGCGCATGCTGAAAACCGGCATTTCCTCCGGCCAGACGCGTGAGTACCCCGACCGTACTCACGCGTTTGGAACGGAATTACTGGGCCAATAATCTGCCTTCCTGTTTTTGCCACCAAAGTGGATAACCTCACATTTATCCACATTATATTGCATCTGCCATGCTTTTGCCCAATCACCCAACCTGTCCAAATCATCCTGGAGTTTCTCGGCATCCTCCTCACAGCACACACGCCCACCCAGCTTTGTGTCATCTGCAAATTTGGAGATATTACATCTAGTTCCCTTGTCTAGATCATTAATATATATTGTGAATAGCTGGGGTCCAAGGACCGATCCCTGCGGTACCCCACTAGTCACTGCCTGCCACTCGGAAAAGGACCCGTTTATTCTAACTCTTTGCTTTCTGACTGCCAACCAGTTCTCTATCCAAGTCAATACCTTGCCCCCAATCCCATGTGCCTTAACTTTACATGCTAATCTCTTATGTGGGACCTTATCAAAAGCCTTCTGAAAGTCCAAATACACCACATCCACTGGTTCTCCCTTATCTATTTTACCAGTTACATCCTCAAAAAATTCCAGTAGATTAGTCAAGCATGATTTACCTTTTGTAAATCCATGTTGACTTTGTCCGATCCTGTCACTGTTTTCCAAGTGCTCTGCTATTACATCTTTTATAATGGACTCTAGCATTTTCCCCACTACTGATGTCAGGCTTACCGGTCTGTAATTCCCTGTTTTCTCTCTACCACCTTTTTTGAATAGTGGGGTAACATTAGCTACCCTCCAATCCATGGGTACTGTTCCAGATTCCATCGAATGTTGGAAGATGATCAGCAATGCATCTACTATTTCTAGGGCCACTTCCTTAAGTACCCTAGGATGTAGATTATCAGGCCCTGGGGATTTATCGGCCTTCAATCCCATCAATTTCCCTAACACCATTTCCCTACAAATACTGATTTCTTTCAGTTCCTCCCTTTCATCAGACCCTATGTTCCCCGACATCTCTGGGAGGTTATTTGTGTCCTCCTTTGTGAAGACAGAACCAAAATATGTATTTAATTGGCCTGCCATTTCTTTGTTCAACAATTCACAGCCAGCTCAGGGTGACTGGAAAACTGGGGAAAGTGTCACAGTTTAAGGAAAGCTGTCTATCTGTGGGTGAAGATATTACCTGATTCTGGATAGAGCAGGGGAATAGGACTGACTGGATTGCTCTACAGAGAGCTGGCACGGACTCAATGGGCCGAATGGCATCCTTCTGTGCTGGATTTTGATTCTGGAGGCGTATAGGATGCGGGACTACAACTTTCAGGGTTACAGATTGACATTTCATCTGTCAAGAGCTTTTGACAGATGAAATATCAGCATTTGACAGCTCGTTGAAGCCGTCAAACACTGACAATCTGTACACGAAGTTAATTCCTTCCTCTCATGCTGATTTAGAGATCTCTCCAGAACAGAAAGCTGAATGCTGCAACTTTTGACAGCTCGTGGCCATTCTGCTTTCTGTGCCGGTGAGATGAGGGACTCCCGAGACCTGAAGGAAGGAAGGCTGTAAAGGTAAGTAAAACTTCTTTAAACACTTTAAACACCAAACACACTTACCTCTTCACTCATGCACCCATCACTCACCTGAACACCGGACATCTCGAACCCTCCAAGTCCTTCAGCCCGACGGCCCGCCTCGCTAACTTGGCGTGGTTTGGAGCCGTCGGGAATCCCACACTTCAGGAATAAAAATTGGGATTAGGCTAAAAACTGCCTGTTAGCTACCTGTTAACAGGCAGTTAATTGGCACTAATCCCCTTCCTGCCTCAGGGAGGCGGCTCCCAGCACAGGTCGGATATCCGCCTCCTTTGAAACTGGCATGGGGGCGGGATGGGTTCGTGCCCCCCGATTTCGCGATTTTAACCCCCCACACGCCTCCAATCCCGCCTCCACGGCCCAATGAAAATCCTGCCCTATGACTTTCAAAAAGTCAGCACAGGCACGATGGGCCGAATGGCCTCCTTCTTCTGTGCTGTATGGGTATAAGCTTCTATATGGGTATAAACTTCAAATGAACTTTCGCACTCACAGGTTTAATTTAGTTGCCCTCGTGTAAGAAAGGTTTCAGGTTCCTCCTGCCTCATTTTAGTCAAGTTCTCAGTTTTATCCAGGAAACTGTACTATTCACTTTTAATCCCAATGTTCTGATGCTCTCAGTTCAAGACCTGCCAGATCCACTCAGCTTCAGACCTCATCACAGTCTTGATCGAGACATGGGTGCAAGAGCTGGATGCGAGAGCAGAGACAACAGTAGCTATCCACAACATTAAGGCGGCATTAAACTGAGTAGGGCACCCAGGAGCCCCAGCAAAACTGAGATTAATGAGGGTCAAAGGGAAAATCCTTCCAGTGACTGGACTAATTTCAGACATAAAGGAAGATGGACGCAATTGTCAGAAGCCAATTATTAGCAACTTTAATGTTAAGTTATTCTGAACCCATAATGCTTTATCTGTGATTCAGTGTGTGGAGCTGAGGAGAAATTGTTCAAGTGGTTCTGAGAGCTCTGTGCGGTTTTTGATTTCTTGTGTTTATTGGTAATTACAGTCACACCATCCATCATATCAGCGATTGTTTGCTTACTAACCTTCTGCATTGTCTCCCAAGACCACCGACCAGATAAAATTCCCCAGTGCTCTTACTTTTAGTAAAGGTCTATGAAAAAAGGTCTTTTTTTAAGCTTTATGCAATGATACTGGCCTGAAATTGTTCCTTTCAAACCGCCACAAACGCCGTTCCCTAGCCACTGACTCCATCCCTCTCCGTACAATCTGTCTGAGGCTGAACCACACTGTTCGCAACCTTGGTGTAAAAATTGACCCTGAAATGACCTTCCAACCACATATCCACAGCATAACAAAGACCGCCTATTTCCACCTCCGTAACATCGCCCATCTCCACCCTTGCCTCAGCTCATCTGCTGCTGAAACCCTCATCCATGCCTTTGTTACCTCTAGACTTGACTATTCCAATGCACTCCTGGCTGGCCTCCCACATTCTACCCTATGTTAACTTGAGGTGAACCAAAACTCGGCTGCCCATGTCCTAACTCGCACCAAGTCCCGTTCACCCATCTCCCCTGTGCTCGCTGAGCTACATTGGCTCCCGGTTAAGCAATGCCTCGATTTTTAAATTCTAATCCTTTGTTTCAAATCCCTCCATGGCCTCGCCTCTCCTTATCTCTGTAATCTCCTTCAGCCCCACAACACCCCGAGATATCTGCGTTCCTCTAATTCTGCTCTCTTGACCATCTCTGATTATAATCGCTCAACCATCGGTGGCCGTGCCTTCTGCTGCCTAGGCCCCAAACGCTGGAATTCCCTTCCTAAACCTCTCAGCCTCTCTTTCCTCCTTTAAGACGCTCCTTAAAACCTACCTCTTTGACCAAGCTTATGATCACCTGCCCTAATTTCTCCTTATGTGGCTCGGTGTCAAATTTCTTGTCTTATAACACTCCTGTGAAGCGCCTTGGGATGTTTTACTACGTTAAAGGCGCTATATACATACACGTTGTTGTTGTTGTTATTTCCTGTGTTCAGTTTAGCTCTTGTAATCAGGAAGTATGAAGTTAGCAAAAAGAAATAAACAAAATAACCAAATCTAATATGTTAGAAAATTTGCCAGGCGAGGTAGATTTAGTTCTGTCCAATGAAATGTCACATTTGTTGGTGGCATATTTGTGGGATGTGGCTTTTCTTTGAATGCGAGTCTTATTTGGACTTCCATTGAATAATGGGACCATTTCACATATTAATGGAGTGGTCCCTGCACTCCTGTGGCTGGGGAATAAAGCTTGTGATTTTCAAAGTTTCTTTTAACATCAGCACTGTACAGATCCTGAGCGTTCCAGTGCAGAAGTGTTACCATCTGTAAGTCAGACATAAAATAACCCTTGTGTCATTAAATCTGAGATGATTTCTAATGTGTTTTAACCAAACAATCGCTGATATGATGGATGGTGTGACTGTAATTACCACTAAACACAAGAAATCAAAAACCGCACAAAGCTCTCAGAACCACTTGAACAATTTCTCCTCAGCTCCACACACTGAATCACAGATAAAGCATTATAGGTTCAGCATAACTTGACATTTAAAGCTGCTAATTATTAGCCTCTGACAATTTCACCCATTAAACTGAGTTGGGCATCTCAGATTTAATGACACAAGGATTAGAATTGGACGGTGTCCAATTCTGGTCACCACACTTTAGAAAGGATGTCAAGGTCTTGGAGAGGGTGCAGAGGAGATTTACCAGAATGGTACCGGGGATAAGGGACTTCAGTTATGTGGAGTGTTGTTTTTAAACTTGTTCAGTTGAGTAGTAAAGAATTCAGTCTTACGGTTATAATCACTTTATTTTTCCTACTTTAATATAAAAAACAATCTAAATGCAGAGTATAATTTCTTCAGCATATAACGCAGTTTACAAGCGGAGTTTTGTCAGTAGTTCTGAGAGTAGGCATGCACTCAAAAGGGTTTCTCTCCTTTTCTCTCAGCTCAACTTAATGTTGCAAAGGGACATTGATAGACTTAAGTGAGTGGGCAAAACTGTGGAGTTCAATGTGGGAAAATGTGTGGTCAGCCACTTTGGACCTAAGAATGACTCATAGAAACTTACAGCACAGAAGGAGGCCATTCGGCCCATCGTGCCTGTGCAGGCTCTTTGAAAGAGCAGTGGTGTTTAGTCCCACATCACCACTTGTTGTCCGTAACCCTGTAAGTTCCTCATTCTCAAGTACGCGTCCAACTCTGTTTTAAATTTATTTATGGAATCCGCTTCCACTACCTTTTCAGGTGGAGCGTTCCAGATCCCAACAACTCTCTGAGTGAAAGGAATTCTCTTCATCTCCCCTTTGGATTTTTTTCTCATGATTTTGAATCTTTGACCTCTGGTTATTGGCCCACTCTCTCAAAACCGCTCATCATTTTGAAAACCTCTATTAGGTCACCTCTTAACCATCTCAGTTCCAAGGAGAACAGTCCAAACTTTTCCAACCACTCCTCATAACTGAAGTCCCTCACCCCTGGTAACATCCTGGTAAACCTCCTCATGCAATATTAATTTTAACTAAAAGTTCTGCAATGAAAACATTGTTCTCCTTTGGGTAGATCATAGAACCATGCAACACAGAAGGAGGCCATTGGCTCATTGTGACTGTGCCAGCTCTTTGGTAAGGGGCTATCCAATTAGTCCCACTCTCCTGATCTTTATCCATAGCCCTGTAAATTTTTTCTTTTCAAGTATATTTTTGAAAGTTACTATTGAATTTGCTTCCACTCATCCTTTCAGTCAGTGCATTCCCGATCATAACAACTCGCTGCATCAAAAAATACAAAAATCCTCTTAAATAATACCTGATTTGCCAAAGGTAATCAAGCAAGTTATCCATTCATCTTCTCACCGCCATATCCAACCCTGAGATCTGCGCTGTATTGGTAGAAGCCTCAAGTCGTATGCATTCCTCCACCTTTTAAAAAATGTATTCTTGGGATATGAGTGTTGCTAGCATGGCCAGCATTTAGTGCCCATCCCTAGTTGCCCTTGAGAAGGTGGTGATGAGCCTTCTTCTTCAACCGCTGCAGTCCATGTAGTGAAGGTACTGCCATGGTGCTGTAAGGTAGGTAGTTCAAGATTTTGACCCAGCGAAAATGAAGAAACGGCGATAAATGTCCAAGTCAAGATGGTGTGTAACTTGGAGAGAAATTTGGAGGTGGTGGTGTTCCAATGCATCTAGAACATAAGAACATAAGAAATAGGAGCAGGAATAGGCCACTTGGCTCCTCGAGCCTGCTCCGCCATTCAATAAGATCATGGCTGATCTTGGGCTCAAAGCCACTTCCCTGTCCTCTCCCCATAACCCTTCACTCCCTTACCTTGCAAAAATCTGTCTATCTCCACCTTAAATGTATTTAATGACCCAACCCCCACAGCTCTCTGCGGCAGAGAATTCCACAGATTTACGACCCTCTGAGAGAAGAAATTCCTCCTCATCTCAGTTCTAAAAGGGCAACCCTTTATTCTGAAACTATACCCCCAAGTTCTAGATTTCCCCACGAGGGGAAACATCCTCTCTGCATCTACCTTGTCAAGCCCCCTCAGTATCTTATGTGTTTCAATAAGATCACCTCTCATTCTTCTAAATTTCAATGAGTATAGGCCCAACCTGCTCAACCTTTCCTCATAAGTCAACCCCCTCATCTCAGGAATCAATCGAATCACTATGGAGAAAGACGATGTAGACATAGAAATCGGGCAAGGGGACTGTGACATACTTGAACATATTAGCATCGAGAGCGAGGAGGTACTAGCAGTTTTAGCAGGCCAAAAAGCAGATAAATCCCCAGGCCCGGATGAGATGTATCCCAGGCTGTTGTGTGAGGCAAAGGAGGAGATTGCAGGGGCTCTGACACAAATTTTCAGAATCTCTCTGGCCACAGGGGATGTACCAGAGGACTGGAGAACAGCTAACGTAGTACCATTATTCAAGAAGGGTAGCAGGGATAAACCAGGGAATTACAGGCCAGTGAGCCTAACATCTGTGGTAGGGAAATTATTGGAAAAAATTCTGAGGGACAAAATTAGTCTCCACTTGGAGAGGCAAGGATTAATCGGGGATAGTCAGCATGGCTTTGTCAAGGGTAAATCATGTCTGACCAATCTGATTGAATTTTTCGAGGGGGTGACTAGGTGTGTGGATGAGGGAAATGCTGTGGATGTGGTTTACATGGACTTCAGTAAAGCTTTTGACAAAGTCCCGCATAGGAAACTGGTGAAGAAGGTAAGAGCCCATGGGATCCAGGGTGCCTTGGCGCGTTGGATCCTAAACTGGCTGAGTGGCAGGAGGCAGAGGGTGATGGTCGAAGGTTGCTTTTGTGACTGGAAGCCTGTGTCCAGTGGGGTACCTCATGGATCGGTGCTGGGTCCCTTGCTGTTTGTGATCTACATAAATGATTTGGATGAGAATGTAAAAGGGATGATCAGTAAGTTCGCAGATGACACGAAAATTGGTGGGGTGGTAAATTGCGAGGAGGAAAGCCTCAGGCTACAGGACGATATAAACGGGTTGGTCAGATGGGCGGAAAAGTGGCAAATGGAATTTAACCCTGAAAAGTGCGAGGTGATGCATTTTGGACGGACAAATAAGGCAAGGGAATACACAATGAGTGGTAGGACCCTAGGAAGTACAGAGGGTCAGAGGGACCTTGGTGTACATGTACATAGATCCCTGAAGGCAGCGGAACAGGTAGATAAGGTGGTTAAAAAGGCATATGGGATACTTGCCTTCATTAGCCGAGGCATAGAATATAAGAGCAGGGAGGTTATGATGGAGCTGTACAAAACGCTGGTGAGGCCACAGCTGGAGTACTGTGTGCAGTTCTGGTCACCTCACTATAGGAAGGATGTGATTGCTTTGGAGAGGGTGCAGAGAAGATTCACCAGGATGTTACCTGGGATGGAGCGCCTCAGCTATGAAGAAAGACTAAACAGGCTGGGGTTGTTTTCCTTGGAGCAAAGAAGGCTGAGGGGGGACCTGATTGAGGTGTACAAAATGATGAGGGGCATAGATAGGGTAGATAAAGAGGAACTTTTCCCCTTAGTAGGGGGGTCAATAACAAGGGGGCATAGATTCAAGGTAAGGGGCAGGAGGTTTAGAGGGGATTTGAGGAGGAACTTTTTCACCCAGAGGGTGGTTGGAATCTGGAACTCACTGCCTGAAAGGGTGGTAGAGGCAGGAACCCTCACAACATTCAAGAAGCATTTGGATGAGCACTTGAAATGCCATTGCATACAAGGCTATGGGCCAAATGCTGGAAAATGGGATTAGACTGGACAGGGATTGATGGACGGTGCAGACACGATGGGCCGAAGGGCCTCTTTCTGTGCTGTATAACTCTATGACTCTATGGCCTAGAAATTCACTTTGGGGCGGCCAGCTCGCTCGCGCCCAAAAGTTAGCGCTGGGCGGGGAGCCATTAGCGATCGTCAGATATTCAGTGTTAGCGCCCCAAATCGGAACCGGGCGCTATACCAGGGTGTGCCCGCCTCCGCTTGGGGCGCTGACACTGAATTTCAGCGCTCTTGGCGCCGCTGCGCCAGCCGCTGCGGAGCGGCAGGCTGCGGTACTGCAGGCCTCCTCCTTCTCTTAAGGGGGAGCTGCCTGCAACGGGGAGATCGCCGCTGGCGAGTGCCGGCAAATGAGCCCGGCACCACGGAGAAGTGCCGGGTTCACGGAAAGCAGCCGGCAATGCCGCGAGGGGGGGGGGAGGAGGCCGGGGAAGGAGGTGCGGGCAGGCGGCCGCCGAAAAAGCGGCCGGCCGCACCTTCACCTTTAAAGCGCCCCACTAAGGCTACAGCACGGCCCCGATTTTTGGTCGCTGTTTGCGGCCGCTTCGGAGGAGGCGGCCGCTACTAAATATGGGGATCGGGCCGGTTTCGGGGCGGAACCGGGGCGCTGCGCACACCGATGACGTCATCGGTGCCGGCGCAGCGCTAACGGCTACCGCCGCCAATACCGCTGCGCTGAATATCAGCGCAAACTCATTTTTGGCGCAGAAGCCCTCTTTAGGCGGTAACTGGCCGCAAAGCTGGCAGCGCCTTAATGAATTTCTAGGCCTATGACTCTATGAATCGTCTCTGAACTGCCTCCAATGCAAGTATATCCTTCCTTAAATAAGGAGACCAAAACTGTACGCAGTACTCAAGGTGTGGTCTCACCAATACCCTGTACAGTTGTACCCTGTACTGCTGCCCTTCTCCTTCTAGGTGGTGGAGTTGCAGGTTTGGGAGGTGCTGTCGAAGATGCCTTGGCGAGTTGCTGCAGTGCATCCTGTAGATAGCAGACACTGCCGCCAACCTCTGATCGCCATGACTAGAATAATAAATTAATTTAAATATGCGAAGCATTAGTGTTCATGGTGAATGTTTTACTCTGTCTCTGAGCCACGACAAGGAAATGTTTTCATTTGCACATTTATGCAGAGGCATTTCAGACATGTTCAGCTGCTATTGATGCAGATAAGGAATTGATATTATAGTCTCAGATTGGCTTTGTGACCTTGAACTAACTCCTGACTGGCCAGGCAATGCACTGTACCAACTTTGTAGCATATACTTTGGTATTCATGCAAAAGATTAAATATTAAAGCATAACATACATTATAAAAATAAATTGGAATTAATTTTTGAATAGGTAAAACTGAGCATCAGTCGCGGAAAAAAACTTCACAGACATGGTGAAGTCCTATAATGAATAATAATTCATGACATAATAAATTAGTTACAATGGCAAATTACAGAAACATCTTTAATATGTTGGCTTTAATATCTTATGAGAATTGGTACTATTATATTATAGATTTATTTCATATATTTGTTTCTGTACATATCTAAACACAGAAAACAGTCCACATCACATATTTCAGGGAAAGATGTGATTCATTGCAAATTAACCATGTACTGACCTGCAGCTTGACATACCAGTGAGATTTGAAATTTGTGTTACCCATTGACCATCATTCCACTGATGTTCCCAAACATAGTGGCGGCAATCTTGATGTGTCTTCTTCCATCAGGCAGGAAGCGGTCGGAGGCCTGAACCTTTCTCATGGTCAGATTCTATTTAAATAGGAACAACAGTAGGTCATTCAGCACCTCGAGCTTGTTCTGCCATTCAGTTAGATCTTGGCTGATGTGTATCTTAACTCCATTTACCCACTGTGGTAAACCACTGTTATTATTTTCACTGTCGTTCACTACCGTTATCATTATTGCACATTGTTACCTCCTGCTACTCACTGTGTACCTATGCATGCCTCAGCTGACTCCGCCTACATGACCTGGTATAAAGGTGGCTGCCCGGCAACCCACTTCCTTCTTGGAACCGGTCGTCCACGAGAGGCATGCTCTGTTCTTTAGTTAATAAAAACCTTTTCATTACTTTCCTAATTCATCGCCTTTTATGGAGTAATTGATAAGCGTATCAATTTTATTAACTAAAAGTAAAATGTCCGGAACTGAGCAGCAACAACAGCAGGCGTTGCTGCGAGCCCTCAGACCAGCATGCCTGGACCTCGACCCTCAAGTGGCGGGTTCAGCTACCAATTTCGAACACTGGCTGAGCTGCTTTGAATCCTTCCTAGAAGCCTCCGCCGTGACATCGGAGGAGAACAAATTAAAAGTTCTGACCGCCCAGGTGAGCCCTCAAGTATATACACTCATCCGGGACGCTACTACGTACACGGTGGCTCTCGACCTGCTAAAAGGACAATACAAGCGCCCAGTGAATACGATTTACGCCAGACACCTCCTGGGATCCCACAGGCAGCAACCGGGGGAGGAATCGGTAGAGACATTTTTACGGGCGTTACAGACACTCTGCAGGGACTGCGACTGTAAGGCCGTAACGGCTGCGGCGCACGCGGAGGGACTTATCTGTGATGCCTTCGTTAAGGGCCTCCAGTCCGACTACTCCCGGCAGAGACTGCTCGAAAGCAAGGAGCTCAACCTGAAGACGGCCGTAGCCCTCGTGCTCTCACTAGATGCGGCCCACCGAAACCTCGAAGCATACTCACGTAACGGTGCCGCGCCATGGCCATCGCGACCTTGGGACATGGGACCACCGCCCCCGGTACCAACTACTGCAGCAATGTCCCGAAATCAACTGGGACCGCCGCCCCCAGTACCAACTACTGCAACGATGTCCCGTAACCAGGCCCAAAAATGCTACTTCTGTGGCCAGTTAAAACACCCTAGAGCGCGCTGCCCGGCGAAGACCGCTACCTGCTCTGGCTGCGGGAAGAAAGGCCATTATGCCAACGCCTGCAGAGGGAAACCCGCGAACGCCAGCAGCGCCGCGTGTGAACCATGGGGGCAGCCATCTTCTTCGCCATTTTGTGCACCTCCGGCCGCGTGGGGATCGGAATCATGGCCGCCGCCATTTTGCCCGCCGCACTCAACCGCCATTTTGTCTCCGGACTCGACCACCGTCTCGCCTGACGACCATTTCGGCTCACTCAGCCATACACTGGCCTCCGTTACGCTGGATCAAGCTCTCCCTCATCATCTGTCCAGGTCCATGATGGACATTACGGTAAACGGCCGCGCCACTACTTGCCTGTTTGACAGCGGGAGCACGGAGAGTTTTATTCACCCCGACACGGTGCGTAGCCACTCCCTCACGGTCCTGCCAACGCGCCATCGGATTTCTATGGCGTCCAAGTCCCATTCAACGGACGTCGGCGGCTACTGTGTGGTGACCCTTTCGGTTAGGGGCACCGAATATAAAAATTTTAAACTTCTTGTCCTGCCCCGTCTTTGCGCTGCCGTTCTGCTAGGGTTGGATTTTCAGTGCCACCTCAAAAGTGTCACATTGGCATATGGTGGACCCCTCCCCCCACTCACAGTCTGCAACCAACAGCTTTTAAATCACCCGCCGCGTACCACTTGCAGTCTTTCCACACTCAAAGTCCCCCCCCCTCCCCTGTTCGCTAACCTCACCCGCGACTGTAAACCCATCGCTACCAAGAGCAGGCGGTACAGCGCCGGGGACAGAGCTTTTATTAGCGCTGAGGTGGAGTGGCTCCTGAAGGAGGGCATTATCGAAGGGAGCACCAGCCCCTGGCGAGCCCAGGTTGTAGTCGTTAAGACCGCCGATAAACGCCGCCTGGTCATTGACTACAGCCAAACCATAAACCGGTACACCCAGCTGGATGCATACCCCCTTCCCCGCATATCTGATATGGTCAATCAGATTGCGCAGTACAGGGTATTCTCCACCATTGACCTTAAGTCAGCATACCACCAACTCCCTATCCGCCATGAGGACCGCCAGTATACTGCCTTCGAGGCAAACGGCCGCCTCTACCACTTCCTTAGGGTTCCTTTCGGCGTCACCAACGGGGTTTCGGTCTTCCAAAGGGAGATGGACCGGATGGTCGACCAGAACGCGCTGCAGGCCACCTTTCCCTATCTGGATAATGTCACCATCTGCGGCCACGACCAGCAGGACCATGACGTTAATCTAGCGAAATTCCTCCATACGGCCCAGCGGCTGAATCTAACATACAATAAGGAGAAATGTATGTTTCGCACCAAGCACCTTGCCACCCTCGGCTGCGTAGTGGAGAACGGAGTCATTGGGCCCGACCCCGACAGAATGCGCCCCCTTATGGAGCTCCCCCTCCCCCACTGCCAAAAAGCACTGAAGAGATGCCTGGGGTTTTTCTCTTACTACGCTCAGTGGGTGCCCAATTATGCAGACAAAGCCAGACCCCTCATCAAGTCCACCTCCTTCCCCCTGACACCAGAGGCGGGTGCAGCCTTCACTCTTATCAAGAGTGATATTGCGAAGGCCACAATGCACGCAGTGGATGAGTCCATCCCTTTCCAAGTGGAGAGCGATGCGTCCGACTTCGCCCTAGCTGCAACCCTTAACCAGGCGGGGAGACCCGTGGCCTTTTTCTCAAGGACCCTCCAGGGCCCCGAGATTCAACACTCCTCTGTCGAAAAGGAGGCCCAGGCTATTGTGGAAGCGGTGCGACACTGGAGGCATTACCTGGCCGGAAAACGATTTACCCTTCTCACTGACCAGCGTTCAGTTGCTTTTATGTTCAATAATAAGCAGAGGGGCAAAATCAAGAACGACAAGATCTTGAGGTGGAGAATTGAACTCTCCACCTACAATTACGATATCTTGTACCGGCCCGGGAAACTCAATGAGCCCCCAGATGCTCTATCACGAGGTACGTGCGCTAACGCTCAAGTTGATAGACTGCGGACCCTCCACAATGACCTCTGCCACCCCGGGGTCACCAGATTCTGCCACTTCATTAAGTCCCGCAACCTGCCCTACTCCGTCGAGGAGGTCAGGACTATGACCAGGAACTGCCAAATCTGTGCCGAATGCAAACCGCATTTTTATAGGCCAGACAGAGCAAGCTTGATCAAGGCCACTCGCCCCTTCGAGCGCTTGAGCATCGACTTTAAGGGGCCCCTCCCTTCCTCTGACCGCAACGTGTACTTCCTCAACATTGTTGATGAGTACTCCCGTTTCCCGTTCGCCATCCCTTGCCCAGACATGACCAGTACCACGGTCATCAAATGTCTGAATGACCTCTTCGCCTTGTTCGGGTTCCCATGCTATATACATAGCGACCGGGGCTCATCCTTCATGAGCGACGAACTTCGTCAGTACCTGCTCGCGAGAGGTATTGCTACGAGCAGGACCACCAGCTACAACCCCCGGGGGAACGGCCAGGTGGAAAGAGAGAACGCGACGGTTTGGAAGGCCGTCCTCTTAACCTTAAAACCTAAGGGCCTTCCGACCTCTCGCTGGCAGGAGGCCCTCCCTGCGGCGCTCCACTCCATCCGGTCACTGCTTTGTACTGCCACTAATGCCACCCCTCATGAGCAAATGTTCGTTTTCCCCAGGAAGTCCACATCGGGAACCTCGCTACCGACATGGCTGACTTCTCCTGGGCCCGTCCTACTGCAGAGGCACGTGAGGACCCATAAAATGGACCCCCTGGTCGAGAGGGTGAACCTCCTACACGCCAACCCCCAGTATGCCTACGTGGCATACCCAGACGGGCGGGAGGACACGGTCTCCATACGAGACCTCGCACCCTCGGGCGCCCCTGAACCACCACCGTTATTATCCACCGCTTCTCCCAACCCAACCCCTGCAGACGGCATGCCGGAGCCACAGGACCCTTTGTCGACCACTCAGACACCAGATTCGACGTTGGATACTGCAGCACTGCCGCCGCTGCTACGATGATCAGGACGGCATACAAGGCCCCCTGATAGACTTACCTACACGAACTCTTAGTGCACTTCACCCCGCCGGACTCAATTTTAAACAAGGGGTGAATGTGGTAAACCACTGTTATTGTTTTCCCTGTCGTTCACTACCGTTATCGTTATTGCACATTGTTACCTCCTGCTACTCACTGTGTACCTATGCATGCCTCAGCTGACTCCGCCTACATGACCTGGTATAAAGGTGGCTGCCCGGCAACCCACTTCCTTCTTGGAACCGGTCGTCCACGAGAGGCATGCTCTGTTCTTTAGTTAATAAAAACCTTTTCATTACTTTCCTAATTCATCGCCTTTTATGGAGTAATTGATAAGCGTATCACCCACCTTGATTCCATATCCCTTAGTGGTCCTTTTACAGACCACTGGTTATGCCACTCTACATCAATTTCCTTTCTTCGTCTAGGGCCTTATCCATGAGGATATGTTACCACTCCCAGCTTCTTCCAACTGCTCCTGTTCAGGCTTCTCCCTTGAGCCTCAATGGCAGTAAGGCCCATTCTGCTGAGGAGCACTTTGATGCTGTCATCGTGTTCTGCCTCGTGGCCTCGTCCATGGTGGTGGTGATTTGATGGTGGATGCTCCGGCAGGGGCAGACTCGGGGCAGCACATGATGTATCTGTACTGGAGGAATTGGTAACGACCATCCAACCTGGACAGGGGTGGTTGATCAGTCAGGTCGCATACAGTCTCATTTAAGATTTTGTCCTGAGGCTTAACCTTTCGAATCAAATCCATCGATTCGCCTACTCATTACTTTGGTGCGCACCCATGTTTCTTTGCCATATTTAAATATAAATATTACTAATGCATTGTAGAACCGTACTTTGAGATCATGACTTATGTTCAATCTCCATATATGGGATAGAGAGTTTATTTTGGAGCTCACAAGTGCAATGCGCCTTCAGCAGTCAGAAAAATAGGGGGTGAAATTGGGTAAACCCCTGAAAACGGGCATGGGGATCGCGGTGCACGATTAACCCACGCCCGTTTATTGCGTTGCAGGTAGCACGCTAAATTAGTGCTGCCGGCTCTTTTACATGATTTCTGCGTGCAGCCACCGCTCCCTGCACTGTTCATTGGCTGCACGCATCAGCAGGGGGCCGAATATTGCGAGTGGCTAGTGCTACTTAAAGGCAGCCTGCATCTCCTTAAAGGGGAGGTGCATTGTGGCTGCAAGAAGTGGTGGGATTTTTTTTGAAAGGCACTCTAGGTTGTGATACTTTGAACAATGACTGAACATGCGAGAGGGCGAGCACCAAGGTTTTCAGACAATGCATTGGAGGTCTTGGTGGAAGAGGTGGAAAGGAGGAGAGACATCCTGCATCAGCATGGGGGTAAGACGCCCTCCAGACCTTTGCTCATGAGTTAGTGGGAACAAATAGCAGCGGAGGTTAATGCCAGGAGTGTTGTGATGCACTATCAATTGCTACAAAAGACTGGAAGTTGAGAAAGTAATAAACAGGCTTTTATTACCAAAGAACAGAGCATGCCTCTTGTGGTTGCCTGGTATCCAAAAGGGCCGGGGGCTGCCGAGCAGCGACCTTTATACCCAGCCATGAGGGTGGAGCCAGGGGCGGAGTCAGCTGAGGCATGCACAGACAAGTACAACAATATGCAAGAGTGAACAACAGTACTAACAGTGAACAACAGTACTAACAACAGTGGTGAACAACAATACTAACAATAGTGGTGTGGTAAACCACGTTCACTATCGTATCACTGTTAGTAGTTAGCACTGTTCACCACTGTTCGTTATAACTGTATCACTGACCACTATTGTATCACGGTACGAGGTCGCCTCTTGCCACACTGCTATACCTGGGATGACCACCGCCGACTCCGCCTTGGCTCCACCCACCAGGCCAGGTATAAAGGTGAGCGACTGACTGGTATTCCTCCTGCTTGGATCGGATCACCCACGAGAGTGGGCTCTGTTATTTAGTCAATAAAAACCTTTAGTCACCTTCGTAACTCTTCGCCTTTTATTGGAGGAATTGATAGGTATATCAATTTTATTGACTAAATTTAATGATGTCCGACAACGAGTCACAACCGGCGGAGGAGCCACCAGCGCAGCTCCCAGGAGCACAGCCACACCAGCCAGCTTGGCTGCGAGCCCTCAGACCGCCGTACCTGGACCTGAACCCACGAGCAGCAAACTCAGCCGCAGACTTTAAACACTGGCTGGTCTGCTTCGAATCATACCTGAGAGAATCCAGCGTCCCTCAGGCATCCAAACTAAGTGTCCTGCAGGCGCAACTGAGCCCGAGAGTATACACTCTCATCGAGGACATGACTACCTACGAGACCGCCATCAACCTGCTGAAACAGAAGTACCGGACCCCGGTAAACTACATGTACGCTAGGCACCTCCTAAGATCACGGCCGCAACAGCCAGGAGAATCAGTAGCCGAATTCTCACAGGCGCTATATGCACTCGCCAGGAACTGTGACTTTAAATCGGTGTCGGCAGCCGAAAATACTGAAGATAATATCCGCGACGCATTCCTGAAAGGCCTACGGTCCGAGTACTCACGGCAAAGACTGCTGGAAGCTAAAGACCTCAGCATGGAAAAAGCTGAAGCCCTCGCTATCTCCCTGGAAGTGGCCCACCAAGATCAGGAAGCATTCACCAGGTACTGCTCGCGACCCTGGGACTCGGGCCCGACCCCTACCACAGCACCCTTCCCAGCGCCGCCCCCGGGACCTACCTCTGCGTCGGCGTCCCGGACCCGACCGGCCCCGCCACCCCCGGCACCGGCCCCGACATCGGGCATCCGCGATCGGGCCGCCGGCTGTTTTTTTTGTGGCCAGGAGAAGCACCCGAGGTCGCGCTGCCCAGCCAAGAACTCCACATGCAGAACCTGCCTGAAGAAAGGCCACTTCTCCAAGGCCTGCAGGAGCGGATCCTCAGAGGCCAGCAGTGCCGCATGCGAACTATGGGGGCGGCCATCTTCGTTTAGGGCAACTGAGGCCAGCATCCCCACACATGAGTCATGGGGGTGGCCATCTTTGTTTAGGGCAACTGAGGCCAGCATCCCCACACATGAGTCATGGGGGCGGCCATCTTTGATTAAGGCAACCGACCCCAATAGTGCCTCATGTGAGCTACGGGGGCAGCCATCTTCTCCGTCATTTTGCCCTACCTCGTGGGAGACGCCATTTTACTCACCACGCCCGACCGCCTCGCCCGCAGATGACAACGACTCGCTCAGCTACACACTAGCTTCCGTCACCCTGGACCAAGCCCGCCCGCACCATCTGTCCAAGTCAATGATGGACATCAAAGTGAACGGCCACGCCACGACCTGCCTGTTCGACAGCGGAAGCACGGAGAGCTTCATCCACCCAGACACGGTGAGCCACTACTCCCTCTCTGTCCTACCAACGCGCAGCCGAATCTCGATGGCATCGAGGTCCCACGCCACGGACATCAGCGGCTACTGTGTCGTGACCCTGTCGGTTAAGGGCACGGAGTATAAAAACTTTAAACTCCTCGTCCTCCCCCATCTCTGCGCTGCCGTCCTACTAGGGCTGGACTTCCAATCCCACCTCCAAAGCGTAACCCTAGCATACGGTGGACCCCTCCCCCCACTCACAGTCAACAACCAGCAAACGTTAAACCGCCCACCGCGTAACACCTGCAGCCTCTCCACCCTCAAGGTCCCGCCACCCTCTCTGTTTGCTAACCTTACCCCTGACTGCAAACCCGTCGCTACCAAGAGCAGGCGGTATAGCGCCGGGGACAGAGCCTTCATTAGCTCTGAGGTGCGGCGCCTCCTGAAAGAGGGCATTATCGAGGGGAGCAGCAGCCCCTGGCGTGCCCAGGTCGTAGTCGTAAAGACCGGCGATAAAAACCGCCTGGTCATCGACTACAGCCAGACCATAAACAGATATACCCAGCTGGACGCATACCCCCTCCCCCGCATATCTGACATGGTCAATCAGATTGCACAGTATAAAGTATTCTCGACCATCGACCTGAAGTCGGCCTACCACCAACTCCCTATCCACCCTGAGGACCGCCAGTATACCGCCTTCGAGGCGAATGGGCGCCTATACCACTTCCTTAGGGTCCCCTTCGGTGTCACTAATGGGGTCTCGGTCTTCCAAAGGGAGATGGACCAGATGGTTGACCAGAACGAACTGCAGGCTACATTCCCCTACCTAGATAACGTCACTATCTGCGGCCGCGACCGGCAGGAACATGACGCGAATCTGGAGAAATTCCTCCGTACGGCCCAACGGCTGAACCTCACCTACAATAAGGAGAAATGCGTGTTTAACACCACACGCCTTGCCATCCTCGGCTGCGTAGTGGAGAACGGAATCATCGGCCCCGACCCAGAAAGAATGCGCCCCCTCATGGAGCTACCCCTCCCCCACTGCCCTAAAGCACTTAGGAGAACCCTGGGGCTTTTCGCCTACTATGCCCAATGGGTACCCAATTACGCGGACAAAGCCAGACCCCTCCTGAAAGCCACTTCCTTCCCCCTCACGGAGGAGGCGTGCGCGGCCTTCTCCCTCATTAAGGGAGACATAGCCAAGGCCACGATGCACGCAGTGGACGAGTCCATCCCCTTCCAGGTGGAGAGCGACGCATCCGACTTCGCCTTAGCCGCCACCCTAAACCAGGAGGGGAGGCCAGTGGCCTTCTTCTCAAGGACCCTACAGGGCCCCGAGATCCGACATTCGTCGGTCGAGAAAGAGGCCCAGGCGATCGTGGAGGCAGTACGGCGCTGGAGGCACTACCTGGCAGGCAAACGATTTACCCTCCTCACCGACCAGCGTTCGGTGGCTTTCATGTTTAATAACAAGCTGAAGGGCAAAATCAAGAATGACAAGATTTTGAGATGGAGAATCGAGCTCTCCACCTACGATTATGAGATCTTGTACCGGCCAGGCAAGCTGAACGAATCCCCTGATGCCCTTTCACGAATGACATGCGCCAGCGCGCATATCGATAGGCTTCAGACCCTCCACGACCAGCTCTGCCACCCCGGAGTCACCAGACTCTACCATTTCATTAAGGCCCGCAACCTGACCTACTCCATCGAGGAGGTCAGGACCATGACCAGGAACTGCCAGACCTGTGCGGAGTGCAAACCGCACTTCTATAGGCCGGACCGAGCAAGCCTGATCAAGGCCACCCGCCCCTTCGAGCGCCTGAGCATCGACTTTAAGGGGCCCCTCCCGTCCTCTGACCGTAATGTGTACTTCCTCAACATCGTTGATGAGTACTCCCGTTTCCCCTTTGCCTTCCCCTGCCCCGACATGACCAGTAGCACGGTCATCAAGTGCCTGAATGCCCTCTTCGCCTTGTTCGGGTTCCCGAACTATATACACAGCGACCGGGGCTCCTCCTTCATGAGCGAGGAACTCCGGCAATTCCTCCTAGAGAGAGGTATTGCAGCAAGCAGGACCACCAGCTACAACCCCAGAGGTAACGGTCAGGTGGAAAGAGAGAACGCGACGGTATGGAAGGCCGTCCTCTTAGCCTTAAAGTCTAAGGGCCTCCCAACCTCCCGCTGGCAAGAAGTCCTCCCGACAGCGCTGCACTCCATCCGGTCATTACTTTGCACGGCCACTAACACCACCCCCCATGAACGAATGTTCGTTTTCCCCAGGAAGTCGACTACGGGAACCACTCTACCAACCTGGCTGACCGCCCCGGGGCCGGTCTGGCTGCGGAAACACGTGAGGGCCCATAAAACGGACCCCCTGGTCGAGAGGGTGAACCTCCTGCACGCCAACCCCCAGTACGCCTACGTGGCGTACCCAGACGGGCGGGAGGACACTGTCTCCCTACGAGACCTCGCACCCTCAGCCGATCCGGAAACACCGCCACCACCCCCCCCAACCCCAGCCCAGGTAGACGGCATGCCGGAACCCCACGAGCCCTCGCCGACCACGCAAACACCAGCATCAACACCGGATAAGGCACCAGCACCGGATAAGGCAACACCACCGCTGCGGCGATCGGAGAGGCTTACGAAGCCTCCGGACAGACTGACCTACCAGAATTGGTAGTACACTTCACCCCGCCGGACTTAATTCTAAACAAGGGGTGAATGTGGTAAACCACGTTCACTATCGTATCACTGTTAGTAGTTAGCACTGTTCACCACTGTTCGTTATAACTGTATCACTGACCACTATTGTATCACGGTACGAGGTCGCCTCTTGCCACACTGCTATACCTGGGATGACCACCGCCGACTCCGCCTTGGCTCCACCCACCAGGCCAGGTATAAAGGTGAGCGACTGACTGGTATTCCTCCTGCTTGGATCGGATCACCCACGAGAGTGGGCTCTGTTATTTAGTCAATAAAAACCTTTAGTCACCTTCGTAACTCTTCGCCTTTTATTGGAGGAATTGATAGGTATATCAAGTGGTTTACCACATGTTGCTCCAAGAATATGGATGCAGTGCAGGAAGAAATTTAACGATCTCACACGAGTTGTCAAGGTGAATGAGTTCCTACCAACTACACCACTAGCCTCATCCACTGCTCAATTCACTACACCCCCATCACCCACCTACCAACAATCTCTATCAATCAGTACTCAACTCTGAAATTCATATGCTTTACCTCACCCTCACACACTTAGCACTGTTGCAAACTTCGCACCCACAACTCACAGTTCGCACACACTGGCAGCTGTTGAACCATGACAGTCACATCACCCAAACATATTGTGCGTCACTCACTGACACACTTCCCTCTTTTTTACAGGGGAAGGTGGCACATAACAGGAGGCAGCAGGAAAGAATTGGAGGAAGACAAGCATGTCTGAATGTTTTAACCCCAATGGAGGAGACAGTGCTGGCCATCATGGGAAGGGGCATCACTGAGGCCATGACCACTGGCAGGGCTGAAGCGATCGATGATATGGGTATCTGCATACCTAATCCTCCTCCTCTATTCCCACCACTCCCTCATCCCTCAATCTCTTCTCACTTAGAAGCTGCAGATGGCGTAAGCACACACTTCTTACTTTCTCCTCTCTCCTCACCACAACCCAACCCTTGTCACATTTTCATTTCAGATACCCAAGAACTGGAACCTTCCCCGTCAGTGGAGAAGAGGAAGAAGACAGTGAAGATGAAGAGACACCGTCACTTGTTCTTACACTCACAGCCACCTGCTCAGACATTGACACTGCGCGTATTTTAGAGTCTAGAATAGAGGAGGCATCTGCACATGAAGAGACACTGGGCACATGTATGCAGAAGCCAGGGCGGGGGGAAAGGATAGGGCAGGTGCCAGCTCAACGGAGGGTAAGGTCGGACACTAGTTCTGCTGTGGAGGACTCAGATGAGGACTCCGATGGCCAAGGCTACAGAAGAAGGCTGATGGATATGCACAAGAAAATGCTTGGTGCATTGGGGAGCCTGCCAGAAAGCCTGCATTCAATGTCGAGGAGTATTGAGGAGACCAGCACTAACTTGGCACAGGGCTTTGCGCATAGCTTGGAGCTCATCCTTTCCAACATGGAACGGGTGGTCACCTCCATCAGCACACCTGCGGAACCCATCATGATGCACTGTCTGGCAGCTGATGTCACAGCTTCCATTGCAACACAAACAGCTTCCATCAAAGCTCAGACTGCTGCATTGCAAGCTCAGACTGCTGCTATCAAGGTTCTGGATACCACTGATTCCCGGGGCTTCCAGGGCATCACAGCAGTCCATTAATCAGTTGTCCAACAGATCAGTACGATTGCTGAGGCACTGCCCCAGGAGAGTGGTAGTGGCTCCATGGAGCACAAACCTTTTTTTTTAATTCGTTTATGGGATGTGGGCGTCGCTGGCATTTATTGCCCATCCATAATTGCCCTTGAGAAGGTGGTGGTGAGCCGCCTTCTTGAACCGCTGCAGTCCGTGTGATGAAGGTACTCCCACACTGCTGTTAGGGAGGGAGTTCCAGGAATTTGACCCAGCGACGATGAAGGATCGGTGATATACTTCTAAGTCAGGATGGTGTGTGACTTGGAGGGGAACTTGGTGTTCCCATGTGCCTGCTGCTCTTGTCCTTCTAAGTGGACGAGGTTGCGGGTTTGGGAGATGCTGCCGAACAAGCCTTGGCGAGTTGCTGCAGTGCATCCTGTAGATGGTACACACTGCAGCCACGGTACGCCGGTGGTGGAGGGAGTGAATGTTTAAGGTGGTGGATGGGGTGCCAATCAAGCGGGCTGCTTTGTCCTGGATGGTGTCGAGCTTCTTGAGTGTTGTTGGAGCAGCACTCATCCAGGCAAGTGGAGATTATTCCATCACACTCCTTACTTGTGCCTTGTAGATGGTGGAAAGGCTTTGGGGAGTCAGGAGGTGAGACACTTGCCGCAGAATAAATAGCCTCTGATCTGCTCTTGTTGCCACAGTATTTATGTGGCTGGTCCAGTTAATTTTCTGGTCAATGGTGACCCCCCAGGATGTTGATAGTGGGGGATTCGGCGATGGTAATGTCGTTGAATGTCAAGGGGCAGTGGTTAGACTCTCAGTTGTTGGAGATAGTCATTGCCTGGCACTTGTGTGGGGCGAATGTTACCTGCCACTTATCAGCCCAAGCCTGAACGTCATTCCAGGTCTTGTTGCATGCGGGCATGGACTGCTTCATTATCTGAGGAATTGCGAATGGCGCTCAACTGTCATCAGCGAACATTCCTGTAGTGTATGTACCCGTCTACCTTTAAGGGAACGATTGAGTGTAACCGTTCACCTTTAAGAGAACTACTTTAGGTGTGGCACTATTTGATTGGCTTCTGTATACGGTAATACCGACAGTGACCACACCAGTATATAAGTGATGTTACAGGATAACTAGGGCAGATTCGCCCTGACCTCTGAATAGTAAAGACCTGTTTGTTTGTACTTCAAAAGTCTGTGTATTTATTTACTGCACAACCCACAGACTTTACAGTGGCGACGAGTCCGATCGTACCCTGCGGCAAGATTACCAAAGCAAGAAGAGCGTCGAAGAGAGGCAACCGCCCTCGTCGTGCTGCTGGAAGAAAACACAAGGCTGCAGCAGGAGAAAGGTGGAAGACTTTAGCAACAAAAGCTTCCGTCTGCAACAGACACTGACTACCCTTCTACCACGGTACAGAGTGAGCCGATCAGCAGGGAACAAGGCGGCCAAAGAGACTGTGAGTAGGGGAAGGTGTAGAGAATATCCGGAGGATAAGGGCAGAGCACTCGACCTCGGTCGAGGGGGAGCTGAGCCGGTCAAAAGTCGGGTCCAACGGCGTCGGGTGACAGCCGGACCGCGATCGGCGGGAAAAATCCGGGCAGCGACCGCAGCCACGAAGCGCTGAGCCTGCGAGTAGGCGCGGGAGGAGAAACCCAGCCGCAGCCGGGGAGGGAAACACCGGTCTGCGAGAGGGCTGGGGAGGCGAACGGGAACTGTGCGGGTGAGAGCCGGGTGCGGAGTGAGAGAGTGCGAGGAGCCAGTCCAGCGGCTGAGCTGTTCTCCACCAACGGGGTACTCAGAGCCGGCAAAACCGAACGTGCGGGAGTGGGAGAGCGAACAGGAGCCGAGAACGGGGAGAGAGACTGCGCGAGAGCCAGTCCAGCGGCTGAACTGTTCTCCACCTACGGAGTACCCAGAGCCGGTAGAACCGAACGTGCGGGAGAGGGAGAGACAGAGCCGAGCACGGGGAGAGAGAGACTGCGCGAGGGCCAGTCCAGCGGCTGAACTGTCCTCCGTTAACGGGGTGTACCCAGAGCCGGTAGAACCGAACGTGCGGGAGAGGGAGAGACAGAGCCGAGCACGGGGAGAGAGAGACTGCGCGAGAGCCAGTCCAGCGGCTGAACTGTCCTCCGTTAACGGGGTGTACCCAGCGCCGGTAGAGCCGTGCGGGCGGGAGGAAAAGACAGAGCCGAGTAAGGGGAGCTGTGCGAGAGCCAGCCCAGCGGCTGAACCTGTCCGCTGTGAGGAAAGCGTACCCCTTACACCAGGGAGAAACGCGGAAAGCCGCCATTAGGCGGAGAAGACGACAGAGGCGGGAAACCGCCATTGAAGTGGGCGGGGAGAGAAAGGAAGAGCGGGAAACCGCCATTTTTGCGGGAAAAGAACCGCCATCTTAACTGCCATTGAAGTGGGCAGAGAGAGAGAGAGAGAGAGAGAAGGGAAGAGTGGGAAACCGCCATTTTCGCAGGAAAACCGCCATTTTAGAAAAAAGAAGATAATAAATAATACTTAAAGAAATACTGTGCTGCTTCAAAGAAAGAAAGATGCCTAAGCGAGGGAATATTAACGATTTTAATTCTGAAATAGAAGACTGGGCCACGTACGTGGAACGCATAGAGATCTATTGCGAAGCCAACAAAATAGAGGAAGACGACAAGGCGATAACATTGCTAAACTCGATGGGGGCAAAAACATATGGGCTCTTGAAGCATCTAATAGCACCAGCTAAACCAGCGGATCAGACCTTCGAAGAAATTGTGGCTGTGCTGAAGGACCACTTGAACCCCACACCGTTGATGCTGGCTGAGCGATTCAAATTCTACGCAAGAACGCAGAGGAAAGACGAAAGCAATGCGGAATACTTGGTCGAACTGCGTAGGCTAGCGAAATACTGCCAGTTCGGAGGGAATCTGACAGAGGCACTGCGGGACAAGTTCGTATGCGGATTGTCCAAAGAAGGAACGCAGAAGCGACTACTGGAAGAAAACGACCTCACACTGGACAGGGCTGTCCTCATAGCTGCATCACACGAAGCCGCAGCGAAAGGAACGGCCGAAATGCAGCTAAAGGCGGCGGCACTCGGGGTGGACCAAATTACTTCGAGCACAACAAAATGCTACCGTTGTGGGAAGACCACGCACGACCAGAATCACTGCTGGTTTAAGAACCAAGAGTGTCGGAAATGTGGCAAACTGGGTCACATCGCGAAGGTATGCAGGTCCGGGAAAAAGACCAACAATCAACGGAAGCCACCACAAGAAAAGTACAACAAGGTACACAAGGTGGCTGAAAAGAGTTCAGACGAACAGAATTCAGACTCAGACCCAAACAACCAGGAGCTGGGTAGTCTGAAGATCCACAATGTGGGGAAAGAAACTGATCTACAAACGATTTGGGTCGTACTAAAAATAGCTGGAGTCCAAGTACGAATGGAGCTGGACACTGGATCAGCTCTATCAGTCATCAACCGAAGGGACTACCACCGGCTATTCTCTCACATACCTTTGAGAAATACCAAGTTCGTATTACAGACATACACGGGGCATAATGTATACCCCATGGGGAAAATAAGAGTCAAGGTGAGAGATAGAGGGAAAGAACACCCAAGAATGAATTTGTACGTATTACCTGAGGGAGGACCACCACTTCTAGGACGGGAGTGGATTAAGAAAATAGACATGGAATGGCACTACCTAAAAGCCATAATGAAGGAGGATTCGGTGCAAGCTATCAGCTCAGATTCTGAGATGGATGACGATAAGACCAATTCAAATATGCATGACAAGGCTAAAGGGGACTTGCCGACGATGGGGAAGGAAACAAAGACATGCAGAAAGACTTATGTCACCAAGAAGAATAAAGTTACAGAGCAGAACTCCAGGTTGACAGAGAATTCTGAGCCTGTTCAAGCTAAGGATTCATCCACGACGGAAGAACACCGAGCTCGGACTCAAACTTATGTCAACGTACGACAACAATTAGAACAGTGGAGTGACCGTCTCGTACAAGAGATGAAAAATATGGAAAAGTTCTGGGACACTGAATGGGAGAACCTGGAAAGACAACAGAGACAGCTAGCTCGAGAAAAGAGCGACCATAGAGCCATCGTGGCCAAGTACCGATCACATCTCCCTGAAACTGTTCAGGAACTAGACTATTTACAGAACGACCTAAAGGAAGAGGAATCTTCAGGAAGCCAGGATTTTATCCCAGTTCATCTCTACGACTCGTTGCAAGCAGAGTGTAACAAGTTGAAGGAACAGTATGAACGGGCCCAGACTACAATCCTGGAAGGGGTTAACTCGGCAACCTCCGAAAAGCTAGTTTTAGTGAAAGCATATGAACAACTAAAGTTTGAACATGAGCGAGAATTACAAAGGCTGCAGGAAATGTTTGACGAGCTCCAGGCCAAGACAGACTCATCGGTAGAGATTCCATCCGTAGATGGAAAATTAGAGGTGAAGACAGCAGAACGTGAAATTCAAGATGTCCAAGAACTCGTTAAATTATTGAAGGAAACCCAAGACAAATATGAGGCGGCAATGGCAGAGGTCCAACAACTTGAAGAACATATTCAACTAGGAATCCGGGCAGTGGAAGGAAAGGCCAATGGAAGGAACACAGAGACTGTAGGAATGGCCCCTGATCAGGAGTTAGAGAACACCAAGGCGCAATTTCTTCGAGCGCTTAAAACCAAAGGACCGGAGGAAAGGAAGGTGAAAACATTGGAGGGAAAGGTGGATGAAATGGAGAAGGCGCTAATCCACAGTGTCCCCGTAGAAGAGTTAACGGCCAGCCAACTCTTATACACGCTGAGGGACAAGACTCCAAAATGGGAACACGAGTTTCAGGTTTCAAAGGGAAAGAATTCGGAGCTTCCAAAAGTCACGGAGAGAGCTGAGGGGGCAACACAGCTTGCACATGGATGTCAAAAGTATGCTGAATTACGTCAAGGGGAACAGAAGAATGCGGAAACAGCTACTTCAGTAGAAGGATTAAATAGCCTGATAACGGAATCCCCGATGGAAGGGAAGGTATTGAACTCACAAATGAGGCCAGGCGTGAAGGAATGGCAGACATCCCAGGAAGAGCGGGATGAATATGAATGCTTGAAGAAGTCTTTTCAAGAAAGATGGTCAGAGAAGGAACCACCGTCGGCTAACGTCCAGTTGGATAAGAAGGAAGTAGAAGGGCCCCTCACTGGCCTAACTCAGGACGACCCCGAATACTATCCTGACCTATTGAGTGACACTGAATATTACGAGGATCTGGTCTGCTCAGTTTGTGATGAAAACTCCCAAAGTACAGAAATCCGCATGAAGCACTTAAGGTCTAATGAACATAGAGAGTTGGTGGCGCTACAGATGGCCGCAGAGAAAGGAGCTCCGAGAGTTTCAAAAAGGCAGAAAAGAAAAAGAAGAAGCAGGAGATAATAACTGTCTAAAATACTATCATCTCAGGCGGGACACCATGAAAGGAGCTAAATTAGTTGAAAACCCGAAAATTATCAAGACAGCCAGTTGGTTGTAAAAGTCCGCACTGTTGGTTCAACAGGACGGAAGGTCAAGCTGTTACGTTAAGAAAAAGGCTATGGAGGAGTCACGCTAGCCATGTGAACCGGCTACACCAAAGAGATGCTGTTCGGAATGAGTCAAGATCAGAGACTGAATCTATGAACTGTTTCCGCAGAGACTGAACCTGTGAACTGTTCCCACCGAAAGTATATCTGTAAACTGTTTTATATGACGTTGACTCCACCGGAATTATCTCTGTAAATTGTTTGTTCTCCACCGAGAGTATATCTGTAAATTGTTATGTGAAGTTGAAGATATGTATGTTTAACGGGGACCCTGTAAGTAATAAGCTAAAAAGGGAGGATTGTAGTGTATGTACCCGTCTACCTTTAAGGGAACGATTGAGTGTAACCGTTCACCTTTAAGAGAACTACTTTAGGTGTGGCACTATTTGATTGGCTTCTGTATACGGTAATACCGACAGTGACCACACCAGTATATAAGTGATGTTACAGGATAACTAGGGCAGATTCGCCCTGACCTCTGAATAGTAAAGACCTGTTTGTTTGTACTTCAAAAGTCTGTGTATTTATTTACTGCACAACCCACAGACTTTACAATTCCCATTTCTGACCTCATATTGGAGGGAAGGTTATTGATGAAGCAGCTGAAGATGGTTGGGCCTAGGACCCTGCCCTGAGGACCTCCTGCAGTGATGTCCTGGGGCTGTGATAATTGACCTTCAACCACCACAACCATCTTCCTTTGTGCTAGGGATGACTCCAGCCAGTGGAGAGTTTTCCCCCCGATTCCCATTGACTTCAGTTTTACTAGGGCTCCTTGATGTCGCACTCGGTCAAATGCTGCCTTGATATCAAGGGCAGTCACTCTCACCTCACCTCTGAAATTCAGCTCCTTTGTCCATGTTTGGACCAAGGCTGTAATGAGGTTGGGAGCCGAGTAGTCTTGGTGAAACCCAAGCTGGGCATCAGTGAGCAGGACTGTTGATGACGCCTTCCATCACTTTGCTGATGATTGAGAGTAGACTGATGGGGCGGTAATTAGCCGGTTTGGATTTGTCCTGCATTTTGTGGACAGGACATACCTCAGCAGTTTTCCACAGTGTCGGGTAGATGCCAGTGTTGTAGCTGTACTGGAACAGCTTGGCTAGAGGCGCCGGCTAGTTCTGGAGCACAAGTCTTCAGCATGATAGCCGGAATGTTGTCGGGGCCCATAGTCTTTGCTGTATCCAGTGCGCTCAGCCGTTTCTTGATATCACGTGGAGTGAATCAAATTGGCTGAAGACTGGCTTCTGTGATAGTGGGGACCTCAGGAGTAGGCCAATATGGATCATCCACTTGGCACTTCTGGCTGAAGATGGCTGCAAACACTTCAGCCTTGTCTTTTGCACTCACGTGCTGGGCTCCACCATCATTGAGGATGTGGATATTCATGGAGCCTTCTCCTCTCATTAGTTGTTTACTGGTCCACCACCATTAATGACTGGATGTGGCAGGACTGCAGAGCTTTGATCAGATCCGTTGATTATGGGATCGCTTAGCTCTCTCTATGGCATGCTGCATCCGTGGTTTTGCATGCATGTAGTTCTGTGTTGCAGCTTCCCCAGGTTGGCACCGCATTTTTAGGTACGCCTGGTGCTGCTCCTGGCATGCTCTTCTGCACTCCTCATTGAACCAGGGTTGGTCCCCTGACTTGATGGTAATGGTAGAGTGAGGGATATGCTGGGTCATAAGGTTACAGATTGTGGTGGAATACAATTCTGTTGCTGCTGATGGCCCACAGCACCTCATGGATGCCCAGTTTTGAGCTACCAGATCTGTTCTGAATCTAGCCCATTTAGCACGGTGGTAGTGCCACACAACATGATTGAGGGTGTCCTCAGTGTGAAGACGGGACTTCATCTTCACAAGGACTGTGTGGTGGTCACTCCTACCAATGCTGTCATGGACAGATTCATCTGCGACAGGTAGATTGGTGAGGATGAGGTCAAGAGGTTTTTTTCCTCATATTGATTCTCTCACCACCTGCCACAGGCCCAATCTGGCAGCTATATCCTTCAGGACTCAGCCAGCTCAGTAAATAGTGCTGCTACCGTGCCACTCTATCCAAACCGAAATTGGGGATGAAAATCACCCCCCCGTACCTGAAAGCCAGATTTTGAAGTACCTTAGGTATAGTAATGAATAGATAATCTTGGGTAGCAGAATATACATGAGTCTATCAATGGCTTCTGTGCATTGGTCAGCTTGCAGGCTGAAGCATTTGCTCCCCATTGTCATTCATATTATATTGAAAGAACAGTTGAAAAAGGGCAGGGAAGCTGAAGCAATAGATTTCTCATGAGATTTTGGCGTAGAAATTGTTAAACATCTTGCCTATTTTTCAGCTATAAGCCGGCACAACATATACCAATTTCTGGGTGTGAGGTCTTGTGCCCGATCTGTGCCAGAGGCACGGCCACCGCTCTATTGGTCCCCGTTGCTTTTACCAGCATTTAAATAGGCAAAGAAGGGTCCTGGGCCTGTTTCAGGACCCCTTCTGCAAAATTCGTCAAAAACTAGGTGGAACATGCGCCATACCAGCTCCGACTTGTGATTCCAGATCCATGGCAGCCCAACCAGCTGTCCTTAAAGGTGCTGCTGGAGGCTGTCGAAGAAATGGTAGGGAAAACTCTTTTTACTTTCCCTCCTGTTGAGCTGGGTGTAGCAGGAGTGCTTCTCCGGGCTCCACAGTACTACTGCAGTCTGCTGCTGTCCCGTGTTCAGCCCCTGCCCCACCCCAGGCCTTTTACAATCTCCCTCCACCCCCCCCCACCCACCCGAGACTTACCCTGAGGGCCACTGCCGACGAGACAGCAAGCCCAAATGTAATCCCCAACATCAGGCGAGCTATCTCTGGAGGCGCGACTGGTACTGGCAGCTCACCTCAATTAGGAAAATGAGGCATGAGGCCCAATTTCGGCCCTGGCAGACCTGCCACTAATTTAGGGCCCAGTGACGATTTCCCACTGCTTTGTTTTAAAAAATAACAAAATAGTTTGCCTGTGTACCCGCCCTGATTGTGCTTTTTTTTAGTTCACTTGTTTGTGTAGTGCACCTTGTGCGGGTATCTGCCTCCGTGTTGTTGCTTTGAGGTGGTGAGTGTGCTTTGGGTGACTGGCTAAAGAAACATATTTTGGAAAGCGATAAAAATGAAATGTGTGCTGGAGCTCTAATGTGCCTGCCATGGAGTGGTTGGATAATGGTTTATGCCCACAAACCTCCTCATACTGCACTAAGTATTTATGGAAGCCTGTGTGCCTCCCCACAGGGAAAGGAAATTGGAGCAAGACTCACTATAAATTGCTCTTCTGCACTTCCAAAAGGCCTGTATTAGAGTTACATTAGCCCTGCTGGATAGAGACAGTGCGTGTTGCGGGGATACCCATGAAAGGGAGAAAATACATTTAAAAAAGCAAATGTTGTTCTCTTTCTCCTCATAAATGGACAAAAAACGTATGGCTTAGACGCGAGGATTGCTTTGAAGCAGGGCGTGGGTAGCAAGAAAGTTTTTTTCCCCTATTAATGCTACAGATTCTATTGCAAAACGACTGCTGGTTCCATATATTTGATGTTTATTTATGGTAATGAAATGGTTTGTTACATTTGATCTTTAACCCACCGTGTACGTGATATCTGCCGAGCATTTAGCACAAATAACTCATAGAACAGAAAGGGGGCACGAAAGCAAGATGCTGCCTGTTGTGTATGTCCCTTTAAGGGAATAACTGGTCTCAGACTGCAGTACCGGCAGTGACCATCCCTGTATAAAAGGCCCTGGCAGGCTTTTGTAGTTTCAGTTTCCAGATTGTCTCCACTCAGTAAAGACTTGTTAAACCAACTCCTGCATTCCGTGTCTCCATTAACACACGGATTTAATACTGGCGACGAGTAAGAAACGAACTTACCTGCAACTCGGCAGCACCTCAGACGACGTTATTGAAGGTCGAAGCCAGAAAAGAAAAAAAAAATAATCCAAAGAAACTCGAGAAACGGGCGTCGACCGTGGGCAACCGCCCTCCAAATCATCGGATTGAAAACTTGCAGGGGAGACTGTCAAGAGCCAGGCTTGGTTCCCCAGTCTGTGGTTTCCCAGCTAATCGGGCTGGTGGCAGGTAGTGCACTGATCCTTCCTGGACTGCGGCGGGCTAGAGCTCGATCGGGTGGCTCTGCAACGGGGCCGGGCAGCGAGTCAGGAAGCAAAGAGAGAGAGAGAGGGTGGAGCACATAGGGCGCGGCCGGTGCTTCGCAGCCGGGCAGCGTTCGGACCTAAGAAGAGGGAAGGAAGTGTCCCAGAGGGTCTGCTCCACGACGGGAACGGTTAAAAATAAAAATACCACGGAGAGCGGCGTTGACAGCAGCGGCAGCGGCGGGAAAGCGCGGGAGGCGCCATCTTAACTCGGCGGGGAAGAAGGAAAAGCGCGGGAGGCGCCATTTTGATCCATCGGGGACGAAGGAAAAGCGCGGGAGACGCCATCTTAGATTTTCAAGATGCCAAAGACTGGCGATATCACTGCCTTCGATAATGCAATAGAAGACTGGACCACGTATGTGGAAAGAGTCGAGGTATAATGCGAGGCAAATGAAATAGCCGAGGGGGAAAAGGCATCGGTATTGCTAAATTTAATGGGCGCAAGAACGTACGGCCTATTGCGGGACCTGATTACTCCAGCCAAACCGAAGGTGAAGAGTTTTAACGAAATTGTTGCTATCCTACAGGAATACCTAAATCCTACACCGCTGCTGATAGCAGAAAGATTTAAATTCCACAGGAGAAATCAGCATAAAAATGAGAGCAATGCTGATTACCTTACGGAACTACGCAAGCTATCAAAGCACTGCCAGTTCGGAGCAGGACTGGCAGATACCTTACGGGACAAATTTGTCTGTGGACTCCTGAGTGAAGGAACCCAGAAGAGGTTACGCTCAGAGAAAGAGCTGACGCTAGATAAGGCTTTCAGCGTGGCAGTATCGTACGAAGCAGCAGCAAGGGGAGCTGCGGAAATACAACAAAAGCCACAGAAATACGGCACCCACGAAATGACACGGGGATTTGCAAAATGTTATTGCTGCGGCAGAACAAACCATGACCAGAAGGACTGCTGGTCCAAGGACAAAATATGCAGGCAATGCGGAAAGATGGGACACATTGCACGAGTTTGCAGTTCTGAGAAGAAGACCAACGACAATAAAAAGGCTACTAAGGAACCGTACAGGAAAGTACATAAGATGACGGACAGTAGTTCCGAAGACCAGATGAGCGATAGTGAATCCGGGAACAAGAGACTAAGCTGTCTCAAACTTCACAACGTAATCGCAAAAGAGGATCACCAAACCATTTGGGTCACCCTCACGATAGCAGGGTCTCAAGTCAAAATGGAATTGGATACAGGATCAGATCTAACCGCCATGAATCGACGAGACTACGAGCGGCTATTCTCACACATACCCTTGAGAGAGACATCCATTGTCTTGAGGACGTATACGGGGCAAAAAGTATACCCCAGAGGAAAAATAAGGGTGCCTGTCGAATACAACGGCAAGAAAATACGGAAATTGTATCTCTACATTCTGCAAGATGGTGGACCACCGTTATTGGGACGTGAATGGATCAGAAAGATAAGTTTAGACTGGCACTCCATTCAGGCACTGACGGTGGCTGGTAAAAAGGATGACGACGTCACTCCTGGACGATTGTCAACAATCTTAGCTGACGCCAAAGAGGTATTTCAACAAGAACTGGGCACTCTTAAAGGCGTAACCGCCTCGATAAAAATAGAGGAGAATGCAATTCCCAAGTTTTTCAAAGCAAAACCGGTACCATATGCAATTCGCCCTGCCGTCGAGGCAGAGCTGGAGAATCTGGAGAATGCAGGCGTGTTATCTAAGGTAGACTGGAGTGAGTGGGCGACACCCATCGTTCCTGTCATGAAGAAAACGTTAAACAATAAGTCTGAGGAGCCAAGGAAGGTTCGCATCTGTGGGGACTTCAAGGTGACAGTGAACCCAGTCCTTCACACAGTACAATATCATCTTCCAAGGATAGAAGATATCTTCGCCTCACTATCCGGAGGGAAGCGTTTTACAAAAATTGACCTAGCGCAAGCATATTTGCAGATGCAGGTTGAAGAATCCTCCAGGAAGTATCTCACGATAACCACTCACAAAGGTCTTTACCAGTAAAATCGACTGGTATTCGGAGTAGTATCAGCTCCGGCGATATGGCAAAGAGCGATGGAACAAGTCCTGCAAGGGATTCCGAGGACTCAGTGTTACTTGGACGACATCCTAGTGACAGGTGAAGATGACAGTGAACACCTTGCCAACCTAGAGCAGGTGCTCACTAGACTACGTGAACATGGGCTACGAGCCAATCGCCCCAAGTGCGAGTTTTTTAAGAAACAGATATCGTATTGTGGCCACGTGATTGATGAAGAGGGGTTGCATAAGTCCCCTGACAAAATTGAAGCGGTAGTTAAGGCTCCAGTGCCTGAATGTCACAACTGAGGTCATTCCTCGGATTGGTGAATTACTACCATAAGTTTTTGCCGAATTTGTCCACAATTCTGCATCCACTGAACGCCCTACTACGAACGGGAGTAGCATGGAAATGGAGCAATGAATGTAAGCGGGCCTTTCAGAAGAGTAAGGACCTAATCACTTCAAGAGAAGTATTGGCTCACTACAACCCAGCACTGCCGATCAGACTGGCGTGTGATGCGTCTCCCTACGGCATTGGGGCGGTACTGTCACATAAATTCCTTGATGGTTCTGAGAGGCCGATAGCTTTTGCGTCACGCTCGTTAACTTCAGCCGAGCGTAACTACGCCCAGATTGACAGAGAGGCCCTCAGCCTGGTGTGGGGGGTGAAGAAGTTCAATCACTACCTGCACGGTCAGAAATTTACTCTACTAACTGATCATCAACCTCTCGTCTCCATTTTCAACCCTCAGAAGGGCGTACCGATAATGACGGCACAACGGCTACAGAGGTGGTCCCTTTTCCTAGGGGCACACCAATATGACATCGAGTACAAAGGAACTAAACAGCATGGGAATGCTGATGGATTGTCGCGCCTACCGTTGCCGACGGTGGAAGAAGAACTGGCAGTGGATCCAGTGGAGTTATTCCACTCGACTATTGTCGAATGTCTCCCTGTGACGAATGCAAACATAGAAAAGGAAACACGAAATGACCCGACACTCTCCTGGGTCTATGATTTAATGGTGAAGGGATGGCCAGCACATGGCAAACCACTGTTGCCAGCATTCTCGCCGAGAAGAGAACAGCTGTCAGTGTGCAGAGGAACCTTGATGTGTGGATCCAGAGTAATTCCACCCAAATTGAAGGATAGAGTGCTCAATGAGCTTCATGAGGGTCATCTGGGAGGGGTAAAAATTAAGAACTTAGCCAGAGCGTTTGTGTGGTGGCCGGGAATCGATAGAGAAATCGAAGAGATGACCAAGAGCTGTACAGGATGCCAGAAGGTCCAAAATGCCCCACCACAAGCCCCTCTACATCCATGAGAGTGGCCCTCATCTCCATGGCAAAGGGTGCACATTGATTTTGCTGGTCCCTTCATGGACTCGATGTTTTTAATTGCGGTGGATGCACATTCAAAGTGGCCAGAGGTAATAAAAATGTCCTCAACCACCACAGAAAAAACTATCACAGTCTTACGAACCATATTTGCCAGGAATGGGATGCCTGAACAAATTTGCTCTGACAATGGACCACAGTTTGTGTCTGAAGAGTTCCGGAGGTTCTTAAAGAACAATGGTGTTCAGCATTACACATCCGCCCCATATCATCCAGCCACTAATGGATTGGCCGAGAGGTTTGTTCAAACATTCAAGAAGGCTATCAAGGCAATGTGTAATGAAGATATACCCCTACAACACAAGGTGGATAACTTCTTGTTTGCCTACACATGCGACACATGCGGTTACCAACCAAACTCCAGCCATGATGTTCTTCAATCGAAGACTACGATGCCGCTTGGATTTGGTTAAGCCAAATGTCAGAAGAGATGTGGAGAACAGGCAGTTTCAGAATATGAATGAAAGGCCGACCAGGAGTTTTAAGATAGGTCAACCAGTTTTGGCCCGGGACTACCGCACAGAGAAATGACAGCCAGGAATGATCTGTACACGGCAAGGACCTCTAATGTATACCGTGGATGTTGGAGAAAGCATTGTAAGACGCCATGCTGACCAGATTCTAGAGTCACTGGAAAACCTCAACTCCACACCACGATCTGATACACCTGGCGATGAAACCGAAGTACCAATTGCATCTACCGCAGAATCGGTGATATTGGAAGCAGACGAACCAAACAACGACATTGATCCCGCCTCAACCTTGCCAGAAGAACCTGATATCCCAAAGAGGCGTTATCCAGACAGAATCAGGAAGCCTCCTCAAAGACTGAACTTATAATTGCTTAACTTCAACTAATGCATCTAGCAACCGTAATTGTAATTGTAATTAGTTATTATTTAGTTGTTAAATAAATGTTATGTACTGTTTATCTAAAAGGGGAGGAATTGTTGTGTATGTCCCTTTAAGGGAATAACTGGTCTCAGACTGCAGTACCGGCAGTGACCATCCCTATATAAAAGGCCCTGGCAGGCTTCTGTAGTTTCAGTTTCCAGATTGTCTCCATTCAGTAAAGAATTGTTAAACCAACTCCTGCATTCCGTGTCTCCATTAACACACGGATTTAATACTGCCAAAGTGGCAGGAGAGCAATCTCATTACTGAAAGCGCAGTCACATGAGATAACAGCAGTGGTAATGGAAAATCACAAGTTAAATTTCAGACGCATATAACAGGTTGATTATTTGAGAACCATTGGACCTAGAGTGGGCCATGTTCAGCAGCAATGATGGACAATTCTCCTTCAATCATGAAGTAATGGAGCATAAATAAGAATTCCTTCAAATCTGGTGTCAGAACATGAGTGACTGTCGCTGAGACAAGCTTTTAAGGAAGACAGATTCCCTTTTAATTGGCAGCCTGACTCACAACCATTTCAACATTTAGTAAAGACTAGGGTTGTCACACCAGTTCAATGGTATCTTAATATCAAATAAAGTCATGAAATATTCAACAGCTATGTGTCAGAATTTCATGGTATCCTTAAAATCCTAATGCAACTGATAAGTTAGGTATGCCAGATAGGTTATCATAATTATATTGCATACAGTTCATTATTTTCGGATATTATGGACACATGGCAGGTCTTCCTTGCACAGTTTGCTCCCGTTATAGCAATGCGTGAGCAAAAGGTTGTGAATTCTGAATGACATTTTGCAGAGCTGCTGTTGTCAATTAAGGTCGACTCCAGGGAACCGAAAGCACAGCAACATAGTTGATGGCTCTGAGATGCATTGCATAGCGCTGATTGGAAACTGGGATTGTGAAGGCCATCTCTCCTTTTATTAGCTGCATTCATTTATAACGATATAAACACTGCAGTCATATTTTTACAAACTCGGGACTGTATACACAGGTGAGCATTGTTAGTTTCCCTGGTGGGTAAGAGAACAATGTTTTCCCGAATAATAGGAAAATAATTGGCTGAGAGGTTCCATATTCCGTCTTATTTAGACTTAACCCTTGAAATTGCGAGACTGTTTCCATTGCAGTGTCGCACTCAAGGGAGCACAGATTCAAGAATAAGGCGTGGAGGTCAGCCTGTCCGATTTGCATTACTCCCTATTTTCCCGTGCCAGAAGTGCACCGCCCGCCATATTGGATCGGGCTGCTCCATGGGTGTCCAGGGCGTGTGCCGGAAGTATTAAAAAGCCTCATTATAACATTAAATTAAGAGTCCTATGTTTGTTTGGCCATTTTGTGAAATTGGTCTGCTCCTACGCCTGACTCGCCATGTGATAAACCCGCCCCTCAGGTCGTGGCGCGAACAGTCAGGAAGGACCCTGCACGAGCACTGTTTAAGGGCTCATCTATTCCATACAAATTAGTTGCTGGTTTGTCCTCTTAGGCTGCTGGTTAACTTCTGGGCCCTTTTGAGGCTTTGTGCTGGTGCTGGACTGTTTTTGTCAGTTTTTTTAGACAGTGTATTCCAGTCATAGAGCAGCTGGGAGAAGAGGAAGTAGGGGGGCACTGCACAGGAGGCCATACCCACTGTGGGTTTTCAGGGAGCACTTCTCACACCTCAGTATCACCGCCGACGATCAATGTGTGAGGGGCCTTCACTTCACCAAGGAGGCTGTTACGGAGCGATGTCACTTGCTCCAGCCGCAAGTGGAGCCCCAGAACCTGACCACTCAGAACCCTTCCAATCACCCCTTCACCACCATCATGGCCCACTCCCACTCCAACCCTCCTCCCGGAACTTACCTGAGGTTCCGCTGCTTTTCTTTTTCCAAACACCTCAACACTTCTTCAAGTGAGAGCTCTCAGTGCTGGGGAATGAATGGAACACTTCCATTTTTGGTGCAGTCCCCACGACTTATAGCGGAGGTCTTGGTGTTAATCCGATTTTCCCGTTATAAGTGTGGGCGGTATAAAATGTGGGGACTGTATTTCGTTTCAGTGCCCAGCACAAAGTAAATGCACAGCAAAGTTTTTGAGTATTCTACCCAACAACGTGGCTTAACACAACCTCAGAAGAGCATCCCTTGCTGCACAAGTATTAATGAAAAGAAAGAAGGACTTGCATTTCTATACCCATTCATGACCTCAGCATCCCAAAGCGCTTTACAGACAATGAAGTGCTTTGAAGTGCAGTCACTAATGTAATGTAGGAAACGTGGCAGCCAATTTGTGCACAGCAAGCTCCCAGAAGCAGCATAGTATCAGCCATTCAGCCCATCATGCCTGTATCGCCTCTATCCAATTAGTGACACTCCCCTGCTCTTTCCCCAGAGCCCTGCAAATTTTTCTCCTTCAAGTATTTATCCAATTCCCTTTTGAAAGCTATTATTGAATCTGCTTCCACTACCCTTTCAGGCAGTGCATTCCCGATCATAACAACTTGCTGCGTAAAAAAAATTCTCCTCATCTCACCTCTAATTCTTTTGTCAATTAATTTAAATCTGTGTCCTTTGGTTACCAACCCTTCTGCCACTGGAAACAAGTTTCTCTTTATTTACACTATCATAACCCTTCATGGTTTTGAACACCTATATCAAATCTCCTCTTAACCTTCTCTGCTCTAAGAAGAACAACCGCGGCTTCTCTATTCTCGCCACGTAACTGAAGTCCCCCATCCTTGGTACCATTCTAGTGAATTTCCTCTGCACCCTCTCAAAGGCCTTAACATCCTTCCTTAAATGTGGTGCCCAGAATTGTACAAAATACTTCAGCTGGGGCCTAACAAGTGATTTATAAAGGTTTAGCATAACTTCCTTGCTTTTGTACTCTATGCCTCTGTTTATAAAGCCAAGGATCCAGTATGCTTTTTAACAGCCTTCTCAAATTGTCCTGCCACCTTCAAGGATTTCTGTACACAAACCTCCAGGTTGCTCTGTTCCTGCACCCCCTTTAAAATTGTATCAATCAGTTTATATTGCTTCTCTTCATTCTTCCTTCTAAATGCATCACTTCACACTTCATGTGTTAAATTGCATCTGCCACATGTCTGCCCATTTCACCAGTCTGTGTATGTCCTCCTGAAGTCTGTTACTATCCTCCTCACTGTTTACTACATTTCCAAGTTTCGTGTCATCTACAAACTTTGAAATTATGCCCTGTATTCTCAAGTCCGGGTCATTAATATATATCAAAAAGAGTAGTGGTCCTGGGGAACACCACTGTATACTTCCCTCCAGTCTGAAAAACAAACATTTTCTACAACTCTCTGCTTTCTGTCTCTTAACCTATTTTATATCCATGCAGCCACTGTCCCTTTAATCCCATGGGCTTCAATTTTGCTAACAAGCCCATTATGTGGTACTTTATCAAACACCTTTTGAAAGTCCATGTACACAACATCAACAACACTACCCTCATCAACACTCTCTGTTACTTCATCAAATAACTCAATTAAGTTAGTCAGACTCGATTTGCCTTTAACAAATCCATGCAGCAATGTCTGACTTCTCATTCCCTGTTCCCTTTGCTCCATCATAGGAAGCCACTTCTTCAGCTACTATGCTCTCACCTTCTGGAGCTCCCTCTATCAGCAGCTTTACCTTGTAATCTCGCTCTCTGCTTTCAAAAACCTTTGAAAGATCCTTTTTCTTGGACGTGCTTTTGCTCGCCCCAACCCTTTTCCCTTTTTACCCCTTGCTCCGTAATCAGCTGCCAACTGTCTTGTAAAGTGCTCTGAGATGCCTCTCCCCACATGAGAAGCGCTATAAAAATTGTAATTGTTTAGTGCCAAGTTACAGATAGCTCTGTGCTTTGGACTTGCACCAACTAGAAACTGTATTGACAGAACCAGAAAATAGACACAATTTAAAATAATTAGCAAAAGAACCAGGGGATAGATGAGGAGAAATTTTTTTACGCAGCGAGTTATTATGATCTGGAATGCACTGCCTGAAAGGGTGGTGGAAGCAGATTCAGTAGTAACTTTCAAAAAGGAAGTAGATGTATACTTAAAAATGAGGAAATTGCAGGGCTATGGGGAAAGAGCAGGAGAGTGGGACTAATTGGATAGCCCTTTCACAGAGCCAGCACAGGCACGATGGGCTGAATGGCCTCCTTCTGTGCTGAATGATTCTATGAGGAAAGTTAATTGGCCCAACCTAGCTAAGACATCCATAATCCAACTGATTAAATGATTCCAGGGTTTTTGTATCCACTACCCTAACTGACATCCATTCCAAGTGTTGGTCACTTTGTGTGAAGAAGAACCTCCTGACATTAGTCCTAAATTTCCCTTTTGCTACTTTGAACCCATGCCCTTTTGGCCTACTGCCACAGTTTAATTTGAAGCAGTGTTCCAGGTTTACCTTTTCTTTATCATTGACTGTCTTATGTATACCCAGTCTCCAGTTTTGTAAAATTCTGAATAATTTCTGGAGTTTTTAATTTTTTTTCCCACTTGCTGTGATTTAAAATTGTAATTAACCTGGGTGTTAAGAAACTGCAAGCCAGTGTTGTCTGGAGTCTGGGGGAAGTAAACTGTTGAGCTTGAATGCCTGTTATAGACTGCTGAGTTCTCGGGTCATGGCTGATAATTGGGATTTGATCAGGCCATTGGTTGACACAAATTTTGGCAACAGGATTCAAGCCCAGTACTCTATTTTATTCACTGAGGCAACATAATGACATTAATGCACAGGGTAGCTCAACACTAACAAAGTATTGAAGCTAAGAGTATAGGACTACACAAATGTAGAAGTGAGTTACAAGGCTGTAACACATTGAGGGGATTTCACAAGCAAGCAAATTTCAAGTAGCTCTCGCTCTCTTCAGCTCTCACTGCACTTCAGACTATTCCTAAATGAAGAGGGCAGCGAGGTGGCCTTGCCTCTATCCCTTTACTAATGCTCTTCTTGATCTGCTATAAGACTGACCTGACTTACAGCTCTTTCCTCCCCCTCCTTTCCTTGTGGGGAATTGACTGGCTTGCGTTTTGCTCCTTTTCTTGGTGTCACCTTGAAGGTTGGGAACTTGCCATTTTGGGAAGTACATACCAATACCACCCTGCAATACAATGGGGTCGATTTTCATTCAGCAGTCGGGAAGGAGGTGGGACTACAACTTTCGGGTTTTAGTCCCGCCTACATCGACGTCCGGCCAATCCACGCGATTTTCCCTTGATTGACCTTGTTGAGCCCGCCCAGCAGGCTCAGCAGACCAATTAAGGGCCACCCGGCAACAGATGATGTCACAGACTGAAATTTCATCTGTCAAGAGGTCTTGACAGATGAAATATCAGTGTTTCACAGCTGTTTGAAGTTGTCAAACACTGACAGTCTTACTTCTAACCAGAGCCCTTCTACACAGACTCAGTTAGAACTCTCACTGGCAATGAAAGCTGAAGGCTGTCACTTTTGACAGCTCGCAACAATTTTGCTTTCAGTGCCGGCTGAGTGATGGACTCCCGAAACCTAGAGGAAGAAAGGCTGTTAAGGTAAGTACAGGTAATTTAAACTTCTTTACACACTTTAGACACACCAAACACACTTACCTTTGCACTCATGCACCCATCACTCACCTGGACACTGACATCACGACCCCTCCAAGTCCTTCAACTCGACGGCCTGCCTGCTCTAAGCTGGCGTGGTTTGGAGCCGTCGGGAATCCCACATGACACCCTTCAAAATAGGGATTACGCTAAAAACTGCCTGTTAACTACCTGTTAACAGGCAGTTAATTGACACTAATCCCTTCCCGCCTCGGGTCGGCGGGTTCCAGTGCGGGGCGGGTACCCGCCTCCTTTGAAACTTATGTGGAGGCGGGTTTTGGGCGGGATGGTGTCGGGACCCCCGAATTCGGGATTTTTGCCCCCCGCACGCCTAAAAGCCCATCTCACGGCACACTGAAAATCGACCCCAATGTGTTGGAGCATGATGGTGCTGTGCCCTCATAACTACCCCAAACCTGAAACCGTGAATGAACACAATCCTGAGCCTCACAGTGCTGCACTGTGTTGCATCTGTTACTCCAAACAAACAAAGACAATTTTTTGTACAGTTCGTAGTTGTGGAAAATCTAGCTAAGGGGATAACTGATGATCAGAATGCTGACTTGAGTACTACAGATTTTTTTGCCACATGTCACCCACCCCAACAGAACAAATGCAGTGTTATCAGAGCCAGATTTCAGACATCTGTAGGATAAGGTGATAAAGTTGGACATGCAGATTGTCCAAAGTAAAGGATGATTTAAAAGTTCCACTGACAATTTCATATTAAAATGATTTATTTCATTTGCAGTGCAGTTTAATATACAAGTATTATAAACTACAATGCATATTCAAATCACAATCCAGCCTTAAGATTCAGCTTTAGATCTGGGTCCTACTGAAAATTCTACTGTAATGCCATGAAGGTAATCCAAACCCATTAAAAGCTATAATTTTATCGTTTTATTATTTACTAACAAAAATGGACTGTTCTGTTCACTGACATTATAAAACACAATCACGACTAGGGCAAGTGATCTGTCATGGCACATACCTCGTGACAAATCCCATGACTTTCACCCAGTCTCCCACCTCACCAACTCTTTTATTTTAATCAGCAGCAGTTTATTTCAACTAAAACTTTATTTCACGGAACCATTTATTAGAAATAAATAACGCACCATTCCAAAATGCTTAGGTGTTTAGCAATTAATGGTAATGGTATAGTGCCGGTCTTCTGCCTCTCTCAGCCTACCTAACACTGAAGGAAGATTGCAATTGACTGTTGTAACTCAGGTTCACTGTGCCTCAAAGTTTTGATTTTGAAATTTGCTTCCTTACTTTGAGACCTTTCCATGGTCTCACCCCATCCTACCTTAGTGATCTCCTCCCTTAGGTCCCTGCAAGTGTCCTCCACTCCTGCAACACTCAATTTCTCTTCACGTCTCATTCATTCCATTCCAATATCAGTGGCCACTCATTCAGCCACAATGCTCCTTCCTTCTGGAATTCTCTACCCATTTCCCTCCACCTTCCCACTTTTCTCCCTTCTTTCCAAAACCTCAAATCCTTCCTCTTCAACTGTGCCTTCAGATGCTTAATTTAGACTCCCAATTCTCCCCCATGCCATGTTCCATATCCTTTCCGTCCTTATTGTAAAGCACCCTGCATGTGAGGTGTGCTTATATAAATGCAAGTTGTTTTTGGAATGCTTGGCTTTCGAGCTGGTGTGCCATTTGTACAATGCTATTTCACAAGGCTCCCACTTGGAATTCAACTGCAGTGGAACATTTTCAAAGGAAATTGTCATAGGTGCTAGACGGTGTACACAGTATTATTTGTGACATGGATAATATTGGGCCATAACTTGTGGCCCCTACGGGTGCATACAAGGTACGAGAATTTTCTTGACAGATCCAATGCATCCCCAGGAAAAGGTCTGTTATGTTCATAAATAAATAGACGCTTTCATTATGAACAGCTAGCTTGAGCTAGTCATTTATTCAGCCATGTGGACTAGTGTACAGGCATCCATCTTGACTACTGCCTTGTGGGTAGCCCACCACTAAACATACAGCTTCACCTAGTGTACCATTCTAGAATGACATGTTACTGATCATTACATCCCCCTTCCTTAGAGGTTAAACAAAATCAATATCAATCAATCATAACGACATAAACATCTTCACAACAGTCAACACATTTTCAAAGCTTTACTTTATGAACTCTAAGCTTTTCATTCTTTTATTATAGTTTTCTTTGTGCGCAAAGATTAAGTCTATCAGGCTTTTTTACTTCACGTGTGGATCTTCTCAGCACAGGTAAGTCTGATGTGTTTTCATGAGAGCCTGTATGTGTGTTTGTGTTAGATTGTTCTGGTGGTGAGTGACAAGATTCAGTTGCGGCATTGTCATCGATTTGCTCTTGGATAGTTTCTTGTGTTTTCAGGAGGGAACGGCGGTTCCTCCTGAGAATTTGTCCTTCCTCAGTTCTAACAGTGTATGACCTTGGTCTTACTTCCTCAAGAACTGTAGCTTTCCTGTTCCATGCATTTGGATCCTCAATCCTGACAACATCATCCCTTGTCAATGGTTTCAGAGTTTTGGATGACTTGTCATAGTGTGATTTCTGTTTCAGCTTTAACAGTTGAAGCCTCTGTCTCAGTTCCTTACTCTGCTTTTCTTTTGCACAGCAGGGTAGCGTGGTGCGCAACTTGCGACCCATTAGGAGTTCAGCAGGTGAAGAACCACAGTCTAAAGGGGAGGCTCAGTAGCTCAGCAGGGCGAGATAAGGATCAGACTTGCTTTCTGTTGCTTTCTTCAGTAGCTGTTTGAGAACTTGAACACCTTTCTCTACCTTACCATTCGACTGAGCATACAGAGGACTGGATGTGATGTGTTGAAAGTCATAATGTGCTGCAAACTGTTGCCAGTCCTTACAGTTGAAGCACGGACCATTGTCGCTAACGGCAATCCTGGGAATTCCATGTCTGGCGAAGATGGATTTAACATGCATTATGACACTGCTTGCTGATGTGCTTGAGAGCAGCGCCATCTCAGGATAGTTAGAATAGTAGTCAATCACTATTAGATAGTCTTTACCATTCAAATGAAAGAGGTCCACACCAACCTTTTGCCATGGTGCTGTTGGTAAGTCAGCGGCGGCAGTTACACCGGCGGCAGTGAGTCAGGAGCAGCCCGACTAGAGCGGGCCTGTGTGGGAACACAGCATCGGCGGCAGTTACACCAGCGGCAGTGAGTGAGGAGCAGCCCGACCAGTTCAACAGCAGGGGAGAGAGGTAAAATGTAATCAAAGTATGATGTCACCAGGAAGCAGGTAAGTGATTGGTTGGTGAGTATTTGGTTGGTGAGTATTTCTCTTTTTTTTAAACTTTAACTCTGGTTTATAGTTTCTAAGGTCTCTCTGGTGTAGCAGGGACTGTTGGTAAACCAGTTAACTGTAGTGTAATTAGTGGGATTGATTGATTTAATTTAAATTCAATGAATTAAAGGGTAAGTCATGGCAGGACAGCCGGGCCCCGTGATCTGCTCCTCCTGCGATATGTGGGAACTCAGGGGCACTTCCTGTGTCCCTGACAACTACATGTGCAGGAAGTGTATCCAGCTGCAGCTACTGACAAACCGCATTGCGGCGCTGGAACTGTGATTGGACACATACTGGAGCGTTCATGATGCTCAGGACAACATGAATAGCACATTTACGGAGTTGGACACACCGCAGGTAGAGGTTGGACAGGAAGAAAGGGAACAGGTGACCAACAGGCAGAGTACTAGGCGCAGGCAGGTAGTGCAGGGGTCCCCTGTGGCCATCCCCCTCTCCAATAGATACACCACTTTGAGTACTGTTGGGGGGGATGGCTTATCAGAGGAAGGCAGCAGCAGCCAACTTCCTGGCACCAGGGGTGGCTCTGCTGCGCAGAATGGGAGGAAAAAGAGGGGTAGAGCTATAGTAATAGGGGATTCAATTGTAAGGGGAATAGATAGGCGTTTCTGTGACCGCAAACAAGACTCCAGGATGGTGTGTTGCCTCCCTGGTGCAAGGGTCAAGGATGTCTCCGAGCGACTCCAGAACATCTTGGAAGGGGAGGGTGAACAGCCAGTTGTCGTGGTGCATATAGGCACCAACGATATAGGTAAAAAGCGGGATGAGGTCCTAATAGCGGAGTATAGGGAGTTAGGAGATAAATTAAAAAACAGGACCTCAAAGGTAGTAATCTCAGGATTGCTACCAGTGCCACGTGCTAGTCAGAGTAGAAATAGAAGGATACTTCAGATGAATACGTGGCTAGAGGAATGGTGCCGGGGGAGGGATTCAAGTTCCTGGGACATTGGAACTGGTTCTGGGGGAGGTGGGACCAGTTCAAACCGGACGGTTTGCACCTGGGCAGGGCTGGAACCAATGTCCTAGGGGGAGTGTTTGCTAGTGCTGTGGGGGAGGGTTTAAACTAAAATGGCAGGGGGTTGGGAACCTGAGCAGGGAGACAGAGGAAAGGGAAACAAGGATAAAAGCAAAAGATAGGAAGGAGAAAAACAAAAGTGGCAGTCAGAGAAATCAATGGTTTAAATCAAACATGGCCACAGTAAATAATAATTCTAATAGGTCTAAGAGCGTTAAAAAAACAAGCCTGAAGGCTTTGTGTCTTAATGTGAGGAGCATTTGTAATAAGGTGGATGAATTGGCTGCGCAAATAGAAGTAAACAAATAAGATTTCGTTGGGATTATGGAAACGTGGCTCAAGGAAGGCCAGGACTGGGAACTCAACATCCAGGGGTATTCGATATTCAGGAAAGATAGGCAAAAAGGAAAGGGAGGTGGGGTAGCATTACTGGTTAAAGAAGGGATTAACGCAATTGTAATGAAGGATATTAGCTCTGATGAGGTGGAATCTGTATGGGTAGAATTGAGAAATACTAAGGGGAAAAAAACGTTAGTGAGAGTGGTTTATAGACCTCCAAACAGTAAGGCGGAGGTTGGGGATGGCATTAAAAGAGAAATTAAAGAAGCGTGCAATAAGGGCACAGCAGTCATCATGGGTGACTTTAATCTACATATAGATTGGGCCAACCAAATGAGTAACAATACTGTGGAGGAGGAATTCCTGGAGTGTTTACGGGATGGTTTCCTGGACCAGTATGTCGAGGAACCAACCAGAGATCAGGCCATCTTAGACTGGGTATTATGTAACGAGAAAGGATTAATTAGCAATCTTGTTGTAAGAGGCCCCTTGGGTCGGAGCGATCATAATATGATCGAATTCTTCATTAAGATGGAGAATGAAGTAGTTGACTCGGAGACTAGGGTCCTCAATTTAAATAAAGGAAACTATGATGGTCTGAGGAGCGAGTTGGGTAGGATTGATTGGAGAATGGCACTCAAAGGGTTGACGGTGGATAGGCAATGGCAAACATTCAAAGACCGAATGGATGAACTACAGAATTTGTTCATCCCAGTTTGGCATAAAAATAAAACAAAAAAGGTGACCCAACCGTGGCTAACAAGGGAAATTAGGGATAGCATAAGGTCCAAGGAGAGGGCATATAAATTGGCCAGAAAAAGCAATGATCCTGAGGATTGGGAGCAGTTTAGGATTCAACAAAGGAGGACAAAGGGATTAATTAAGAAAGGGAAAATAGAATATCAGAGTAAGCTTGCAGAGAACATAAAAACTGACTGTAAAAGCTTTTATAGATATGTGAAGAGAAAAAGATTGGTGAAGTCAAGCGTAGGTCCCATGCAGTCAGAATCGGGGGAAATTATAATGGGGAACAAAGAAATGGCAGACCAACTAAATACATATTTTGGTTCTGTCTTCACAAAGGAGGACACAAATAACCTCCCAGAGATGCCGGGGAACATAGGGTCTGATGAAAGGGTGGAACTGAAAGAAATCAGTATTTGTAGGGAAATGGTGTTAGGAAAATTGATGGGACTGAAGGCCGATAAATCCCCAGGGCCTGATAATCTACATCCCAGGGTACTTAAGGAAGTGGCCCGAGAAATAGTAGATGCATTGCTGGTCATCTTCCAGAACTCGATAGACTCTGGAACGGTACCCATGGATTGGCGGGTAGCTAATGTTACCCCACTATTCAAAAAAGGTGGTAGAGAAAAGGCGGGGAATTATAGACCAGTAAGCTTGACATCGGTAGTGGGGAAAATGCTAGAGTCCATTATAAAAGATGTAATAGCAGAGCACTTGGAAAGCAGTGACTGGATCGGACAAAGTCAACATGGATTTTCAAAAGGTAAATCATGCTTGACTAATCTACTGGAACTTTTTGAGGATGTAAGTGGTAAAATAGATAAGGGAGAACCAGTGGATGTGGTGTATTTGGACTTTCAGAAGGCTTTCGATAAGGTCCCGCGTAAGAGATTAGCGTGCAAAATTAAGGCACATGGGATTGGGGGCAAGGTATTGACTTGGATAGAGAACTGGTTGGCGGACAGAAAGCAAAGAGTTGGTATAAACGGGTCATTTTCCGAGTGGCAGGCAGTGACTAGTGGGGTACCGCAAGGATCGGTCCTAGGACCCCAGCTGTTCACAATATATATTAATGATCTGGACGAGGGAATTGGATGTAATATCTCCAAATTTGCAGACGACACAAAGCTGGGGGGGAGGGTATGCTGTGAGGAGGATGTCATGAAACTCCAGCACGATTTGGACAGGTTGGGTGATTGGGCAGAAACATGGCAAATGCACTATAATGTGGATAAATGTGAGGTTATCCACTTTGGTGGCAAAAGCAGGAAGGCAGATTATTATTTGAATGGTAATAGATTGGGAGAAGGGGAAGTGCAAAGAGACCCGGGTGTTCTTGTACACCAGTCGCTGAAGGTAAGCATGCAGGTGCAGCAGGTGGTTAAGAAGGCAAATGGTATGTTGGCCTTCGTAGCAAGAGGGTTCGAGTACAAGAACAAGGATGTCTTGCTGCAGGTGTACAGGGCCTTGGTGAGACCACACCTTGAGTATTGTGTGCAGTTTTGGTCGCCTTACCTGAGGAAGGACGTTTTTGCCATGGAAGGAGTGCAGCGAAGATTCACCAGGCTGATACCTGGGATGGCAGGAATGACGTATGAGGAGAGATTGTGTCGATTGGGCTTATACTCACTGGACTTTAGAAGATTGAGAGGGGATCTCATCGAAACCTATAAAATTCTGTCAGGCCTGGACAGACTGGATGCAGGAAGGATGTTTCTGATGGCCGGGGAGTCCAGAACCAGGGGTCATAGTCTAAGGATAAGGGGTAAGCCATTTAGGACTGAAATGAGGAGGAATTTCTTCACCCAGAGAGTGGTGAACCTGTGGAATTCTCTGCCACAGAGGGCGGTGGAGGCCAGTTCATTAAGTATATTCAAGAAAGAGTTGGATATATTTCTTAAGGCTAAAGGGATCAAGGGATATGGGGAGAAGGCAGGGACCGGGTACTGAATTTGGATGATCAGCCATGATCTCATTGAATGGCAGAGCAGGCTCGAAGGTCCGAATGGCCTACTCCTGCCCCTATCTTCTATGTATCTATGTATGTAGCTACTATCATTGGTTCCTTTGCTTGTTTGTTTTGGTGTTTCTGACATGTCTCACATATGCCTATCATGTTCTCAATGTCCTTATTTATGCCAGGCCAATAAACAGTGTCTCTTGCTCTCCTTTTGCATTTTTCAATTCCGAGGTGTCCCTCATCAATCCTTTTGAGCATGTCTTGACGTAGAGCCTATGGAATGACTATTCTGTTCTGTTTTAGTAATAGTCCACTTGCGACACTTAACTCTGACCTGATGTGATAGTACTTTGGACAGGAACCTTTTGGCCAACCATGATGAATGTTCTCTATCACTGTTTGTAACACTGTATCTTTTACTGTTTCTTCTGCTATTTGCTTTGATTTTGTGTCTGACACGGGCAGCGCAGCAGTGACCATACTCACATGAACATCTACGTCTTCCTCAGTAGAGCTCAAATGACTCATTGTGGGTGCTCGGGATAGTGCATCTGCTAACACTATGGCCTAGAAATTGAGTTGACGCCGCGCCAGGGCTTTAGCGCCGGAAATTTAGCGCTGGCGCTAATTCCCTTGCGCGCGCCAAAAATTCAGTAGCGCCGCGCCCAGACGGCTGCCGGCGCTACTGGCGGGCGTGAGCGCCTCCCAATGGGCGCTGAGTGCCGAATTGCGGCGCTAATCCGGCGCTGCAGCACCCGATGCGGTGCGGCAGGCTGGGGAAGTGCAGGCCTCCTCCTTCAGTTAAGGAGGAGCTGCCTGCACCCGCCCGCTGTCCGTTCAAATATTGAAAAAATGAGCCCGGCACCTCGGACAAGTGCCGGGCTTGCAGGCCAGACGCATCTGTTCCGCGGGGGGGGGTGGAGGAGTCCGGGGAGGGAGGTGCGGGCAGGCAGCCGACGGGAAAGCGGCCGGCCGCCGCGCGACCTTAATGCGCCGGCGCTAACTCGGGGAAGACTCGGTTGCCAGAGTCTTAGTTGCGGCTGCCACGGGCGAGGCGGCCGCAACTGAATTTCGGCGCTGGGGCCCGTCGGCATGGCAACCGGGACGCTGCGCACACCGATGACGTCATCGGTGCCGGCGCAGCGCTACCGGCTTAACGCCGACGGAAGGGCCCCACTCAATTTCCCAACTGGCCATAACTCCGGCGCTAGGCCCTCTAGCGCCTCAAATGCGGCGCTAAGGCTACTCAATTTCTAGGCCTATGTGTTTGCCTGGTGTGTAGATCAGTTCAAAGTCATATCTTTGCAGCTTCATCATGAGTCATTGAATCCTTGGAGACATCTCATTCAGATTTTTTTTTATGATGACAACCAGTGGGCAGTGGTCTGTCTCAACTGTGAAGGTGGGAAGTCCATATATGTAGCCATGGAACTTTTCTAGTCCAACTACCAAGCCTAGACATTCCTTTTCAATCTGGGCGTATCGACACTCAGAGTCAGTCATAGACCTGGAGGCATAGGCAACAGGCTTCCAATCTTCACCCTCTGCTTGTAGCAAGACTGCGCCTAGGCCATCTTTTGATGCATCCATTGACACTTTGATTCTCTTTGTTGGGTCAAAGAAGATGAGTACAGGTGTGGTTGTCAGCAGGCACTCTTGTTCATGTCTTTCTGTCCATGCGAACTCATTTGTTTTATGTAGCAGGTCTCGCTTGGCTGACAAGTTAGGAATGAACTTTCCAATGAAGTTTATCATCCCCAGGATGCGTAGCACTCCTTTTTTATCAGTGGGTCGGGGCATGTTGAGTATTTCGTTTACTTTTTCCATATCTGGCTCTATTCCTTTACCAGATAGATTATCTCCTAGGAAAGTGACTTCCTGGACGCCAAACTGACAGTTGGCTTTGTTGAGCTTCTGTCCATTCCGGCGTATGCTCTGTAGCACTTTAGTCAGTCTCTCATTGTGTTCTATCAGTGTGGAGCCCCAGATGTTGATGTCATCAACATAGACCCGAACTCCTTCCAGACCTTCAATTATGTGTTCCATCGCTCTATGAAAGATTTCAGATGCAGATATTATCCCGAAAGGCATTCTGAGAAAACAATACCTGCCAAATGGTGTGTTGAAGGTACAGTATTTGGTGCTCTCCTCATCAAGTTTGTGCTTTCAGTTTCAGATCGGTCACAAAGCTAGCAAAAGTCTCATTTTGCTGCTGTGTCCGTGAACGGAACACGCACCTCTCATAGGTCTCGTTCTTTTTGGGAGAACAATGTGTATCAAACTTCTTTAGCACATCGTCCATTTTTTCTATGTCCTCCTCTTGATCAAATACAAACGTATTAAATACCTCTATCGCCTGCGGGCCTGCAACCGTGAGCAGTAACGCTATTTTCCTTGCGTCTGGCATCGTACCGAATATGATGGCGGCAATGTAGAGTTCGAATTGTTGTTTGAAAGTCCGCCAATTGCAGTCGACATTCCCCGTGAGTTTCAAACCCTCCGGTGGCTTCTAATTCTCCATGTCGCATTTCACAATATTCAGCAGATATTACCACTTCTGGTACCATGTTATGTTCATAAATAAATAGACGTTTTCATTATGAACAGCTAGCTTGAGCTAGTCATTTATTCAGCCATGTGGACTAGTGTACAGGCATCCATCTTGACTACTGCCTTGTGGGTAGCCCACCACTAAACATACAGCTCCACCTAGTGTACCATTCTAGAATGACATGTTACTGATTATTACAAGGTCCTCCGCGGGCAGAGAGTTGTGCTATCTGCCCAACTTCTGCCCAGCGAATGCTCGTGAAATTCTTACACCTTGTAAAAGCATAAGGCCTGCTGTTACAAGCGTAAGAGTTTAAAAAAACATAAAAATAAAATTTTCTCAATAATTTATACATTAAAAAACCTGTGAAATAATGTAAGTTTATTTTTAGCCCCTTTAAAACATGTAAATTTATTTTTCAAAAAATTAAAGAAAAAAAATAATATTTAATTGAATGGCATTTTAATTAATTTTTATAATATGTAATGGTATTTTTTTATTTATTTGATGTGTAGATGTGTTTTTTGGGTATTCCCGTCCATGCTTATGGGGTTTCCATACATGCAGAATCCCCATAAGCATGAATTAGGATCCCCCTTCTTTCATTCGTTGGGCCAGCCCACGTGATCCCAGGGGCGCTCGCAAACCGCCTGTGCCCCTGGGGTACGTGGGCCTCTACCCGCGGGTACCTGGAGAGGCCCAGGACCGTGAGTCTCCGTACCTCCCGGACCACTAGGTAGGCACGGATTTTATTTGTGGATCGGAGGCATTTCCCCGTGGGAAGCCTCCGACCGCAAATTCAGGGGCAATCTGATTCATGGCAAAACTCAGACTGAGCATAACAAAAACCTAGTAGCAGTGCTGTAAAGCTGATAGTGGAAGTTGGGATTCTCACAAATGAACTCTCACAAACCCAAATCAAATTACTGAGACACATCACAAATCAGGAGGGCATTACCTTGAAAAGATACGAGCCTTATATTTGGATTTTCAAAAGGCCTTCGATAAGGTACTGCATAGTAGGCTCCTCACTAAGGGCTTGCATGTGGAGTCAGGGGACAGATAGCTCAATGGATAACAAACTGGCAACAAAAGAGAAAACAGAGAGTAGGGGTTAAGGGTAGCTACTCAAAGGCCGGAATTTTCTCCAGGGAGGCGGGTTGGGAGCAAGGGGCCTCTGAGGCAGGTGGGAAACCTGGGAGGCCAGGTTATCCGCAGGCCCTGCTGACTTTAACAGCAGGGCCTGATTTGCACATGAGGCCTCGGATTCCCGCCCACAGCCAGCCAGTTTGAGAGGTTGACTGGCTGCGGGCGGGTAGGCCTCAGTTGCGGAGAGGGAGCGAGGGGTGAGTCCGGGGGAGGGATCACAGCGGGGGTCAGTCGGGGATCGGCTGACTCAGGGATCGGCAGGGGGTGGAGTTGGGGATCGGTGGGGGGAGGTTGGAGGATCAGCGGTGGGGGGGGGTTGTTGGAGGATTGGTGGGGGGACATTGGAGGATCGGCTGGGGGGTTGGAGGATCGCGGGGGGTTGGAGGGATCGTGGGGGGGGTTGGAAGATCGACGAGGGGCGTTGGAGGATCGTTGGGGGGTGTCAAGGATTGCAGGGGCTCGACGGGGATGGGGGGGGTGCGAGGATCCAGGGGCAGTGGGGGAGTGTTTCGCCTGGGATCGGCAGTGGGGGATAGGGGATCGGGGCCAGCCACCAGAGGATTGTGGCCGACCTCAGCATCATCGGTAGGGTTGGGGAGGCCTCATGGTGAGGATCGGAGGCCTGGGGAGGTGATTGGAGGCCTGGGGAGGTGATTGGAGGCCTCATGGTGAGGTCTCCGATCACGGGGGGGGGGGGGTTAGTTAGAGACCCTGGATCCAGGAGGTAGGTATAAAGCCACTTACCTCCTGGATGCAGCAGTCCCTGCCTCAGTTTAACTGCCAGTTTTCACGAATTGAAAGAAACTCATCCACATGCAGTTAAATTCAAAATGGAGGTGAAAAAACAGGCTTCCAGACTCATTACAATATTTAAATTGACATTCACCCCCTGGGAGCGGGTTGGTCGCCCGCCCCTGTCCTGCCCCCATCACGCCCCCGTCCCACCTCCGTTAAAACCGGTAGTGGGTGCATTGGAGACGGGGTCGAGTCTGGAATCCCATTTTTAACTGCCCCAACTTTAACTGCCCCCACGCTCCAAACCCACCTGTTTTTTTTAGGGAAAATTCCAGCCAAACTGGCAAAAGGTAGGAAGTGGTGTTCCGCAGTGATCAGTGCTGCTTGCTGCAATAGTGGAATGTTGTGGAAGCAAGTGTTTCAAGGCCTGGATTTTATATGAAATAACTTTAATTGCTGCACAAGCTGTATAGATCTTAAAATAAATTGAGAGGGACATCACCTGACCTTCCACCGAGGCCTCAATAGCCCTAAGTGTACATGATAATTCGCCACATCGAAGTTTAAATCTCAAATCAACTAAGAGAGAGAGCGGGGGTGAAACTCGTCTTGGCGGTAGTGCAAAACAGGCGATAGCATATCGGCAGTCCAGTTTACACTCCGCCTGGATTTTCTTTTCCATTGACTTCAACCAACCTAACCAAGAAGCATGTTGTCCCCAGTGCTTCAAGGTTTCTCAAGTCTTTCCTCACAAATTCTCTGAGGCCGGTAAATAAGCCTTGTGGCTCTTTCTATGGCTCCAGGGCTTGGATTGCAGATGTAACGACCATGGAGGCTTTTGGACAGGCGAGAGCCCGGGCGATTTTAACTGCCCACCCGCCAGGATTCTGCTGAGCGAGTGGGGTTAAAGTCGCCCTCAAGGAATCCCATCACCGATCCCTGGGTTACCCCTCTCACTGCATAACCACCCTCCATCCCCCTCCCCCCCAAATCTGACATTAATCCTTTAACAAGCAGCCACTGTTCCTTACCCATCAGTTTAATTCTTATCCGTTCCCAGGTTTTACCTTGAACCTGCTTTAGGCTTTCCATGGAGAGCTTTGTCAGAGACCCCTTGGAGGCTCAGGTACGCCCCCTCCTAAGGCTTTCCACTCCATTTGCAATGTATTTTCTCCACTTTTATATTAGTACTTGTTTAAATTGGATTCCAGTCGACTGGGTGCAGGTGCCAGTTCCACGTGATTACACTACTAAGTCTGGCACCAGGAGAGTTTTGACCCAGTTTTTCATGAGCCCATGATTCTACTGCTTGGTTAGGGAGTGAACTTTCATAGAATCATAGAATAGTACAGCACAGAGGGAGGCCATTCAGCCCATCAAGTCTACACCAGCTCTTTCAAAGAACATTCCAGTTAATCCCACCCTTTCCCCATGTCCCTGCAAATTTTTCTCCTTCCAGTATTTATATCCAATTGTAGGAACCTCTGTTCCTTACCAAACGATGGAGTTCGACTCACGAAGTCAAAACAATAAACTTTAATGAACAAACGAAGCAAGTTAACAACTACAGGATGAACTGGAAACGTGTCTGGTCTGCTTGGAAACCTTTCTCCAACTGCCTGGAACTGCTAGAAGGTTCCGAGCTATGACCCTCTCCCCAACTGTCTGCAACTGCTAGAAGGTTCCAAACTATGACCCTCTCTCCAACTGCCTGGAACTGCTAGAGGGTTCCGAGCTCTGACGTCATGATGTCATCACGCAGAGTACAGGAATGAAGCCTGAGTGCAGTAACAGATACATTTAAAGGTACATCGTCAGACTATATAACAGAGCTGTAAAAAGGAATTATATACAATGTCCATAGCCCAATGGTGGCTCCGCCACATGCGCCCCCCTAGAATTTCTTTTAACGGCGAAGGTAAGGCGAGAAGGAGGTCTGACGAGCCTGTCCGAACGACTACGGTGCTCTGGCGGTTGGAACGAAGAGGTAGAAGACGAAACAGCCGTAGTTTGAGGCTGGAATGACGTTGCCGAAGCAGAAGAAGAAGAAGACGATCGCAGGCGGCTCGGTGCGATGGACCCTGTTGTCTTGATGGTCGACTGTGGCTGTGGGACACCGGCAGTCAAAGGAGGACGACCGCGACGAGGCGGCTGGGCAGTGACAACTGGTGCGCTGAGGTCAAGATGAGCAGGTTTCAGCTGGTCTACAGAGATGTGGTCATTTTTACCGCCGATGTCGACTATGAAGGTCTTATCGCCCGAGGAGATGACACGAAAAGGACCTGTGTACAGTGGCTTGAGAGGGTCTTTGTGTGCATCCTGCCGGATGAACACGTACCCCGCGTTCTTGAGGTCCCCTGGAACGTGGGAACGTTGCCGGTTATGATGTGAAGTAGGAACCGGGATGAAGTTCTTGGCCGCTTCCTGATGGCTGATGAGTTGCTGAGCTGGAGACCAAGGTTCAGTGTGAGGAGGAAGAAAATCACCAGGAACCCTGAGCGGTTGCCCAAAGACTAGCTCCGCCGAGGAAGATTGCAGGGTCACCAATGTAGGAACCTCTGTTCCTTACCAAAAGATGGAGTTCGACTCACGAAGTCAAAACAATAAACTTTAATGAACAAACGAAGCAAGTTAACAACTACAGGATGAACTGGAAACGTGTCTGGTCTGCTTGGAAACCTTTCTCCAACTGCCTGGAACTGCTAGAAGGTTCCGAGCTATGATCCTCTCCCCAACTGTCTGGAACTGCTAGAAGGTTCCGAGCTATGACCCTCTCTCCAACTGCCTGGAACTGCTAGAGGGTTCCGAGCTCTGATGTCATGACGTCATCACGCAGAGTACAGGAATGAAGCCTGAGTGCAGTAACAGATACATTTAAAGGTACATCGTCAGACTATATAACAGAGCTGTAAAAAGGAATTATATACAATGTCCATAGCCCAATGGTGGCTCCGCCACACAATTCCCTTTTAAAGACTGCTATTGAATCTGTATCCACCACCCTATCAGGCAATGTATTCCAATTCCTAGCAACTTGTTGTGTCATAAAGTTTTTCCTCATGTCACCTCTGGTTCTTTTGCCAATCACCTTAAATCTGTGCCCTCTGGTTATCGACCCTTCAGCCATTGGAAACAGTTTCTCTTTATTTACTCTATCGAAACCCTTCATGATTTTAAACACCTCTATCAAATCTCTTAGTCTTTTCTGCTCCAAGGAAAACAACCCCAGCTTTTGCAGTCTATCCACATAACTGTATTCTCTCATTCCTGGAAGCATTCTAGTAAATCTGTTCTGTACCCTCTCCAAAGTCTTCACGTCCTTCCTAAAGTGTGGTGCCCAGAATTGGACACCGTACTCCAGCTGGGGCCGAACTAGTGTTTAATATAGGTTTAGCATATTTTGCAATGTAAATACAGAAAACAGACTCAAATTTGCTCCTGATAATCAATTTTAGCCTTTATTGATATAAGACTAATTGGTCTGTAGTTGTCTGGATCTATTTAGTCACCTTTTCTGAATATGTATTCACATTAGTTTGTTAGCAATATAACTGGACTTCCCCGGCATTCAATTTTCAGATAATGATTGTCTGCATCTCACCTATCTCATTCCATACCTATCCTGGGAAATCAACCCTCTCCCCAACAGCACAGGAATAGTGTTCTGGGGAGTATTGATCATCTCAATCTCCAAGTATGTTACAAAACAGATTTTGTCCAGCTTGTTTTTAATGGAGTTAATTGGCATAGCATTTATTGCTTCAGCTGTGGTTATTCCACATATCCACTACTATGTGCAGGGGGTAAATAAAGTTTATTCTGAATTCTAGTCTCATGTGAGGTTTGTTCATTGTCAAGCTAACATCCTCTAGTTCCGTGCAGACAGTCTAAAGACAGTCTGCTTGAATCTAAATCATCTATGCGTCAACATTGTACAAGACCTGAATCCTCTCCATCGTAAAGTCAGCCTACATCCACCGCTGTTATATTGCCTGCCTCTGTCCTAACTCTGCCCACCTGCTGCTGAAACCCTTGCCACCTCCAGACTTATTTACTCCAGTGGTCTCCAGGCCAGCCTCCCATCCTACATCTCCATAAATTTAAGCTCATCCAAAACTCTCTTGCCTATATCCTATCCAAAGCCAAGTCCTGCTCGCACATTATCCCTGTCCTTGACCTACATTGGCTCCTGATCCCCAAGCGCCTCAATTTTAAAGCTTTCACCTTTGTGTTTAAATCCCTTCATGGCCTCGCCCCTTCATATCTCTCTAACCTCCTCTTGCCCTGCAACTTCCCCCCGCCAACGAACACTTAAGCCCCGATTTTCTGCCAGCCGTTGGGCGGGTTTTCAGGCGGGCGGGGGCCGAAATTCGCAGAAATAGGGGGTCGCGACCCACCCCCTCCGCCTGATTCCCTGTCCCGTCCGACTTTCGGACCGCCGTTTCTCCACGACCCGAATCAGTCCCGCCCGCCGCTGGTGGGACTGGCCGTCGGGACCCTAACCACCAATTATTGGCATGTTTAATGCAATTTTAAGTGGCCCTTGCTATTTTCAAGGGTTCCCCACGCTAAACACGCCTGCGGGGAACCCCGCTGATGAAACCTGGCGTGAAGCTTGCCGGCTTGCTTGCTGTCAGCTGCAGGTCATTCGGGAAAGCTGCGATTTAATTGGAGAGCATTTGTATGGTGAAGGACCTTGTTGTTGCAGGCTTGGGGCTACTTCTTCAAGGCTTAGGCACAGCTGTGGAAGGTTGGAGCCTCACACACTTCTCCAATGTGATCTCCTGGGAAGCCCCTCTCGCCACCCTCACTCAGCGCTTCCTCAGCGGAGGCATCTACGAGAAGCATGGGACGCCTTTTTTTCCTTCCCTTCTTGCCATTAGAGGATCTCCAGCAGCAGAGGCTGCAGCAGCAGAACCAGGAACAGCAGGATGAGCAACCAGGAGCACCAGGCTGCTGCTCACTCACCTGAAGCTGCACAGGCCAGAAGGGGCCAGCGCTTGGAAGTGGCTTGAGAGCACCTTGCTGTGCTTTAGGGGGCCATGGGGACCCATTTCTGCACTGGCAGTCCTACTCAGAAGGGCTTCCATGAAGGTCTGGTTTCTCTGTTCAATAGATGGCCAACGCTCCTCAAGAGATGTCATTCTCTTATGAGCACTCACCATGTTTTCCGTAACCTGGCGAGTTATCTCCTCCATGGAGGTTGCCAACCTTTCCATGCTGATGCGTTCATGCGCCAGTGACTCCACAAAGGCTCTGCTCATGGTTGCTATGGACTCCTCCATTCGCTCCACACTCGCAGCGACCCTGGAGACAAAACCTGCCAGAGACTCCTGCATCTGTGCATGGAGATCCATCACCTCTTCTCTTGCGGATGGACCCAGAGGCAGAGGGTCGACATGCAGCGCAGCTGAGCTGAGCTGGCAGAGTCCTGCGCCCTCCGACGAGGACTCTCCACTGCTGTCCCTGTCTCCAGAATCTGCTGAGGCTCACTTGTGAGCTGTGAAACACCAGGTGACAACACTACTCTATGTCCCGAAGGTCCCCCCGAAGTGTGAGTGTCTGCGCTGGTGCTGGGTGCGCTTACTTCTGCTGACGCTGCACCCTCAGAGGTTGGAGTTTCCTCTGAGGAGTCTGGCTGCACAGCCTCTTCCTCCTCCACAGTGGGGGCGGGGGCTCTGGATGGTCCTGTGGGGGAGTAGAGGAAGGAGTTAGAGATGTGATGCCAAGGTTACATGCACATTCGAATTGACATCTGCTGACACCTGCATCCATGCAGCCTTGGTCTCAGTGGGAGGCCTCTTCCTGCCTGACCTAGGGAAGAGGACCTCCCTGTGGGCCTAACCCCATCCAATAATGCCTGCAGTGAAGCTTCGTCGAATTTGGAGGCAGCTCGGGGTCTGGCACTGGCCACAGCTGCTGCAGGCTCCTCTACCATCCTGTATGGTTCGTTTGGAAGCCAACAGAGGAAGCAATGCTTGCTGTGGACCTTGAAAGCACCACGAATGATGACATCATACTGTGGGGCTTTCTGACTAGAAATGGACAATTAGCAAGGCTGTCCACACGCTGGAAATTAATTGGCCACTTGAGCGAAAATTGCGTGCAGCTGGCTGACCCATTTTTTTGTGGGTCAGAACCCCACATTCGGGGAATCCGACCATTTCCCACACAATCCACAAAATTGGGCCCTTAGTTCTTTTGACTCCAGCCTCTTGTGCATTCCCCCCTTCGCCGCACCATTGGCAACCGTGCTTTCAGCCACATGCTTCCCACAGTCTGGAATTCTGTCTGTAAACCCCTTTACCTCTCCACTTCCCTCTCTCCCAAAAGAAAGAAAAAAAACTTGCATTTATATAGCGCCTTTCATGACCTCAGGACGTCGCAAAGTGCAATGAAGTACTTCTGAAGTGTAGTCACTGTTGTAGTACAGAAAAATATTGGGCTTGTTTAAAATAAAAGCAGAGAAGGTTAAGAGGAGATCTGTTAGAGGTGTTCAAAATGATGAATGATTTTGATAAGATAAGCAGGGGGAAACTATTTCTACTGATTAGTTAGTCAGCAACTGGAGGGCATAAATTTAAGATTATCACCAAAAGAACAAAGAGAAAGATTCGGAGAATGTTTTTATGCAGAGGGTTACAAGGACATAGAATGCCCTATCAGAAACAGTGAATAAATGTTTGTAAAAGAAAAAAAGATAGTTAATATGGAAGGGGCAGGAAAATGGGACTAAGTGGTTAGGTCTTTCAAAGAGAAGGTAGGGTATGATGTACCGAATAGTCTCCTTCTGTGCTATAAAATGCTATGATTCTATAAATATCAATAACCATCATTGCCAATCACAACTAGGACTGTTACGACCTTTAAGACATTTACTTTCCTTCAAATGTCATGGTTAACTAACAATTCTCTGACCTTTTCTTGAATCTCTTTACATTCTCGATTAGGTTTGTAGTCAGGAGTTGCAGATGTTTGCGCAGCAGTGGTTTCTAAGTTTGCATTTCCTGAAGTATTTGCATCTTTTGTCGTCTTTCAGATGAGACGTTAAACCGAGGCCCCGTCTGCTCTTTCAGGTGGCCAATATTTATCCCTCAAACAACATCGCTAAAAAGCAGATTATCTGGTCATTAACACATTGCTGTTTGTGGGATCTTGCTGTGCGCAAATTGGCTGCCGTGTTTCCCACATTACAACAATGACTACACTTTTAAAGTATTTCATTGGCTGTAAAGCGCTTTGAGACCTCCGGTGGTCGTGAAAGGCGCTATAGAAATGCGAGTCTTCTTTTTCTTTCTTGTTAGCATTTATCTTCAGCTGTTTTCAACACTTCTGACACAATATAATTATTTAAAACAGACTGTAGCTTCACAATAATTTTGCAAGGCTCTTTCTGCATATACCAGCCAGTTTGAAGCAGTTATTACTCAAACTAATGTATGCCGTGACCTTCTGAACTGCAGCAGCAACTAGCAATGCCATTACCAAAGTGCTCTGTCTAATTCTAGTCTGTGCACCAAAGCACTCAGCAAATAACACGACCAGCTCTACTTAGGAACTCGGCAGTTCAAATCTCTGGCTCCATCTTCTGCTTTATAAGAAGGATGTTATAACTTCTTCACAAATAAGTTAACAGAGGAAGTTAAGCTTGTATGGATCAGAAGCAGTCTGATACGTTAATGTCCCTAATACAGACTTATCTAATTAAATATTAAGTAGGTTTATTCAAATGAATGCAACTTTGCTTAGTTTGGATTACTTCTGCCATTTTGACATTTAATGGAAGTGCATTAAGATATGGGCTCAAAAATAACATAGAATTATATAGAACTTACAACACAGAAACAGGCCATTCGGCCCAACAGGTCCATGCTGGTGTTTATGCTCCATACGAGCCTCCTCCCACCTTACCTCATCTCACCTTATCAGCATATCCTTCTGTTCCTTTCTCCCTCATGTACTTATCTGGCTTCCCCTTAAATGCATCTGCGCTATTCGTCTCAGCCACTCCATGTGGTAGCAAGTTCCACACTCCACATTGTAAGAATGCTAAGGACTCAGACTTGATGTAAATTAACAGCAGCGGTGGATCTTTATTAAGTTTATACAATGAGTACTCACACTTAGAGACATACAGCCCCGAATAGAGCCTACATTACCCGGGCGTAGTGGATGTGCGAAGGATGGTATCTTTACGTTTCTTCCTTCTTCCTTGGTCGGATATGCACTCTGGGTTCCTTCCTATGACTGCCCCAAAGGTTACGATGCGTCCTCAGTTATACCCTTTTCCTTGATCACATTTCCCAGTTGAATCAATCAATTCTTCTGCATGTACACTCTTACTGGTCCTTTAACTCTTATCTGGCCCATTGTAGGATCTTGCTGTTTTTCTGTACTTAGAGACCTTTTGCGATCCCAGTGGTCAAGGGTCAGTTCAACGGTTGGCTATTTGTGATTGTCTCTAAGTTAAAATAGTTTAGTATTCCATCAGCTTAGGTTAGTCATTTTGATACAGACACTTCTGCAAAATCAACATAGGTTATTCTTACCATTTGCAAGGTAGATCTCTATCTTCCGTGATAATCATCTCACAACTGATATCTTTGCACCAGCCTTTCGATAGTTTTCTCATCTAGATCTTACAACGTCAAATATATTGGGCGCAGAATTCGGTAGCGGCCCGTTTCAGGGCAGTAGCACTGGCAAGGCAGGACATCCTGCGCCCGGTGAGGAAGTCCCACCATGGCCGCGAAATTCGCCTTACCGCCTCGCCCAGGAAGTGGAATGCAATGTCAGGCCCTCCACTTCCTGGTGGGGCGGTAACCGAGGCGATGTCTTTCAGTTAAAGGGGAGGGCCGCTGCGCACTCTGCAGGGCCTCCAATGGCCCCAACTCGGCCACCAGGACGGCGTGGTGCCATGGGAGCAGCCCGGCTCCGAGACGCGGTGCTGGGCTGCATGATGGCGGCCAGGACTACGCCACGGCACACCATGGAGGGCCAACCTGGAGGTCGGCCAAAAAAAATAAAATGGCGGTGCAGGTCGCGGCTACACCTCCTCTTTAACTACCAGCCCGCGAGCGGAGGCCGGCCCGGCTCACGACCCACGAGGCTGGTGCTGACACCGCCCACGGCAGCTTCATGGGGCGCAGCCGAATTTCTACTGCGGGACAGTAAGGGGATGTGGCAGGGCGCTAAGGGGTCGCTGTGCACAGTGATGATGTCATCGCCAGCGGTGCGGCGGCCAAGGGCACTACCGGCAGGGGTGCTGCGCTTTCAGGTAGTGCCTCAGCAATGCCCCCCCCCCCCAAATTTTGCGGGAGGCACTTCTTTCACCCCCTGGCGATAACCCCTTTTCGCCCCGTTAGCACCCCCGGAGGCGTTAACGGCAGGCACAAAGGAACTGAATTTCGCCCCTATTGTTTCTTTTAAAAAAAATCAAAATTCAGTTTCAGGTTTCAGAAAACAAGTTTTTTTAAATTCTTGTTTTTGGAGCCAACTGACAGTGCGCAGCCATACATGAAACATCTGCAGAAGTAAATCATTCACGTCGAGGGACCTCGATGCCATGCATTCAGTGCAAACAGCTGGGAATGATGGAAATCTACAGTAGGATGAACGTCAAAGGCTTGGATTTAACTTTCTTTTCCCATCTGCACAGTTGTCACTAGTGATTTTTTTGATCCTTTTTCTTTCAGAGTAAATAATACGGGTAGAATGTGCAATCGAGTCTATCATCCTTTCTGATCACAGACCAATCACAGCAGAACTGTTGCACAGAAATGCTTTCTCGAGAGTGAGGAAATGGAGACTGAATCATTTGTTAGGAGACACGCAGTTTTCAGTACCGTATGAGATTTTTACACTGCTGACATTTAGATGAAAGAGCACCAAGGCTTATTTCTGGGGGGCAGATCACGTCTTGTTTCATAGCCAAGAATACAGTAACTAACTGCAGTTACACGTGTGAGTTGGAGGAAAGGACCAGGAAACTGGAGGCTCCGTTCAAATGACCCGTCATGAATGAGGCTTTGAAAACATTAGCATGAGCCTGGGGTGAGTTAATAACCTCTCCAATTGAAGGCAGAATTTTTTTTTTAAATCCCCTCAAGTTAGACTTAATGCAGGTATGAGGCAGTGGACTCTTAACGTTCCAACTACCGAACGCATTAGAATATCTGCGCCACAATCTATGCTGGCATGCATCCAAGTTAGAAATTGCTCTGTACTCCAACCAAGCTTTTCCAGACAAGTTAAACTTACCTGAGATGGATGAGACAGACAGAAATAGCTCAAATGCAAGAATCACCATTTCTGCAGTCACAGAAGCAGCACACAGCCTACAGTCTCAAAAGGCAAGTGGGCTGAGATGGATTTCTAAATGATTCTGTGAGAGGTTTATACCGGAGTAATTGCTCCTTTATCGATGGGTCTTTTTAAATGTTTTCAAGATTCTTGAGTTTGAGAAGATTGGGGGTGAAAATCTTATTCTCAATAATTTTAGCGAAAAGGTTGATAGGACATGAAATCTCACTGGCCTAAATCTTCCTGGAAAAATAACAGCAAGTTCATGGCGCACGCCGTTATTAATGCGCAAATCGTCCAGCAAGTTCAGGTGAAGAAGAGATACGCCGTGAGTTGTGAATCGGCATAAGGTGCTGGTCAATTTACGCCACTCCTCTGTTTGCCTCACACAAACGGCATCTTGCCCTCAACCTCCACGTTATTTTTAAGAACTTGCTGGTTTTGCACATTAAACCCAAATTAAAGTCACTGTAGAAAATTTGGGCTAGTGCTTAACAGCGTAAGTAACTTTTTAATGATGTGATAATTGTTAATGCAAAACCAATCAACCTCTCCGGTCCAGAAAGGGAACAATTTAAACTGTTGAATCTCATCTGGTTCACTAATGACCTTTAGGGAAGGAAATCTGCCGTCCTTACCTGGTCTGGCCTATATGTGACTCCAGACCCACAGCAATGTGGTTGACTCTGAACTACCGCCTGAAATGGCCTAGCAAGCCACTCAGTTGTACCATCCGTTACGACAAAGTATAATAAAAATAAAACTGGATGGACCACCCAGCATCCACCTAGGCATCAGATTTGGACAGGACAAAGGCACACCCAGCCCAGTCGACCCTGGAAAGTCCTTCCCACTAACACCTGGGGACTTGTGCCACAATTGGAAGAGCTGTCCCACAGACTAGTCAAGCAACAGCCTGACATACTCACAGAATCAGACCTTTCAGCCAATGTCCCAAACTCCTCCATCACCATCTCTGGGTATGTCCTGTCCCACTGGCAGGACAGACCTACCAGGGGTGGCGCACAATGGTATACAGTCGGGAGGGAGTGGCCCTGAGAGTCCTCATCATTGACTTCGGACCCCATGAAGTCTCATGGCATCAGGTTAAGCATGGGCAAGGAAACCTCCTGCTGATTACCATCCACCATCCTCCCTCAGCTGATGAATCAGTACTCCTCCATGTTGAACACCACTTGAAAGAAGCACCGAGAGTAGCAAGGGCACAGAATATACTCTGCATGGGCTCTTCTATGTCCAACACCAGGAATAGCTCGGTAGCAACACTACTGACCAAGCTGGCTGAGTCGTGAAGAACAGAACTGCCAGACTGGGCCTGCGACAGGTGGTGAGAGTACCAATGTGAGGGAAAAACCTACTTGACCTCGTCCTCACCAGTCTACCTGTCGCAGATGCATCTGTCCATGACAGTATTGGTAGCAGTGACCACTGCACAGTCCTTGTGGAGACAAACACCCGTCTTCATACTGAGGACACCCTCCATCGTGTTGTGTGGCACTACCACCGTGCTAAATGGGATAGGTTCAGAGCAGATCTAACAGCTAAAAACTGGGCAACCATGAGGCACTGTGGGCAGCAGAATTGTATTCCACCATAATCTGTAACCTCAAGGCCCAGCATATCCCTCACTCTACCATTACTGTCAAGCCAGGGGACCAACTCCGCTTCAATGAGAAGTATAGAAGAGCATGCTAGGAGCAGCACCACACGTACCTAAAAATGAGGTGCCAACCTGGGGAAGCTGCAATGCAGGACTACATGCATGCTAAAAAGCAGAAGCAGCATTCTATAGAGAGGGCTATGTGATCCCACAATCAACGGATCAGATCAAAGCTCTGCAGTCCATGCCACATCCAGTCGTGAATGGTGGTGGACCATTAAACAACGAATGGGAAGAAAAAGCTCCATGAACATTCCCATCCTCAATGATGGCGGAGCCCAGCACGTGAGTGCAAAAGACAAGGCTGAAACGTTTACATCCATCTTCAGCCAGAAGTGCGGGGTGGATGATCCATCTCGGCTTCCTCCTGAGGTCCCCACCAGAAGCCAGTCTTCAGCCACTTCAATTCATTCCACGTGATATCAAGAAACGGCTGCGTGCACTGGATACAGCAAAGGCTATGGGCCCCGACAACATCCCCGCTGTCATGCTGAAGACTTGTGCTCCAGAACTAGCCACGCCTCTAGTCAAGCTGTTCTAAAACAGCTACAACATCTACCTGAGAAAGTGGAAAATTGCCTAGGTTGGTCCTGTCCACAAAAAGCAGGACAAAGCCAATCTGGCCAATTACCGCACCATCAGTCTACTCTCAATCATCAGCAAAGTGATGAAAGGTGTCGTCGAAAGTGCTATCAAGCAGTACTTACTCACCAATAACCTGCTCACTGATGCTTAGTTTGGGTTCCGACAGGACCACTTGGCTCCAGACCTCATTACAACCTTGCTCCAAACATGCAAAAAAGAGCTGAATTGCAGAGGTGAGGTGAGAGTGACTGCCCTTGACATCAAGGCAGCATTTGACCGACTGTGGCATCAAAGAGCCCTTGTAAAATTGAAGTCAATAGGGATCAGAGGGAAAACTCTCCACTGGCTGGAGTCATACCTAGCACAAAGGAAGATGTTTGTGGTTTTTGGAGGCCAATCATCTCAGCCCCAGGACATCACTACAGGAGTTCCTCAGGGCAATGTCCTAGGCCCAACCATCTTCAGCTGCTTCATCAATGACCTTCCCTCCAACATAAGGTCAGAAGTAGGGATGTTCGCTGATGATTGCACAGTGTTCAGTTCCATTTGCAACTCCTCAGATAATGAAGCAGTCCGTGCCCACATGCAGCAAGACCTGGACAACATTCCGGCTTGGGCTGATAAGTGGCAAGTAACATTCGCGCCACAGAAGTGCCAGGCACTGACCATCTCCAACAAGAGAGAGTCTCACCAGCTCCCTTTGACATTCAACAGCATTACGATTGTCGAATCCCCCACCATCAACATCCTAGGAGTCACCATTGACCAGAAACTTAACTGGACCAATCATATAAATACAGTGGCTACAAGAGCAGGTCAGAGGCTGGGTATTCTGTGGCGAGTCTCTCACCTCCTGACTCCCCTAAGTCATTCCACCATCTACAAGGCACAAGTAAGGAGTGTGATGGAATACTCTCCACTTGCCTGGATGAGTGCAGCTGCAACAACACTCAAGAAGCTCAACACCATCCAGGACAAAGCAGCCCGCTTAATTGGCACCCCATGCACCACCTTAAACATTCACTCCCTCACCACTGGCGCTCCGTGGCTGCAGTGTGTACCATCTACAAGATGAACTGCAGCAACTCGCAAAGGCTTCTTCGGCAGCACCTCCCAAACCCGTGACCTCTACCACCCAGCAGGACAAGGGCAGCAGACGCATGAGAGCACCACCACCTCCAAGTTCCTCTCCAAGTCACACTCTCTCCTGTGCACCTCTCTCCTGTGCATCTCTGTCCTGTGCCCCTCTCTCCTGTGACCCTCTCTCCTGTGCCCCTCTCACCTGTGACCCTCTCTCCTGTGCACCTCCCTCCTGTGCCCCTCCTGTGCCCCTCTCTCCTGTGACCCTCTCTCCTGTGCACCTCCCTCCTGTGCACCTCCCTCCTGTGCCCCTCTCTCCTGTGCCCCTCTCTCCTGTGTCCCTCCCCCGCACCTATCTCCTGTGCACCATTCTCCTGTGCCCCTCCCCCTGTGCATCTCTCTCCTGTGCCCCTCTCCCCTGTTCCCCTCTCTCCTGCGCCCCTCTCTCCTGTGCACCTCTCTCCTGTGCCCCTCTCTCCTGTGCACCTCTCCCCTGCGCCCCTCTCCCCTGCGCCCCTCTCTCCTGTGCCCCTCTCTCCTGCGCCCCTCTCTCCTGTGCACCTCTCTCCTGCGCCCCTCTCTCCTGTGCACCTCTCCCCTGTGCACCTCTCCCCTGCGCCCCCTCTCCTGTGCCCCTCTCTCCTGTGCCCCTCTCTCCTGTGCACCTCTCCCCTGCGCCCCTCTCTCCTGTGCCCCTCTCCCCTGTGCACCTTTCTCCTGTGTCCCTCTCCCTGTGCCCCTCTCTCCTGTGCCCCTCCCTCCTGTTCCCCTCTCTCCTGTGCCCCTCCCTCCTGTGGTCCTCTCTCCTGTGCCCCTCACTCCTGTGCCCCTCTCCCCGTGCCCCTCTCTCCTGTGCCCCTCCCTCCTGTTCCCCTCTCTCCTGTGCACCTCCCTCCTGTTCCCCTCTCTCCTGTGCCCCTCCCTCCTGTGGTCCTCTCTCCTGTGCCCCTCTCTCCTGTGCCCCTCCCTCCTGTGCACCTCTCTCCTGTGCCCCTCTCTCCTGTGCACCTCCCTCCTGTGCCCCTCTCTCCTGTGCCCCTCTCTCCTGTGCCCCTCTCTGCTGTGCCCCCTCCCCTGTTCCCCTCTCTCCTGTGCACCTCTCTCCTGTGCCCCTCTCTCCTGTGCCCCTCTCTGCTGTGCCCCTCTCTCCTGTGCCCCTCTCACCTGTGCCCCTCCCCCCGTGCACCTCTCTCCTGTGACCCTCTCTCCTGCGCACCTTTCTCCTGTGACCCTCTCTCCTGTGCACCTCCCTCCTGTGTCCCTCTCTCCTGTGCACCTTTCTCCTGTGCCCCTCCCCCTGTGCATCTCTCTCCTGTGCCTCTCTCTCCTGTGACCCTCTCTCCTGTGACCCTCTCTCCTGTGTCCCTCTCGCCTGTGACCTTCTCTCCTGTGCACCTCCCTCCTGTGTCCCTCTCTCCTGTGACCCTCTCTCCTGTGTCCCTCTCGCCTGTGACCTTCTCTCCTGTGCACCTCCCTCCTGTGTCCCTCTCTCCTGTGACCCTCTCTCCTGTGACCCTCTCTCCTGTGACCCTCTCTCCCGTGTCCCTCTCTCCCGTGTCCCTCTCTCCTATGTCCCTCTCGCCTGTGACCTTCTCTCCTATGTCCCTCTCTCCCGTGCACCTCTCTCCTGTGCCCCTCTCTCCTGTGCCCCTCTCTCCTGTGCAGCTCTCTCCTATGACCCTCTCTCCTGTGCCCCTCTCTCCTGTGCACCTCTCTCCTGTGCCCCTCTCTCCTGTGACCCTCTCCTATGCAACTCTCTGCTGTGCCCCTCTCTTCTGTGCACCTCTCTCCAGTGCCCCTCTCTCCTGTGCCCCTCTCTCCTGTGCACCATTCTCCAGTGCCCCTCTCTACTGTGCCCCTCTCTCTTGTACACCTCCCTCCTGTGCATCTCCCCCGAGCCCCTCTCTCCTGTGCCCCTCTCTCCTGTGCACCATTCTACTGTGCACCTCTCTACTGTGCCCCTCTCTCTTGTGCCCCTCTCCACCTCCCCCTGAGCCCCTCTCTCCTGTGCCCCTCTCCCCTGTGCACCTCTCCCCTGTGCACCTCTCTCCTGTGCACCTCTCCCCTGTGCCCCTCCCTCCTGTGCCCCTCCCTCCTGTGCTCCTCTCTCCTGTGCACCCCTCTCCTGTGCCCCTCCCTCCTGTGCACCTCTCTCCTGTGCACCTCTCTCCTGTGCTCCTCTCTCCTGTGCACCCCTCTCCTGTGCCCCTCTCTCCTGTGCACCTCTCCCCTGTGCCCCTCCCTCCTGTGCACCTCTCTCCTGTGCCCCTCCCTCCTGTGCACCTCTCTCCTGTGCTCCTCTCTCCTGTGCACCCCTCTCCTGTGCCCCTCTCTCCTGTGCACCTCTCCCCTGTGCCCCTCCCTCCTGTGCACCTCTCTCCTGTGCACCTCTCCCCTGTGCCCCTCCCTCCTGTGCACCTCTCTCCTGTGCCCCTCCCTCCTGTGCACCTCTCTCCTGTGCCCCTCTCTCCTGTGCCCCTCTCCTGTGCCCCTCTCTCCTGTGCACCTCTCTCCTGTGCACCTCCCTCCTGTGCACCCCTCTCCTGTGCCCCTCCCTCCTGTGCACCCCTCTCCTGTGCCCCTCTCTCCTGTGCACCTCTCCCCTGTGCCCCTCCCTCCTGTGCACCTCTCTCCTGTTCACCTCTCTCCTGTGCTCCTCTCTCCTGTGCAGCTCTCTCCTGTGCCCCTCTCTCCTGTGCCCCTCTCTCCTGTGTCCCCCTCTCCTGTGCCCCTCTCTCCTGTGCACCTTCCTCCTGTGCACCTCTGTCCTGTGCCCCTCTCTCCTATGCCCCCCTCTCCTCTGCCCCTCCCTCCTGTGCGCCGCTCTCCTGAGCACCTCTCTCCTGTTCACCTCTCTCCTGTGCACCTCTCCCCTGTGCCCTTCCCTCCTGTGCCCCTCTCTGCTGTGCCCCTCTCCCCTGTGCCCCTCTCTCCTGTGCCCCTCTCTCCTGTGCACCTCTCCCCTGTGCCCCTCCCTCCTGTGCGCCGCTCTCCTGAGCACCTCTCTCCTGTGCACCTCTCCCCTGTGCCCCTCCCTCCTGTGCCCCTCTCTCCTGTGCCCCTCTCCCCTGTGCACCTCTCCCCTGTGCACCTCTCTCCTGTGCCCCTCTCTCCTGTGCACCTCTCTCCTGTGCCCCTCTCTCCTGTGCACCTCTCCCCTGCGCCCCTCTCCCCTGCGCCCCTCTCTCCTGTGCCCCTCTCTCCTGCGCCCCTCTCTCCTGTGCACCTCTCTCCTGCGCCCCTCTCTCCTGTGCACCTCTCCCCTGTGCACCTCTCCCCTGCGCCCCCTCTCCTGTGCCCCTCTCTCCTGTGCCCCTCTCTCCTGTGCACCTCTCCCCTGCGCCCCTCTCTCCTGTGCCCCTCTCCCCTGTGCACCTTTCTCCTGTGTCCCTCTCCCTGTGCCCCTCTCTCCTGTGCCCCTCCCTCCTGTTCCCCTCTCTCCTGTGCCCCTCCCTCCTGTGGTCCTCTCTCCTGTGCCCCTCACTCCTGTGCCCCTCTCCCCGTGCCCCTCTCTCCTGTGCCCCTCCCTCCTGTTCCCCTCTCTCCTGTGCACCTCCCTCCTGTTCCCCTCTCTCCTGTGCCCCTCCCTCCTGTGGTCCTCTCTCCTGTGCCCCTCTCTCCTGTGCCCCTCCCTCCTGTGCACCTCTCTCCTGTGCCCCTCTCTCCTGTGCACCTCCCTCCTGTGCCCCTCTCTCCTGTGCCCCTCTCTCCTGTGCCCCTCTCTGCTGTGCCCCCTCCCCTGTTCCCCTCTCTCCTGTGCACCTCTCTCCTGTGCCCCTCTCTCCTGTGCCCCTCTCTGCTGTGCCCCTCTCTCCTGTGCCCCTCTCACCTGTGCCCCTCCCCCCGTGCACCTCTCTCCTGTGACCCTCTCTCCTGCGCACCTTTCTCCTGTGACCCTCTCTCCTGTGCACCTCCCTCCTGTGTCCCTCTCTCCTGTGCACCTTTCTCCTGTGCCCCTCCCCCTGTGCATCTCTCTCCTGTGCCTCTCTCTCCTGTGACCCTCTCTCCTGTGACCCTCTCTCCTGTGTCCCTCTCGCCTGTGACCTTCTCTCCTGTGCACCTCCCTCCTGTGTCCCTCTCTCCTGTGACCCTCTCTCCTGTGTCCCTCTCGCCTGTGACCTTCTCTCCTGTGCACCTCCCTCCTGTGTCCCTCTCTCCTGTGACCCTCTCTCCTGTGACCCTCTCTCCTGTGACCCTCTCTCCCGTGTCCCTCTCTCCCGTGTCCCTCTCTCCTATGTCCCTCTCGCCTGTGACCTTCTCTCCTATGTCCCTCTCTCCCGTGCACCTCTCTCCTGTGCCCCTCTCTCCTGTGCCCCTCTCTCCTGTGCAGCTCTCTCCTATGACCCTCTCTCCTGTGCCCCTCTCTCCTGTGCACCTCTCTCCTGTGCCCCTCTCTCCTGTGACCCTCTCCTATGCAACTCTCTGCTGTGCCCCTCTCTTCTGTGCACCTCTCTCCAGTGCCCCTCTCTCCTGTGCCCCTCTCTCCTGTGCACCATTCTCCAGTGCCCCTCTCTACTGTGCCCCTCTCTCTTGTACACCTCCCTCCTGTGCATCTCCCCCGAGCCCCTCTCTCCTGTGCCCCTCTCTCCTGTGCACCATTCTACTGTGCACCTCTCTACTGTGCCCCTCTCTCTTGTGCCCCTCTCCACCTCCCCCTGAGCCCCTCTCTCCTGTGCCCCTCTCCCCTGTGCACCTCTCCCCTGTGCACCTCTCTCCTGTGCACCTCTCCCCTGTGCCCCTCCCTCCTGTGCCCCTCCCTCCTGTGCTCCTCTCTCCTGTGCACCCCTCTCCTGTGCCCCTCCCTCCTGTGCACCTCTCTCCTGTGCACCTCTCTCCTGTGCTCCTCTCTCCTGTGCACCCCTCTCCTGTGCCCCTCTCTCCTGTGCACCTCTCCCCTGTGCCCCTCCCTCCTGTGCACCTCTCTCCTGTGCCCCTCCCTCCTGTGCACCTCTCTCCTGTGCTCCTCTCTCCTGTGCACCCCTCTCCTGTGCCCCTCTCTCCTGTGCACCTCTCCCCTGTGCCCCTCCCTCCTGTGCACCTCTCTCCTGTGCACCTCCCTCCTGTGCACCTCTCTCCTGTGCTCCTCTCTCCTGTGCACCCCTCTCCTGTGCCCCTCTCTCCTGTGCACCTCTCCCCTGTGCCCCTCCCTCCTGTGCACCTCTCTCCTGTGCACCTCTCCCCTGTGCCCCTCCCTCCTGTGCACCTCTCTCCTGTGCACCTCCCTCCTGTGCACCCCTCTCCTGTGCCCCTCCCTCCTGTGCACCCCTCTCCTGTGCCCCTCTCTCCTGTGCACCTCTCCCCTGTGCCCCTCCCTCCTGTGCACCTCTCTCCTGTTCACCTCTCTCCTGTGCTCCTCTCTCCTGTGCAGCTCTCTCCTGTGCCCCTCTCTCCTGTGCCCCTCTCTCCTGTGTCCCCCTCTCCTGTGCCCCTCTCTCCTGTGCACCTTCCTCCTGTGCACCTCTGTCCTGTGCCCCTCTCTCCTATGCCCCCCTCTCCTCTGCCCCTCCCTCCTGTGCGCCGCTCTCCTGAGCACCTCTCTCCTGTTCACCTCTCTCCTGTGCACCTCTCCCCTGTGCCCTTCCCTCCTGTGCCCCTCTCTGCTGTGCCCCTCTCCCCTGTGCCCCTCTCTCCTGTGCCCCTCTCTCCTGTGCACCTCTCCCCTGTGCCCCTCCCTCCTGTGCGCCGCTCTCCTGAGCACCTCTCTCCTGTGCACCTCTCCCCTGTGCCCCTCCCTCCTGTGCCCCTCTCTCCTGTGCCCCTCTCCCCTGTGCACCTCTCCCCTGTGCACCTCTCTCCTGTGCCCCTCTCTCCTGTGTCCCTCTCTCCTGTGCCCCTCTCTCCTGTGCACCTCTCCCCTGTGCCCCTCTCCCCTGTGCCCCTCTCCCCTGTGTCCCTCTCTCCTGTGCCCCTCTCTCCTGTGCCCCTCTCCCCTGTGTCCCTCTCCCCTGTGCCCCTCTCTCCTGTGCCCCTCTCTCCTGTGCACCTCTCCCCCCTGTGTCCCTCTCCCCTGTGCCCCTCTCTCCTGTGCCCCTCTCTCCTGTGCACCTCTCCCCTGTGCCCCTCTCTCCTGTGCACCTCTCCCCTGTGCCCCTCTCCCCTGTGCCCCTCTCCCCTGTGTCCCTCTCTCCTGTGCCCCTCTCTCCTGTGCCCCTCTCCCCTGTGCCCCTCTCCCCTGTGCCCCTCTCTCCTGTGCCCCTCTCTCCTGTGTCCCTCTCTCCTGTGCCCCTCTCTCCTGTGCCCCTCTCTCCTGTGCACCTCTCTCCTGTGCCCCTCTCTCCTGTGCCCCTCCCTCCTGTGCCCCTCTCCCCTGTGCCCCTCTCCCCTGTGCCCCTCTCCCCTGTGTCCCTCTCTCCTGTGCACCTCTCCCCTGTGCACCTCTCTCCTGTGCCCCTCCCTCCTGTGCCCCTCTCTCCTGTGCCCCCCTCTCCTGTGCCCCTCTCTCCTGTGCCCCTCTCTCCTGTGCCCCTCTCTCCTGTGCCCCTCTCCCCTGTGCCCCTCTCTCCTGTGCCCCTCTCTCCTGTGCCCCTCGCTCCTGCGCACCTCCCTCCTGCGCCCCTCCCTCCTGCGCCCCTCTCCCGTGCACCTCTCCCCTGTGCACCTCTCCCCTGTGCCCCTCTCCCCTGTGCCCCTCTCTCCTGTGCCCCTCTCTCCTGTGCCCCTCTCTCCTGCGCACCTCCCTCCTGTGCCCCTCCCTCCTGTGCCCCTCTCCCCTGTGCACCTCTCCCCTGTGCACCTCTCCCCTGTGCCCCTCTCTCCTGTGCCCCTCTCCCCTGTGCCCCTCTCCCCTGTGCCCCTCTCCCCTGTGCCCCTCTCTCCTGTGCCCCTCTCTCCTGCGCACCTCCCTCCTGTGCCCCTCCCTCCTGTGCCCCTCTCCCCTGTGCACCTCTCCCCTGTGCACCTCTCCCCTGTGCCCCTCTCTCCTGTGCCCCTCTCCCCTGTGCCCCTCTCTCCTGTGCCCCTCTCTCCTGCGCACCTCTCTCTTTTGCACCTGTTGATCCCACCAAGACACGTCGTGGATATTGATTGACGTCCAATGCAGTGTCGAAAACACCCATGGCACCTCCCATTCTGCTGGTGTCCGTTTGAAAGCCTCCAAACTTCTCAAAAACCTCTATGCTGACAAGAACGAAGTCTCTGCTAACCCAGCTGACCAAGCAGCTGTAAGAACTGAGCATTTATTGAAATCGGGCAATCTGAACTTTAAACATCCCCATGAAGTGCACCTCAATCTTGCCTCCTTTTCACTGGCGAGTTCCCTGAGCCCCGGGATCCCCGTGCTGAAGGCGTTAAGGGCAAAAGAATGTTGAAATCAAATGAGAATCCGTTCATTTTCATGTAATTATGCTGTTAAATGATGTGTCAATTGCCGATCCGCCTGTGGTAATTGTCACACCGGCTGCGGCGAGCAGGTTACTCACACACAGACAAGTGCACCTCAGATAATCCGCGTTGGGTTGCGGTTGTGCTTCAATTTTCTTCTATTTTTACTTCCCACCCAACCCCAATCCTCTCGTTCTTAGGTGTTAAAAGTGCCCCCATATTCTCTGTGATTGCACAGGCACCCCTTTAAATTCTGTCAGACCTGGTTGTAAAGTCCGCGCCTCAATAATACACGGACTTCGGGAGAACAGTTTAACAGGCACTTTACTGAACAAGAGGCAGCTTGAAACTGAAACTACAGAAGCCTGCTAGGGCCTTTTATACAGGGGTGGTCACTGCCGGTACTGCAGTCTAAGACCAGTTATTCCCTTAAAGGTACATACACAACAATTCCTCCCCTTTTAGATAAACAGTACATAACATTCATTTAACAACTAAATAATAACTAATTACAATTACAATTTCCTCAGTAATATATACATCAACTGAAATAGTCATTTATAAGTTCAGTCTTTGAGGACGCTTCCTGATCCGGACTGGATAGTGCCTTTCTCGAGTATCCTGTTCTGGCGGTGGAGATGATTCTGGCTCATTGCCATTGGTTGGTTCGTCAGCTTCCAATACCCCTGCTTCTGAGATAGACGCAATCTGTACTTCGGGCTCATTACCAGGTGCACATGCTTGTGGTACAGGTTTGGCTTGTTCCTGTGACTCTAGAATCTGGTGAGCATGGCATCTCATGATGCTCTCTCAAACGTCCACTGTGTACATTAGTGGTCCCTGCTGTGTGCATATCGTGCCTGGCTGCCATTTTTCTGTTCGGTAGTTGCGGGCCAAGACTGGTTGCCCTATCTTGAAGCTCCTGGTTGGCTTCTCATTTATGTGCTGAAACTGCTTATCCTCAACATCTCGTCTTATGTTTGGTTTGAGCAAATCCAAGCGACATCTTAGTCTCCGGTTGAAAAACAGTACGGCTGGAGTTTGGTTGGTTACTGCATGTGTCGCATTCCGGTAAGCAAACAGGAAGTTATCCACCTTGTGTTGCAGTGGTATGTCGTCATTATACATTGCCTTTATGGCCTTTTTAAAGGTCTGAACAAACCTCTCAGCCAATCCATTTGTGGCTGGATGATATGGGGCAGATGTGTAATGTTTCACCCCATTATTCTTCAGGAACCTCCGGAAATCCTCAGACACAAACTGTGGGCCATTGTCGGAACAGATCTGTTCTGGTAACCCATTCCTGGCGAAGATGGTCCTTAGGACTGCAATAGTTTTCTCCGTGGTGGTGGAGGACATTTTAATGACCTCTGGCCATTTCGAATGGGCATCCACAGCGATTAGAAACATTGAGTCCATAAATGGACCAGCGAAATCAATGTGTACCCGTTGCCATGGAGATGAGGGCCACTCCCATGGATGTAGCGGGGCCTGTGGTGGAGCGTTTTGGACCTTCTGGCATCCTGTGCATCTCTTGGTCATATCCTCGATTTCTTTATCGATTCCCGGCCACCACACAAACGCCCTGGCTAGGCTCTTCATTTTTACCCCTCCCAGATGACCCTCGTGAAGCTCATTGAGTACTCTATCTCTCAACTTGGGTGGAATTACCACTCGGGATCCACACATCAAGGTTCCCTGGCACACTGACAGCTGTTCCCTCCTTGGCGAGAATGCTGGCAACAGTGAGTCGCCATATGCTGGCCATCCCTTCACCGTCAAATCATAGACCCGAGAGAGTGTCGGGTCATTTCGGGTTTCCTTCTCAATACTTGCGTTTGTAACAGGCAAACATTCGACTATGGTCGCATGGAATATCTCCACAGGGTCCACTGCAGATGCTTCTTCCGCCGTAGGCAACGGTAGGCACGACAGCCCATCAGCGTTTCCATGTTGTTTCGTACCTTTGTACTCTATGTCATACTGATGTGCCCCTAGAAAAAGTGACCATCTTTGCAGCCGTTGCGCCGTCATCACCGGAACGCCCTTCTTTGGGTTAAAAATCGGAACGCCCTTCTTTGGGTTAAAAATCGAGACCAGGGATTGATGATCAGTCAGTAGGGTGAATTTCTGCCCGTGCAGATAGTGATTGAACTTCTTCACCCCCCACACCAGGCTGAGGGCCTCCCTGTCAATCTGGGCGTAGTTACGCTCGGCTGAGGTTAGCGAGCGCGATGCAAAGGCTATTGGCCTCTCTGAACCGTCACGGAATTTGTGTGACAGCACCGCTCCGATGCCGTAAGGTGACGCATCACATGCCAACCGAATCGGTAGTGTTGGGTTGTAGTGGGCCAATACTTCTTTTGAAGTGATTTGGCATTTACATTCCTGAAAGGCACGCTTACACTCATCACTCCATTTCCATGTTACACCAGTTTGAAGGAGGGCGTTCAGTGGGTGCAGAATTGTAGATAAATTCGGCAAGAACTTATGGTAGTAGTTCACCAACCCGAGGAACGACCTCAGTTGCGACACATTTTCTGGTGCTGGAGCCTTGACTACAGCCTCAATCTTGTCCGGCGACGTATGCAACCCTTCCTCATCAATCATGTGGCCACAATACAAGATTTGTCTCCTGAAGAACTCGCATTTGGGACGGTTGGCTCGTAGCCCATATTCCTGCAATCTCGTGAGCACCTGTTCCAGGTTGGCAAGGTGTTAATTGTCATTTTCGCCCGTAACCAGGATGTCGTCCAAATAACACTGGGTCCCCGGGATCCCTTGCAGGACTTGTTCCATTGCCCTCTGCCACATAGCCGGGGCCGATGCTACCCCAAATACCAGTCGATTGTACTGGTAAAGGCCTTTGTGAGTGTTTATCGTGAGGTATTTCCTAGATGCTTCTTCCACCTCCATTTGTAGATACGCTTGAGCCAGATCATTCTTTGTAAAGTGTTTCCTTCCAGATAGTGAGGCGAAAATATCTTCTATCCGTGGAAGCGGATACTGTATTGTGTGCAGGACTGGGTTCACAGTCACCTTGAAGTCCCCACAGATGCGAACCTTCCTTGGCTCCCCAGGCGTGCTGCTCACTGCTTTCTTCACTACAGGAATGATGGGTGTGGCCCACTCGCTCCAGTCCACCTTAGACAGTACCCCCGAATGCTCCAGACTCTCCAGTTCAGCTTCCACAGCTGGGTGTATCGCGTATGGCACCGGTCTGGCCTTGAAAAATTTTGGGGTTGCGTTATCCTCAATCTTTATGGTTGCCTTTACTCCTTTTAGAGTCCCAAGTCCTTGTTGGAACACCTCTTCCGCGTCAGATAGAATTTGTGACAGACATCCAGGTGCGACGTCATCATCTTTTTTGTCAGTCACAGTTAGTGCCAGAATGGAATGCCAATCCAATTGTAGTCTTTGGATCCATTCACGTCCCAATAATGGTGGTCCTCCATCTCGTAGTATATACATGTATAGTTTCTGTGTTTCCTTTCTGTTATATTCAACTGCCACCCTTATTTTTCCTCTGGGGTAGACCTTTTGCCCCGTGTATTATGTCCGTGTATAACTGAGACACGGACTGCAGGAGTTGATTATAACAAGTCTTTACTGAATGGAGACAACCTGGAAACTGAAACAACAGAAGCCTGCTAGGGCCTTTTATACAGGGATGGTCACTGCCGGTACTGCAGTCTGAGACCAGTTATTCCCTTAAAGGTACATACACAACAATTCCTCCCCTTTTAGATAAACAGTACATAACATTCATTTAACAACTAAATAATAACTAATTACAATTACAATTACAGTTGCTAGATACATTGGTTGAAGTTAAGCAATTATAAGTTCAGTCTTTGAGGAGGCTTCCTGATTCTGCCTGGATAATGCCTCTTTGGGATATCAGGTTCTTCTGGCAAGGTTGAGTCGGGATCAATGTCGTTGTTTGGTTCGTCTGCTTCCAATATCACCGATTCTGCGGTAGATGCAATTGGTACTTCGGTTTCATCGCCAGGTGTATCAGATCATGGTGTGGAGTTGACGTTTTCCAGTGACTCTAGAATCTGGTCAGCATGGCGTCTTACAATGCTCTCTCCAATGTCCACGGTATACATTAGAGGTCCTTGCCGTGTACAGATCATTCCTGGCTGCCATTTCTCTGTGCGGTAGTCCCGGGCCAAAACTGGTTGACCTATCTTAAAACTCCTGGTCGGCCTTTCATTCATATTCTGAAACTGCCTGTTCTCCACATCTCTTCTGACGTTTGACTTAACCAAATCCAAGCGGCATCGTAGTCTTCGATTGAAGAACATCATGGCTGGAGTTTGGTTGGTAACTGCATGTGTTACATTCCGGTAGGCAAACAAGAAATTATCCACCTTGTGTTGTAGGGGTATACCTTCATTACACATTGCCTTGATAGCCTTCTTGAATGTTTGAACAAACCTCTCGGCCAATCCATTAGTGGCTGGATGATATGGGGCGGATGTGTAATGCTTAACACCATTGTTCTTTAAGAACCTCCGGAACTCTTCAGACACAAACTGTGGTCCATTGTCAGAGCAAATCTGTTCAGGCAGCCCATTCCTGGCGAATATGGTTCGTAAGACTGTGATAGTTTTTTCTGTGGTGGTTGAGGACATTTTTATTACCTCTGGCCACTTTGTATGTGCATCCACCGCAATTAAAAACATCGAGTCCATAAAGGGACCAGCAAAATCAATGTGCACCCTTTGCCATGGAGATGAGGGCCACTCCCATGGATGTAGAGGGGCTTGTGGTGGGGCGTTTTGGACCTTCTGGCATCCTGTACAGCTCTTGGTCATCTCTTCAATTTCTCTATCGATTCCCGGCCACCACACAAATGCTCTGGCTAAGTTCTTCATTTTTACCCCTCCCAGATGACCCTCATGAAGTTCATTGAGCACTCTATCCTTCAATTTGGGTGGAATTGCTACTCTGGATCCACACATCAAGGTTCCTCTGCACACTGACAGCTGTTCTCTTCTCGGCGAGAATGCTGGCAGCAGTGGTTCGCCATCTGCTGGCCATCCATTCACCGTTAAATCATAGACCCAGGAGAGTGTCGGGTCATTTCGTGTTTCCTTTTCTATGTTTGCATTCGTCACAGGGAGACATTCGACTATAGTCGAGTGGAATAACTCCACTGGATCCACTGCCAGTTCTTCTTCCACCGTCGGCAACGGTAGGCGCGACAATCCATCAGCATTCCCATGCTGTTTAGTTCCTTTGTACTCGATGTCATATTGGTGTGCCCCTAGGAAAAGGGACCACCTCTGTAGCCGTTGTGCCGTCATTATCGGTATGCCCTTCTGAGGGTTGAAAATGGAGACGAGAGGTTGATGATCAGTTAGTAGAGTAAATTTCTGACCGTGCAGGTAGTGATTGAACTTCTTCACCCCCCACACCAGGCTGAGGGCCTCTCTGTCAAGCTGGGCGTAGTTACGCTCGGCTGAAGTTAACGAGCGTGACGCAAAAGCTATCGGCCTCTCAGAACCATCAAGGAATTTATGTGACAGTACCGCCCCAATGCCGTAGGGAGACGCATCACACGCCAGTCTTATCGGTAGTGATGGGTTGTAGTGAGCCAATACTTCTCTTGAAGTGACTAGGTCCTTACTCTTCTGAAAGGTCTGCTTACATTCATCGCTCCATTTCCATGCTACTCCTGTTCGTAGTAGGGCGTTCAGTGGATGCAGAATTGTGGACAAATTCGGCAAAAACTTATGGTAGTAATTCACCAATCCGAGGAATGACCTCAGTTGCGACACATTTTCAGGCGCTGGAGCCTTAACTACCGCTTCAATTTTGTCAGGGGACTTATGCAACCCCTCTTCCTCAATCACGTGGCCACAATACAATATCCGTTTCTTAAAAAACTCGCACTTGGGGCGATTGGCTCGTAGCCCATGTTCACGTAGTCTAGTGAGCACCTGCTCTAGGTTGGCAAGGTGTTCACTGTCATCTTCACCTGTCACTAGGATGTCGTCTAAGTAACACTGAGTCCCCGGAATCCCTTGCAGGACTTGTTCCATCGCTCTTTGCCATATCGCCGGAGCTGATGCTACTCCGAATACCAGTCGACTATACTGGTAAAGACCTTTGTGAGTGTTTATCGTGAGATACTTCCTAGAGGATTCTTCAACCTCCATCTGCAAATATGCTTGTGCTAGGTCAATTTTTGTAAAACGCTTCCCTCCAGATAGTGAGGCGAAGATATCTTCTATCCTTGGAAGAGGATATTGTACTGTGTGAAGGACTGGGTTCACTGTCACCTTGAAGTCCCCACAGATGCGAACCTTCCTTGGCTCCTCAGACTTATTGTTTAATGTTTTCTTCATGACACGAACGATGGGTGTCGCCCACTCGCTCCAGTCTACCTTAGATAACATGCCTGCATTCTCCAGATTCTCCAGCTCTGCCTCGACGGCTGGGCGAATTGCATATGGTACCGGACTTGCTTTGAAAAACTTGGGAATTGCATTCTCCTCTATTTTTATCAAGGTGGTTACGCCTTTAAGAGTGCCCACTTCTTGTTTAAATACCTCTTTGGCGTCAGCTAAGATTGTTGACAATCGTCCAGGAGTGACGTCGTCATCCTTTTTACCAGCCACCGTCAGTGCCTGAATGGAGTGCCAGTCTAAACTTATCTTTCTGATCCATTCACGTCCCAATAACGGTGGTCCACCATCTTGCAGAATGTAGAGATACAATTTCCGTATTTTCTTGCCGTTGTATTCGACAGGCACCCTTATTTTTCCTCTGGGGTATACTTTTTGCCCCGTATACGTCCTCAAGACAATGGATGTCTCTCTCAAGGGTATGTGTGAGAATAGCCGCTCGTAGTCTTGTCAATTCATGACGGTTAGAGCTGATCCTGTATCCAATTCCATTTTGACTTGGGACCCTGCTATCATGAGGGTGACCCAAATGGTTCGGAGATCCTCTTTTGCGATTATGTTGTGAAGTTTGAGACAGCTTAGTCTCTTTTTCCCGGATTCACTATCGCTCATCTGGTCTTCGGAACTACTGTCCGTCATCTTTTGTACTTTCCTGTACGGTTCCTTAGTAGCCTTTTTGTTGTCGTTGGCCTTCTTCCCAGACCTGCAAACTCGTGCCATGTGTCCCATCTTTCCGCATTGCCTGCATATTTTGTCCTTGGACCAGCAGTCCTTCTGGTCATGGTTTGTTCTGCCGCAGCGATAACATTTTGCAAATCCCCGTGTCATTTCGTGGGTGCCATATTCCTGTGGCTTTTGTTGTATTTCCGCAGCTCCCCTTGCTGCTGCTTCGTACGATACTGCCACGCTGAAAGCCTTATCTAGCGTCAGCTCTTTCTCTGAGAGTAACCTCTTCTGGGTTCCTTCACTCAGGAGTCCACAGACAAATTTGTCCCGTAAGGTATCTGCCAGTCCTGCTCCGAACTGGCCGTGCTTTGATAGCTTGCGTAGTTCCGTAAGGTAATCAGCATTGCTCTCATTTTTATGCTGATTTCTCCTGTGGAATTTAAATCTTTCTGCTATCAGCAGCAGTGTAGGATTTAGGTGTTCCTGTAGGATAGCAACAATTTCGTTAAAACTCTTCGCCTTCGGCTTGGCTGGAGTAATCAGGTGCCGCAATAGGCCATATGTTCTTGCGCCCATTAAATTTAGCAATACCGATGCCTTTTTCTCATCGGCTATTTCGTCTGCCTCGCAATATACCTCGACTCTTTCCACATACGTGGTCCAGTCTTCTATTGCATTATCGAAGGCAGTGATATTGCCAGTCTTTGGCATCTCGAAAATCTAAGATGGCGCCTCCCGCGCTTTTCCTTCTTCCCCGATGGATCAAAATGGCGCCTCCCGCACTTTTCCTTCTTCCCCGCCGAGTTAAGATGGCGCTTCCCACGCTTTCCCGCCGCTGCCGCTGCTGCCAACGCTGTTGCTGGCGATTATATTTATTTTACTATCCTGTAATGGCGATGCCCTATGGTCTTCGCGCCTCCCCGATCGCTGCTGCCAACGCTGTTCTCCGCGGTATTTTTATTTTTCTATCGCGCTTCAATATTTGCTCCGTTAATTGAAGAACCGTTCCCGTCATGGAGCGGACCCTCTGGGACACTTCCCTCCCTCTTCTTAGGTCCGAACGCTGCCCGGCTTCGAAGCACCGGCCGCGCCCTGTGTGCTCCACCCTCTCTCTCTCTCTTTGCTTCCCGACTCGCTGCCCGGCCCCGTTGCAGAGCCACCCGATCGAGCTCTAGCCCGCCGCAGCCCAGGAAGGATCACTGCACTACCTGCCACCAGCCCGATTAGCTGGGAAACCACAGACTGGAGAACCAAGCCTGGCTCTCGACAGTCTCTCCTGCAACTTTTCAATTCGATGATTTGGAGGGCGGTTGCCCACGGTCGACGCCCGTTTCTCGAGTTCCTTTGGATTATTTATTGATTTATTTTTTCTTCTGGCTTCGACCTTCAATAACGTCGTCTGAGGTGCTGCCGAGTTGCAGGTAAGTTCGTTTCTTACTCGTCGCCAGTATTATGTCCGTGTATAATTGAGACACGGACTGCAGGAGTTGATTATAACAAGTCTTTACTGAATGGAGACAACCTGGAAACTGAAACTACAGAAGCCTGCTAGGGCCTTTTATACAGGGGTGGTCACTGCCGGTACTGCAGTCTGAGACCAGTTATTCCCTTAAAGGTACATACACAACACCGTGTATGTCTTCAATACAATGGACGTGTCCTTTAAGGGTATGTGTGAGAATAGCCGCTCATAGTCTCATCGATTCATGACAGTTAGGGCTGATCCTGTGTCCAATTCCATCTTCACTGGGGACCCTGCTATCATGAGGGTGACCCAAATGGTTCGGTGATCTTCTTTTGCGATCACGTTGTGTAATTTTAAAGAACTTAGTCGCCTGCTCCCGGAGTCCTTATCACTCTCCTGATCTTCGGAACTACTATCTGTCAGTTTCTTTACTTTCCTGTACTGTTCCTTAGTAGTTCTTGTCGTGTTGGTCTTCTTTCTCGACCTGCAGACTCTTGCTATATGTCCCATTTTCCCGCATTGCCTGCATATTTTGTCTTTAAACCGGCAGCCCTTCTGCTCATGGGTTGTTCTGCCGCAGCGATAGCACTTTTCGGCTCCATACGCCATTTCGTTAGTGCTGTATTCTTGTGGTTTCTGTTGTATTTCCGCAGCTCCCCGTGCTGCTGCTTCGTAGGATACTGCCACGCTGAAAGCCTGTTCTAGCGTCAGGTCCTTTTTTGAAAGTAGTCGTTTCTGGGTTCCTTCACTCTGGAGCCCGCAGACAAACTTATCCCGTAAGGTGTCTGCCAGTCCTGCTCCGAACTGGCAGTGCTTCGATAACTTGCGTAGTTCCATAAGATAGTCAGCATTGCTCTCATCTTTGTGCTGGTTTCTTTTATGGAACTTGAATCTTTCTGCTATCAGCAGTGGTGTAGGGCTTAGGTGTTCCTGTAAGATATGAACAATCTCCTCAAAACTTTTCTCCATTGGTTTAGCTGGGGTAATTAAATTCCGCAATAGGCCGTACGTACTCGCACCCATCAGATTTAATAATACCGACGCCCTCTTTCCATCAGCCACCTCATTTGCCTTGCAGTACACTTCGATTCTTTCTACATACGTGGTCCAGTCTTCTACCTCGTTGTCGAAAGCAGTGATACTGCCACTTTTCGGCATCTTGGGCGATTTAAAATGGCGCCTCCCGCGCTTTTGCTTCTTCCCCAGTGGAATAAAATGGCGCCTCCCGCGCTTTTGCTTCTTCCCCAATGGGATAAAATGGCGCCTCCCGCGCTTTTGCTTCTTCTGTAGGGGTTGTTGGTTGGGTGGTCGGTTTGGCCCGGGCCTGACCCAGTGGACGTTTTCGAGGCGTCCCCACACTCCCACTCAGTTCTGACACTGGGATCCTACCAGGCAGCTGATGCGCAGAATAACAAGCTCGAGACAGACAAGCAGGTGAAAGGTTAAAATAATAACGGTTTTATTGAGAGAAAAATAAAACAAAACAAGCAAGCAGAGAAATTAATTGGTTCAACGGTACTAAACCAAGGCTACAGCTCTATACACTTTAAAAAGAGAAAGAAAAAAAGGAATACTATATATTCAAAACAGAGGGCACGCGAGTGCGGGAAGGAGTACGACACATCGAGGGGTATCACACATTAACACTCCCCTTAGCCTTATCCCCACCTCCTACACTATCCCTAACCTAGGTCGAACTAAAGGGGGGTCAGACTCTCATGCTCACCCAACGCATTGGAACAAAGGCCTTTAGGTTGTCCTGGGACTGCAGCTTTAGTTGGTCTGGCCTGGTAAAGTTCAGTGTGCACTGGCCACACACTCTCCCGTCAGTCAGGTAGTGGATCTTCCTCCTTGGCTGGGCGAAAAGGCTTCCCTCCTGGGTCGGGCTGCGCCGTTTAGCGAGGCCCGCTCTGGGCTCCGGTCCGTACCGGGATGGTGCACTCCGTCCCGTGTCTTCCTGGTTCCACTCTGAATCACTGCCTGAGGTGGTGGGCATGGGGGGGGGGACAGTCAGGTTTAAATCGGGAGGCAGTACGGACCGGGAGCTTCGCCTGCTTACCAAAGCATGGGCCTGCTGCGCATAGCCTTCCCCGTCTTGGAGACTGCTTCTCTCAGTAGAGTCCTCGAAGGTTCCCTTTTGCAGCGAAGTCCCAGGATGAAATCGAAGTGAAGTGTAGAAGCTGTCTCTCCCGAAGTGTGTTCCAGTCGAAGTGTCTCCAACTGCTCTTTCTGTCTGCTTACTAAAAACAGTTATACTCTCTCGATCTGCCTTGCCTCCCCCAGATCGAGAGGTGTCCCAGGTTACTTCATTAACTGTAAATGGCTGCAAAACGGCCGATTTCCCACTAACGGCCTTATCACTGGCCCTCATTGTTTTTGATTTCAGTCACACAATGGTGTCTCTGGTGCCTAGTCCTCTAAAACGGTTTCTGATATGATTGGATCTGTTAGGATGGGCCCGATGATGGTTTTAACTAGCTTAACCCTGATTGCAGTGCAACCAGGTTCATTGTTCTTACCGGCCTACTGGCGACTTGCTATTACATGTTCAATTCCGTGTCTGGCCTGGAATCCACATAGGGACTGTGGAATTCCAGTCCCTGTCTCCAGTCTTGTTGCTGGGGAGAAAAATGACTCACTTCCAGCAGCTTTCTGGTCACGTGTCCCAGAACTCCATTTTGTACGTTTAAAAAGTGGCCAACTTTGTTTGATTCGGAAAGCAGGCGAGGTGGGGGAATTTTGCAAACTCCCTACACTTCCCCTTACTGCCACGCTGCTCCTAGTGTTCTACGGGGTAATGGCGGCGACCCGCAGCTTTGGCGCGTCTCGCTTTTCTTCCCCCCCCCGTTTGGTTTCTCTCCGCTGTCCTGTTCTCGAGCACCGACCGCTCCCTGTGCGCTCCACCCTCTCTCTCTTGTTTTCTTTTCCCGGCGATGCTGCGCGGCCCATTTCGTAGAGCCGCTCGATCGAGCTTGAGCCCGCCGCAGTCCGGAAGAGTCAGCGCGCTACCTGCTACCAGCACGATTCGCTGGAACCACAGTCTCTCCCGCAATTCTCCAAACGCCGATGGATTCTTTGGGCGGTTGCCCTTGGTCAACGCCCGTTGCTCAGACTACGACCTTGCAGGACCTTCCTTTCAGGCGAGATCCCCGTGAGATGATGCCACACTGCAGGTGAGTTCGAACTTACTCGTCGCCATTGTAAAGTCCGCGCCTCAATAATACACGGACTTCGGGAGAACAGTTTAACAGGTACTTTACTGAACAAGAGGCAGCTTGAAACTGAAACTACAGAAGCCTGCTAGGGCCTTTTATACAGGGGTGGTCACTACCGGTACTGCAGTCTAAGACCAGTTATTCTCTTAAAGGTACATAAACAACACTGGTAATGTTCGGCTACCATCATTTGTAATATGATCGGTTTTCATAAATAACATGCACATTTAGAATCACCCAAATCTGGGTATACATTCCAGCCTAAAACCCCGATCGTAACCTGGGATGGGAATTAGGGTTACAGGGGCTAGAAGTGGACTGCCCGGGACATTTTAACTACTGGGCCAGATTTACCTGCTCCAACACTGAGTCCTGCCCAAAGCCGGCGAGAATGATGTTACCGCTGGCGGACGGGAATCAGCTGCTGCCGGGGACCCGTGTAAACGGTTCTCGGCGGCGGGGGGAGGGGGGATGATGTCCAGGGCAGGGGAGGCCCGCAGTATCAATGTGGGTCGAGGAGAAGCCCTCCTGCTCCACCTGGCTCACAAGGAGCGTTTTAAAAAAAACATTTTTTCAAGTCACCTGGCTGGGCTGTTCTGTGGCCAGGGATTCTTGCTGCTGCCAGCTTTCCCTGGCTGATTGGAAACGGTGTGGGCCTTAGTCGGGGCCTCTCATTAAAATTGTGCACGCACATCCCGATGAGGTTGTCAGGACATGGCTATGTCATTGAAATTAGGCCCCCACTCCTCGGGTACAAGCAACCTTCCTCGCCTGAATTCAGGCAAGTTAAAATGGCGGGTGGGTGGGAATGCATTCCAGCCAGGCGTGGCTGTGTTAAAATCGACCCTTAAGTTTTCCGAATCGGTACCAGCAGCAAACAGCCTCAACTATCGGCAACACATTATCAGAAAATCGCGGGCTGCACATCCTTGCTAGCGCGTGAGATACCTCGGCACCGGCATGTTGTTGGAAACTTTACCCCATTGGAAAGGACGAAATGCATGTTATAGTTTCACTTTATAGTCTGTACATTCAAGGATCTGATATATGTATTTCCCTACCTGCATTGATGCAAAATACCTTTGAGACACGATAGTTGCCTCGAGATAAATGTTGCATGATCAAAACATAATTCTGATTCCAGCACGGGGTGACTGTGGAGCATGCTACTTTCTATTTGCATTTATTATAGCAATTCCTAATCTGAGCATAATCCTTTCAGCACAATATCCAGATGAAGCATAAAACGTCTCCCCAATTATGTTTTTAATGTTTAGCAGATACGTACGTTCAATCTGCTGCCAAACTGGTTGGAGGCTTACAACCAAATACAGCCCATTAGAATTTTTCTCTCTGTTTCACCCTGAAAGAATGCATGCAGGATGAATGAAGTGTATCTGCAGTTATCTATGCAATAGGGGCCACCAAGGACAGACTGGCAATAAATGTTCATTGCAGCGGAGAGGATTTTCTGACTCTGAGTCAGTATTATACAGTCAGCCAATAGTGATATCCGTATTATCCTTTCAATAGGAAAGGATGGGCAGAGAACAAGCAGATGTTCTCGCACTAACATTTTATAATGTGTGCACATTGTGGCATTTCTGTGAAGCTATTTTTATATCAACTTTCAAATAGCTTCTTGCAACGATCACTCCTTTTTGTGTTACTGAGCCTTGCACAGATTTAAGGTGTTTGGCAAAAGAACCAGAGATGACATGAGGAAACATTTTTTTTACACAGCGAGTTGTTGTGATCTGGAATGCACTGCCTGAATGGGCGGTGGAAGCAGATTCAATAGTAACTTTCAAAAGGGACTTGGATAAATACTTGAAAAGGAAAAACATTGCAGGGCTATGGGGAAAGGGCAGGGGGTAGTGGGACTAATTGGATAGCTCTACCAAAGAGCTGGCACAGGCATGATGGGCCGAATGGCCTCCTCCTGTGCTGTATAATTCTATGATTCTATACAACCCAGGGATGCCCCAGGTTTGAGTTTTTTTGGGCAAGCTAGAAAGAAGGAGACAGGTAATGATTTAACGGGGGGTAATTTTAACACCCCACTCAATTTTACTTTTTATAGAGCCCAATTGGAAAGTAAACTCGGACAAGGCATAAAATGGGCGGCCAATCCTATCCCGTCAGTTTCCTGCCAGACAGGGTGGGTTACAGCTACCCCCAGTATATAGCATGGTTGGCTCAAGATGTCTGCTGAATTGGCTGATCGCAACTAGGGTGATAGTTGAGAGGCTGTAGTTGGCCTCAGCAACCCGAGACCAAGGATGGAAAGTCATCAGGCAGTAACAGATCGTTAGTGACCCCTGCTGGAAAAAAGAAGGAATGACCTAGGAACATAGGAGCAGGAGTAGGCCATTCAGCCCCTCAAGCCTGTTCTGCCATTCAGTGAGATCATGGCTGATCTGTGACCTAACTCCATATACAGGAAACTCTTTTTTATCCGGCACTGACGGGACCGGCGTGGTGCCGGTTGATTAAAAAGTCCGGATTACAGAGAGGTATACTTACCAAGGTACGAGAGCCCTGTACACGGCCACAGGTGCAGGAGCTCCGGTTACACAGCCACAGATCCAGGAACCCTGGTTACACGGCCACTAATATATAGTAAAACTTACCTGAACCTACTCTTGAATTTTGCCGGTTAAGAGAGATTTCCGGATATTTAGGTGCCGGTAAAAAGAGAGTTCCCTGTACCCGCCTTTGGTCCATATCCCTTAATACCTTTGGTTAACAGAAATCTATCAATCTCAGATTTAAAATTAACAATTGATCCAGCATCAATTGCCATTTGCAGATGAGAGTTCCAAACTTCTACCACCCTTTGTGTGTAGAAGTTCTTCCTAATTTCACTCCTGACAGCTCTAGTTTTTAGACTCTGCCCTCTAGTCCTAGAATCCCCAACCAGTGGAAATAGTTTCTCTCTGTCTACTCTATCTGTTCCCCTTAATATCTTGAAAACTTCGATCAAGTCACCCCTTAACCTTCTAAATTCCAGGGAATACAACCCTAGTTTGTGTAATCTCTCCTCATAATTTAACCCTCAGAGTCCAGGTCGTTGTATTCTAGTCCTCTAGACATAAAGGCTAGCATTCCATTAGCCTTTTTTTATTATTCTCTGTACCTGTTCATGACATTTTAATGATCTATGTACCTGGACCCCCAAGTCTCTTTGGACCTCCACTGTTTCTAGCTTTTCACCATTTATAAAGTACTCTGTTCAATCCCTTTTAGATCCAAAGTGGATGATTTCACATTTGCCTACATTGAAATCCATTTGCCACAGTTCTGCCCATTCACTTAATCTATTAATATCTCTTTGTAATTTTATGCTTCCATCTACACTACCTACAATGCTGCCTATCTTTGTGTCATCAACAAACTTGGATATGTGGCTTTCTATTCCATCATCTAAGTCATTAATGAATACAGTGAATAGTTCAGGCAGCAACACAGATCCCTAGATCCCTGCGGCACACCACTATCACATCCTGCCAACTAGAGCACCTGCCCATTATCCCTACTTTCTGTCTCCTGCCACTCAGCCAATTTCCTAACCAGGTCAATAGTTTGCCTTCAATTCCATGAGCTTCAATTTTAGCTCACAGTCTCTTATAAGGGACTTTATCAAATGCCTTCTGGAAGTCCACGTAAATAACATCCCCTGTCCACTATTTAAGTCGCCTCTTCAAAAAAATTAATCAGGTTCGTCAGGCATGACCTACCCTTTACAAATCCATGCTGGCTCTCTCTGATCAGCTGAAAATTTTCAAGGTGTTCAGTCACTCTATCCTTAATTATAGACTCTAGTAATTTCCTGACAACAGGTGTTAGGCTAACTGGTCTATAATTCCCTGGTTTCCCTCTCTCACCATTCTTAAATAGTGGAGTGACATGTGCAATTTTCTAATCTAAAGGAACGGTTCCCGAATCAAGAGAACTCTGGAAGATTATAGTTAGGGTGTGCATTTATATAGCACATTTCACAACCTCAGGGCATCCCAAAACATCTTGCAACCAGTGAAGCACTTTTGAACTGTTGTAATGTAAGAAATGTGACAACCAATTTGCGCACAGCAAGCCCCCACAAACAGCAATTCAAGAAAGGAGGGAGAGAGAAACCAGGGAACTATCGGCCAGTTAGCCTGACATTGATCATCGGGAAAATTCTGGAATCCATTATTAAGGAAGTGGGGACTTTGAAAATCATAATGGCCCAGAAATTCGGGTCTCCACAGGTGAGTACGCGCTGGGTACTCACCCGTAGGCCCAACAAAAGTGCCGGTTTCGTGCATGCACTGCGCATGCGCGGGAAACCGGAACTTCCGTTCCCTTAAAGGAAGGGGTTCAGAGGTCAAACGCGTATGCCGGAGAGGCAGCACGTGCGCCTGGAACTTACGTTTTTTTTCCTGGTTTCTCCGGGAGGGTAAGTCTCCAGCAGTTACACTTTTAAAAAGCAGGAGCAAGGCCTACTGTTAACAAGGTAAGTGGTGAATTAATTAAAATTAAAACATTTTCTTCCACAGGTTTATTGGCCCAGAAATTCAGGTCGAGGGCTTCCCGCGTGCCGGCCGTTGAGCTGTGGACCCCCGTGGAATTCCGATCCTGGGCCTCCTCCAACTGCCGGTGTGCAGTGCTTGCGTATCCCAGGGGTGCAGTTAGTTCCATGTTTCCCCTGGGATCAAGTGGGCCATGGGGAGCCAATTGGAGCAGGGAATGCTTCATTCATAAGTTTGACAGGAAGGGCTGTCAAACTTATAAATACTACAAGCCCCAAAACATCACTAAATCTTCAAATAAATGTTTTTAAAAACATCACATTTTTTAAATAAACTATAAATTACATGAAATAACTTTTAAACAATAATTTAAATTTTTGAAAAAAATAATTTTATTTTCTAACGGAGCTAAAAATAAACTTACCTTTCTTTAAAGTATTTAAAAATAATAAACCTGTGGAAAAAATGTTTTAATTTTAATTAATTCACCACTTACCTTGTAAAAAGCAGGCCTTGCGACTGCTTTTTATATGTGTAACTTCTGGAGACTTACCCTCCCGGGAAAACCTGCAAAAAAAAGTAAGTTCGATGCGCACGTGTAGCCTTTCCTGCACACGCGTTCGAACTCTGAACCCCTTCTTTCAGGGCAACGGAAGTGCTGGTTTCCCGCGCATGCGCAGTGCATGCAGGAAACCGGCACTTCCATTGGGCTTACGGGTGAGTACCCCGTGCGTACTCACCCGTGGAGACCCGAATTTCTGGGCCAATATTTTTAAATACTTTAAAGAAAGGTAAGTTTATTTGTAGCCCCGTTAGAAAATGTAATTAATTTTTTCAAAAATTTAAATTATTGTTTAAAATAGTTATTTTATATAATTTATAGTTATTTTAAAAATATGATGTTTTTTAAAAAATTCATTTGAAGTTTTAGTTATGTTTTGGGGCTTATAGTATTTATAGTTTTGACAGCTCTTCCTGTCAATTTTATGAATGGGCATTTCCCTGCTACCATTGGCTCTCCATGGCCCACGTGATCCCAGGGGATGCTTCGAACTAACTGCGCCCCTGGGATACGCAAGTACTGCACGCTGGCAGTTGGTGGAGGCCCAGGATCGGAATCCCACGCGGGCCCACAAGCACAATGGCCGGCGCGCTAGGTAAGTGCAGGTCAGAGGCTTGCTCCCGCGGGAAGCCTCCGACCCGAATTTCTGGGCCAATATGATTAGGTAGAGTCAACAAGGTTTTATGAAAGAGAAATCGTGTTTAACAAATTTATTAGCATTTTTTGAGGATGTAACTAGCAGGGTAGATAAAGGGGAACCAGTGGATGTAGTATATTTGGATTTTAAAAAGGCATTCGATAAGGTGCCACATAAAAGGTTGCTATGCAAGATAAGGGTTCATGGGGTTGGGGGTAAAGTAGTAGCTTGGATAGAGGATTGGTTAATGGACAGAAAACAGAGAGTAAGGGATAAAGGGTCACTTTCCGGTTGGCAGGCTGTAACTAATGGGGTGCCACAAGGATCAGTGCTTGGGCCTCAGCTATTTACAATCTATATTAATGACTTGTATGAAGTGACCGAGTGCAATGTATCCAAGTTTGCTGACGATACAAATCTAGGTGGGAAAGGAAGCTGTGAGTAGAACACAAAGAGCCTGCAAAGGGATATAGACACATTAAGTGAGTGGGCAATAAGGTGGCAGATGGAGTATAATGTGGGGCAATGTGAGGTTATTCACTTTGGTAGGAAGAATAGGAAAACAATATTTTTTAAATGATGAGGAACTATTAAATGTTGGTGTTCAAAGAGATTAAGTTAGCATGCAGGTACAGCAAGCAATTAGGAAGGCAAATGGTGTGTTGGCCTTTGTTGCAAGGGGGTTGGAGTACAAGACTAAAAAAGTCTTACTACAATTGTACAGGGCTTGGGTGAGACCACATCTGGAGTACTGTGCACAATTTTGGTCTCTTTATCTGAGGAAGGACATTAGAGGCAGTACAACGAAGGTTCACTAGGTTGATCCCTGGGATGAAAGTGTTGTCCTGTGAGGAGAGATTGAGTAGATTGTGTTGTGTATGTACCTTTAAGAGAAGAACTGATTCTATACTGCAGTACCGGCAGTGACCACCCCTGTATATAAAGCCATAGCAGGCTTCTGTATTTCAGTCTTAAGTTACCCTCTGTTCAGCTGCAAGCACGAGCAGAGGGAGCAGCCAGACTTTGGAGAGTGGATTAAAGTGGTGGTCCCCTGACCAGGAAGAGGAGGAGAACGTTGGACCACCACCACCACCAACTCCACCATCATTACATCAACTGAGGTGCCTGGAGAGAGAGGACAGAGGAGGAGAAGGAGAAAGGAGGCCTACATCAACATCAACCAGGGGAGAGGCCTTTTCTATCACTGCCTCCCCAAATTGGCCTCCACTTCAGGAGAGGGAGAGAGGGGAGAGAAACCAACTGCTTGAAAGGAGGGAAGAAAACTTCATCCGGAACATCTACAGGTGGGTGTTATTTGGGGCACTCTCCCAAGACTTTGTATTTTAGGTGGGGGGAGAAAAGAAGAAGCAAGGCCGGATCATCAAGGGGTGTAGTGTGTGTGTGTGTGGCTCTTGTTAAAAGCTAGGCCACACACACCACTAATTAGCATCCCTTCTATTGCCTGCCCTGGGAGAGCTTGGAGCTGCCCAAGGTGAAGTCCTTAATTTAATTTAATTACATCGTTAAGACCTGTTGCAGGACTGAGCCTGGGCTTCTCCAGCTTTTCCAGGTGAAGACGTCTTCTCCCCCTGCCAGAAGACCACCACCACCAAAGACGTTTTCCATCGGAGAGTGCAACCCTGCCAACACCCACCCACCATCCTGAGTGGCAACACTGCCCTTTGCGGCCTCCCTCCTTCCCACCCCCCCACCTCTCTCTCTTTGTCTCTCTCTGCCTGTCTTTCTAAGGCACCTTAGTTTCATCTATTTTATTAATTGCCAATTGAGCAGAGGGGAGAGGGCCCCTCTCCCAATTTTAATCAATAAGGAGAGAGGTGTGTCCTCATCTTAATCAGCTCCCTCTGCTCAATAGAGGACAAAAAATATATATATACACCGAGGCCATTAACACCTTCAGGCCTGTGACTTGGGGTGAGTGTAGCCCTTAAAAAAAAGCACCCCAGAATGGCGACTGCGTCTTCGCCGGTGGCGGGGCCAGCCGGGACCTATGCGAGAGTGGTAGCCACAGCCACAGCTGCTCCCGCTGTTCCTGCTGCCCCGTCACCTTTTCGATTAATAACAGAAAAGCTTGGGGTGAAGAGCTACACTCACCCCACTATGACCATCGAGGCCTGCGTCAAGGCCATGGCTGGGGTTGTCGGCCCCTCAGCCATCGTCGCGGCCTCGAAAATGTATGGGAAGGCTGTGTTCTTCCTGGGGTCGGAGCGGGCGGTGTCCCTGGCTGTCGCCAAGGGGCTCACCGTGGGCGGGACCTTCCTGCCGGTGGATCCTCTCGAGGCCACCGCGCAGAGGATCATTATTTCCAATGTCCCGCCCTATGTTCCTGGTGAACTCCTCCTTCCCCATTTGCGACAACTTGGGGAGGTGAGGTCGGGGATCACACCCATCCCGCTCGGCTTCCGGGAGGCCAGCCTTCGCCACGTCTTCTCCTTCCGGCGCCAGCTGTTTATCCAGCTGGCGCGGGAGGAGGACACTGACGGGGCGTTCGTCGTCCTCCACGAGGGGACCGCCTTTTGGATGTCGGACGGTGTGAGGTGCCATGCCTGCAGGGAGGTGGGGCACATCAGGAGGAACTGCCCTGCCTCCAAGGCCGCCGGATCATCTCGTGCGGCCGAGGCTGGCGCCGCCGCCGCCGCCCTTCCCCCCGGATCTGCCCGCGCGTCAAGTACGTCTGATGCGCGGTTGACGTCGGGGGCCGATGCCACCAAGGCCTCCGGCGGGGGGGAGGGAGCGTGTCCGGCCGGAAAGAAGGCGCGGGGAAAAAAGAAGCACCTTAGGGCGGGTCCCCCCGTGGATGGCGAGCCCTTGCCCCTTGAAACCCTTACACCCGCGCTCCTCGCGGAGTTGATCAGGGCAGATGTGAGCGGGAGGGGCCTCGTGCCCGAGCCTGTGGCCGCAACCGCCGCAGCGGTAATGCCAATACCTGCGGCCGGGCTCGGGCCCGAGGAACCCGACAAACCTGCTCCGCCGGAGGGAGTCGAGGAGGAGGCCTTTGCAGACATGGAGGTCTCCCTCGCTCCCTCCGTGCTAAAAAGAAGGCGCGATCCCCTGGATGAGGAGGAGGACCGGGAGGAGGAAGGTCCCTCCGAGCAGGGGGAGTCGTCGCCCGCCGCGGGTACTGCGCCCCCCCCCCCCCAGCGCTGTCGTCATCACCAGCGATCGGCAGGGGTCGCCTGTCCCTCGGGAGGCTGAGGCAGATGTGTCTGTCCAGCACGTGCCTCCCGGGGATGGGGATGAGACCCTGCCCGTGGGGGGGGTTGCGGAAAAACCCGCGGCAGTAATTGAAATTGACCTTTTATCGGTGCCGTTACCCCTCGCCGGGTCGGGCAGCCTGGGGGCTGGGTCGGGCGAGCTCGAGGATAATGAGCTCGCCCAATGCGACCCGGACGTCTCCCAGGGGATGCTCGTCCTGGTAGAGCTTTTAATTCAAAACCCCCCGTCCGCTGGGTCGGAGGTTGGTGGCGGGGAGGAGGATGGCCCCCTGGCTGCGTCTCTGGTGCCGGACGTACTGGAGGAGCTGGAAATTGTTCTCTCCCCGGTTTCTCCGGTCGTTCCGGCGTCTGAGGCGGAGGGGAGCTCTGAACCGCCGCCGTCTTCTGGCCCGGCACTCCTAGAGGAGCCCAGGGAGAAATCCTCTGCCGCCGATCCTGGGGGTGGGATCCGGGCGGAGGCGGGGCTGGCTGGCGCGGCCGAGTCGTTCGCTTCGCACTGCACGGCGGACGGGTCGGCCGCTGGTGACGACCCCCTGGCGGAGGATGGGGACTCGGTGATGGGCACGGAGGACGATTCGGACTCCAGCGCCGACGTGGCGATGGATGACCTCGTGCCCCTTGCCGAGTCTCCCCTCATTTCCGTAAGGGAACTCCGGGATTTTATGGCCACGTGCCTGGGTCAGCGCAATAAGGTCCGGCTGGCCCTCGACAGGTGGTCGGAGCTGGCGCTGCTCATCGATTCCGTCCGCGCCGCCGTTAAGATCTTGGGCGCGGACGAGGGTGTGAACCCGCTCGAGCTGCGTCGGCTCACAACGTTTCTCACTGGGCTGCTGAGGAAGTGGCGGCTGACCAGCGGCTGCGCTTCCTCCCCCCGTTAGGTGTAGGTAGAGGTTGCACTATGCTTCTGACATGAAGATAACCATAGCCAGCCTCAACATCAACGGCAGCAGGGAGGCGCGCCGCAGATTCAATAACTTCTCGGTCCTTCGGGACGGGAAGTATGCGGTGTGCTTCCTGCAAGAAACCCACACCGTTCCGGGAGACGAAGCCACGTGGCTCCTGGAGTGGCAAGGAGGGGTCAGCATGAGTCACCTCTCCAACAATTCCAGCGGGGTGGCTATCTTGCTGGCCCCGCATTTTCAGCCGGAGTTCTTGGGGGTCAAGGAGCACGTGCCGGGCCGCTTGCTCCAGGTCACTGTTCGCCTGGGGGGCGTGTCGCTCCATCTAGTGAACGTGTACGCCCCTCAGACCAGTGCGCAGCAAGTGCGCTTCTTCGAAGAAGTGTCCGCTCTCTTGGGCTCCATCGACGTGGGCGAGTGCGTCATCCTCGGGGGGGATTTTAACTGCACCCTCGAGGCGAGGGACCGTTCGGGTCCTCCGCGAAGCCCGGCGGCGATGGAGAAGTTGAGGGACCTGGTTGGGTCCTTCGACTTGGTGGACGTCTGGCGAAATCTCCACCCCGACTCCAGCGCCTTCACTAGCGTGAGGTCTGGGGGAGGAAGGTCCAGAATCGACCGCCTCTACATTTCCCGGGCGTACGTCTCCTGCGTTCCGGCAGCTTCCATGCGGCCGGTGCCGTGCACGGACCACCACCTGGTGTGGGCGGAGCTCGCTCCGCTGCGCGCGCGGGGGGGGGGTCCGTGTACTGGCATTTTAACAACCTGCTGCTGGAGGACGCACGGTTCCGGGATTCGTTTCGTCGATTCTGGGCCGACTGGAGAAGGAAGCAGGGGGGCTTCCCCTCCTTGAGGCTATGGTGGGATGTGGGCAAGACTCACATCCGTCTCTTCTGTCAGGAGTACGCGAAGGGGTCGACCAAGAGGCGGGAGGCCCGGGTCGGGCGGTTGGAGAAGGAGGTGCTCGACCTGGAGTCCCGTCTCGGTCAGGTCGTCGAGGACCCGGCCCTGCGGAAGGTGTACGAAGAGAAGAAGGGCGCGCTGAAGGACCTGCAGCTCGTCGGGTCCCGAGGCGCGTACGTGAGGTCGCGGATCCAGCTCCTGCGGGACCTGGACCGCGGCTCCCCCTTCTTCTACTCGCTGGAAAAAAGACGGGGGGTCCGTAAGCAGCTCTTGGGGCTGCTGGCCGACGACGGATCTCTGGTCTCGGATCCGGAGGGAATCAGCGCGGAGACCCGCGCCTATTACGGGGCTCTGTTCTCTCCGGATCCGTCCAGCGAGGATGCGCGCAGAGTTTTGTGGGAGGACCTGACGAAGGTTGGCCCGGAGGGCGCCGAAAAATTGGACGCTCCGCTAAGTCTGGCGGAGCTGACCGGCGCCCTCCGCCAGCTCTCTAGGGGAAAGTCCCCGGGGCTGGACGGGCTGACCGTGGAGTTCCACAGGGCGTTCTGGGACGTCTTGGGGGGCGACTACGCGCGGGTCCTGGGGGAAAGTTTGGCGACCGGGGAGATGCCCCTCTCTTGGCGCAGGGCGGTCATTGTCCTGCTGCCTAAGAAGGGCGCTCTCCGCCTCCTTAAGAACTGGCGCCCGGTCTCCCTCCTCAGCACGGACTATAAAATCTTTGCCAGGGCCATGTCTGCTCGCCTTGGCACCGTGCTGGCCCACATGATCCACCCCGACCAGTCCTACACGGTCCCGGGCCGGACCATCCACGATAACATCCATCTGGTCCGGGACCTGGTCCACCACTCCCAGAGGGCTGGTCTGTCGGTCGCCTTCCTTTCCCTGGATCAGGAGAAGGCGTTCGACAGGGTGGATCACGAGTATCTCTTCGGGACTCTGCGCGCATTCGGGTTCGGGACGCATTTCGTCGCCCGGATCCGACTTCTGTACGCCGCCGCGGAGTGTCTGATTAAAGTTAACGGGTCCTTGACGGCGCCCCTTCGCTTCGGGAGGGGGGTGCGTCAGGGATGCCCCATGTCCGGTCAGTTATATGCCATTTGCGTGGAGCCTTTCCTGCGCCTCTTGCGGAAGAGGTTGACGGGACTGGCTCTGCAAGGGCCGGGCGTGGAGGTGGTCCTCTCGGCTTACGCCGATGACGTGCTCCTCATGGTCACGGATCCCGCTGACTTGCGGAGGATGCGGGAATGCCAGCAGATTTACTCGGACGCATCCTCCGCCAAGATCAACTGGGAGAAATGTTCCGGACTCCTGGTGGGTCAGTGGCGGGTGGACTCCCTGCCGGAGGAGTTCAGGCCTTTCGCCTGGAGCACCACGCACCTCCTCTATTTGGGAGTCTACCTTAGCCCTGCCGAGGACGCTTGGCCGGCGAACTGGCAAGAGCTGGAGGCCAAAGTCACCGCTCGCTTAGGACGCTGGACAGGACTGCTCCGAGTGTTGTCCTACAGGGGTCGAGCGCTGGTCATAAACCAGCTGGTGGCCGCCATGTTGTGGTACCGGTTGGTCACTTTGATCCCTCCCCCTGCGTTTGTCGCCAAGATTCAGAAGAAGCTCATCGACTTCTTCTGGGACAAAAGGAAGCACTGGGTCTCTGCCACGGTTCTGTGTCTCCCGCTTAGGGAGGGCGGTCAGGCGCTGGTGTGCCTTCGCACCCAGGCTGCGACTTTCCGTCTTCAGACGCTGCAGAGATACCTGTACGTCGAGAATCCTCCGAGATGGTGTGCGCTGGCGATGTTTTTCTTCCGCCAGCTGCATGGCCTCAATTACGACACGCAGCTCCTGTTTGCGAAAGTGGGCAGCAGGCGTGCCGGCCTGCGGGAGCTGCCTGTCTTTTACCAGGAACTACTATGGGTTTGGAACTACGTCGCTTCCAGGCGGAGCTCTCCCCCGTCAGGAGCGGCGGCTCTCCTTCGGGAGCCGCTGCTCAGGAATCCGCACCTCCACGAACACGGGTTCGGGCGGCTGGCGGGGGGTAGGGCTGTGGCTGGCAAGGTGACCAGAGTCGGGGACCTGCTCGATGGCGGAGGAGCGGGCTGGATGGCGCCGGAGGAGCTGGCGCGGCGCCTGTCCTGGGCCAACGTCCGGCTCGCGGTCGAAACCATCAAATCGGTAAAAGCGGCACTGGGCCCCGACTCCACTAGGTGTATCGAGGCGGCTCAAGCACGTGGGGCGATCCCGTCCGAGCTTACCCCCGTTCGGACGGAATTCCTCATCGGCGCCCGGCCCCGAAACTCCCCTCGGGAACCGGCGCCTCACAACTTGAGCCGTCTCGAGGAAATACCCTCCGTGCCTTTTCATTCCGCGCGGAGGGGTTTCCTGTACGGGCTGCTCCTGCACACTCTCCACTTTGCCATCTTCGTCTACCGTCCGGACACGCCTTGGCGTGGCGTTTTGCCGACCGGCGGTAGCGGAGGTCCCCAATGGAGGGCTCTCTATGCGGGAGTCCTCCCTTGTTCCATCGGGGACTTGGCCTGGAGGGTGTTGCATGGAGTGGTCCCGTGCAATAAGGTTTTAAGTAGGTTCACGGACTCCCAGGCCGCCTGCATTTTTCGCGGCCTGGAGGAGTCCGTGTTTCACGTTTATATGGATTGTGAGAGGTTGCAGCCCCTCTTTCACTACTTGAAGGGGCTGCTCCTCGATTTTTGGTTGCACTTCAGTCCCACGCTCTTGATCTACGGTCACCCGGTGCGGAGGGGAGCGGACAGGTTGGAGGACCTCCTTGTGGGCCTGCTCCTGGGCCTGGCTAAAAGAGCCATCAATTGGTCCAGGCAGCGGGCGGTCGAGGGGGTCATCCAGCCGGATTGCCTGCATCTCTTCCGCGGCCATGTTCGCGCCCGGGTGGCCCTGGAGATGGAGCACGCGGTGTCCGCCGGTGCGCTTGAGTATTTCCGCGGCCGATGGGCGCCGCGGGGACTGGAGTGCATCATCAACACAGAAAACCAAATTTTAATTTGATTTGTTAAGCTTTAGTTGAACTTTTGTTTATTTACAGTTGAATTGGGGTTTTTTTTGGGTCCAAATAAAAGAGTACCCTCTGTTCAGTAAATACCTGTTATTATTGTTCTCCTGCAGTCCGTGTATTATTTATACTCGGACACTACAGATTGGGTCTATACTATCTGGAGTTTAGAAGAGTGGGAGGTGGTCTCATTGAAACTTATAAGATTCTGAGGGCGATTGGCAGGGTAGATGCTGAGAGGTTGTTTCCCCAGGCTGGAGAGTCTAGAACTAGGGGTCATCGTCTCATGACAAGGGGTCAACCATTTAAGACTGAGATAAGGAGGAATCTCTTCACTCAGAGGGTTGTGAATCTTTGGAATTCTCTACCCCAAAGGGCTGTGGATGCTGAGTCATTAAGTATATTCAAGGCTCAGATAGATAGATTTTTGGACTCTAGGGGAATCAAAGGATATAGAGATTGGGCGAGAAAGTGGAGTTGAGGTCGATGATCAGCCATGATCCTATTGAATGGTGGAGCAGGCTCGAGGGGCCGTATAGCCTACTCCTGCTTCTAATTCTTATGTTCTTATGTTCTAATCAATGAGATAATGACCAGATCATCTGTTTTAGTGATGTTGGTTGAGGAATAAATATTGGCCAGGATTCCCCTGTTCGTCTTCAAAATAGTGTCATGGGATCTTTTATGTTGACCTGAGAGAGCAAGGGGGCCTTGGTTTAACGTCTCATTTGAAAGGCAGCGCCCCCTCACTACTGCAATGGACTGTCAGCCTAGATTTTGTGATCAAGTCTCTGGAGTGGGACTTGAACCCACAACTTTCTGAATCAGAGGGGAGAGCACTACTAACTTAGCCACAGCTGACACCGTCCAGCTGCTGGAAGTGTGTGTATTTGGATGTTAGATGAGAACAGAATCGAGTTTGGCTGTGCAGTCTCTCCACAGTCACCAGCACTCAATGTCTAGGCTCATGCAATAAGAATGGCCACTTAAATGAGGAATTGGAGGGTTGCTGATGCTTGTGGAAATAATCCAAAGTTTGAGTCGGCAATTTCAGGAGAACCAGAGAAATAAAAAGCAAAGAAAAACATTTCACCTACTTGAGCCAGGATGGCAGGGGTGCCTTGATTATTGGCTTGTTCATTACGACAATTGATTCTGTTTGCCAGTTGACCCTCTGGAAGTAGCACTCAGGTGAAGTAGATGAAATAGCATCTATTTTTCCTTCAGGCAGTGCTGCCATTTCCACAGCAATTCCTATCCTCTACAGTAAGGCAAGGTGCCATTGACTCCACACACGTTGCCTTGCGTGCTCCCTATGACACCTAAGATATTAGCCATGCCTCAGTGGTAGCACTCTTGCCTCTAAGTCAGAAGGTTGTGGGTTCCCACTCCAGAGACTTGAGCACAAAGTCGAGGCTGACACTCCAGTACAGCATTGAAAGAGTGCTGCACTGTCAGAGGTGCTGTCTTTTGGATAGAAGTTAAACCGAGGCCCTGCCTGCCCTCTCAGGTGGACATAAAAGATCATGACAATATGTTGAAAAAGAGCAGGAAAGTTCTCCCCGGTGTCCAGGCCACTATTTATCCCTCAACCAGCATCACTAAAAAGCAGATTAGCTGGTCATTTACTCATTGCTGTTTGTGGGATCTTATTGAGTGCAAATTGGCTGCCGCGTTTCCTACATTACAACACTTCAAAAAGTACTTCATTGGCTGTAAAGCGCTTTGGGATGTCTTGAGGTCGTGAAAGGCGCTATATAAATGCAAGTCTTTCTATCACTAGCTTGGCATCTTTATGAATCAAAAGAGAAGAGAGGGATAGAAAGAGAAATCAAAGGGGAGTAGGAAGAAGAAAAACAAATTGAGGGAAGATGGTATTTTTAAATCAAAATCTTTCCTGAATAAACATGACTGAGAACACACCAAGGACAGTTGGGGAGGGACTTTAAGAATTTCCAGATTTTATTTTTCCGAGTGTATTTGCATTACTGTATCTATATATGAATATATATGGGCAAAAGCAATGGAAAATAATATGCAGTGTACAGGAAATTATGTGAGAGCGTTGTCCCAGAGAGGATAAACCTCGCTCTCATATAGTGCTCCATCAACCAGACAGACAGGCAGCCAAAAAGTCTGCATATTCCTCCAAAAAAAGGCAAATAAATTTGAGTGACAGGCAGCTCTGGGACTCAAGCATTTGACTTTGTAGTAGGGTGCCAGGCTCCAGCTACTTGAGCTGCCAGTCAACCCTGATTGTATCAACCCTGACTGTATAATGTGACTTTATCACTCAAGTAGGGAGGATTTATATTTTTTTCTTTTGCAAGGTATAAAACAAAATTGGTCATTTAAAAAAATGTAAGCCCCAAAAATCAAATTCAAGGCTGGGAAATTGGGGAATACAGTGGACCGAGTGCACTGATCTCTGTGCCCAGAGTTTCGCAATTTTAGGCTTGCGTTGTCATGTAGTGTGTGCTGAAAGAAAGTTTCTTGAATCACCACAGTAAGTTGGGTTTCTGCTTTGTTCTTTAGTGAAGTAGGAAAAATAGTCCACGATGTGTAGATAAGGTTGATTTTAAATTGGACTGAAACCCAGTTAAAAAAAAGTGCGAAGCCCAGACAAAGCAATGAGTTAAAACGTTCTCCAAATATTTGTAAATGCCGCAGAAGGCAGCAATAAGCCAGAAATTTGTTATTATGCATGTGAGAAATATGCTTCACTTTCGTATTTAGAAACGCATATTTTTTTTTTGATCTATAGGATAGCTTCAAGCCACTTGCCTGCCCTGTTTCTTAAGTAAACATAAATATTGAACAATGTTCTACTCTGAGTCTAACTAGTGTTGAGAAGTAGATCGAGCTGACAATTAAAAGTCAAATGATCAAAGCTAAAACCTTTGTACAAAGGCAGTGGGTTTGCTTGCTAGCATTGAAGCATTCATTTAATGAGAATACATGTAGCAAAAGCCTAAGGCTGTACTGTCCTGGCTGGCCCCAAAAATGTAGCAGTTCAAAACTGGGCATCCATGAGATGCTGTGGGTCATCCATAGCAACACAATTGTATTCCACCACAATCTGTAACCTCAAGGACCTCACCCTCCATCCCTATCAAACTAGGCATGACTCTTTATTTTATTATTTTCAGTTTGGGTTGACGCAAATTGCCCAACTTCAGTCAAGTGAGCATACCACTGGAATGGCATAACATAGAAATGGGACCAACAAACCTACCTTGTGATATGAAGAAGAGTCAATAACAGTGCTCATTCTTTACTTCATTTACAAAAATCCCCATGTTTTTCCTGAGCATTGTACAATACAGCACGTTTGAGGTGTTTTCAGGATTTGCTGAAAGCTTTGTAACTGATGATGCAGTGAAGTACCGACCACAGCAGGACTTTTGCCCAAAATGCCCAAAAAGTGGAAGACACAGGGGAAATCTGGTACTTGCAAGATCATGTTGCAAGATAATATATGTGCTGCAAGGCATACGAAGGTGAGATGATAGAAAATCTATGAGGAATAACTAAATAGTTTCAATCTAATTAAAGTCTTTGGGTTGATAGCTTGAGAGGCTGTATAATCAGTTATGTGGGTGTGATTGGTAGTTTGACTACTCATAGAATAATTACTTCACACATCTGATGATTGAGAATTATAATTTGCACCTTTATACATTGCAATGCTCTTATTTTGAGGCAGTGGTTGCTTTGAGTTGTATTAGTTCTTGAGCCCGGCCTAGTGGACTGCATTTTTTTGTGGTTCGGTACATTCCTATGTTCTTATGTTCCTAATCTTTGACAGCTGGTACAGCAGTATTCTGGAATTAATTTAAAGAAATGCTCTTCGATCCATCAACTAATGGGCTATACAGAGTTTGAAGGTTTTCTTGTGAGTTATGCAGCTTTTACATTCACAAAGGAAACTCCCTATCATTGGTGAGATAGCTTCTAATTATCTGCTTATTTTTAAATTCAACTACCTGTAATTGACAGGCAAAACTACCATGCGAGGTGGGATAGATTAAGAACAGATGTAGCATCTCAAAACTGGTCATCCATGAGGTGCTGTTCTCTTCTCTCTCTTAGGCGGAACCGAGGATGACTTGCTTCCACACTAAAAATGAGTTCTCAGGTGACTGATGAGTCCAATGCGGGACCTACAGTTCTTGGGTTGACGTGCGCTCCTTCTGCTGTTTGCACTTGGCTTTCGCATGCTCCCGGCGAAGAGACTCGAGGTGTTCGACGCCTTCCCGGATGCTTCTCCTCCACTTTGTGCAGTCTTGGGCCAGGGATTCCCAGGTGTCGGTGGGGATGTTGCACTTTTTCAAGGAGGCTTTGAGGGTGTCCTTGAAGCGTTTCCTCTGCCCACCTGGGGCTCTCTTGCCGTGTTGGAGCTCCGAGTAGAGCGCTTGTTTTGGGAGTCTCGTATCAGGCATGCGGACGATGTGGTCCGTCCATCGGAGCTGATCGAGCGTGGTCAAAGCTTCGATGCTGGGGATGTTGGCCTGAGCGAGAACACTAACGTTGGTGCACCTATCCTGCAAGTGGATTTGCAGGATCTTGCGGAGGCAGCTTTGGTGGGTACCTCTCCTGTGCTTTGAGGTGTATATGGTCCATGTATGTGGTGTTGTCGGTCATCCATAGCACCCAAATTGTTTTCCACACAATCTGTAACCTCAAGGATCAGTATATCCCTCACCCCTCCATCACTACCATACTAGATGATCAACTCTGGTTCAATGAGGAGTATAGAAGAGCATGCCAGAAGCAGCACCAGGCATACCTGAAAATGAAGTGCCAACCTGGTGAAACAACAATACAGGACTACATGCATGCTAAACAGCAGAAGCAGCATGCTGTAGACAGAGCTAAGCCATCTCACAACCAACAGTTCAGGTCAAAGCTCTGCAGTCTTGCCACATTCAGTCGCAAATGGTGATGGCAAATTAAGCAGCTAACAGGAGAAGGAGGCTCCATAAGCATACCCATCCTCAATGATGGTGAAGCCCAGCACGTGGTGCAAAAGACAAGGCTGACGTGTTCACAACCATCTTCAGCCAGAAGTGCCGAGTGGATGAGTCTTCTTGACCTCCACCTGAGGTCCTCACCATCACAGATACCTATGTGCCTTTAGTCAAGCAGTTCTAGTACAGCTACAACACTGGCATCTAACCAACAATGTGGAAAATTGCCCATGTCTGTCCTGTCCACAAAAAGCAGGAAAAATCCAACCTGGCCAATTACCACCCTATCAGTCTACTCTGAATCATCAGCAAAGTGAAGGAAGGAGTCATTAACACTGCTATCAAGCCGCATTTACTCTCCAATAGCCTGCTCACCAATGCTCAGTTTGAGTTCTGCCAGGGCCACCCAACTCCAGACTGCATTACAGCCTTCATCCAAACATGGACACAAGCTGAATTCCAGAAGTGAGGTTTGAGTGACTGACCTTGGCATCAGGGCAACATTCAACCAAGTGTGGCACTAAGGAGCCCTAGTAAAACTGAAGTCAGTGGGGATCAGGGTGAAAACTCTCCTGTGGCTAGAGTCATACCTGGTACAAAGAAAGATGGTTGTGGTCAAGAACATAAGAACATAAGAAATAGGAGCAGGAGGAGGCCATTCGGCCCTACGAGCCTGTTCCGCCATTCAGTAAGATCATGGCTGATCTTCTACCTCATCTCCACTCTCCCACACAATCCCCATATCCCTCGATTCCCTTAATACCCAAAAATCTATCACTCTCTATCTTTAATATACTCAACAACTGAGCATCCACAACCTTATGGGGTCGAGAATTCCAACGATTCACAACCCTTTGAATGAAGAAATTTCTCCTTATCTCAGTTCTAAATGGCTGACCCCTTATTCTGGGACTGTGACCCTTGGGTTCTAGACTCCCCAGTCAGGGAAAACATCCTCTCAGCATCTACCCTGTCAAGCCCTGTAAGAATTTCATATGTTTCAATGTGATCACCTCTCAGTCTTCTAAATCCTCGGGAATATTGGCTTAGTCTCCTCAATTGCTCCTCAAAGGACAATCCCCCCATCCCAGGAATCAGTCTGATGAACCTTCATTATACTCCCTGTGGTTGTTGGAGGCCAATCATCTCAGCCCCAGCACATCGCAATAGGAGTTCCTCAGGGCAGTATCCTAGGCCCAACCATCTTCAACTGATTCATCAGTGACCTCCCCTCCATCATAAGGCCAGCAATGGGGCTGTTTGCTGATGATTTCACAGTGTTCTGTTCCATTTGCAATTCCACAGAAATTGAAGCAGTCCATGTCCACATGCAGCAGAACCTGGACAACACCCATGCTTTGGCTGATGCATGTCAAGTAATGACCAACTCCAACAAGAGAGAGCCTAACCACCTCCCCTTGACATTCAATGTCATTGCCATCGTCGAATCCCAACCATCAACGTCCTGGGGGTTACCGTTGACCAGAAACTAAACTAGACTAGCCACATAAATGCTGTGGCTACTAGAACAGGTCAAAGGCTGGATAGTCTTGGCAAGTGGTTCACCTCCTGACTCCCCAAAGCTTCTCTATCACCTACAAGGCACAAGTCAGGAGTGTGATGGAATACTTTCCACTTGCCTGAATATGTGCAGCTGCAACAACACTCAAGAAGCTCAACACCATCCAGGGTAAAGCAATCTGCTTGATCAGCACCCCATCAGCCAGCTTAAACATCCACTCCCTCTACTACCAGTGTACCATAGCTTCAGTATGTACTATCTACAGGATGTACTGCAGCAGGTTGCCAAGGCTTCTTCACAGCATCTCCCACACCTGCAATCTCCACCACCTAGAAGGACAAGGGCAGCAGGTGCATGGGAACACCACCACCTCCAATTTCCCCTCCAAGTCTCATACCATCCCGACTTGGGCATTTCGCGCCATTCCTTCATTGTTGCTGGGTCAAGATTCCAGAACTCGCCACTCAACAGCATAGTGGAAGTACCTTCACCACATGGACTGCAGCAGTTCAAAAAGAAGGCCCACCAGCACCTTCTCAGGAACAATTAGGGATGGGCAATAAATGCTGGACTTGCCAGTGACGCCATTTTCCAAAGAATGAATTTTTTTTTGGATATAGGCATAAAATGCTGGTTGTATTCCTGGATTTTGCACTTCTGGGAGTAGAATGATTTGGAGTGCTATTTGTAATAAATTGATTAATGTGTACAGATGAAATGTCTCCATTTGCTAATCTAATAAGACCATTAGCCTGTTCAAAGTTAACAGGTTAACTGCTTTGTTAAGATCGTGAACAGAATTTCATCCAAGTATATTAACCAATTTGTTACAAATGGTGCATAGGCGAACTTCTATTCCGTGATGGAAAATACATCTTATGTTGTTGTCCTGTGACCTTATTGTCTTTATTGGTTCCTTTCTCACCCACACCCACCCACTTCTCTGACGTGACATTCAAGGAGAGATTTTCTGATGGATGATCTTTCAGTGCGAGGATAGAACTAAATTCCTGCAGATGCTGTCCGGTTTATTTTAAACTGGATAACGTCTGCCTTAAAATAATGCTGGAAGGAATTGGATGTGAGGGCTTGAGATCACCCATCGGAACATTGCCCCTTATGAGCTACCACATCATTAACAAACGCTCCATGCAGACCACAAGAATATACAGTTTACAGGAAGGTAATTTTTGGGAAGTACATGGCTGAATTATACTGAATACATTTCATAGAGGATACCTTTAAACCACAAATCCAGTGGAAGAGTTTTGATGAGATAAATTGCAAAACTGAGCTTTGAGCAATGTATTAATATTATTATCAAAACTCAAAAGATTGATTGAGTGCCGTAGAGTCCCTGCAATGTACTTTTAATTTAAAGTCGTGAAATTAAAAACTCTTTTGACATTTTTGGCACCAAAAATTAGCACTAAGTACTTTGAGGCTCCGGCATAATATTGGCTAGACGCAGGATAAAACTCTCTGCACTTCATCCCAAGAAGGAACCTGAATTTTAACTATGAAAGCTCCTACTGCCTTTTTCCATTTCCCACACCAGTCATGTTTATGAGCCCCTGAGTAAGATTGACAATTAATGTTGAATTATACGGATGAAAGTGAGGTTGTGCATAGAGCTTTGTTTTGGAGCACCTTGGGGGAAGTTGTCCTTTGTTATTTGCAATGGAATTGTCAGTGCATTCTTTATAGATAGAGCAACCAAGGTATGGCGAATGGTGCAGAAACAAAAAGGGGGGCGGGGGACGCGAGGACAGGAAATTAAAGTAGAAAGTAACTTTCTCTTGATTAAGGATATAAAACTGTTGCATTATGTGATTATGCAGCTATTTTGATCACTAATTTACAGAAGAATTCACTGCAATGTATGTATCATTCAGTACCACCATTTCATCACGTATTATCAGTTTTCCCCACACTGTCCCCTCGCAAAACAAAGCAAATAAAATGGAAGTTCGCACACTGTCTGATGGTCACAATAAATTTGCCCTATCTGTGCCAGTTAAGTAATAAAGAAAATTAATTTCTGGCCATTGATAGTCACCAAGGAACCTGCCCTGAAAATATGATGTGATTTGATTCACCGAAATCACAGCAAAGGGAATCATCTGAGCAACATCTGACAGTTCCAGCAGCAGCGGAATCTAATAAAATGGAACGATGTCAGGCCTAGCAACAAATCCCTTTCACAGCTGATTCAGAAAGAAAAATGAAAACAGCCTTTCACTGCAATAAATATACCTCCTCCACTTCTGCAGATTAAAAATAAAATTACTGGGGGAACTGTCACAGTTCGGCACTAGTTATTTTACTGCACAAAGCAAACTGTACACAAAGCTGTCTTCTAAATGAAAGAGGCCTGATTAAATTTGATCAGTGCAGCAGGAGAGCATTGTAAGGACCTGTCTTGTGCCCAAGTGATTCCCCACCTCACTCTTCATCCTCAGTGCCTTGATCGTTACTGGCAAGTGACTGCCTTATTCACCCTTTACATTTCCCTCTTACAATGCGAGGCAGACTGGTGGAGCTGTTCCACCTAAACCTTTTGTTGTGGATTCCTCTTGCAAAACCCCATCCTAATTTAGTAAATATCTGAGGAGTGAAAAGTGTCTAGAAATCTGAAAAATTCAGACAGTTGTGTTTCAAACATCTCTTTTGTTCATGGCTTGCATAATAACTGGCTTAATTCTGTGTCATTTAGTTCGTAAGAATTCTGAACAGTATAAGTTATGAGTGATTTTTCAAATTATTTTCCCTTCTGATGTTAGCATTCTCATTGATTAATTGAGTTTGAGTAGATAAAGCAATGCTTACAGCAATGATATTTCATGTTTTATAGGTAGATATAATATTTCATGTTTTATAGGTAGATATAACAATATTTCATTTTTTATAAGTAGATATAGCAGTGATATTTCATCTTTATGCTGAACATTAGCGGGGTGAGGATTATAACGCTCTCTGTTCCAGGCGCCAGTGTCAGCATGAAGGTTAGGTATGGTCAACTGCAGAGTAGAGCTCCCTCTATCTTGTCCAAACCATATGCCTTAACCCCCGCCCCCCCCGCCCCGTCCCATCTCAGAGGAGCACCCCACACTGCATCAGGGCGAAGTTTTCCATTCTGTATTGCCATCATCCCAATGAGGTGTCCAAGTTCCCCTCCAAGTCACACACCATCTTGACTTAGAAGTATATCGCCGATCCTTCTTCGGCGCTGGGTCAAAATCCTGGAACTCCCTCCCTAACAGCACTGAGGGAGTACCTTCACCACATGGACTGCAGCAGTTCACGAAGGCAGTTCACCACCACCTTCTCAAGGGCATTTAGGGCTGAGCAATAAATGCTGGCCTTGCCAGCGACACCCACATCCCATAAACGAATAAAAAAACAATGGGATCAGCAATGCGTTGCTAGTTGTTAGAATTTTTCAGGGCGGAGACATATTAGGCCCTTACAGCTGCACAGGGAGGAGACTCACATCCCATCCATCAGGGCTGCTTTCAAATGTACTGCCCAATAATGAAAGAACAGTGTGCTAACACATCGTGCCTCCCAATTCTCCTAATAGTGTTTTTTTTTCCAAATCTAATATTGAAATCATTTTGGTTTAATTTTTCATTTGAGTGGGTGGAAAATATTTTCAAAGGTTAAAATATAAAATGTTTTTTGCATATAATTATGAATTGCACTTTAAAATATTGGTAATTAAAAATGCCAACTCCCTTCAACTTCCATCATACATATCGAGGACTATGTACTGCTGCAAATGTAGTATAGATCACCAGTTGCATCACTGTGCTCATTTCTAATTCAAAACTATGTAAAACATTCTTGAGAAGTTTTACTATTCATATTTTAACACAAATATATCGCTGAAATTATCCTTTTGTGAAAGCACAAGTGAAAGTGTTGTGCAAAATCCTTTGTGTAATGCTATGTGTTAAAACCATCACAACCATTATCCAATGCTGTGTCCTGTTTTGTTGGAACTGAAAGTGAATCTGAGATCAAAATGTTGTACCTATAAGTAAAATAGAAGTGTTGTATAGTAATGACTTCTGAGAGTTGTCAAGCCGTCATCTGCTACTTGTGTTAGCTGAGATAAGAGACGCCTTCTCTTTAATCACCAGTATCCGGGAGACAGGAAAAAATAAACTGATGACAGATAGGGAAGAACAGTTTACTGTTTGACCTCTTGCTAGCCCAGGCTGAGAGAACACAACACTATCTGGGGTTAGGTCGCTTAGTTAATGAGCAGCTGCACAATCTTTTGAAGTTGATTAGATAGAATCTCGATCAAAGCCGGTGACATTGTTAGTGATGTTGCATACAAAAGCACTTTGTAGTGCTTGCTGGTAGAAAATGTTCTCAATATTCTGAACTACTGTATTAGGTAGGACATAGAGCAGAAGCTGGGTATTAATATCACCCGCAGTGCTGCGTCAAGTGATTCAAAAACTCAGTGTTGGGATAAAAAGAAACTGTTTCATCAAAATCTGTGTGATGTGGAAATAAAATTTCATAAGTCATACAACTGTGTAAGTCATGATTTGAAATAGATACCAATCTCACAACTTTCCATGAATTATTCTCTTGTTTTATGTGTCATCTTTCTAAAGCAATCATTTTGAAATAGATTTTTAAGCCTCAGGGAATGATATCGGGGCTAAAAGGGTTAAATTATGAGGACAAGTCGCATAGACTAGGCTTGTATTCCCTCGAGTATAAAAGATTAAGGGGTGACCTAATGGAGGTTTTTAAGATAATTAAAGGATTTGTTAGGGTAGATCGAGAGAAACTATTTCCTCTGGTGGGTGAGTCCAGAACAAGGGGACATAACCTTAAAATTAGAGGCAGGCCGTTCAGGGGTGATGTCAGGGAGCACTTCTTCATACAAAGGGTAGTGGAAATCTGGAACACTCTCCCCCAAAAAACTGCTGAGGCTAGGTCAATTGAAAATTTCAAAACTGAGATTGATAGATTTTTGTTAGGCAAGGGTGTTATTACGGAACCAAGGCGGGTAGATGGAATTAAGATACAGATCAACCATGATTTAATTGAATGGTGGAACAGGTTCGAGGGGCTGAATGGCCTACTCCTGTTCCTATGATTAGCCCTACAGCCCTCCGAAAACTCTGCATTCCTCCAATTCTGGCCTCTTGTGCCACCCCGATTTCCTTCACCCGACCATTGGCGGCCGTGCCTTCATCTGTCTAGGCCCTAAGGTCTGGAATTCCCTTCCTAAACCTCTCCACCTCTCCACACCTCTCTGCTCCTTTAAGACACTTCTTAAAATCTAGCTCTTTGACCAAGCTTTTGATCTGTCCTAATATCTCCTTATGCGACTCTGTGCCAAATTTGGTTTGATAACACTCCTGTGCAGTTCCTTGGGACATTTTACTACATTAAAGGTACGATATAAATGCAAGTTGTTCTTGTGGTAAACTGTATGGCAATACCTCTGCATCATTATGACATTATAGGGTAGAAATTATGGTCAGGTCATGCTGTTCGAGTGGAACTCATGTCATTAGGTGTATGCAGTTGCTGTACAGAGTCATGCAGGGAATTTTCAGCCAATGAAAGGCCTGTTGTCTGGGACCAGCATGTTTCAGGCAGGGAAGAAAGATTTTTTTTTTGGGGGGGGGCAGGGGTGAGGAGACCTCAGCAGGGCTAGGTAGATAAAACCTATCAGGCAATGGAACAAATCTTATAGGGCTGTACCTAATCAGTAATAATTTAGTTTTAAAGTTGGCTGTAGTTTTTTTGAGAATATGGTTGGGGGCAATTTTAGCATTGACCATAAGAACATAAGAAATAGGAGCAGGAGTAGGCTATTTGGCCTCTCGAGCCTGCTCCGCCATTTAATGAGATCATGGCTGACCTGATCTTGGGCTCAGCTCCATTTCCCTGCCCGCCCCCCATAACCCTTGACTCCCTTATTGTTCAAAAATTTGTCTATCTCCACCTTAAATATATTCAATGACCCAGCCTCCACAGCTCTCTGGGGCAGAGAATTCCACAGATTTACGACCCTCTGAGAGAAGAAATTCCTCCTTATCTCAGTTTTAAATGGGCGACCCCTTATTCTGAAACTATACCCCCTAGTTCTAAATCCCCCCATGAGGGGAAACATCTTTTCTGCATCTATCTTGTCGAGCCCCCTCAGTATCTTATATGTTTCAATAAGATCACCTCTTATTCTTCTAAACTCCAATGAGTATAGGCCCAACCTGCTCAACCTTTCTTCATAAGTCAACCCCTTCATCTCAGGAATCAACCTTGTGAACCTTCTCTGAACTGCCTCCAATGCCTCCTTAAATAAGGAGACCAAAACTACGCAGTACTCCAGGTGTGGTCTTACCAATACCCTGTACAGTTGTAGCAGGACTTCCCTGCTTTTATACTCCATACCCCCTTGCAATAAAGGCCAACACACCATTTGCCTTCCTGATTACTTGCTGTACCTGCATGCTAACTTTTTGTGTTTCATGCACAAGGACCCCCAGATCCCTTTGTACTGCAGCATTTTGTAATCTCTCTCCATTTAAATAATAATTTGCTTTTTTATATTTCTTACCAAAGTGGATAACCTCACACTTTCCCACATTATACTCCATCTGCCAAATGTTTGCCTACTCACTTAACCTATCTATATCCCTTTGCAGATTCTTTGTGTCCTCTTCACAACTTGCTTTCCCACCCATCTTTGTATTATCAGCAAACTTGGCTACATTACACTCGGTCCCTTCACCCAAGTCATTAATATAGATTGTAAATAGTTGAGGCCCCAGCACTGATCCCTGTGGCCAATAGTTAGCGTTTGCCAACTGGAAAATGACTCATTTATCCCGACTCTCTGTTTTCTGTTAGTTAGCCAATCCTCTATCGATGCTAATATATTACCCCCAACCCTGTGAGCTCTTATCTTGTGCAGTAACCTTTTATGTGGCACCTGATCGAATGCCTTCTGGAAATCCAAATACACCACATTCACTGGTTCCCCATTATCCACCCTGCTTGTTACATCCTCAAAGAACTCCAGCAAATTTGTCAAACATGATTTCCCTTCCATAAAACCATGCTGACTCTGCTTGACTGTATTATGCTTTTCTAAATGCCCTGCTATTGCTTTCTTAATAATGGACTCCAGCATTTTCCCAATGACAGATGTTAGTCTAACTGGTCTAGTTTTCTGCTTTCTGTCTCCCTCCCTTCTTAAATAGGGGCGTTACATTTGTGGTTTTCCAATGCGCTGGGACCTCTCCAGAATCCAGGGAATTTTGGTAGATTGCAAACAATGCATCCACTATCTCTGCAGCCACTTCTTTTAAGACCCTAGGATGCAGGCCATCAGGTCCAGGGGACTTGTCCACCTTTAGTCCCATTATTTTACCGAGTACTTTTTCTTTAGTGATAGTGATTGTTTTAAGTTCCCCCCTCAGTATAGCCTCTGATTATGTATTATTGGGATGGTTTTAGTGTCTTCTACCGTGAAGACTGATACAAAATGTTTGTTCAAAGTCTCTGCCATGTCCCTGTTCCCCATTCTTAATTCCCCAGTCTCATCCTATAAGGGACCAACATTTACTTTAGCTACTCTCTTCCTTTTTATATATCGTTTTATGAAGGGGAAGTCATGTTTGACAAATTTGCTCGAATTCTTTGAGGATGTAACAAATAGGGTGGATAAAGGGGAATCAGTGGATGTGGTGTATTTGGACTTCCAAAAGGCATTTGACAAGGTGCCACACAAAAGATTACTGCACAAGATGGGTGGAAGATTGGCTATCTAACAGAAAACAGGGAGTTGGGATAAATGGTTCATTCTCAGGTTGGCAATCAGTGACTAGTGGTGTTCCACAGGGGTCAGTGCTGGGACCCCAACTCTTTACAATCTATATTAATGATTTGGAGGAAGGGACCGAGTGCAACGTCTCCAAGTTTGCTGACGATACAAAGATGGGAGGGAAAGCAGTGAGTGAGGAGGACATAAAAAACCTGCAAAAGGACATAGACAGGCTAAGTGAATGGGCAGAAATTTGGCAGATGGAATATAATTTTGGAAAGTGTGAGGTTATGCACTTTGGCAGAAAAAATCAAAGAGCAAGTTATTATCTAAATGGAGAGAAACTGCAAAGTGCTACAGTACAAAGGGATCTGGGGGTCCTGGTGCATGAAACACAGAAGGTTAGTATGCAGGTACAGCAGGTGATCAGGAAGGCCAATGGAATCTTGGCTTTTATTGCAAGGGGGATGGAGTATAAAAGCAGGGAAGTCTTGCTTCAGTTATACAGGGTACCGGTGAGGCCACACCTGGAATACTGCGTGCAGTTTTGGTTTCCATATTTAAGAAAAGATATACTTGCTCTCGAGGCAGTTCAGAGAAGGTTCACTCGGTTGGTTCCAGAGATGAGGGGGTTGACTTATGAGGAAAGGTTGAGTAGGTTGGGCCTCTACTTATTGGAATTCAGAAGAATGAGAGGCGATCTTATCGAAACATATAAGATTGTGAGGGGGCTTGATCGGGTGGATGCGGTGAGGATGTTTCCACTGATGGGTGAGACTAGAACTAGGGGGCATAATCTTAGAATAAGGGGCTGCCTTTTCAAAACTGAGATGAGGAGAAACTTCTTCACTCAGAGGGTAATAAATCTATGGAATTTGCTACCTCAGAGAGCTGTGGAAGCTGCGACATTAAATAAATTTAAAACGGAGATAGACAGTTTCCTAGCTGATGGAATTAGGGGTTACGGGAAGCGGACAGGGCAGTGGACGTGAGTCTAGGTTCGGATCAGCCATGATCCTATTGAATGGCGGAGCAGGCCCGAGGGGCCGTATGGCCTACTCCTGCTCCTACCTCTTATGTTCTTATACCTGTAGAAGCTCTTACTATCTGTTTTTATATTTATTGCTAGTTTACTCTCATAATCCATCTTCTCTCTCTTTATTATTTTTTTAGTTGTCCATTGCTGGTTTTTAAAAATTTCCCAATCCTCTGGCCTCCCATTAATCTTGGCAACATTGTATGCCTTTGTTTTCAATTTGATACCATCCTTTACATAGAAACATAGAAGATAGGAGCAGGAGTAGGCCATTCGGCCCTTCGAGCCTGCGCCGCCATTCAATGAGATCATGGCTGATCATCCAAATTCAGTACCCTGTCCCTGCCTTCTCCCCATATCCCTTGATCCCTTTAGCCTTAAGAAATATATCCAACTCCTTCTTGAATATATTTAATGAACTGGCCTCCACCGCCCTCTGTGGCAGAGAATTCCACAGGTTCACCACTCTCTGGGTGAAGAAATTCCTCCTCATTTCAGTCCTAAATGGCTTACCCCTTATCCTTAGACTATGACCCCTGGTTCTGGACTCCCCGGCCATCAGAAACATCCTTCCTGCATCTAGTCTGTCCAGGCCTGACAGAATTTTATAGGTTTCGACGAGATCTCCTCTCAATCTTCTAAAGTCAAGTGAGTATAAGCCCAGTCGACACAATCTCTCCTCATATGTCATTCCTGCCATCCCAGGTATCTGCCTGGTGAATCTTCGCTGCACTCCTTCCATGGCAAGAACATCCTTCCTCAGATAAGGCGACCAAAACTGCACACAATACTCAAGGTGCGGTCTCACCAAGGCCCTGTACAACTGCTGCAAGACATCCTTGTTCCTGTACTCAAACCCTCTTGCTACGAAGGCCAACATACCATTTGCCTTCTTAACCACCTGCTACACCTGCATGCTTACCTTCAGCGACTGGTGCACAAGAACACCCAGGTCTCTTTGCACTTCCCCTTCTCCCAATCTATTGCCATTCAAAAAATAATCTGCCTTCCTGTTATTGCCACCAAAGTGGATAACCTCACATTTATCCACATTATAGTGCATTTGCCATGTTTCTGCCCAATCACCCAACCTGTCCAAATCGTACTGGAGTTTCACGACATCCTCCTCACAGCTTACCCTCCCACCCAGCTTTGTGTCATCGGCAAATTTGGAGATATTACATCCAATTCCCTCGTCCAGATCATTAATATATATTGTGAACAGCTGGGGTCCTTGGACCGATCCTTGCAGTACCCCACTAGTCACTGCCTGCCACTCGGAAAACGACACGTTTATTCCAACTCTTTGCTTTCTGTCCGCCAAGCAGTTTTCTATCCAAGTCAATACCTTGCCCCCAATCCCATGTGCCTTAATTTTGCACGCTAATCTCTTATGCGGGACCTTATCGAAAGCCTTCTGAAAGTCCAAATACACCACATCCACTGGTTCTCCCTTATCTATTTTACCAGTTACATCCTCAAAAAATTCCAGTAGATTAGTCAAGCATGATTTACCTTTTGTAAATCCATGTTGACTTTGTCCGATCCTGTCACTGCTTTCCAAGTGCTCTGCTATTACATCTTTTATAATGGACTCTAGCTTTTTCCCCACTATCGATATCAGGCTTACTGGTCTATAATTCCCCGCTTTTTCTCTACCACTTTTTTTGAATAGTGGGGTAACATTAGCTACCCTCCAATCCATGGGTACTGTTCCAGAGTCTATCGAGTTCTGGAAGATGACCAGCAATGCATCTACTATTTCTAGGGCCACTTCCATAAGTACCCTATGATGTAGATTATCAGGCCCTGGGGATTTATCGGCCTTTCGTCCCATCAATTTTCCTAACACCATTTCCCTACAAATACTGATTTCTTTCAGTTCCACTCTTTCATCAGGCCCTATATTCCCCGGCATCACTGGGAGGTTATTTGTGTCCTCCTTTGTAAAGACAGAACCAAAATATGTATTTAGTTGGTCAGCCATTTCTTTGTTCCCCATTATAAATTCCCCTGATTCTGACTGCAAGGGACCTACGCTTGACTTCACCAATCTTTTTCTCTTCACATATCTATAAAAGCTTTTACAGTCAGTTTTTATGTTCCCTGAAAGCTTACTCTCATATTCTATTTTCCCTTTCTTAATTAATTCCTTTGTCCTCCTTTGTTGAACCCTAAACTGCTCCCAATCCTCAGGATTATTGCTTTTTCTGGCCAATTTATATGTCCTCTCCTTGGATCTTATGCTATCCCTAATTTCCCTTGTTAGCCACGGTTGAGTCACCTTTTTTGTTTTATTTTTATGCCAAACTGGGATGAACAAATTCTGTAGTTCATCCATTCAGTCTTTGAATGTTTGCCATTGCCTATCCACCGTCAACCCTTTGAGTGACATTCCCCAATCAATCCTACCCAACTCGCTCCTCAGACCATCGTCGTTTCCTTTATTTAAATTGAGGACCGTGTCTCTGAGTCAACTACTTCATTCTCCATCTTAATGAAGAATTCAATCATATTATGATCGCTCCGACCCAAGGGGCCTCGTACAACAAGATTGCTAATTAATCCTCTCTCGTTACATAATACCCAGTCTAAGATGGCCTGATCTCTGGTTGGTTCCTCGACATATTGGCCCAGGAAACCATCCTGTAAACACTCCAGGAATTCCTCCTCCACAGTATTGTTACTAATTTGGTTAGCCCAATCTATATGTAGATTAAAGTCACCCATGATGACTGCTGTGCCCTTATTGCACGCTTCTTTAATTTCCCTTTTAATGCCATCCCCAACCTCCGCCTTACTGTTTGGAGGTCTATATACCATGTAGAATTCGCAAAATTGAACATTGTCCTATAAGGGTCTATTGGCAGAAAAGGCCTTAACTTTTAAAGACTGTTTTAAAGGAAGCCCAGAAAAAGGGACACACAAAATGGCCGCCAGACCCCGTGACCAGCTTTTGGGACACTTTAAAATGGTTCCTGCAGTCCCCAGACAGCTTTTTGTGGATTCAGCCCACAGTAGGTTCTGGAAGGCAGTTTCAGGGAAAACGAAACCAGACAGAGCCCCAAACATATAGATTGGATGCAGATCCGATCAGATCGGCCTGTAGATAAAGGCCATCAAAATGTTTACCCAGACAAAGGGAAACAGTTTCATATTCATAGGGGGAACATCAAGCACCGTTTGAAGACATCAGAAGGACATTAAAGACAAAACAGGGTCGTTCCAGACCAGAGATGGCAGTTACCGGCCATCCTGAAGATACTTTAAAAACAAAGACTACCCCGCTGTGCGACAAGCCCGCCAAACGTTAAACAAAGACTAACCTTGATTTGGCAGGAGATAAGGGCTTCTTTGAGAAGTATAACTGGAGTCCCGGGGTAGCCATCGGGAGCTTGGAGCTTGTGCAGCTTTTTGGCAGGTTTTTGAGCTAGCTTGCTTTTTTGAGAGCCATGGAGGAACGTCGATCCGGAGACCAGCCAAGAAGGTGATTTGAGTCTGCGTCCCGCCCCGGGGTAACCATCAGGAGATCATCGACAAACCCCGGGCCGTTGACGAGATAAAGGACAGTAGCCCTCCAGAAGAAACCTATCTGAAAATGGTAAACCAGCTGGGCTCTGCGAAGAAACCTATCTAACCATGGTCAAATAGTTGGTCTCCATCCACGCCGACGTCCAGGCCTGCCAGCATCCAGCTTCCCCGTGACCTTCACCTTGAGGAAGAAGAGAGAGTGTCACAGCCCGCAGCGTTGACCACGTGGAGACAGGACGCCTGAGAGGATCAAAACGCAGACCTTTCAAAATCTTACACTTTCTCATTGGATTGGTGAGCATGTTTCTGGCCCCTCATAATCTGATCTAGCTAGGCTTAGGGGATGGGCATTTTGGGTATAATTAATTATGAGTTGTTGTCCCTCGATGTTCTGTGTGTTTCCTCATTTTGAGATGACTTTTGTAAAGTATAATATGCCTGTATATATGTTGGTTAGTACTGTATTATGATTTGTTTTTCCCTCCCATGTACCTTATTGGCTTACATTCAATTTGTTCCTTTATGCAATAAAATTTCATTCGTTTTCATTAAACCTGATCTATAGAGTATTCTCTACATTGTAGTTCCTGCCTCAAAGTCCAGTATATAGAACCTAAGGGGCGAGTGGGTCAAACCACTCAAGGTTTTTACTGTGCAAGAGAGAGAGGCCTCTGGAGAGAGAAACCTCTGCGATCGAAAACCCCTTACAACAACTCCCACTAACGTTTTCTTCCCCTTAGTATTTCTCAATTCTACCCATACAGATTCCACATCATCAGAGCTAATATCCTTCATTACAATTGTGTTAATCCCTTCTTTAACCAGTAATGCTACCCCACCTCCCTTTCATTTTTGCCTATCTTTCCTGAATATCGAATACCCCTGGATGTTGAGTTCCCAGCCTTGGCCATCCTTGAGCCACGTTTCCGTAATCCCAACCAAATCATATTCGTTTACCTCTATTTGCGCAGCCAATTCATCCACCTTATTACGAATGCTCCTCGCATTAAGGCACAAAGCCTTCAGGCTTGTTTTTGTAACGCTCTTAGACCGATTAGAATTATTATTTACTTCTTTAGTTAGCCACGGATGGTTCTCCCTTCTCTTAAAGTCTTTCCTTCTCACTGGAATATATTTTTGTTGAGAGTTATGAAATATCTCTTTAAATGTCTGCCACTGCTTATCAACCGTTTTACCCTTTGATCTATTTTCCCAGTCCACTTTAGCCAACTCTGCCTTCATACCTTTGTAATTGTCTTTATTTAAGATCAGGACACTGGTTTGAGTCCCAACTTTCTCACTGACGTAAGAAAACTGCTAGGCACTTGGTCTGAGTATTAAACAAGGCTTTAATCAACTGTTTTTCAACATGGAGATCTAGTTGTGTCCTTCACTAGTTCCTGTTGAAGAATGTCCTGAGCAAGCTGGGCCCATGCCCGAATATTTATACTCTCACTGGACAGCGCCACCAGCAGGCCGCCCAGTATCTTATCTATATATATAAAAGAGCTCTTCTGTCTGTCTTTCTGTCTGTCTTTCTGTCTGTCTGTCTGTCCGTTCTCTATACGTTCGAAAGTTATAGAGCGTACCTACACGCGCATCACATCAAAAGAAAGCTTACGATTACGGACCGGTCATAGGCATATTTATGTTTCGGCCGGACAAAAATTGCGCCCGCGGTATCCAAAAAACGTTCAAAATTCCGCTCATTAGCATCTCATTATCCGCTCATTAGCGATAGAGTGACGTCGAGGTCGACCAATCGTACGCCGGGTTCCTGGCGCGTGTGGGCGGGCCCTCCTACAGTCGAGTGACGGGACGATTGACCAATCCTACGCTTCGGTAACCTGACGGTCGACCAATCAGTGCGTGTGTGGGTGGGCCTTATCGTTCTGAACCGAGGTGAGTGTCAGCCATCTTGATTCCATTCTTTTTCCCGCTTTCTGCGTTTTTCTTTTCAAACCTACATTTCCAGCAAAAACAATTTAATAAAAGCAATTTTTTTTTTTAAACTTCATTCATTTGTAAATATTTTCTCGAACCTGAAGATTCTTTTTCCTACCTTTCCCCGTTTTTGTAAGGCCTCAGAACCTAGGCCTCAAAGCCTGGGCCTCTCCTGCCCAGCCACGCCCGAGGTAGGTAATTGTCCCACGGCTTTTGCTAAGCTCCTCCCCCGCCCCCCCGTCGTCACGTTACCCGGGGCAATGGCGTTAGCCACGAGGGTCACGGGACATACACAGGGTGCGCGCACAGCAGGAGCAGCTGAGACGTGGCGTCTCTCTCTGTTCCCCGATCGGCTCAGGCGGGGGGTGGGCTCTCGGGAGTGCGGATCTCGGGCGGGGCTTGGAGAGCGGGAAGGGTTACCCCTGCAACCGGGCCCGCCGGCCGTCTCTCACAGCCGCAATCGGCGGTCTTGAAACCAGCTTGGGAGGGCGGGGCTCCAGAGAGCGGGAGGGCGGGGCTCGGGAGGGCGGGGGGCGGGGCTCGGGACATCGGGGGGCGGGGCTCGGGACATCAGGGGTGGGGCTCGCGACATCGGGAGATCGGGAGGCGGGACATCGGGAGATCGGGGGCGGGACATCGGGAGATCGCGGGGCGGGACATCGGGAGATCGGGGGACGGGAGATCGGGGGGCGGGACATCGGGAGATCAGGGGACAAAAATTGCTCGGACAGTATACAAAAAACATTCAAAAAACGGCAAAATTCCGCTCATTAGCGGTTGACCAATCCTACCGCTCATTAGCGTTGAGTGACGTGAAGGTTGACCAATCCTACGGGGGGAGCGCGCTGCGTCACGGGGGGCATTTCATGTCGTGTGTGGGTGGGACCTAATCCTTCAAACTGAAAAGCAAGCGGCGGCCATTGTTGTTTGTGATGGAGCAACTCTTGCCTCTGTCCGACCATGGGCCCCAGTCCCACCCTCACCCTCCTCCTTCTCTCCGCTTTCTCCCCTCTCTCCTGTCACCCGGCCTCTCCGCTCGCGGGTTGTTTGCATCCACGGTGGATGAGCTGCCTGCAGGCCTCAGGCCTCGAAGCCTCGGCCTCTCCTCGCCAGCCACGCCCGAGCTAGGCACCACCCGTCCCGCTGGGCCCGATTCCAAACCAGCGGCCCGCCATCACCGCCATCTTGGTAAAGGCTGGCCTCCTCCTTCTCTCCGCTTTCTCCCCTCTCTCCTGTCACCCGGGCCTCTCCGCTCTGCAGGATTTCACTGCCGAGCTCTTCGGGTCGGAGGGAGCGGGAGCTCAGCTCGGGTGACTCGGGCCGGGCCTCAGTCGCTACGCCGCCCACGGGGTCTCCGCCGCTTTCTCCCCTCTCTCCTCGCGGAAGTAGGAGCAGCGATGATGGTCCGGTGGGGAAGGAGCTGCTGCTCGGGGCTGCGGTCGCTGCCCTTCCCCCGGAGGCTCGCCTACTTTGACGGCCATTTCAAGCGGCTGTGCCGGCGCCGGCTGCCCGTCTCCGAGCCCGAGTGGCGCCAGGTGCTGGAGCCTCTACTCCACTGCAGGGCTGCACTGACCGGCGCCCGGGCTCGCTCTCGCTCGGGCCGCCGCACCATGGCGCTGGCCGCCGCCGCCCTGCTCTCGCTCAGCTGCTGCTTCCTCCTCTGCAGCCGCCCCGGCGCTCGCTTCCTGAGCTTCTGTGGCCGAGCTCTGCTCATCCAGGTCGGTATCCGCCTCGACCTCTGCGAGAGGTTTCACTGCCAATGCTTTCAAAATATCTCTCTTTATTGTAGTGGATGTCAGAGGGATTCTAAGAAACGCCATTAACCCAGCTTGCATTTATCTAGCGCCTTCAACTTCTAACTTCCCCCCCTTCCCCCCACCCCCTTCCCCCCTACCCCCTACCCCCTTCCCCCACCCCCTTCCCCCCACCCCCTTTCCCCCCACACCCCCCCTTTCCCCCCCAACACCACCCCCACCCCTTTCCACCCCTTCCCCCCCCTTCCCCCACCCCTTTCTCTCCCCCCATCCCTTTCCCCCCCTTTCCCCCCTTACCCCCACCCCTTTCCCCCACCCCTCTCTCTCTCTGTCTCTCTCTCCTTCCCTCTGTCTCTCTCTCTCCTTCTCTCTCTGTCTCTCTCCTTCCCTCCCTCTCCTTCCCTCTCTCTCTCGCTCTCCTTCCCTCTCTCTCTCTCTCTCCTTCCCTCTCACTCTCTGTCTCTCTCTCTCCTTCCCTCTCTCGCTCTCTCCTTCCCTCTCTCTCTCTCTCCTTCCCTCTCTCTCTCTCCTTCCCTCTCTCTCTCTCCTTCCCTCCCTCTCTCTCTCTCTCCTTCCCTCTCTCTCTCTCTCCTTCCCTCTGTCTCTCTCTCCTTCCCTCTCGCTCTCTCCTTCCCTCTCTGTCTCTGTCTCTCTCTCCTTCCCTCTCCCTCTCTCTCTCCTTCCCTCTCCCTCTCTCTCCTTCCTTCTCTCTCTCTTTCCTTCCCTCTCTCTCTCCTTCCCTCTCTCTCTCTCTCTCTCCTTCCCTCTCTCTCTCTCTCTCTCCCTCCCTCTCTCTCTCTCTCCTTCCCCCTCTCTCTCTCTATCCTTCCCCCTCTCTCTCTCTCCTTCCCCCTCTCTCTCTCTCTCTCCTTCCCCCTTTCTCTCTCTCTCCTTCCCCCTCTCTCTTTCCCTCTCTCTCTCTCTCTCTCCTTCCCACACAGACAGACAAACTCATTTATATATATAAAAATTATTTGTGCTTTTTTCATAACAACATGCCCTCAAAAATCCCTCGGCACCGCCGGGCACTCCAGCTAGTTATTTCATAAGTCATTTCCACATGAATGACAAGATCCATGTCATTCTCCCCGCCTGAAAGATTGGAAGTCTGGCGGCTTCCTTCTACCGAATTAATCGGACGCAGTATAATTAAATAGACGCAGTCATTTGGATCTCCGTTGGAGGCTGGAAGGCACGTCTCCTCAGACCGTGTTTTGGTCCCTGGGTCGCTTGGTTCATACCGGTGGGCTGGCAGAGTCCATGTCACCTTGATCGACCTGAGGGGGACTGGGGAGATCGTGGCTCCGGGTGTGGGCCCCCACAGACGCAGAGCTGGCTTCACCCTGCTCAGTAGTCGGGTGGTCATCCCGCGGGGAGCGCTCTGTTCCCCGGGTTGATCCGGCAGAATAGCTGGCAGATCCCTTGACATCCCGGGTGGGGCATCATCCTCAGAGGAGCGCAGGGTATCGGCGTCACTAATACGGATCCCACTATCGATTGGGTCCATGGGACCGGTTGGGCAGGGAGCCAGATCCCGAAGTGACACTGTGGATTCCGGCCATCAGGGTACCGCATGTACGCGTACGTGGGATTGACATCCGTCAGTTCCACTTCCTCGACGAGGGGATCACTCTTAGAGGATCTGACGAATCTTCGGAGCAGCACGGGACCAGGAGCTGCCAACCATGATGGTAGGGACGTCCCATGAGTGGAGCGACGCTGGAACCCAAAGAATCATTCGTGAAGAGTAGCATTGGTGGATGTAGAAAGAAGACACCTGATGGAATGCAACGCGTCAGGGAGCATAGTTTCCCTCTGCTGGTCTGATAGGTGTGTGACCTCAGTGCAAGATGAACAGCGTTCCAAACGATGGCGTTGTATCTCTCAACCTGTCTGTTTCCAATAGGATGATACGGTGTTGTTTTACTTGAGGCGATTCCCTGTTGGGAAAGATAACTTTTGGGTTTGCTTGACATGAAGGAGGGACCCCGATCAGAGTGGATGAAATTGGCCATACCGCAAAGGGAAAAGACCTGATCGAGGCATTTGATCACTGTGGAAGTAAGCATATTGGGACAGGGGAAAGCAACGGGAAAGCGTGAATATTCATCCACCATAGTAAGCAAGTAGGTGTTTCACGTTGAGGAAGGCAGTGGCCCTTTAAAGTCAATGCTGAGTCGCTGCATAGACTGTGTAGCATGTATGAGCGAGCCATCTGACGGAGAGAGCTGAGATTCGTAGGAGGAGGGAGCTCCTGAAGCGGACGAAGTCACTCCAGATCCGATTTGATGACACCATTGTCCACCCAGTAGCCAAGGATGTTGACTGATGGTACTGATTTCACAGATTTAGACTCATTTAAGGTTAAGTTGCGACGACAGAGAACGTCAAGAAATTTCTGGAGGTTGGCATCATGCTCCTTCTGGTCATAACCAGCAATGGTGATATTATCCAGATATGGAAAAGTGTCCGTTAAGTTCTCCTGTTTGACTAGGCTATCCATTGCCCGTTGAAAGACAGCCACCCCATTGGTGACCCCAAATGGAAGGCGACAAAACTGGTAAAGCCGACCATTGGCCTCAAAGGCCATATACTTTTTGTCAGAGTCCTTTAACGGTACTTAATGGTATGCGCTCTTTAAATCAAAAGTTGAAAATACCCTGTAGTTGGCAAGGTTATTGACCATGTCATCGATGCGTGGTAGTGGGTAGGCATCCATGTCGGTATACTGGTTAATAGTTTGCGAGTAATCGATGCAAAGACGTTTCTTGTGTTGCTTCAGAGGATTTTTAACAATGACAACTTGAGCCCACCAAGAAGATGAACATGGCTAGAAGGCGAGAGATTTCTGCCTCGATAAAGGATAGATCTTCTTGGCTGAAATGTCGTGATTTAGTGACTATGGGCTTACATCGGGGGGAAAGATTGGCAAACAAGGAGGGCTCGTCGAGCGAAGCTGCCGAAAGCGCACAAAACAGTACTTTGGAAATAGTAAGCTCCGGCTTTGACCCTCCAAACTCGAAAGTGAGTCTTTTGTGTTGTTTCTGGAAATCTTGTCCCAGGAGCACATCACTGCATAGGTTTTTGAGCTAAGTCCAGAGAATATGCCTGGTTATAGGCAGCTTGTAACCCGGGGTTTATTCTCCAACAGACGCTGGCGTATGAGGAGAGAAGCAATTCCGTTAGTAAAAGAGTCACGAATTAATTCCTCCCGGTACTGCTCAGCTGAGACAGCTTTAAGGTTACAATCTTTGCTGAGCCTGCGAAGCTCTTGAAGGAATTCGTCAAGTGATACCCCGGTTTGTTGTCGAGTTGTGGCCAGTAGATGCCAAGCAAAAATTTCATTTGGGGCCTTAATATATAGTTGCTGTAGTGTTTGGATAGCGGAGTCATAGTCTACACAGTCTTCGATATAGGCAAACACATGAGGGGATACATAATTGGCAAGCATTCGTAACTTATTAGGAACATTCTCACCACACTCCTCGAGGAAGTTGCTGAAGGTACGGTACCAGTGTTTCCATACCTTAGCAGCTGTAAGTGAATTCGGGTCCAGGTCGAGACAGGCGGGCCTGAGTAGTGTGTCCATGATGGATTGATTACTACGTCCGAGTTCCCTTCTACAGTTTGAATCGTAGCTTTCTGTTCCCAAATCACTCAGAGTGTGGATTGACGTAAGAAAACTACTAGGCACTTGGTCTGAATATTAAACAAAGCTTTAATCAACTGTTTTTCAACGTGGAGATCTGGTTGCGTCCTTCACTAGTTCCTGTTAAAGAATGTCCTGAGCAAGCTGGGCCCATGCCCGAGTATTTAGACTCTCTCTGGACAGCGCCACCAGCAGGCCGCCCAGTATTATTTCATAAGTCTTTCCACATGAATGACAAGATTCATGTCTCTCACCCTCCAATTGAATTTGAAATTCAACCATGCCATGATCACTCGTTCCTAGAGGATCCTTTACTATGAGATCATTTATTAATCCTTTCTCATTACACAGTACCAGATCTAAGATAGCCTGCTCCTTGGTTGGTTCCACAACGTATTGTTCTAGGAAACCACCCCAAATACACTCTATCAACTCTTCCTCGAGGCTACCTTGGCTAATTTTGGTTTCTCCAATCAATATGAAGATTAAAATCCCCCATGATTATTGCTGTACCTTTCTTACAAACCACCATTATTTCTTGATTTATACTCTGTCCAACAGTGTAGCTCCTGTTAGGGGGCCTATAGACTACGCCCACCAGTGACTTCTTTCCCTTATTATTTCTTATCTCCACCCAAACTGATTCTACATCTTGCTCTTCTGAATATCATTTCTCACTACTGCACTGATCTCATTCTTTATTAACAGAGCTACCCACCCCCTTTTCCTTTCTGTCTATCCTTCCGAAATGTCAAATACCCCTGAATATTCAGTTCCCAGCCTTGGTCACCTTGCCAGCACGTCTCTGTAATGGCTATCAGATCATACCAATTTATATCTATTTGTGCCGTCAACTCATCTATCTTGATACGAATGCTGCGTGCATTCAGATAAAGAGCTTTTAATTTTGTCTTTTTACTATTTTTCCGTGCTTTGACCCCACATTCTGATGCACTCTTATTTTTATACGTTCTGTCCCTTCCTGTCACACTCTGGTTACCATTACCCCCATCGCTAATCTGCTCTATTGCCTTCTCCTTTCTCTTTGACTTTTTAAATTCCCGCACACCTGAACCCTCCCCCCCGCACTATTTAGTTTCGGCCAATAGTGATATCGTTCATGGAATATTAATGTATTGAAGTTAATGGATATGTATAACGGGAGGCTGATCCAATATCGCCCATTGTGCACTACCGCCCAAAGTCAAAATTACTCCCGTCGTGAAACATAGAAACATAAGAGTAGGAGTTGGCCATTCGGCCCTTCAAGCCTGTTCCGCCATTCAATATGATCATGGCTGATCCTCTATCTCAATACCATATTCCCGCTCTCCCCCCATACCCCTTGATGCATTTTGTGTCTAGAAATCTATCTATCTCCTTCTTAAATATATTCAGTGACTTGGCCTCCACAGCCTTCTGTGGTAGAGAATTCCACAGGTTCACCACCCTCTGAGTGAAGACATTTCTCTTCATCTCAGTCCTAAATGTCCTACCCTGTATCCTGAGACTGTGACCCCCTGGTTCTAGACCCCCCAGCCAGGGGAAACGTCCTCCCTGCATCCAGTCTGTCTAGCCCTGTCAGAATTTTATATGTTTCAATGAGATCCCCTCTCAGTCTTCTAAACTCTAGTGAATACAGGCCTAGTCGACCCAATCTCTCCTCATATGACAGTCCTGCCATCCCAGGAATCAGTCTGGTGAACCTTCGCTGCAGTCCCTCTATGGCAAGTATAGCCTTTCTTAGGTAAGGAGACCAAAACTGTACACAGTACTCCAGGTGTGGTCTCACCAAGGCCCTGTACAACTGCAGTAAGACATCCTTGCTCCTGTACTCAAATCCTCTTGCAATGAAGGCCAACATACCATTTGCCTTCCTAACTGCTTGCTGCACCTGCATGTTTGCTTTCAGTGACTGTAGCATTTTCGCTACTACTGATGCTACCTGTAGTTCTGTTTTCCCTCTCCCTCCTTTTTTAAATAATGGGGTTACATTTGCCACCCTCCAATCTGCAGGAACTGTTCCATAATCTATAGAATTTTGGAAGATGACAACCAATGCATCCACTATTTCCATGGTTACCTCTTTTAATACTCTGGGATGCAGATTATCAGGCCCTGAGGATTTATCAGCTTTCAGTCCCATTAATTTCTCCAGCACTATTTTTTTACTAATACTAATTTCCTTTAATTCCTCCTTCTCACTAGACCCTTGGTTCCCTAGCATTTCTGGGAAGTTATTTGTGTTCTCTTCCGTGAAGCCAGAACCAAAGGATTTGTTTAATTGCTCTGCCATTTCCTTGTTCTCCGTTATAAATTCTCCCATTTCTGACTGTAAGGGACCTACATTTGTCTTCACTAATTTTTTTCTTTTTACATACATTGAGTTATGGATTTAGTTTGGATACGTAGCAGGAGCTCTTATGGGTATCCAAGGTGATTTTAAATGGAGGTTCTTCAAGCTCATTCCATATTTGGAATACAAACTAAGCAATGGCATCAAATTGGGAATGAGATAATGGCTCCTGAAATCAGAATTGAGATTTTTTTTACTGCCTGTAGATCCCTTCTTAAAAAAATAAAGATGTATGTATTTCTACTTTTAACTGGCAACTGCTGATCACATCATTGAGCAAGCTGTCCTGGGAGAGTTGCTATAACCAGCAGTCAGGACGTGAAATAATACCAGCCGAGAAAGCATCATTAATCCAGGGTGCTTGAGCATTTATATTACTTCAACTGTCTGGTATATGAGCTCCCTCAGCTGTCGATTTCAGTGACTGCTGGAAACGAATTTTGCCAATGATGGAATCAGCAGTCAATATTTAAGGAGAAGTATTTGTTACAATTAACAGTAATTGACAAAAGAGTTTTAACGCTCACTGTGATTTTTGAATGGTACTGGTGGTGCCTCTTTGAGAATTGACACAAAAAAGAAAACAGAAAGACTTGCATTTATATAGCGCCTTTCACAATCTTAGGCTGTCCCAATGTGCTCTACAGCCAATTAAGTGCTTTATTGAAGTGTAGTCACTGTTATAATGTAGGAAACGCAGCAGCCTTTTCATGCACACTTAGATCCCAAAAAAGCAATGAGATAATGGCCAGATAATTTTTTTTTTAATGATGTTGGTTGAGGGATAAATATTGGCCAGGACTCGCCTGCTCTTCTTTGAAGAGTGCCATGAGACATTTTATGTTCAGCTGAGAGGGCAGATGGGGCCTCAGTTTAATATCATAAGAATTATATTCATCTGAAAGACAGCACCTCCAACAGTGCAGCACTCCCTCAGTAATATACTGCAGTGCCAGCCTATATTTTGTATTACAAATCTCTTGGAGCAGGATTTGAACCCACAACCTTCTGATGCTAAGGCAGCAGTGCTACCACTGAGCCACAGCTAACACTATTACCTAGTTTCTAAATGAACCACCTTGATAAAGATGAGCACATTATCACACATTATGGATGCTCCCTGGTTCCAAGGTGGCCTTCATTGGGCTAGAGTTTGGATTTTTTAGAATATCTGAATTTGATTCAATTTGGAATTTGCTTCTTGGGACACTGGCACCAGTACTGGGACAGGAGAGAGCTGTTCCGTTGGGACTTGGCCAGCGCTGGAACTAGAATTCTGGCGAATCATATAACTAGGGCTGTAGAGAGGGCTTTAAACTAATTAGTGGGGGGGAGGTTCCTAGAGAGCAAATAATAATAATGACAACGGAGAAGGTCATAGACCTAGGTAGCAGTGGGGGAATTAAAAACCAGAGCATGTCAGGAAGGGACAGAATGTATGGAGTAAAATGTAAAGTAGTAAAAGGGGAAAAAGCAGGAACTAAGTGTCACAAAACACATTTGAAAGTTCTTTATCTGAATGCACGTAGCACTTGTAACAAAATGGACGAGTTGACAGCAGAAATAACTACATATGGGTATGATCTTGTGGCCATTACAGAAACATGGCTGCAGGGTGACCATGACTGGGAATTAAACATACAAGGGTATTTAACAATCAGGAAGGACAGGCAGGAAGGAAGGGGAGGTGGGGTGGCTATGTTAATAAAGGAATGAATCACTGCAATACGGAGAAATTATATTGGGTCAAAGGATCAGGATAATGAAACAGTTTGGGTGGAGATAAGGAATAATAAGGGGAAAAAAACACTGGTGGGCGTAGTCTATAGGCATCCTTACAGTTGCAACTCTGTTGGACGGAGTATTAATCAGGAAATAGTTGAGGCTTGTAATAAGGGAACAGCTATAATTATGGGGGATTTTAACTTTCATATTAACTGGACAAATCAAATTGGGCAGGGCAGCCTTGAGGAAGAGTTCATTGAGTGTATTAGGGATAGGTTTCTTGAGCAGTATGTAACTGAACCGACCAGGGGGCAAGCAACCTTAGATCTGGTCCTGTGTAATGAGACAGGATTAATTAAAAATGTCATAGTAAAGGATCCCCTTGGAATGAGTGACCATAACATGGTTGAATTCCATATTCAATTAAAGGGTGAGAAGGTTGGATCTCAAACAAATGTACTGAGCTTGAATAAAGGAGACTATGAAGGTATGAGAGCGGAATTGATTAGAGTAGACTGGGAAAATAGATTAAAGGGTAAGATGGTACATGATCAGTGGTGTACATTCAAGGAGTTACTTTACAACTTTAAAAAAATATATATTCCACTGAGGAAAAAAGGGTGTAAAAGAAAAGACAGCCATCCGTGGCTAAGTAAAGTAATAAAGGATAGTATCCGACTAAAAACAAGGGCATATAAGGTAGCCAAATCTAGTGGGAGGATAGAGGATTGGGAAGTCTTTAAAAGACAGCAAAAAATAACTAAAAGATTGATTAAGAAAGGGAAGATAGATTATGAAAGTAAATTAGCAAAAAATATAAAAACAGATAGCAAGAGTTTCTATAGTTATATAAAAAGAAAAAGGGTGGCTAAAGTAAATGTTGGTCCTTTAGAGGATGAGACGGGGAAATTAATGGTGGGAAACATGGAGATGGCAAAAACGCTGAACAAATATTTTGTATCAGTCTTTACAGTAGAGGACACTAAGAATATCCCAACACTGGACAAACCGGGGTCTCTAGGGGGGAGGAGCTAAATATGATTAAAATCACTAAGGAAGTGGTACTCGGTAAAAGAATGGGACTTAAGGCGGATAATCCCCATGACCTGATGGCTTACATCCTAGGGTCCTAAAGGAAGTGACGGTAGGGATTGTGGATGCTTTGGTAATAATTTTCCAAAACTCCCTGGACTCAGCAAAGGTCCCGGCAGATTGGAAAACTGCTAATGTAACACCCTTATTTAAAAAGGGTAGTAGACAGAAGGCTGGAAACTATAGACCAGTTAGCCTAACATCTGTGGTTGGTAAAATTTTAGAGTCCATTATTAAGGAGACAGTAACGGGACATTTGGATAAACATAATTTAATAGGACAAAGTCAGCATGGTTTTACAAAGGGGAAGTCATGTTTGACAAATTTGCTTGAGTTCTTTGAGGACGTAACATACAGGGTGGATAAAGGGGAACCAGTGGACGTAGTGTATTTAGACTTCCAAAAGGCATTTGACAAGGTGCCACATAAAAGATTATTGCTCAAGATAAAAATTCACGGGATTGGGGGTAATATTCTGGCATGGGTGGAGGATTGGCTATCTAATAGAAAGCAGAGAGTTGGGATAAATGGTTCATTCTCAGACTGGCAATCAGTAACTAGTGGTGTTCCGCAGGGGTCAGTGCTGGGACCCCAACTCTTTACAATCTATATTAACGATTTGGAGGAAGGGACCGAGTGTAACATATCAAAGTTTGCAGATAATACAAAGATGGGAGGGAAAGTAGTGAGTGAGGAGGACATAAAAAACCTGCAAAGGGACATAGACAGGCTAAGTAAGTGGGCAGAGATTTGGCAGATGGAATATAATACTGGAAAGTGTGAGGTTTTGCACTTTGGCAGGAAAAATCATAGAGCAAGTTATTATCTTAATGGCAAGAAACTGGAAAGTACTGCAGTACAAAGGGATCTGGGGGTCCTGGTGCACGAAACACAAAAAGTTAGTATGCAGGTGCAGCAGGTTATCAAGAAGGCCAATGGAATGTTGGCTTTTATTGCTAGGGGGATGGAATATAAAAACAGGGAGTTATTGCTGCAGTTATACAAGGTATTGGTGAGACCGCACCTGGAATACTGCATACAGTTTTGGTGTCCATACTTAAGAAAAGACATACTTGCTCTCGAGGCAGTACAAAGAAGGTTCACTCGGTTAATCCCGGGGATGAGGGGGGTTGACATATGAGGAGAGGTTGAGTAGATTGAGACTTTACTCATTGGAGTGCAGAAGAATGAGAGGCGATCTTATTGAAACATATAAGATTGTGAAGGGGCTTGATCGGGTGAATGCGGTGAGGATGTTCCCAATGATGGGTGAAACTAGAACTAGGGGGCATAATCTTAGAATAAGGGGCTGCTCTTTCAAAACTGAGATGAGGAGAAACTTCTTCACTCAGAGGGTGGTAGGTCTGTGGAATTTGCTGCCCCAGAGAGCTGTGGAAGCTACATCATTAAATAAATTTAAAACAGAAATAGAGACAGTTTCCTAGAAGTAAGGGGAATTAGGGGTTACGGGGAGCGGGTAGGAAATCGGACATGAGGCTAGGTTCGGATCGGTCATGGCCCTGTGGGTGGCGGAGCGGGCCCAGGGGCCGTGTAGCCTGGTCATGCTCCTACTTCTTGTGTTCTAATTCTGTGTTAGATTTCAGGAGATGGTTCTATTCACAGGGATTAGTGGAGACCTCGGGAACAGGCTGCCAGCTAGGAGTTCTTCAAGAGTAAATTGGGCCTGTTCCTGGCTGGGGTGGAGATCACCTCTTACAGAAGGTAAGTACTGCAGGAAATACAGGGACAGAGTGATCTCCTGGATGAGTTTCGATCGCCTAGATGGGTCGGAGAGGAATTTCCCAGATTTTTTCTCCCAAATTGGCCACTGGGTTTTTTATCTGGTTTTTCGCCTCTCCCGGGAGATCACATGGGTTCGGGTGGGATGGAGAGTGAAAGTAGATTTGAGGTTAGGATCAGATCAGCCATGATCTTATTGAATGGCGGAGCAGGCTCGAGGGGCCGATTGGCCTACTCCTGCTCCTATTTCTTATGTTCTTATGTTCTTATCTGATGCAGCCGTCCCTTTCAAAATAAACAGCACTGCTCGAGTAGATGACAGTGCCTGCGTGATTTACAGTACTTCGCACCTTACCTGGATCCCTGTGATTCTCTTTACCATTAAACATCAGTTTAGAAATGCAAGCACTGAGAGAGTTGAAAGAGGGTTAACATTACAGAATGCTGCAGTGTGCCAACCAAGTCTTTTAAAAAAAAATTATTTGAAAGCACTTTCAGCAATAAAATAAATTGTGAGCCATGACAGATGATATGTCAGCTCTCCATTTTTCATTATATTAAAATGGCAGGTCTAATGCAATGAAAAAACTTGCCCGTCCTTTGAAAAATTAGTCTTCCAGAGTCAGGGGTTTTACTGCGAGGCTAATATGAAGCAAGTCTTCTGGTCACCACAGTTGGCGCTGTTTCAATGCATCTTACATAATGGCCGGAAATTTGCGGGGTGGTAACGGGCGCAATTGGTGGCGGGTCGGGTGGGAAAGTTGTTAGTTTTGACAGCGGTTCATCCCACCCCCACGCTCCTTTCCCCTAGGCGCATCTGTTATTGCGGAGCCAACCCGACCGGCAGCGGCGGGCGACCCAATTGAGATGATTAACAGCTAGTTGTCAGACCTTTAACAGGCTTTTTTAACTTACTTTTTTAATTTAACTGCATGGCCACGGCAAGTACGCTGCTCAGGTAGCACGTCTGTCAACCTGAGGTGGGTGTTCTGTAGCCATTGCTCCAGCTGATTACTTGACAGCATCAAATGTATAGTAAAAGCTCCCACCTGACAGAGATCACTTTCCTCAGGCAGCAGCTGTTGCTCAGTCCATTCCCAGCACAGATTCTGCAGGTTGCAAGTCTTTCCAGCAAAGTCTCCATCCAGTCTTACCTCATTGGAAGAACTCTCTCCCAATTGACAGAATGCTTCTGTCACCTGTACTTCACCTGCCATCTATTCCATCAACATGGGTGCCGTTTATACTCAGAATCATTGCTGCCCGGGAGGCCAGGGATAGCCACATCATGGCCAGATTTGCTTCATTTGAAGCTGTACACCCACATGCTGACCTACTCCACTTAATTGGGCCGAGTAACGCGCTGGGTGGGCTTAACAGGCTCTATTAACATAAGTTCGTTTTCAGCAGCGGGATGGAGCCAGCAGCGGGGTCGTGACCCGCCATGGCCACCGCCCGCACCGGACCCTCCGATTGACCAGACATAGGATATATGGTGGTGCTACAATCATTGTTTAGTCAAGGATTGGTTTGCTTTTTTCTAACGTCAGTACAATCTACAAAACTCGGATCAGCAGTCTAGATTTCTTTCTCGTACACCCAGTTTTAGCGTTCTTACGTTGGGCATCTCCCAGAAATAATCTTTGTGAGCTCAGTGCAAATGACCGTTAACCCCTTCTTTATGGAATACAACATCCCAATGGAACAGCATCCCAAATGTAAAGGATGATAAGATTAAGTGACATAGAGATGGTTTCTTGTATCTGAATTTGTCTTAAATTCAGTAGTGTACTTCTACAAGTATTTGCAAACCAAATAATCTCTCCCAAAGAACTAATACATCATGCTGTTTCAATAGCTCAGGAACACTGGCACAATCCACTCTCCTCAGATCTTCTTATTTGTTCTTATTTGAAGGTGGAACTCTTTATTCTTTTAACTCCCCTCCCTGTTCTTATCTCCTCATGCCATGCACTGCCACTAAGAAAAGGTGGGCAACCTTTTCCCAAATCGCTGCCGATTCTGAAGCTGGTCCCTAGGATCCATGCAAGAGCAGCCAGTAATAACTCTCCTCCTGGTTCCCGATGTTCCCTTCTCTCCCTGGCCTTTATTTAGTTCCTTGCTACAGCAGCATGGTTAAGATCAAGAACTTTGCATGTCTGACATTGCGGATGTCACTTCATATTCTGCCAATCTCTGACAGAAAGCACATTGATGACTGAATGTATTGTGCCGCCACACCAGCTCCAGGTGTATACTTGTTAAATGTTATCCCTTTTAAACACATAGCTCTTTAAAAGCTAGAACTGTGTGTATTTTGTATGGAAGTCTGTTCTATTCAGTATTTAATAATAGTCACGATTACCAATTTGTGCAATTCATGCAGCCCCATTCACAGTCGCGCTAATATTAAGCTGTTAACTGTTCATCTGCGTACCAGAATCTAGCCAGTGTGTGTAACTTACTCTAAATATTGTTAAAGTAAAGCAAAACTATCATATTATTGTCTGTAACCTGAGATCCAGAGAGGAGGTTTGAAAAAGAAAAAGAAAGGAAGAAAGAACATGAATTTATAAAGTGACTTTCCTAACCTTAGGATGTCCCATAGCCCTTCACAACCAATGAAATACTTTCTAAAGTGTAGTCACTGTTGTAATATGGTGAAATGCAGCAACCAATTTGTGCACAGTAAGGTTCCATAAACAGCATATAATCTGTTTCAGTGGTGTTGTTTGAGGGTTAGATGTTGGCCAGGACACCGGGAGAACTCCCCTGCTGTTCTTTGAAAAGTGCTACGGGATCTTTTACGTCCACCTGAGAAGGCAGAGGGGGCCTCGGTTTAACAGCTCATCCAAAAGACGGCACTGCGACAGTGCAGCACTCCCTCAGTATGGATTATATTCGCAAGTCTCTCCAGTGCGGCTTGAGCCTACGACTTTCTGCCTCAGAGGCCAGATTTCTACCATTGAGCCAAGGTTGACACTTCAGATAAGTAGGTAACGCTCACAGCCTCCATCTGCAGTGAACTGAAGTAAATGCACAAGTTAAGCAATTCAAGGAAGTGCAAGTCAGAATAACATTCCAACTCAAATTCTATCTCTAATATATTTATAGATTAATAAAAAGTTTTAAAATCATCTGTAATATTGCAGACATCACACTTGTATAAAACAAATCACAACTGAACAATCTTAAAAATAGCTTAAAAAAACAAAGGAAGAAACCCAGTTACTTCCTACAGTTTTTTTTCTAATTTTTGTGTTAATCTAGAAAGAAGCCTAGCTCCTGCTAGTCTAGAACCACTAAGGGTGCTTAAAAGGAGCACTTGGTTAGTGGACTTAAAGGGAAAGGCCACATTAGCAGCTAAATATTAGGCATGTGCTCCAGACACTTTACATGTGAGAAATGCCATGGGAGATCAGCTAGTACTGCATAAAATGTTTTCACACAAATATATCTGTCTGTTACATCAAAATAGGTTATAATGAGGAAGAGACATCCAGACACTTCCTAAGCTCCTCATATCTTAGTGAAAGTGTTGAGAAAGAATCAAATGGATGCAGACACTGATAAGCCTAGGGACCTGATGTGTTGGCTACAGGGCCTCCCGCTGCAAGTGGTGCTTGACCCTAATAACATTGAGTTAATTAATCTCCTACTGTCAGGGATGCAGCTTCTGTCCTTGTTGATTATGCAGTTAAAAGAACTTTAGGGAATCACCATGCTTCAGAGGCTCACGTATGCCTTGAATCAGGAACAAAATCAGTTTTGAGATTCCCTGGGTCTCCTTTTACAGAGCACCATTCGAGAGGAATTAATCTGCTCTCACCAATGGGCCAGACTTGACTGCCTGATTAGTCATAGAGAAGCTGACAACCAGATCTTTTGTTTGGAGCTCTGGTGGTGTCACCTGCCTCATAAGAACATAAGAACATAAGAAATAGGAGCAGGAGTAGGCCAATTGGCCCCTCGAGCCTGCTCCGCCATTCAATAAGATCATGGCTGATCTGATCCTAACCGCCAATCCACTATGACAGGACTATCTCCTGAATCTAACAGAATTAGACACACGAAACAGGAGCAGGATCAGGCTACACGGCCCCTGGGCCCGCTCCGCTAACCACAGGGCCATGACCGATCCGAACCTAGACTCATGTCCAAATTCCTGCCCGCTCCCCGTAACCCTTAATTCCCTTTTCTTCTAGGAAACTGTCTATTTCTGTTTTAAATTTATGTAATGATGTAGCTTCGACAGCTTTTTGGGGCAGCATATTCCATGGACCTACCACCCTCTGAGTGAAGTAGTTCTCCTCATCTCAGTTTTGAAAGAGCAGCCCCTTATTCTAAGACTATGCCCCCTAGTTCTAGTTTCACCCATCATCTGGAACATCCTCCCTGCATCCACCCGATCCAACCCCTTCACAATCTTATATGTTTCAATAAGATCGCCTCTCATTCTTCTGAACTCCAATGAGTAGAGTCCCAATCTACTCAACCTCTCCTCATATGTCCATCCCCTCATCCCCGGGATTAACCGAGTGAACCTTCTTTGTACTGACTCGAGAGCAAGTATGTCTTTTCTTAAGTATGGACACCAAAACTGTATGCAGTATTCCAGGTGCGGTCTCACCAATACCTTGTACAACTGAAACAATACCTCCCTATTTTTATATTCTATCCCCCTAGCAATGAAATCCAACATTCCATTGGCCTTCTTAATCACTTGCTGCACCTGCATACTAACCTTTTGAGTTTCGTGCACCAGGACCCCCAGATCCCTTTGTACTTCAGTACTTTCCAGTTTCTTGCCATTAATATAATAACTTGCTCTACGATTTTTCCTGCCAAAGTGCATAACCTCACACTTTCCAGTATTGTATTCCATCTGCCAAATCTCTGCCCACTTACTTAGCCTGTCTATGTCCCCTTGCAGGTTTTTTATGTCCTCCTCACTCACTACTTTCCCTCCCATCTTAGTATCATCTGCAAACTTTGATATGTTACACTCGGTCCCCTCCTCCAAATCGTTAATATAGATTGTAAAGAGTTGGGGACCCAGCTGAAATAAAGAATAGATTTGCCTTTCTAATCTAGGATTTATTAGCTTAAAAATCCAGTAGCACATCTTTCAACACCCAGTCCCAACTAAAGGCTGGAAAGAACTGAATTTAAGATGGCCACCACAAATCACATGACATCAGCTACCAATGAGATTACAGCATATATCCCAAGGCAGGAAACAAACAACCAATCACAATACTTCTTACTAAACATAAAGAATAATCACCACACCAGCACTGACCCCTGCGGAACACCACTGGTTACTGATTGCCAGTCTGAGAATGAACCATTTATCCCAACTCTCTGCCTTCTGTTAGATAGCCAATCCTCTATCCATGCCAGAATATTACCCCCAATCCCGTGATTTTTTATCTTGAGCAATAATCTTTTGTGTGGCACCTTGTCAAATGCCTTTTGGAAGTCTAAATACACTACGTCCACTGGTTCACCTTTATCCACCCTATATGTTACTTCCTCAAAGAACTCCAGCAAATTTGTCAAACATGACTTCCCCTTCATAAAACCATGCTGACTTTGTCTTATTAAATTATGATTATCCAAATGTCCTGTTACTGTCTCCTTAATAATGGCATCCAAAATTTTACCTACCACAGATGTTAGGCTAACCGGTCTATAGTTTCCAGCCTTCTGTCTACTGCCCTTTTTAAATAATGGTGTTACATTAGCAGTTTTCCAGTCTGCCGGGACCTTTGCTGAGTCATAGAGTCATAGAGTTTTACAGCACAGAAAGAGGCCCTTCGGCCCATCGTGTCTGCGCCGCCCATCCATCCCTGTCCAGTCTAATCCCATTTTCCAGCATTTGGTCCATAGCCCTGTATGCAATGGCATTTCAAGTGCTCATCCAAATGCTTCTTGAATGTTGTGAGGGTTCCTGCCTCTACCACCCTTTTAGGCATTGAGTTCCACATTCCAACCACCCTCTGGGTGAAAAAGTTCCTCCTCAAATCCCCTCTAAATCTCCTGCCCCTTACCCTGAATCTATGCCCCCTTGTTATTGACCCCCCTACTAAGGGGAAAAGTTCCTCTTTGTCTACCCTATCTATGCCCCTCATCATTTTGTACACCTCAATCAGGTCCCCCCTCAGCCTTCTTTGCTCCAAGGAAAACAACCCCAGCCTGTTTAGTCTTTCTTCATAGCTGAGGCGCTCCATCCCAGGTAACATCCTGGTGAATCTTCTCTGCACCCTCTCCAAAGCAATCACATCCTTCCTATAGTGAGGTGACCAGAACTGCACACAGTACTCCAGCTGTGGCCTCACCAGCGTTTTGTACAGCTCCATCATAACCTCCCTGCTCTTATATTCTATGCCTCGGCTAATGAAGGCAAGTATCCCATATGCCTTTTTAACCACCTTATCTGTGATGAAATATTTCCATTCATCACTGCCTGTGACTGAGATCGGTTTCAGTGTCATTTCCCTTCCCCCAGACCTTATTGTATTGTGTACTGGAATGTGCTGTATTGTATACTGGAATGTGCTGGAATGTGCTGTGTGTAGGGCTCCGCCCATACCTGGCCCCGTTTGTAAGCTAGCTTCAGTCTAGCCCCAATCTCCAGAAGGACGACATCTCTCTCGCTTACGTGTTTCGTTCTAAGTTAATAAAAGCCTTGTTTTGTTCTGCTACCTTCGAGTCTCGGAATTATTGAGGCACATCAATTTTATTAACTTATTTTTTCAACACTATGGATCAACTCCTGAAACCCGAACGTTTGGATTTGGATCAACATGCTCCGGACGCATCAGCACGCTTCGGACACTGGTTTGAGTGTATGGAATTCTTCCTGGACAATTCCGCAGCCGTCAAAGACGCTACGGACGCTGCAAGGATGAGACTCGGAATTCTGCGGAATTGGGTAAGCCACCAGGTTTACCCCCTCATCCAAGACGCCGAGACGTACCTGGCCGCCTGCGACATCTTAAAGGCGCATTACCAGCAGCCTACGAATGAGGTGTATGCTAGGCACCTGCTCGCCACCCGCACACAGCGACCTGGGGAATCGGTGGAGGAGTTCCTAAGCACCCTGAAAATGCTTGGCAAAGACTGCAAGTGCTGAGATGTAAAAGCCGCGGTGTACACTGACGAGCTTGTTCGCGATGCCTTCATCACAGGCCTCAGCTCCACTTACATCCGGCAAAGACTGCTGGAAAAAACGGGGTTGGACCTGAAATAGGCTGCGGACACCGCGCGATCCCTGGATGTGGCCCAGAGAAACTCGGACGCCTACTCTTCAGCCCGCGCCGTCCACGCCGCCACGTGTGCACCGAGGGCGCCGCCATCTTGGAAGGCATCTTCCCCGCCCAACAGCCCGACACCGGCTGGGCCCCGCTCTCCCCCCAGAAGCCCTACGACAGCCGCGACGCGTCAGGGACCCAACTGCTACTTCTGCGGGCAGCCAAAGCACACCAGAAACCTGTGCCCGGCGAAAGGCACCACCTGCTTTAAGTGCGGTAAGAAGGGGCACTTCGGGAAGGTGTGCAGAGGGAACCCCGCCGGAAAACCCGCCACCGCCGCGTGTGCGCCGTGGGAGCGGCCATCTTGGACGCCATCTTGCCCGACCTCGTGGGGTCCGCCATCTTGTGAGCAGATAGCGTGGACGCCATCTTGTATCGATCAGGGCCCTACAGTGGCATCGGTCACAGTGGACCAGACCAGGCCGCACCCGCTATCCAGATCAATGGTGGGCATCGAGGTAAACGGGTGCCGGGTTAAATGCTTAATTGACAGTGGAAGCACGGAGAGCTTTATCCACCCAGAACTGGCACAACAACTCTCCCTAAAGGTGGTCCCTACTCAGGGTACCATCTCTATGGCTGACAAAACCCAGACATCGACCATTCTGGGTTACTGCACGGTACAATTGTGCGTTAACGGAACTGTATATGATAATTTTAAAGTATTAATCATGAAGAACCTATGTGCGAGCGTGATCTTGGGCCTGGATTTCCAGTGCAACCACCAAAGCATCACGCTCAAGTACGGTGGGTCCCAGCCGCCCCTCACAGTGTGCGGTCTGGCTACCCTGAAGGTAAAGCCGCCTTCGCTATTCGCGAACCTTACCCCTAACTGCCGGCCAATAGCGACCAAAAGCAGGAGGTACAGCTGGGAGGACAGGCGGTTTATCGCGACCGAGGTAGACAGGCTCCTGAAAGAGCGCATTATTGAACGCAGCAACAGCCCGTGGCGCGCCCAAGTGGTAGTGGTAAGGGGTAGCGAGAAGAAACGGATGGTGATCGACTATAGTCAAACGATCAACAGGTACACCCTACTAGACGCCTACCCGCTACCCCGCATATCAGAAATGGTGAACCAAATCGCCCAATACCGGGTGTTCTCCACCATCGACCTCAAGTCAGCGTACCACCAGCTCCCTATCAGACCAGAGGACCGCCCGTACACCGCCTTCGAGGCGAACGGACGCCTCTACCAATTCCTCAGAGTCCCCTTTGGGGTGACGAATGGGGTCTCGGTCTTCCAGAGGGAGATGGACCGCATGGTCGATGACCACCACTTGCAGGCAACCTTCCCCTACCTCGACAACGTCACCATCTGCGGTCACAACCAGCAGGATCACGATTCGAACCTCGAGAGGTTCCTGAAAACCGCACAAAAACTCAACCTCACCTACAACGAGGACAAGTGCGTTTACAACACCACGCGCCTCTGCATACTAGGCAGCGTGGTGGAGAATGGGGAAATCGGACCAGACCCCGACCGATTGCGCCCCCTACGGGAGCTGCCCCTGCCCAACACTCCCAAAGCCCTGAAAAGATGCCTGGGGTTATTTTCTTATTATTCCCAATGGGTCCCCAACTACTCCGACAAAGCCCGCCCCCTCTTGAAAGCATCCTCTTTCCCGCTCTCTGCTGAGGCCCACGCCGCCTTCAAAAGCATTAAGAAGGATATTGAGCGGGCCACGCTACAGGCAGTGGACGAGAACACTCCATTTCAAGTGGAAAGTGATGCGTCTGACTTCACCTTGGCGGCCACCCTCAACCAGGCGGGGCGGCCCGTAGCTTTCTTCTCGAGGACCCTCCAAGGGCCCGAGATCAGACACTCCTCCGTGGAAAAGGAGGCCCAAGCCATCGTGGAGGCAGTGCGCCACTGGCGCCACTACCTAGCCGGCAAACGCTTCACCCTACTTACCGACCAGCGGTCGGTAGCGTTTATGTTCAATAATAAACAGAGGGGGAAGATTAAAAATGATAAGATTCTTAGGTGGCGGATCGAGCTCTCCACCTTCGAGTATGACATCATTTACCGGCCAGGGGCCCTTAACAAATCCCCTGACGCCCTCTCACGAGGGATGTGTGCCAGCGCCACCGGGGATCGGCTACAGACCCTCCACAACGACCTCTGCCACCCAGGGGTCACGCGGCTGTTCCACTTCATAAAGTCCCGTAACTTACCCTACTCGATTGAGGAAGTTCGGTCCCTGACCAGGAACTGCCGCACTTGCGCTGAGTGCAAGCCTCGGTTCTACCGCCCAGATAGAGCCCACTTAATCAAAGCTACACGGCCCTTTGAGCGGCTCAGCTTAGATTTCAAGGGCCCCCTCCCGTCCGTCGACCGCAATGTTTACTTCCTGAACATTGTGGACGAATACTCCCGGTTCCCATTCGCCTTCCCCTGCCCAGACATGACCAGCGCCACGGTCATTAAATGCCTCAACAGCCTGTTCTGCCTGTTCGGTATGCCGAGCTACATCCATACGGATAGGGGGGCGTCCTTCATGAGTGAAGAGCTATGCCAGTACATGCTGTCCAGGGGGTTCGCCACGAGTCGTACCGCCAGCTACAACCCCTGGGGTAACGGCCAAGTGGAGCGAGAGAATGGGACAGTATGGAAAGCAGTCACTCTAGCTCTAAGGAGCAAGGGCCTCCCTATCTCCCGCTGGCAGGAAGTCCTCTCGGATGTGCTCCATTCGATACGGTCGCTATTGTGTACGGCCACTAATACCACGCCTCATGAACGAATGTTTGTCTTTCCCCGGAAATCCACCTCAGGCGTATCCATGCCGTCATGGCTCTCCACCCCAGGTCCGGTACTCGTGCGAAGGCATGTGAGGGGCCACAAGACGGACCCTCTCGTGGAGCCAGTACACCTACTCCACGCCAACCCCCAATATGCATATGTCCGGCACGCCGACGGAAGGGAGGACACCGTGTCCATAAAAGACGTCGCCCCAGCCGGCATCGACAACAACCACGGCAATAGCGGCAACGACGATCACAGCAACTCTTACCCACCCACTACTCTTTCATCACCCCCGGAAGAACACCGACCAACGGCACCCCCACCAACTACCCCTTCAACAACCCTGGCGGCACCCCCGGCAGAGACCCAGGAGGCTACCGGGGACACCCAGCCGACACCCGCGGCACCGCAACAGCCACGTCGGTCGCAGAGGACTATCAAACCCCCGAACAGACTAAATCTATAGAAGGGGTGAATGTGATGAAATATTTCCATTCATCACTGCCTGTGACTGAGATCGGTTTCAGTGTCATTTCCCTTCCCCCAGACCTTATTGTATTGTGTACTGGAATGTGCTGTATTGTATACTGGAATGTGCTGGAATGTGCTGTGTGTAGGGCTCCGCCCATACCTGGCCCCGTTTGTAAGCTAGCTTCAGTCTAGCCCCAATCTCCAGAAGGACGACATCTCTCTCGCTTACGTGTTTCGTTCTAAGTTAATAAAAGCCTTGTTTTGTTCTGCTACCTTCGAGTCTCGGAATTATTGAGGCACATCATTATCTACCTGTTCCGCTGCCTTCAGAGATCTATGTACATGTACACCAAGGTCCCTCTGACCCTCTGTACTTCCTAGGGTCCTACCACTCATTGTGTATTCCCTTGCCTTATTTGTCCGTCCAAAATGCATCACCTCGCACTTTTCAGGGTTAAATTCCATTTGCCACTTTTGCGCCCAACTGACCAACCCGTCTATATCGTCCTGTAGCCTGAGGCTTTCTTCCTTGCAATTTACCACCCCACCAATTTTCGTGTCATCTGCAAACTTACTGATCATCCCTTTTACATTCTCATCCAAATCATTTATGTAGATCACAAACAACAAGGGACCCAGCACCGATCCCTGAGGTATCCCACTGGACACAGGCTTCCAGTCACAAAAGCAACCTTCGACCATCACCCTCTGCCTCCTGCCACTCAGCCAGTTTAGGATCCAACGCGTCAAGGCACCCTGGATCCCATGGGCTCTTACCTTCTTGACCAGTCTCCTATGCGGGACTTTGTCAAAAGCTTTACTGAAGTCCATGTAAACCACATCCACAGCATTTCCCTCATCCACCTCCCTAGTCACCCCCTCGAAAAATTCAATCAGATTTGTCAGACATGATTTACCCTTGACAAAGCCATGCTGACTATCCCCGATTAATCCTTGCCTCTCCAAGTGGAGACTAATTTTGTCCCTCAGAATTTTTTCCAATAATTTCCCTACCACAGATGTTAGGCTCACTGGCCTGTAATTCCCTGGTTTATCCCTGCTACCCTTCTTGTATAATGGTACTACATTAGCTGTTCTCCAGTCCTCTGGTACATCCCCTGTGGCCAGAGAGGTTCTGAAAATTTGTGTCAGAGCCCCTGCAATCTCCTCCTTTGCCTCCCACAGCAGCCTGGGATACATCTCGTCCGGGCCTGGGGATTTATCCACTTTTTGGCCTGCTAAAACCGCTAGCACCTCCTCCCTCTCGATGCTAATATGTTCAAGTATGTCACAGTCCCCTTGCCCGATTTCTATGTCTGCATCGTCTTTCTCCATAGTGAACACAGATGCAAAAAATTCATTTAAAACCCCGCCTACATCATCTGGCTCTACACACAGATTGCCACTTTGGTCCCTAATGGGCCCTACCCTTTCCCTGGTTATCCTCTTGCCCTTAATATACTTATAAAACATCTTAGGATTTTCCTTTATTTTGCTCGCCAGTGTTATTTCATGGCCCCTCCTCGCCCTCCTAATTTCTTTTTTAAGTATGCCCCTGCACTTTTTATACTCCTCTAGGGCTTCTTCCGTCTTTAGTCTTTTGTAACTGCCAAAAGCCCCCCTTTTATTTCTAATGCATTTTTGTATCTCCCTTGTCATCCAAGGTTCCCTTTGCTTGTTGGTCCCACCCTTGACCTTTACAGGAACATGTTGGCGCTGTACTCTCTCTATTTCCCTTCTGAAAGTCTCCCACTGTTTTGATGTGGATTTTCCTATAAGTAGCTGCTCCCAGTCCACTTTGGCCAGATCCTGCCTTATCATATTAAAATCGGCCTTCCCCCAATTTAGAACCCTTATTTCCGGGCCGTCTTTGTCTTTTTCCATGACCACCTTAAATTTCACTGAATTATGGTCACTGTCGCCAAAATGCTCTCCTACTGATACTTCCACCACTTGCCCGGCTACATTCCCCAGAATTAGGTCCAGTACCGCCCCCTCTCTTGTAGGACTTTCTACATGTTGGCTCAAAAAGCTCTCCTGGATGCACTTTAAGAATTCTGCACCCTCTAAGCCTTTCACACTCTGACTATCCCAATTTATATTGGGGAAGTTGAAATCCCCCACTATTATTACCCTATTATTTTCACACTTCTCTGAGATTTGCCTGCATATCTGTTTCTCTATCTCCCCCTGACTGTTTGGGGGCCTATAGTACACTCCCAGCAAAGTGCTTGCCCCCTTTTTGTTTTTAAGTTCTACCCATATGGCCTCATTTGAGGAACCCGCTAATATATCATCCCTCCTTACAGCAGTAATTGACTCCTTAATTAATATTGCAACACCCCCTCCCCTTTTACACCCCCCTCTGTCTCGCCTGAAGATTCTATACCCCGGAATATTGAGCTGCCAGTCCTGACCCTCCCTCAACCATGTCTCCGTGATGGCAACAATATCGTACTCCCATGTGTTCAACAACAACTTCAGTTCATCCACCTTATTTGCAAGACTCCTTGCATTAAAATAAATGCCTTCCAGCCCTGCCATATTCCCTTTTGCCTTCACATATTTGCTCTGCCTTCCCAGCTGACTTGTTTTTTCCTCTGTATTTGGCTGTAAATCACCCCCTACTATAGCTCCACTCTGTACCCCATCCCCCTACCAAGTTAGTTTAAACCCCCCCCAGCAGTGCTAGCAAACCTCCCCGCAAGGATATTGGTTCCCCTCTGGTTCAGGTGTAAACCGTCCGACTTGTACAAGTCCCACCTTTCCCAGAAGCAGACCCAGTGATCCAGGAAACTAAAGCCCTCCCTCCTGCACCATCCCTTTAGCCACGCATTCATCTGTTCTATCTTCCTATTTCTATACTCACTAGCACGTGGCACCGGGAGTAATCCAGAGATTACAACCTTTGAGGTCCTGCTCTTTAATCCTTCACCTAGCTCCCTAAATTCTTGCTGCAGGACCTCATCCCTCTTTTTACCTATGTCGTTGGTACCAATGTCGACCACGACCTCTGGCTGTTCACCCTCCCCCTCCAGAATGCCCTGCAGCCGCTCAGTGGTATCCTTGACCCTGGCACCAGGGAGGCAACAAACCATCCTGGATTCACGTCTACGGCCACAGAAACGCCTGTCTGTTCCCCTTACTATAGAATCCCCTACCACTATTGCTCTCCCACTCTTTTTCCCCCCTTCCTGGGCAGCAGGAGCACCCCCAGTGCCAGGAAGTTGGCTGCTGCTGCCTTCCCCTGGTGAGTCACCCCCCTCAACAGTATCCAAAGCGGTATACTTGTTTGAGAGGGGAATGGTCACAGGGGTCTCCTGCACTACCTGCCTGCTTCTATTGCTCTGCCTGGTGGTCACCCATTTCCTGTCTTCCTGTGCAGCCCTTCCCTGCGGTGTGACCAACTCACTAAACGTGCTATCCACGACCCTCTCAGCATCGTGAATGCTCAACAACCCATCCACCCGCAGCTCCAGCGCCTCAATGCGGTCTGCTAGTAGCTGCAGATGGATGCATCTCTGGCACACGTGGTCATCAGGGGCACCGGGGTCCCTGAATTCCCACATAGAGCAAGAGGAGCATATCACGGGGCTGGGCTCACCTGGCATGACCTTCCCTTTACTTAATTTAAATTTATTTACTATCACCAATTAAAATTATCTCTAAGGCGCTTGGAGTCTACCAGCAGTCCCTGCTACACCAGAAAAGACCCTAGTAACTCTAAACTACAGAGTTAAAGTTTAAAAAAGAGAAATACTCACCAACCAATCACTTACCTGCTCCCTGGTGACGTCACACACTGATTACTTTTTACCTCTCTCCCCGCTGCTGAGTTGGTATGCCTTGTAGCTGCCGCCGGTTTTCAAGCCGGGCTCCTCCTCCGCTGCTGCTCTCCCCCGAACTGGTCGGGCCTTGTAGCTGCCGCCGGTTTTCAAGCCGGGCTCCTCCTCCGCTGCTGCTCTCCCCCGAACTGGTCGGGCCTTGTAGCTGCCGCCGGTTTTCAAGCCGGGCTCCTCCTCCGCTGCTGCTCTCCCCCGAACTGGTCGGGCCTTGTAGCTGCCGCCGGTTTTCAAGCCGGGCTCCTCCTCCGCTGCTGCTCTCCCCCGAACTGGTCGGGCCTTGTAGCTGCCGCCGGTTTTCAAGCCGGGCTCCTCCTCCGCTGCTGCTCTCCCCCGAACTGGTCGGGCCTTGTAGCTGCCGCCGGTTTTCAAGCCGGGCTCCTCCTCCGCTGCTGCTCTCCCCCGAACTGGTCGGGCCTTGTAGCTGCCGCCGGTTTTCAAGCCGGGCTCCTCCTCCGCTGCTGCTCTCCCCCGAACTGGTCGGGCCTTGTAGCTGCCGCCGGTTTTCAAGCCGGGCTCCTCCTCCGCTGCTGCTCTCCCCCGAACTGGTCGGGCCTTGTAGCTGCCGCCGGTTTTCAAGCCGGGCTCCTCCTCCGCTGCTGCTCTCCCCCGAGTCCAAGGAGTTTTGGAAAATTATTACCAATGCATCCACAATCCCTTCCGCCACTTCCCTCAAGACCCTAGGATGTAAGCCATCAGGTCCAGGTGATTTATCCGCCTTGAGTCCCATTATTTTACTGAGTACCACTTCCTTAGTGATTTTGATCGTGTTTAGCTCCTCCCCCCCTATAGCCCCCTGTTTGTCCAGTGTTGGGATATTCTTAGTGCCCTCTACTGTAAAGACTGATACAAAATATTCATTCAGTGTTTTTGCCATCTCCATATTTCCCACCATTAATTTCCCGGTCTCATCCTCTAAGGGACCAACATTTACTTTAGCCACCCTTTTTCTTTTTATATAACTATAAAAACTCTTACTATCTGTTTTTATATTTTTTGCTAATTTACTTTCATAATCTATCTTCCCTTTCTTAATCAATCTTTTTGTTATTTTTTGCTGTCTTTTAAAGTTTTCCCAATCCTCTATCCTCCCACTAGATTTGGCTACCTTATATGCCCTTGTTTTTAGTCAAATACTGTCCTTAATTTCTTTACTTAGCCACGGGTGGCTGTCTTTTCTTTTACACCCTTTTTTTCTCAGTGGAATATACTTTTTTTGGAAGTTGTAAAATAACTCCTTAAATGTACACCACTGATCATGTATCGTCTTACCCTTTAATCTATTTTCCCAATCCACTTTACTCAATTCCGCTCTCATACCTTCATAGTCTCCTTTATTCAAGCTTAGCACGCTTGTTTGAGATACAACCTGCTCACCCTCTAATTGAATATGGAATTCAACCATGTTATGGTCACTCATTCCAAGGGGATCCTTTACTAGGACATTTTTAATTAATCCTGTCTCGTTACACAGGACCAGATCTAAGGTTGCTTGCCCCCTGGTCGGTTCAGTTACATACTGCTCAAGAAACCCATCCCTAATACACTCAATGAACTCATCCTCAAGGCAGCCCTGCCCAATTTGATTTGTCCAATTAATATGATCGTTAAAATCCCCCATAATTATAGATGTTCCCTTATTACAAGCCTCAACTATTTCCTGATTGATACTCCGTCCAACCGAGTTGCGACTGTTCGGAGGCCTATAGACTACGCCCACTAGTGTTTTTTTCCCCTTATTATTCCTTACCTCCACCCAAACTGTTTCATTATCCTGATCTTTTGACCCAATATCATTTCTCTGTATTACAGTGATTCCTTCCTTTATTAACATAGCCACCCCACCTCCCCTTCCTTCCTGCCTGTCCTTCCTGATTGTTAAATAACCTGGTATGTTTAATTCCCAGGCATTGTCACCCTGCAGCCATGTTTCTGTAATGGCCACAAGATCATACCCACATGTAGCTATTTGTGCCATGAACTCGTCTATTTTGTTACGAATGCTACGTGCATTCAGATAGAGAACTTTCAAATGTGTTTTGTGACACTTAGTTCCTGCTTTTGCCCTTTTTATTACTTTACCTTTTACTCCATACCTTCTGCCCCTTCCTGACACGCTCTGGTTTTTAATTTCCCCACTGCTACCTAAGTCTATGACCTCCTCTGTTGTCATTTTTATTATTTGTTCTCTAGGAACCTCCCCCCCATTAGTTAGTTTAAAGCCCTCTCTCAATATTTTAATGGCTGCAGAGGTACGATGTGATTATCTCCCATTGCAGCATTGTACTTACTTGAGTGGGGGGTGCGGGGGGGGGTGCGCGGCAGCGAGAGGAAGTGGAGATCTCACGGTGCATGTGTGTGTGCGCGAAGTCATCTCTGTACCCGAGCATAAGTGAAAAAAAATAATCTAATGATGGGAATAATGTTTCCAAAACCAGACCTCTGGCATCCAATTGATCCTCCTTGTTTTTTTTTGCTAGACCCCCTGTAGAAAAAGCTAATACGGAAGGCGTTTGCAGGTTTGAAAATTACCTGCGGAGTCTCTTAGCACTGCTACAGTTCTACTTTGCAACAGTCATTGGTGGAATTGTATGAAACTAATGGCCTGACTTCAATTCACTGAGGAGGCTTCGGTACACTCTGCCTCTCTGCGCCTCGAGGTGTTCTTATTTATTCTATTTGGTGGTGCTGCCGAATAAATATTAAATAAAGTTCATTTAAACAGAACGCTGGTGCCCTGGAAATGATGTGGGGACACCTGGGAGGAAGATGGTCTTGCATGATGCAACAAAAGTATTATTCTATCTTGTTCCTTTCTGTGGGCAAAAAAAATAACGAAAACTGCTGCAAAATTTTTAAATAATAGTAAAGCAAAAGCTTATTTCAAGGAATAATTTAATGTAGGATACACTTTATGCAAGAGTGAAGATTGTGCTCTGTTGCAAACATTCCACCTTCAATCAAATTAAACAGCTTGAGCCACTTATGCACTGTACTGTCAGTGTATGTCCTCTTCTTTGTTGCATGATGCAAAAGGACCAAACCCAGTGTCGGCCGTGGCTCAGTGGGTAGCACTCTCTCGCCTCTGAAGCAAAATGTCATGGGTTCATAGTCCCACTCCAGAGACTTGAGCACATCATCTAGGCTGACACTCCAGTGCAGTACTGAGGGAGTGCTGCACTGTCAGAGGTGCCATCTTTCTGATAAGACATTAAACCAAGGCTGGGGAAACTCTCCTGCTCTTCTTTGAAATAGTGCTATGGGATCTTTTACATCCACCTGAGAGAGCAGGCAGGGCCTCAGTCTAACATCTTATCTGAAAGACGGCACCTCCGACAGTGCAGCACTCTCTCTGTACTGCACTGGAGTATCAACCTGGATTTTGTGCTCAAGTCTCTGGAGCAAGGCTTGAACCCTCAACCTTTTGACTACAAGAGGCTAGAGTGCTACCCACTGAGCCACGACATGACACAGTAGAGTCTGAAAGCTTACTGTGGGAATTCAGCCCTCATATAGTTAATCAGTCATGAGTTGGTTATCTCAAAGCATCGATTAAATATTATTACAATAACATAATTTCAACCCCCACCTCTTGCCAATATCTGAGGAAAAAGACAGCCTTGAAGTGCATGAAATAAACTGCATTAGAAAATGTAATTTAAACTGCTGTATAAAAACTCTTTTGTGCAGTATGTTAGAAAATGCATTTCTATAATGAAAAGATGCACCAGTGTGATGAAGAATTTAGAAGGAGAACAGTGGAAGCAGGCAGCATGCTATAGCAACAACCTTTATTGGTTCGCAACATCGCATTCGGCCAGGTACCATGGCAGCAATATTTAACTTGGTGGACTCAACACAAAAACTTTTAAATGAATCGCAAACACATCCTTTGCATAAACTGAGGATAACTGACAATGAAAAGTGTTATTTGCAATTAGTATTCTGACCATTCTAATTCACTGCTGACATCTTGTGTTGTCCGGTCATTAGTAGTAAAAGATTATGCATCAACTATCCGCTCTCGCATTCTGGGTCTTTATTTGAGCAGAGGCCTAGAAGTAAGCATCATAGTTTACAACTGGAATAGCAATCTCACTAACATGTTGGTAAAATAAAATGTTCAACTGCATTGTTCATACTATTTTTTCATGTAGGGCTTATTCCGTATTCTGTGTTATCAACTTATCCTCATTGCTCTGAAACTTTCTCTGGTTTTGTTTTTCTCTTTCTCTATTTTTTTTGCCCTCTTTCTCCCTTCTCAGTTGTAAACACATTCGAGGCCTCCCACCAACTGCTTTCTTGACCTGGGCTCAAGGAGAGTGGCTTGGGGTAATTTGGCCCCTAATTCTGCCCCCTTTCCTGCCCTTCCCCATGGGAGCCAGTACACATGAAAAGAAGGATGAAAAGAAAGAAAGAAAGACTTGCATTTATATAGCGCCTTTCACGACCACCGGACGTCTCAAAGCGCTTTACAGCCAATGAAGTACTTTTGGAGTGGGGTCACTGTTGTAATGTGGGATGAGTAAAGAGTCTCAAGTTCATCAATGGTCACCCTATTCTGGAAATAAAAAGCTGGTATCAGTAAAAGAGGCTGCAAAGCTTTTGGATTGTCGTTAAAAAAAAACAACTGGTTCACTAACATCCTTTAAGGAAGAAAAGCTGCCATCCTTACCCGGTCTGGCCGAGATGTGAGTCCAGTTCCACACCTATGTGGTTGACTCTGAACTATCCTCTGAAGCCTCACTGTTTTCTCTTTCAGGATGCTGTCAATGATTTTACCCAATACCGGTGCCAGGCTCACATATCTATATAATTATATTTCTGTCCTTTTTATAATTTGGCACCACATTCCCCTCTCTCTACTCCCTCAGTACATCTCCTGTATTCAGCGATTCCCTTTTAAAATATCAATTCCACTTGCCACCTCCTTTAATAAAGTTCATTGGGGCCAGGGGCAGTGGGGAGTCTGTGTGTATTTGCTATATTTGTCAGGTTTTGTTTCCTCAAACTTTTTAAATTCTAACCTCATGTGGCAACGACAAATCTCAGATTTAGTTGTGAGCACTGACACAGTGATTTCCATCCCATGATTATTTGTTACTATCCCCTGCCGCCCCACACACACCTGGGATCCCTCAGAGGGCCAAATATTTCCATTGTCACCAGTTGTTTCCAAATATATTTATAGAAAACATTCACATTTTTTACATTTGCTGCAATCCTAATCTCATTATCTTTTCATGGCTCTCCGAATAGATTTCTTTGCATCTTACATTTTTTTCTGATACTCATCCTTGTCTTCAATCATACCTGCAGTTTGAAACTTAATATATTCCCCCCTATGTTCCGATCGGAAGCTTCCATGCGTGCAGAGGCCGCCGATCTGGAAAAAATCTATGCCCTTACCTGAGGGTTTCAGAGGTTCGGCCAATTCCGCTCCTGGGCCTCTGCTCTACGAAATGCGCAGGGCCCAGGTATCCCAGGGGCGCAGACGGCTCGCAAGCGTCCCTGGAATCACATGGGCCATGGGGAACCAATGAAAGAAGGGGATCTCCCTTCATACTTTTGACAGCTTAGACTTGTCAAAAGTATGAATGGAGATCACTCCAAAAACACATCAAAACATTAAAAAAAAATTTAAACCAAGTTTTTTAAATGAGTTAAAATTACATTAAATTAAATATTTTAAACAAAAATTTAATTTTTTGAAAAAAAAATCAAAGTTTTTTACGGGGCTAAAAATAAACTTACCTTTTTTAAAAGCATTTTTAAATTATAAATGAGTGAAAAAAACTTTTTTTTATATTTTTAAACTCTCATGCTGGTAAAAGCAGGCCTTAATTTTAATTTTGGCAGAGGTGCAAATCCTGCGATCGCGGATCACTTGACTGTTATAGATCTGGCCCGATATTCCTTTTCCAAAAGGAATCGAATTTCTGTGAGGTGACCTAAAACAGGCGTTAGGCCCCTCATTTACATATTTAAGGAACCCAATGCCTGTTTTAGGCAGCCGCCAGGGACGCTTGAAAAATGTCCTAATTTCGGATGAAATGTTTTTCAGGCGCTCTTAGGATGCAGGGCGTTGATCCCTGACATTGTGCTCGATTCACACCTGTTTTTTACCCCATTACTCCACCTATCTATATATTGTGAAAATCGTCAGCTCAAATTCATATCTTTAATGGTGATCATCGGTTGCATTTAAGTGCACAAGGAGAAAAGAACAGGCACTGAACTGTGGACATGAGCTATCTGGGCATGGAGAGCAAGTCAGTAGTCAACTGGAAAATGCGGGGATTTGGGAGAGGAAGGTGGGGTCTGGAATGATTCGGACTATGACGAGGGCCAACTGTTGTTTTCCAGTTACAATCTTGAAAGAACTGGAGCTTTTACAGATGTGAAATAGTTTGATTGTCTTAAAAGAAAGTCAAGCTTCAGTGTTACTCATCCCTTAGGGTCAACATTCAAGCTCAAACCCATTAGGCAATACATTTCTAAGATTAAAAATTCTGTATCGATCTAAAGTAATTGTTTCTTGTGCCTTACTAGTTGGCACAAACCCACCTCTGCAATTTCAGATTCAGCATGTAATTTAAGCAGGGAAATAATATCAGCTGTAATTTAATAAGCGAAGATCCTGACTTGTGGGGTTGTTACATTATACTGGGCGGTGGACAGACTCCAGTTTTACCTAACTATCCTATTCTTGGGTGCTCAGCATAAATTCCTGCCTGGATATCAATTACAGTTTGTATCTTTTGATACACTTTGTGCGGAAAGCTGTTGGCTGTTTATTCTCATGCAAAAAGAAGCGATTGTGAGGCTGCACATGTCATGGTTTGGCATATGATGTTTAGAGAGAGCAAGTCCTACTGTATATTCATACAAATCCACACAATATGGCTGTCAGATTTCATCCAATTTTCTGACAGTTATGCAAAGCAAAGTGCGTGCGCTTTTGTGAATATGGGCCTGGGACTTTCTATCGTGTGAAATCCCTTGACACAATTCTGTTGAAACTTGAAATCTCACTTCAGAATTGTATAGTCCGTATGTATAATTTTTATATCGCTGAGTGCAAGTCAGCTTTTTGCTTTTTGACAAAACTTCTTTTCATGGTAGGAAGTTTTTCTAATCTTATTTTCCAGAGATGAATTGTAACTAACAAAAAAATTAATGCTTATATATTTTATTATTTTTAAGGAAACAATTTGGTTTATGAATCTGCAGGTTCCAAGTGTATGGTACATTTAAATATGTAGATGTTGTCCATCTATGTTCTTCTTCTTCTTCTTCTTAGACAGTCTCTCAGAACCGAGGATGACTTGCTTCCACATTAAAAATGAGTTCTCAGGTGACTGATGAGTCCAATGCGGGACCTACAGTCTCTGTCACAGGTGGGGCAGACGGTGGTTGAAGGGGCGGGTGGGTGGGGTGCTTGGGTTGACGTGCGCTCCTTGCGCCGCCTGCACTTGGCTTCCGCTTGCTCCCGGCGTAGAGACTCGAGGTGTTCAGCGCCTTCCCGGATGCTTCTCCTCTACTTTGTACGGTCTTGGGCCAGGGATTCCCAGGTGCCAGTGGGGATGTTACACTTTTTCAAGGAGGCTTTGAGGGTGTCCTTGAAGTGTTTCCTCTGCCCACCTGGGGCTCTCTTGCCGAGCCGGAGCTCCGAGTAGAGCGCTTGTTTTGGGAGTCTCGTGTCGGGCATGCGGACAATGTGACCCATCCATTGGAGCTGATCGAGCGTGGTCAAAGCTTCGATGCTGGGGGTGCTGGCCTGAACAAGAACACTGACGTTGGTGCGCCTATCCTGCCAATGGATTTGCAGGATCTTGCGGAGGCAGTGTTGGTGGTACCTCTCCAGTGCTTTGAGGTAGCTGCTGTACATGGTCCATGTCTCTGAGGCATACAGCAGGGCGGGAATCACTGCTGCTCTGTAGACCATGAGCTTAGTGCTGGGTTTGAGGTCCTGGTCTTCAAACACTCTCTTCCTCAGGCGACTGAAGGCTGCACTGGCAACTGAAGGTGGTGTTGGACTTCGTCGTCGACGTCTGCCCTTGTTGACAGTAGGCTCCCGAGGTATGGAAGGTGGTCCACGTTGTCCAAGGCCTTGTCGTGGATTTTGATAATCGGGGGGCAGTACTGTGTGGCGGGGGCAGGTTGGTAGAGGACCTTTGTCTTACGGATGTTTAGTGTAAGGCCCATGCTCTCGTACGCTTCAGTGAAGGTATTGATGATGGTTTGGAGTTCAACCTCCGAGTGAGCACAGGCGCAAGCATCGTCTGCATACTGTAATTCGACGACAGAGGATGGGACGACCTTGGATCTGGACTGGAGGCGACGGAGGTTGAACAGTTTCCTGTTTGTTCTGTAAATTAGCTGCACTCCAGCAAGGAGCTTACTGAGGGTGAGATGGCGCATTGCAGCAAGGAAGATCGAGAAGAGCGTTGGTACGATGACACAGCCTTGCTTGATCCCGGTTCATACGTGAATTGGGTCTGTGGTGGAACCGTTGGTCCAGATCACGGCTTACATGTCGTCGTGAAGCAGGCGGAAGATGGTGACAAACTTTTGAGGGCAGCCGAATTTGAGGAGGACACACCATACAGGCAATTTGAATACAAATGCCCAAATAAACTACTTTTCTGTATTTTTAGTGGGTAGCTATATTGAAGCACATATAGTTATGGGACGTTTTACTACATTAAAGGCGTTATATCAATGCAAGGTGTTGTTGCTGATCATGCCACAATAGGCAATTTCCTACAGCTTCTTAAGGTAAAGAAGGCATAAGAGCTACTTTTTTAGTTAGCCTCCTCTCGAGGCAAAGAAAGAACCTACATTTATATAGCACCTTCCACCCCCTCAGGTCATTTCAAAGAATTTCACAGCCAATCAATTATTTTTGAACTGTGGTCACTGCTGTTTGGAGACACATGCAACAGCCAATCAGCGCACAGTAAGATCCAACAAACAGTAAATTAATGAAGAAACAGATAATGTTTTTCGGGGTGTTGATTGAGCAAATATTTTTTGCAAGGATGCTGGGATAACTGGGATGCTGGGATAACTCTTCTTTGACTACAACCTTACAAATCTTTGAGATATCTGCGCTCCTCCAATTTTGGCCTCTTGCGCATCTCCGATTTTAATTGCTCCGCCATTGGCGGCTGTGCCTTCAGCTGCTGAGGCCCTAAGCTCTGGAATTCCCTCCCTAAACGTCTCTGCCTCTTTTTCCTCCTTTACGACGCTCCTTAAAACCTCACCTGTCCTAATATCTCCTTGTGTGGCTCGGTGTCGAATTTTGTTTGATAACTCTCCTGTGAAGCGCCTTGGAATGTTTTACTATGTTAAAGGCGCTATAAATGCATGTTGTTGTTGTTGAATAGTGCAAAAGAATCTTTTATATCCACCTAAGCATACAGACTGGGCCTTGGCTTAATGCCTCATCCAAAAACGACTGCACTTCCAACAATGCAGCACTCCCTCAGCAATGCACTGGAGTGTCAGCCTACATTATGGGATGCAGAGAGAAACGTGGTTGTGGAGGGATTTTCGTTGGGGTCGCTCCCGCGGCCGATTTTCCCAGGTAGCACCCCGAGAGGGAGGAGGGGCGCTACTGGAAGCGCCCCGCGTCCCTCTTGGGGCGCTGCGAGCCCATATCACGGCGCTACTTGCCGCAGCGTCACGCGCGCGGCACAACGCACCGCGGTACTGCAGGCCTTTCTCCCCTTATTAGAGGGGAGGGGCCTGGCGCAGCGCGTCCCGGCACCCAGCTGGGCCGCCAGGGATCGGGAGTGCCAGCAAATGAGCCCGGCCCTCTAAAGGAGTAGCCCACGAAAATGTGCTTTGATTATTTCAAAACTGAGATTTTTGTAGGAATAAACTTTGCTTATCATCAGTTACTCTTAGGAAGTCCTTAATACCTGGATTAACAGAATCCAGGGCCATGACTAAGTGGAACATTTTGTGACTGAAGTAAACAACTATTTTTTAAAAATAAAACAAGTTGTTATACTGTACAACGATTACAAACTCACGAACATATCCTCCGTTCACTATTTACAACAAAATCAGAAAAAATATTTTAAGAGATTTCCTCTGCTCACTATCTGTAGTGTCAGCTGTGGCTCAGTTGGTAGCACCCTTGCCTCTGAGTCAGAAGGTTGTGGGTTTAAGTCCCACTTCAGAGACGTGAGCACAAAAATCTAAGCTGACACTCCAGTGCACTGCTGAGGGAGCGCTGCACTGTCAGAGATGCTGGGGTCGATTTTCATTGACCCGTGGAGTCGGGATTGGAGGCGTGCGGGGGTTAAAGTCCTGAATTTGGGGGTCCCGACACCATCCCACCCAAAACCCGCCTCCATGTAAGTTTCAAAGGAGGCGGGTACCCGCCCCACACTGGGACCCGCCGACCCGAGGCGGGAAGGGATTAGTGCCAATTAACTGTCTGTTAATAGGTAGTTAACAGGCAGTTTTTAGCCTAAACCCTATTTTGAAGCTTGAAGTGTGGGATTCCCGACGGCTCCAAACACGCCAAGTTAGAGGAGTTGGGCCGTCGGGTTGAAGGACTTGGAGGGGTCGAGATGTCAGTGTTCAGGTGAGTGATGGGTGCATGAGTGCAAAGGTAAGTGTGTTTGGTGTGTCTAAAGTGTGTAAAGAAGTTTAAATTACCTGTACTTACCTTTACAGCCTTCCTTCCTCTAGGTTTCAGGAGTCCATCATTCAGCCGGCACAGAAAGCAGAATGGCTGCGATCTGTCAAAAGTGACAGCCTGCAGCTTTCAGTGCCGGTGAGATTTCTAACTGAGTCTGCGTAGAAGGACTCAGGTTAGAAGTAAGATTGTCAGTGTTTGACAGCTTCAAGCAGCTGTGAAACACTGATATTTCATCTGTCAACACGTCTTGACAGATGAAATTTCAGCCTGTGACATCACCTGTTGCCGGGTGGCCCTTAATTGGCCTGCTGAGCCCGCTGGGCGGGCTCAACAAGGTCAATCAAGTTAAAATTGCGTGGATTGGCCGCATCTCGATGGAGGCGGGACTACAACCCCGAAAGTTGTGTCCCGCCTCCTTCCCGACTTCTGATGAAAATCACCCCCGCTGTCTTTCTGATGTTAAACTGAGGCCCTGTCTGCTCTCTCAGGTGGAATTAAAAGATCCCATGGCACTAATTCGAAGAAGAGCAGGGGAGTTATCCCTGGTATCCTGGCCAATATTTATTCCTCAAAAAACAGATTACCTGGTCATTATCACATTGCGGTTTGTGGGAACTTGCTGTGTGCAAATTGGTTGCTGCGTTTCCCACATTACAGCAGTGATTACACGCCAAAAGTACTTCATTGGCTGTAAAGCGCTTTGGGACGTCCGGTGGTCATGAAAGGCATTATATAAATGCAAGTCTTTTTCTTTTTGAAATTGTATACTCACATTTATAATTTCACTATAAATATAAAGAAAGACTTGCATTTACATAGCCTCTTTCACAACCTCAGGACGTCCCAAAGTGCTTTACAGCCAATGAAGTAATGTAGGAAACACTGCAGCCAATTTCCACATAGCAAGGTCCCACAAACAGCAATGAGCTAAATGACCAGATCATCTGTTTTAGTGATGTTGGTTGAGGGATAAGCGTTGGCCCGGCCACCCCTGCTCTTCTTCAAAATAGTGCCATGGGATATTTTATGTCCACGTGTAAGGGCAGACGGGGCCTCGATTTAAGGTCTCTCCCGAAAGATGGCACCTCTGACAGTGCAGCACTCTCTCGGTACTGCAGTGAAGTACCAGCCTAGGTTTTGTTCTCAAGTCGCTGGTGTGGGACTTGAATAGACCATAAATAGATCACAAAGACCATCTTCTCACGTGATTTATTAGAAGACTTCCTGTTATTATCATACATTTTGTGCCATGCTCTTTATTCATGTTCCACTGTTTAGCATCAAGTGCCCCATCCTTCTTCTTAGGCAGTCCCTCGGAACCGAGGATAACTTGCTTCCATGCTAAAAATGAGTTCTCCGCTTACTGATGAGTCCAATGCGGGACCTACAGTCACTGTCACAGGTGGGGCAGACGGTGGTTGAAGGGGCAGGTGGGTGGGGTGCTAGGATTAACGTATGCTCCTTCCGCTGTTTGTGCTTGGCCTCCGCTTGCTCCCGGCAAAGAGATTCGAGGTGTTTGGCGCCTTCCCGGATGCTTCTCCTCCACTTTGTGCAGTCTTGGGCCAGGGATTCCCAGGTGTCGGTGGAGATGTTGCACTTTTTCAAGGAGGCTTTGAGGGTGTCCTTGAAGCGTTTCCTCTGCCCACCTGGGTCTCTCTTGCCGTGTCGGAGCTCCGAGTAGAGCTCTTGTTTTGGGAGTCTCGTATTGAGCATGCGGACGATGTGGCCCATCCATCGGAGCTGATCGAGCGTGGTCAGAGCTTCGATGCTGGGGATGTTGGCCTGAGCGAGAACACTGACATTGGTGCACCTATCCTGCTAATGGATTTGCAGGATCTTGCGGAGGCAGAGTTGGTGGTACCCCTCCAGTGCTTTGAGGTACCTGCTGTACATGGTCCATGTCTCTGAAGCTGTCCATATGATGTCCTTATCACTGATTGGAATCAATCAATTTACAACATTTCTCTTCAGCTTGAACTGGATGAAAAGGCAGGTGTTTGGAAAAAGCTTTTAACACAAAAGTACTTTAAAAGATAATATTCTAGATTTTTTTAAATAAAATTTGTTTACAAGATAGGTATTGTAGAATGTAACTGAGTTTGAATTTTCTAACTATTGTGGAAGTTCAGGGTAGTAATGTTAGGATGAAGGCTTCCTGATCCATGCATCAATCTGAACCGACGGTAAATTTCCACTGGAACATCCCCTTTCTCCTTCATCCTACACAAGCCTTGATTCAACCATGACATTTCCCTGGAAGCCAGTTACGGGGTTGTCACGATCCAATCAGGTATCAAAAGTTGCAGCAATTTAAGTTAGAAGCCAAAATCAGTAGCATTTCAGAACCGAGTCTCAACCCTTCCACATGTTGAGCAATCCCTTTCTACATTGGCTTCAGTCAGTTATTTTGCACCATTTACACTAATTGAAACATCCAAATGCCTGCCACTTGTGCCAGTTCAATCAGTAACCCTTTCACCTAAAGGACGGAAATAGGTCTGGACTCCACTTCTGAGATGCTTTCCCCCAAGATAAATGGGTGACAATTTAGTAAAACAATTTTCTATGCACTCGAAAGTTTAGGTTTCAGTGATTCCAAAAGATTATCTCTGAGTAAATTACACTCAACTTCCTATTTGGAAAATTGACATGAACCATAACCCACAATATAGAACTGAAACCTGGGTAAACTGGAGCACCTATTTATACAGCAGCAACACTGTAAATAACAGACCAGTGCAGTTGTGTGGAGATAATTGCCCTAACAGTCACTGATAACTACAGCTCCAGTCATTCACCTCCACCACCTAACTCATGTCTCCAAACCTTCATTGGAGATGGGCCGTGGCAGATTGACTTAACGTGGCACTTCAATATGTAATTCAATATGGAACATTCAAAATAAACTTAATTCCAGGTGCTCTGGTAAGATTTATTATATTTATAAAAATAGAAAAGGTCTGTGTTGAATTTGGTTTTACTGGCGTTTTATTTTAACTTAATAGTACAAAGGTTCATATTACAGAAAGAAAAAAAAACTGGTATTTATATAGTGATATTCTAATGACGTCCCAAAGTGCTTCACATCTATTGAATAACCTTTTGAAGCATAAGCCAGAATTTTAGTCTGAAGGCGGGTCGGGAGCGGGTGGCTAGAAAGCCATCAGGAAACCCGGGAGGACGGGTTTTCTGCACGCCCTGGCGAGATTAACAGCAGGGCCTGATTAACGTTTCAAACCTCTGTACCCCGCCTGCAGCCAGCCAGATGGAGAGGCTCGCTGGCTGCGAGCAGATGGGCCTGCGGCACTAGGCCGCAGAGAGGAAATAGGGAAGGATCGGGGGTGGGGTGAATCGGGGCCAGAGGAGGATTGGGGGTGGGGGTTGGTCGGAGGCCGGAGGTGTATTGGGGGGGGGTGAATCGAGCCAAAGGAGGATCAGGGGGGCGGTCGGGGCCAGATGAGGATCGGGGGGGCGGTGGATCAGGGGCTGAAGGAGCATTGGGGCCAGGGGAGGTTTGGGGGGAGGTGGTCCGGTGCTGGGGCCAGAGGGGGAAGGCCAGGAAGGCAATCGGGTTCCGGAGGAGGGAGGTTAGAGGCCGGAGCGGGGATCGCAGGCCTTACGGAGGGGAGGTCGAAGAGTGATGGGAGGCTTCCTGGGTGGAATCGGAGGCCTCGGCGGGGGGGGGGGGTGGGGAGAGAATTGGAGGTCTCGGGGTGGGGGGGTTCTGATCACGGGCGGTGTAAGTGGAAAAGCTCTTACCTCCTCGATCCAGCAGTAATGGTGGATCACCATAAGACACGGAGCCTCTTTATAATATTTAAATAAATGGCCTGCCTCCTGGCAGCGGGTTGGCTGCCCACCCCCCATCCCGCCTCTGTTAAAACTGGAAGTGGGCAGGTTGGAGGCAGGTTGGGATCGGGATTCAGTTTTTTAACACTTTAACTGCCTACCCAACCCCAGCTCACCCGTTTTGTGAGGTTATATAGTTACCGTTGTCATGTGGGCAAATGCAGCAGTCAATTTGCACACAGCAAGTTCCACAAATGAAATGAATAGAAACATAGAAGATAGGAGCAGGAGTAGGCCATTCGGCCCCTCGAGCCTGCTCCGCCATTCAATGCGATCATGGCTGATCATCCAAATTCAGTACCCGGTCCCTGCTTTCTCCCCATACCCCAACCAGAGACAGTCGACTCTTAATTCGAAGTTCCTCAGTTCAACTTACCTGATAATTCAATTTTTAAGCACTCAATTCCCAGGGGTTCCTATGTTGTTTACATTATTAGGCAACTGATTTTTTTTGTGACTGAATTATTAGGAGTTGGCTATGGGGCCGATTTAATCCTACCTCCACAGCAGAAACCGGATGGGTGGCCAGTTTAAATGTCCCGAGTGTCTTAACCCGACGATTTCCCACCTGCTTCGTGCCAATCCTGATTTGTCACCTGCTCTTCTGAACAGGCGGCAAAGGCAGCCACCTGAAGCTGCAGGGTCCTTCTTTAAATGTAAAGATCGGGGTCCGATGAGGTAATCGGGCACTGACTGCAATTTTAACCCCGGCCTGAGTGGGGAAGCTGCTGCAGCTTTTCCGCCAGGTGAAGACAGCGAGAAGAGTACCAGGAACCAGAAGGGACCATTTAACAATGCTCCTCCAGCCCCCACGAGGGAAGTTTAGGCCTCCCCTGCCCCGGACTCCACTTCTTTCCCTCCCAAAACCCTCTCGCTGCGATTTCCCTACTTGCCGGCAAACCTTCCTGTGCTGGTGGCCTCCTGCTGCCTAAACATCCATTCACCACCTGCCGGCCACCTACCACTCTCCATCCGTTTCGGGTGTGTTGTGTCTGTGTATAATAAGACACAGACTGCAGGAGAACGGTACAACAGGTGTTTACTCAACGTGGCTCACGCTGGAACTGATCTGTACAGATTACTACTCAGTACTATATACAGGTGTGGTCACTGCCGGTACTGCAGTATACATGAGTTGTAAAAGATAGTTCCCCCCTTAAAGGTATATACATTACAATTCCTCCCCTTTTAGATTAACAGTACCATAACACTCATTTAACAATTAAATATCAAACTAATTGCAATTAACATTTTTAACATGCAACATTAGCTGAAAATAGTCTATTTATATATTCAGTCTTTGGGGAGGCTTCCTGATCCTTTCTGTATAGCGCCTTTCCCGAGTGTCTTGCTCTTGGTGTGGAGGCGATTCTGGCCCCCTGTCGTCGGTTGGTTCATCAGCTTCCGATGCTACTGTTTCTGGGGTAGATGCGACCTGTACGTCGGGTTCATCACCAGGTACGTATGGGCGAGGCATGGGGTTGACTTGTTCCTGTGACTCTAGGATCTGGTCAGCATGGCATCTCACGATGCTCTCCCCAACGTCCACTGTGTACATTACTCGGCCCTGCCGTGTGCATATCGTTCCTGGCTGCCATTTTTCTGTTCGGTAGTCGCGGGCCAAGACTGGTTGCCCTACATTGAAGCTCCTTGTTGGCTTCTCATGGATGTGCTGGAATTGCTTACTCTCAACATCTCTTCGTACGTTTGGTCTGAGCAAATCCAGGCGAAATCTTAACCTTCGGTTAAAGAACATCATGGCTGGGGCCTGGTTGGTGACTGCATGTGTCGCATTCCGGTAGGCGAACAGGAAATTGTCCACCTTGTGCTGCAGCGGAATGTTGTCATTGTACATAGCCTTTATTGCCTTCTTAAAGGTTTGTACGAACCTCTCAGCCAATCCATTTGTGGCTGGATGATACGGGGCGGATGTGTAATGCCTTACCCCATTCTTTTTCAAGAACCTCCAGAACTCTTTGGACACAAACTGTGGTCCGTTGTCGGAGCAAATCTGTTCTGGCGAGCCATTCCTGGCAAAAATGGTCCGTAGGACTGCAATAGTTTTCTCCGTGGTGGTGGAGGACATTTTGATGACCTCAGGCCATTTCGAGTGCGCATCCACGGCTATTAAAAACATTGAGTCCCTGAATGGACCAGCAAAATCAATATGCACCCATTGCCATGGAGATGAGGGCCACTCCCATGGGTGTAGAGGGGCCTGTGGTGGTGCATTTTGGACTTTCTGGCATCCTGAGCAGCTCTTGGTCAGGTCCTCGATTTGTTTATCGATTCCCGGCCACCACACATAAGCCCTGGCTAGGCTTTTCATTTTTACCCCTCCCAGATGACCCTCATGAAGCTTATTGAGCATTCTATCCCTTAACTTGGGTGGAATTACCACTCGGGATCCACACATCAAGGTCCCCCGGCACACTGGCAGCTGTTCTCTCCTTGTCGAGAATGCTGGCAACAGTGAGTCGCCATGTGCTGGCCATCCCTTCACCGTCAAATCATATACCCGAGACAGTGTCGGGTCATTTCGGGTTTCCTTTTCGATACAAGCGTTAGTTACCGGTAGGTATTCAACTATAGTCGAATGGAATATTTCGACAGGATCCACTGCTGGTGCTTCCTCCGCAGTAGGCAGTGGCAGGCGTGATAGCCCATCAGCATTTCCATGCTGTTTCGTGCCCTTATATTCAATCTCATAGTGGTGCGCCCCTAGAAAAAGTGACCATCTTTGTAGTCGTTGCGCAGTCATCACCGGAACGCCCTTCTTTGGATTAAAAATGGAGACAAGAGGCTGGTGATCAGTCAGCAAGGTGAATTTCTGCCCGTGCAGATAGTGATTGAACTTTCTCACTCCCCACACTAGGCTGAGGGCCTCCCTGTCAATCTGGGCGTAGTTACGCTCGGCTGAGGTTAGTGATCATGACGCAAAGGCTATTGGCCTCTCTGAGCCGTCCGAGAATTTGTGTGGCAGCACTGCTCCAATGCCGTAAGGTGACGCATCACATGCCAACAGAATTGGAAATGCCGGGTTGTAATGGGCCAATACCTCTTTCGATGTGATTAGTGTTTTGCTCTTCTGGAAAGCTCGTCTACATTTGTCACTCCACTTCCATGGCACCCCAGTTTGCAGTAGGGTGTTCAGTGGGTGTAGTATTGTAGACAAATTTGGCAAGAACTTATGGTAGTAGTTTACCAGCCCGAGGAACGACCTCAGTTGTGACACATTTTCCGGTGCTGGAGCCTTGACTACTGCCTCAATCTTCTCTGGGGACTTATGTAACCCCTCTTTATCGATAACGTGGCCACAATACGAGATCTGTTTTCTAAAAAACTCGCATTTGGGGCGGTTAGCTCGGAGCCCATATTCCTGCAATCTAGTGAGCACCTGCTCCAGGTTGGCAAGGTGATCACTGTCATTTTCGCCCGTGACCAGGATGTTGTCCAAATAACACTGGGTCCCTGGGATCCCTTGCAGGACTTGTTCCATTGCCCTCTGCCAAATAGCCGGTGCTGATGCTACCCCGAATACCAGCCAATTGTATTGGTAGAGACCTTTATGGGTGTTGATTGTGAGGTATCTTTTTGATGCTTCTTCTATTCTATCTCCATTTGCAGATACGCCTGGGCCAGATCAATCTTAGTGAAGCGTTTCCCTCCAGATAGCAAGGCGAAAATATCTTCAATCCGCGGAAGTGGATATTTTACGGTGTGAAGGACCGGGTTCACTGTTACCTTAAAGTCCCCACAGATGCGAACCTTCCTTGGTTCCCCAGGCGTGCTGCTCAATGACTTTTTCATCACAGGGACGATGGGTGTAGCCCACTCGCTCCAGTCTACCTTGGACAGTACACCTGAACGTTCCAGACTCTCCAGCTCTGCTTTGACGGCTGGGCAGATCGCATAAGGTACCGGTCATGCCTTAAAAAATTTTGGGCTGGCGTTTTCTTCAATTTTAATCGTCGCTGTCATGCCTTTTAGTGTTCCGAGTCCTTGCTGGAACACTTCTTTCGTGTCAGTTAGGATCTTTGACAGTCGCCCAGGTGTGACGTCGTCATCCTTTTTGTCAGCCACAGTCAGTGCCTGTATGGAATGCTAATCCAGTTGTATTTTCCGGATCCATTCACGTCCCAGTAATGGTGGTCCTCCATCTTGCAATACATACAGGTCTAGTTTTGGTGTTTCCTTACCGTTGTATATAACGGTCACCCTTATTTTTCGTTTGGGGTAGACTTTTTGCCCCGTGTACGTCTTCAAAATAATTTTTGTGTCTCTCAAGCGTATGTGTGAGAATAGCCGCTCGTAGTCCCGTCGGTTTATGGCTGTTAGGGCTGATCCTGTGTCCAATTCCATCTTTACCTGGACTCCTGCTATCTTGAGAGTGACCCAAATGGTTCGGTGATCCTCCGTTGTGATCACATTATGTAGTTTCAGACAACTCAGTTCCCTGCTTTCGGAGTCGTTATCACTCTTTTGTTCGTCTGAACTATTCTCCGTCATCTTATGTACCTTCTTGTACTTTTCTTTGGTAGGTTTCTTATTGCTGGTTTTCTTTCCCGACCTGCAGACTCGTGCTATGTGTCCTACTTTTCCACACTGTCTGCACACTATGGCCTAGAAATTGAGTTTTGGCGCTGCCAGGGCTTTAGCGCCGGAAGTTAGTGCCGGAGCTAAGTCGCGCTGGTCGGGCCCAAAATTCACTGGTTCTGCGCCCAAACGGCTGCCGGCGCTGCTGAAAGCTGTTAGCGCCTGAAAACTGGCGCTGTGCGCTGAATTTCGGCGCTATTCCGGCGCTGCGGCGCCCGCTGCGGTGCGGCAGGTTCGGGAAGTGCAGGCCTCCTCCTTCCCTTAAGGAGGAGCTGCCTGCACCCGGCCGCGGCCCGCGATAATCTTATTAAAAATGAGCCCGGCACCTCGGACAAGTGCCGGGCTTGCTTCTGTTCCGGGGGGGGGGGGGGGAAGACCGGGGAGGGAGCTGCGGCCAGGCGGGCGGCGGGAAAGCGGCCGGCCGCCGCGGGGCCTTTAATGCGCCGGCGCAAACTTGTGCAAGGCACCTCTGCCAGAACGTTGCTTGCGGCTGCCACGGGCGAGGCGGCCGCAAGTCAATTTCGGCGCTGGGGCCCGTCACCACGGCAACCGGGACGCTGCGCACACCGATGACGTCATCGGTGCCGGCGCAGCGCGACCGGTCTACCGCGGCGGAAGGGCCCCAGGCAATTTAGGCGCCGGCGCCAATTGCAGCGCTAGGCCCTCTAGCGCCGCAAAATCGGCGCTAAGGGCACTGAATTTCTAGGCCTTTGTCTTTGAACCAGCAATCATTCTGGTCGTGTGTTGTTCTGCCGCAGCGATAGCACTTCTCTGTTCTATATGACATTTCATTTGTGCCATATTCTTGCGGTCTCTGTTGTATCTCTGCAGCGCCCCGTGCTGCTGCTTCATATGATACCGCAATGCTGAAAGCCTTTTCCAGCGTAAGGTCCTTTTCAGATAAAAGCCGTTTCTGGGTTCCTTCACTTTGAAGCCCACACACAAACTTGTCCCTTAAGGTATCTGCCAGTCCCGCTTCAAACTGGCAGTGTTTCGATAGTTTGCGCAGTTCTGTTAAATAATCAGCATTGCTTTCATCCTTATGCTGATTCCGTTTGTGAAACTTGAATCTTTCTGCTATCAGCAACGGTGTGGGGTTTAAATGTTCCTGTAGTATCGTTACTATGTCTTCAAAGCTCTTTTCCATTGGCTTCGTTGGGGTTACTAGATTTCGTAATAAACCATACGTCTTTGCACCCATTAAATTTAACAATACCAACGCTTTCTTGTCATCTGACACCTCATTTGCCTTGCAGTATACCTCTATTCGTTCGACATATGTAGTCCAATCTTCGACTTCATTGTCAAATGCGGTGATACTGCCACTCTTCGGCATTTTGGGTGTGGTTTAAAATGGCGTCTCCCGCGCTTTCCTTCCTCCCCTGCTGCTGCCAACACCGCTCCCGGTGGTTCTCGTGGCAATGGCAGCGCCCTGTAGGTTTCGCGCGCTTCTCCTGCGCTGCTGCCAACGCCGCTCTCGGCAGTCCTAGTGGCAATGGCAGCGCCTCGCGGGTTTCTGCGCATCTCTCTCTCCCTCTCTTCGACGCTGCTCGGCCCCTGAACACCGGCTGCGCCTTGTGCACTCTGCCCTCTCTCTCCCCCGTTGACGCTGCTTGGCCCTTTGCTGTGCCGCTCGTTCGGGCTCTAGCCCGCCGCTGTCCGGGAAGGGTCTGTGCACTACCTGTTGCCAGCCCGTTTTGCTGGACCACCTCGACTGGAAAGCCAAGCCTGGCTCTCAACAGCCTCCCCCACAATTCTCGAGTCTCTGCTGGATGACTGGGCGGTTGCCCGTGGTCGACGCCTGAGTCTCTGGCCTTGACCTCCAATCCACTGATCTCCAGGAACGAATCCCCGGGAGGTGATGCAGAGTTGCAGGTAGGTTCGAACTTGCCTTGTCGCCAATGTTGTGTCTGTGTATAATAAGACACAGACTGCAGGAGAACGGTACAACAGGTGTTTACTCAACGTGGCTCACGCTGGAACTGCTCTGTACAGATTACTACTCAGTACTATATACAGGTGTGGTCACTGCCGGTACTGCAGTATACATGAGCTGTAAAAGATAGTTCCCCCCTTAAAGGTATATACATTACAGGGTGGGCAGCTGACCGCGGGCATGCAGATGAGGCCTGCCAGTTAAAATTGCCTGGGCCTCACACTATCGATGTCAGGTACATTTTGGCACTCACCCATCTGAATCCAGGTAAAATTCCCACTTGTAATCTGTTTCTGGTGGTGTTGGTTGAGGGAGAAATTTCCACCAGGACATTGGGAAAACTCTCGCCTCGCATTCTTGATTGAAACATATAAGATCCGAAGGAGTCTTGACAGGGTGGATGTGGAGAGGATGTTTCCTCTTGTGGGAGAATCTAGAACTAGGGGTCACTGTTTAAAAATAACAGAGATGAGGGGAAAAAAAATTCTCACAGAGGGTCGTGAGTCTTTGGAACTCTTCCTCAGAGGGCAGTGGAAGCAGAGTCTTTGAATATTTTTAAGGCAGAGGTAGATAGATTCTTGATAAGCAAGGGGGTGAAAGGTTACCGGGGGTAGGCGGGAATGTGGAGTAATCAGATCATCCATGATCTTATTGAATGGTGGAGCAGGCTCGAGGGGCCGAGTGGCCTTCTCCTGCTCCTAATTTGTATGTTCGTATTCAAACACTGCCATGAGATCCTTTAATTCACTTGGACAGACAAGGCCTTGGTTTAACATCTCCTCTGAAAGGCGGCACCTCCAACGTTGCAGCACTCCCAAGTTCTGCACTGGAATCTCGGTCAAGATCATCTGCTGAAATCCTGGAACGAAGCTGAACCCACAATCTTCTGACTCAGAGACAAAACTGCCTGAGCTAAGTTGATACCAGCATTTAGTGTAGCTTTTGGAGCAAGTCATGCGAATCGGGAGCACCAAGAATCTTCCCGAATACAGCCGCATTGCCATCTTCGAGTAAAGAGGAAATCATTTCCCATCATCATAATGGAAGTTATGGTGCTCTAAATGTAACTGTATTCAAATTAGAGCAGGGTCGTTCATGGACTGTTTATCATGGGCCACTTTCTACCTCAACTCCTTGTTCCAACAGAGGCCAAAATCCCAACCTTTAGCGCTGGGAGCAGCATGGAGAGGAGACAAGAACCTGCTTTAGTGCACTAGCCACTGGTGCAGAAAGGGGGGAAATTTTTGGCAGTGCCAAGGAAAAGGGGGAAGTGAATGGGAGTGAAAGAGGGAAATGAATGCCACCCAAGGGGGAATGGATGACAGTGAAGGAGGAGAGAAGTAGCAAACTAAAAGAGAGAGGGAAGTAGGAAGTGGATGGCAACAAAAGGGAGGGAAATATATAGCAATATAAGCAGACAGGAAAATGGATGGTAATGAAGGGAAGGAGAAGCTCGGAGTGGTGCTTAAAAAGGCAAAAGCTGGGAGTGGTGGAGGAGGAGGGAGAGCAGCAGCTTTAACTGAATACTAATATTTATTCCGTCCTTTCAGTCATATTGATTTCCTGCATTCCCCTTCCCACTGCCATCCAATTTCCTCTACCCACTCCTACTAGTTTCAGTAGATAATGGACCAAGGCAGGTTCCTGTAACCTAGCTGTGCTGCTCACAGCATTAATGACCAGGAATCTGGCCCCTGTATACTGTAGAGAGGAACTCCCATTCTCATGACAATGTGAGTGAGAACGTGTTGGGTGAGAGCTGCCAGCATGAACTAAGAGGAAGTGGGGAGGAAGAGTACCAGCATGAACTGGGGCAAGGAGAAGGAGTACTAGCATGAACCCTGGGGGAGTGGAAAGAGTAGCATCTTAACTGGATTGGAAAGAGAGAAGGATAATTTTAAAAGGCTGCTTACATCTCAGTGTTCCCTACAATCATTTCTAACTGGCAGAGATACAGAGCAGCACAAACTTCATTTAAATATAATTTACAAATTGCCTTGGCGCACACCTGTACCAGATTTTTCACATGGACATGCTGCCCACTGCCTTCGGAAGAAAAAACTTGTATTTATATAGCATTTTTAACATGCTTTGGACATACCAAAGCACTTTAAAGCCAATGACCTACTTTTGAAGTGTAGTCCCTGTTATGCAGGCAAATGGGGCAGAAACAGCAAAGTCCCACAGGCAGCAATGAAATAAAGGACCAAATCATCTGTTTTGCTGGTGTGGTTGAATGACAAAGACTGTGCGGGACATTGATAGAACTCTCCTGTTCCTCTTCAGAGAGTACCATGGGATCTTTTATGTCTGCCTGAGTAGGTAGATGGGAGCTTAGTTTGACATCTAATCCGAAAGACAATGGCCTAGAAATTGGGTTTTGGCGCAGCGACGGCTTTAGCGCCGGAAGTTAGTGCCGGAGCTAAGTCGCGCTGGGCGGGCCAAAAATTCAATAGTTCTGCGCCCAAACGGCTGCCGGCGCTGCTGAGAGCTGTTTGCGCCTGAAAACTGGCGCTACGCGCTGAATATCGGCGCTATTCCGGCGCTGCGGCGCCCGCTGCGGTGCGGCAGGTTCGGGAAGTGCAGGCCTCCTCCTTCCCTTAAGGAGGAGCTGCCTGCACCCGGCCGCGGCCTGCGAAAATCATTGCAAAAATGAGCCCGGCACCTCGGACAAGTGCCGGGCTTGCTTCTGTTCCGGGGGGGGGGGGGGAAGTCCGGGGAGGGAGCTGCGGCCAGGCGGCCGGCGGGAAAGCGGCCGGCCGCCGCGGGGCCTTTAATGCGCCGGCGCAAAGTCATGTAAGACTCTGTTGCCAGAGTCTTAGTTGCGGCTGCCACGGGCGAGGCGGCCGCAACTGAATTTCGGCGCTGGGGCCCGTCGGCATGGCAACCGGGACACTGTGCACACCGATGACGTCATCGGTGCCGGCGCAGCGCTACCGGTCTACCGCGGCGGAAGGGCCCCAGGCAATTTCGGCGCCGGCGCCAATTGCAGCGCTAGGCCCTCTAGCGCCGCAAAATCGGCGCTAAGGGCACTGAATTTCTAGGCCAATGTTTCTCAGTACGGCACTGAAGTATTAACTTAGATTATGTGCTCAAACTCTGGAGTAAGGGCTTGAACCTATGACTTTCTGACTCAGAGGCAAGAGTGTTACCACCACTGAGCCAAGCAGAAACATTAATGTAGTGTCAGCCGTGGCTCAGTGGGTAGCACACTCGCTTTCTGAATCAGAAGGTTGTGGGTTCAAGTCCCACTCCAGGGACTTAAGCATATAAATCTAGGCTGACACTCCAGTGCAGTGCTGAGGGAGTGCTGCACTGTCAGAGGGGCCGTCTTTCGGATGAGATGTTAAACCAAGGCCCCGTCTGCTCTCTCAGGTAGATGTAAAAGATCCCATGGCACTATTTTGAAGAAGAGCAGGGGAGTTAACCCCAGTGTCTTGGCCAATATTTATCCCTCAACCAACAAAACAAATTATGTGGTTATTATCACATTGCTGTTTGTGGGACCTTGCTGTGCGCAAATTGGCTGCCGCGTTTCCCACATTACAACAGTGACTCCACTTCAAAAAGTACTTCATTGACTGTAAAGCACTTTGAGACGTCCAGTGGCCGTGAAAGGCGTTATATAAATGCAAGTCTTTCTTTCTTATTATTGAGCAGGACCTGTAGGTGAGCAAATTTGCTGAGTCCAAGTCCCCATGGACAGACAGTATTTTGTGGTAACCTAATTAGGGCCAATTCCGCAATGGTGCACTCAGCGGGGGGCAGTCATAAGAACATAAGAAATAGGAGCGGGAGCGGACCATTCGGCGCCTCAAGCCTGCTTCGCCATTTAATGAGATCATGCAGTCTATGCACGCAGTTTACAGAATCAAGCAAGAGGGCCCAAGTGGGAAGACAACACTTGTTGGGATGGCACGAAGCCAGAATGTTCTCCTTTGCCCACAACCTCCATGACCTCCACCCTTGTGATTGGCAGTGACACTGCTTCCTGGCAGATGCGATGATGCTGGCTGCTACAAGTCTAGGTTCTCTCCATGTGTTTGTGGCCAGCCTTTACCTTTAGCTGCAGACAAAACAGAGGCTTTCAGCGTTTGGATGTATCAGGGGATAGCGCCCAGCCTGCATTCCACCTGTGTAAAGGAATGACTACACAGCATGCAAATTGTTTGAGGTGGAATTTGGACTTGGTGGTAAAACATGCAGGTTACGTGTGACATTTCTAGCCATAAAGGTCGCAGCTGAAGTGTTACAGACGTGGGAGCTCGGGGGTACCAGATGTGAGGGGTTGTGGCAGTGCTTTCCATACTCGATTGGTGATGCCACATCATGTTAGAGGCTCAGTGCTTGTTACATGCAGACTGTGAACAGTCATTTCTAGGCAAGCGTAGCTCAGCATTCTTCCTCAGCCCAGAGAATTTCTCCCTCATCTGCTCCTCTGGCCAATCGACATGAGAGACAGCATTGACTCTCTCCTGTCATGCACGCTGTGTATTTCTCTAAGAGGAGGGCTCCCTTCTGTGCCTGAATGGAGACCTTCCTCTGTCGCACCTCTTCAAGTAAACCATTCAGGCCTATAAATCTGGCCACTCAGTGTCTGTTTTTCAGGCACTAACCGGCCTACTAAGCTCCCAATATGGCGGGCAGAAAACACATGCCGGCAACATTGAAAATGAAGAATAATTGGTGTAAATTGGGGTCCCGTACTCCTTTGCAGGAGCCATTGCAGGTTTTCGATTGCCCCAGTGCCTCAGTTGTCACGTATTGAACTCACACAGCGTAACATGGCGCCAACCATCAGGAAGGCCCCCATACTTACCTGAAGGCGGAGCCGGGAGGAATCATAGAATCATAGAAATTTATAGCACAGAAAGAGGCCATTCGGCCCATCTTGTCCATGCCAGCCGACAAAGAGCTATCCAGCCTAATCCCACTTTCCAGCACTTGGTCCGTATCTTTGTAGGTTACGGCACTTCAAGTGCATATCCAAGTACTTTTTAAATGTGATAAGGGTCTTTGCCTCTACTACCCTTTCAGGCAGTGAGTTCCAGACCCCCACCACCTTCTGAATGAAAAAGTTCTCCTCAACTCCCCTCTAAACCTCCGACCAATTACTTTAGGTCTATGCCCCCTCGTTATCGACCCCTCTGCTAAGGAGCAGGAGTGTGCCCGCCCAACCCCCGCGTGCCCAAGAATAGCCCTTTAAGATCTGTTGCACTCCCTGTTCTCCACACATTTGCATCCATAGCACTCCCTGCCCTTGCGAATACCCATAGAGAGAACATGTGAACTACTTAAGTTAGCTGGCCTGGTGAATCTGGTGAGTTCAGCTCCCCGTTCTACCAATGTGAGTGCACTGGCATTCGCAGATTGCAGAATGCCTCTGTATTCTCATTGTTTTACTTATTCATTAATTACAGCGCAAATTTTGTCTCACGACTAAAATGAAATGGAACATCGTAGCCATGATCGCCATAGAAATCAGGAATGCAAATGAAGGAAAGTCAGGATCTGACTTCATCATTCAAATTGGGCTATCACTTGGACCTTTGACCTCTGTGGGAGATGCTCCCTTTTCCAAGCTAATGCGACATATTATGAAGGTGATTAGGAATACGGTGCTTGTTCAAAAGTACAGTGCTACTGACCTTTCAAAGTGTTCGGCTCCAGTTTTATATAAAATTAGGCAGAAATTAATTTGTCATTTTAATTCTGTAAAGTGCGCTATTTTTAACCCAATTTCCTCACCCTTTTAACATCGGTATTTCTAGAGGGAGCCACCTGTTACCATGCAGCCTCCTGTAGTAAACACTATGTGGATTAACTTCTTTAAAAAGGAGCTGGATGAGTATTTGATTAAGAATATCTGAAACATGGCTGCCTCCAGAGGATGGCAATGAATACAAGATACAGGTATATAGAGTGTGCAGGAACGATGGACCGGGAAGGCAATGCTGTAACTCTGTGTGTCACTGGGATGAATATTAAGAACATGCAGAGACAAGCTGAAAGTGTGGTCAGGGGGACAAAGAGAGACCCAGGAAAAAAGCATAGCTGCAGGCACAAAAATATAACACAAAGATTGGAGGTAATTTTAACCCCCAAAACGGGTGGGTTTGGGTCAAACTCGACTCCAAATTGCCTCAAACTCGCCCACTTTTAGTTTTAACGGAGTTGGGACGGGAGGGTGGACGACCAATCCGCTCTCAGGAGGCGGGTCAGTCGCTAAAACCTTTTAAGGAAGCCACGTACTTCTAATTTAACAACCTTTTTATTTATAACTCACATCCGCCGGGTTTCCCTATCCTCAGGAAACCTGGCAGGTAGAAATGGCGAGAAGGGCTGGATCAATAAGGTAAGTGCCTTTACAGCACTGCTTGTGGGCAAGGAGGAGCAGGAGTGTTTCATTACAGCCCAACAAGCTACCCAGTAAACCCCCCTGCGATCTCTGCGACCCCCCACCTCCACGACCTCTGAACCCTGATCTCCCCTGACCCCCGCGATCTGTCTGCTCCCCCACCCGCGATCTTGCCCCTGACCACTATCTCCACCCCCGACATGGGTCTCTCCCCCCCAACCACCATCTTCACCACCGCACCAGCCCCCCCGCCCCCCATGATCTCTTCCACCGCCCCCCCACTAGAACCCCTGACAGCGATCTCTCCCTACCTGCTCCTCCACTGCGTCCGTCTGCTGCAGGCTTTCCCGCCCGACAGGCAGCCAGGGCTTTCGGGTGGGAAACCTGGAGGAAAAATTAATAAGACATGCAGGATGTTTGGGAAACCCATACTTCCGGGTTTCCAGTCCATAACTCCTCTCCCCCGCTCAGAGCACGCAGCCCCATAAATATCGGGGCCACTATCTCAGAACTAAACAGCAGGGTACTCAGTGAAAAGGTGAGAACCCTAAAAGATACAGGGGAGCTTGAAACTGTGGATGAGCAAAAGTAGATAATATTCCACGTGTTTACTTCAGCCAAGTATTCCCTAGGGAAATCAAAAGTAACATGCCTTCCCTAAGCAACAATAATCCAACAACAACCTGCCTTTATATAGCGCCTTTAACATAGTAAAACGACCCAAGGTGCTTCACAGGAGTGTTATCAGACCAAATTTGACACCGAGCAGCGTAAACAGACATTTGGACAGACGAACAAAAGCTTGGTCAAAGAGCTAGGTTTTAAGGAGCATCTTAAAGGAGGAGAGAAAGGTGGAGAAGTTTAGGGAGGGAATTCCAGAGCTTAGGGCCTAGGCAGCTGAAGGCACGGGACAAAGAAAATCGGGATGCGCAAGAGGCCAGAATTGGAGGAACGCAGATATCTCGGCGGGGGGTGGTGGGGGGTATGGGGGCTGGAGGAGATTACAGAGATAGGTAGGGGCGAGGCCATGGAGGGATTTAAAAACAAGGATGAGAATTTTTTAATTGTGGCGTTGCCAGACCAGGAGCCAAGTAGGTCAGCGAGCACAGGGGCAATGGGTGGACGGGACTTGATGTGAGTTAGCACATGGGCAGCAGAGTTTTGGATGAGCTCAAGGTTATGGAGAGTGGAATGTGGGAGGCCGGCCAGGAGAGCGTTGGAATAGTCAAGTCTGGTGGTAACAAAGGCACAGTCGAGGGTTTCAGCAACAGATCGGCAGATGCGGTAAAATCCATGTCAAATTAATGACTTCAACATAAATGAGATGGACGTGATGGAAAAACAAATATAGCCCCAGGGATGAATGGTAATTTTCCCCGAGTACCCAAGAGACAAAATGCTCATTCTGAGGGAGTCAATGAACAACGGAGTGGTTTGGATAGATGGGAAACAGGCTAAAGTGGTGCCTATTTTCAAAATGAGTGGCTAAGTAGATTAATTGGTCTTACCTCAATGCCCTTAATAATATCAATAAAATAATGGAATCAATCATTAGGAGTGAACTTCAGGATTACCTTTATGTCAATAAAGTAGTCAACAGCAAGCAACGTGGATTCAGAAGGGAAAGGTCCTGTCCCACCAGCCTCCTTAACTTTTTTGACAAATGGACTGTGAGAATCCCACTGCATGACGTACCTAGACTTCCAAAACGCATTTGACACAAAAAGCTACTATCTAAACTTAAAGCCATGGGGATTTATGGCAAAATCTAGGAAAAGATAGCAAATTAGCTGAAGGAAAGGAAACAGCAGGGTTAAAGGGGTTTACTTCCAATTTCCATCCTTCCCTCACATGGTCCATCTCCGACTCTTCCCTTCCCTTCCTCTACTTCTCTGTCTCCATTTCTGGGGATAGGCTATCGACAAACATCTACTATAAGCCCACTGATTCCCACAGCTACCTGGACTACACTTCCTAGCACCCCGCTTCCTGTAAGGACTCTATTCCATTCTCCCAGTTTCTCCATCTCCGCCGCATCTGTTCTGACGATGCCACCTTCCATACTAGTGCTTCCTTTTTCCTCAACCGAGGGTTCCCCTCTACCGTGGTTGACATGGCCCTCGACCATGTCCGTTCCATTTCCTGCACTTCTGCTCTCACCCCATCCTCTCTTTCCCAGAACCACAATAGAGTTCCCCTTGTCCTCACCTTTCACCCCACCAGCCTCCAAATTCAACGGATCATCCTCTGCCATTTCCACCACCTCCGTTCAGCCCATAAGCTTGACCCCGAGCTTCCGGTTGCCTGTCACTTCAGTTCTCCGCTCCACTCCCACTCTGATCTCTCTGTCCTCGGCCACCTACACTGTTCCAATGAAGTTCAACGTAAGCTCGAGGAACAGCACCTCATCTTTCGATTATGGTGTGGAGATGCCGGAGTTGGACTGGGGTGGACAAATGTAAGAAGTCACACAACACCAGGTTATAGTCCAACAGCTTTATTTGAAATCACAAGCTTTCGGAGCGCTGCTCCTTCGTCAGGTGAAGTGGAGAGATGCCTAAAAACACAGCTTATATAGTCAGAGAATAATGTCAGATGTTTACAGGTAATCTTTCTAACTGCCATTTATCACACCTCGGCAGAGAGATAATCACAGCAATCAATTAGGCACTTTACAGCCTCATGGACTCAACATCGAGTTTAACAATTTCAGACTATAACCTCGGCTCCTATGTTTTCTTTTTTCTCTTAAATGGATGCTGTTGCTGATTCTGCCATTGCCATTCACACCTCATCTAGAGTCATCTTTTGTTTCTTAACTTGTCCCATTACCATCTCATTTTGCCTTGCACCATCATCCCTTTTGCCTCTTAATCTCTCCTGCCTTCCAGCCTATCACAGACCTTCCCTTTGTTCTTTCCTCCCCACCCCCCTTTCCCTGCCCCACACTTGCTTAAAAATCTGTTATTCTCTAACCTTTTCCAGTTCTGACAAAGGGTCGTTGACCTGAAACGTTAACTCTGTTTCTCTCTCTACGAAGCTGCCTGACCTACTGACTATTTCCAGCATTTTCTGTTGTTGGTTCAGATTTCCAGCATCCGCAGTATTTTGCTATTGGCCCAGAAATTCGGGTCGGGGGCTTCCCGCGGGTGCAAGCCTCCAACCTGCACTTACCTTGCGCGCCGGCCGTTGAGCTGTGGGCCCCATGGAATTGCGATCCTGGGCCTCCTCCAACTGCTGGCGCACAGTGCTTGCGTATCCCGGGGCGCAGTTAGTTCGATGCGTCCCCTGGGATCACGTGGGCCATGGAGAGCCAATGGTAGCAGGGAATGCTTCATTCATAAGTTTGACAGGAAGACCTATAAATACTATAAGCCCCAAAACATCACTAAATCTTCAAATAAATTTTTTAAAAATCACATTTTTAAAATAAACTATAAATTACATGAAATAACTATTTTAAACAATAATTTAAATTTTTGGAAAAAATAATTTTATTTTCTAACAGGGCTAAAAATAAACTTACCTTTCTTTAAAGTATTTAAAAATAATAAACCTGTGGAACAAATGTTTTAATTTTAATTAATTCACCACTTACCTTGTAAAAAGCAGGCCTTGCGACTGCTTTTTAAATGTCTAACTTCTGGAGACTTACCTTCCCGGGAAATCCTGCAAAAAAAACGTAAGTTCGACGTGCACGCGCTGCCTCTCCTGTGCACGCGTTCCACTTCTTAACCCATTCTTTCAGGGGAACGGAAGTGCCGGTTTCCCGCGCATGCGCAGTACATGCAGGAAACCGGCAGTTCCATTGGACTTACAGGTGAGTACCTCATGCGTACTCACCCGTGGAGACCCGAATTTCTGGGCCAATGTGTTAAAGGGGTTATGTTGGGGCAGGGGGAAGTGATTCGTGGGTTTAATATTGAGACGCTTACTGTTTCTAATTTAACTTAATTTTAGACGGTCAATGCAAGCTACTCAAATTCACAGTCAACAGAGAGAACAGTTGAATCTGATGTTGCAGCTCGTAAATTACAAAATGAGTCAGACAGCTGCCTCAACAGAGTAAAATAAACGTAGAAGTCTGGAAATTAGCATTATACAAATCTTGATCTAAACATCGCATTTCTTGCAAGACAAATTATGTATTCATCAAGATACAACTGAAACTACTTTACACAAAGGGTGGTGAATGTGTGGAATGGACTGCCAAGGATGGCACTGAAAAATAAAGAAAGATTTGCACTTATATAGCACCTCTCACAACCTCAGGACATCCCAAAGTGCTTTACAGCCAATTCAGTACTGTTGAAGTGAAACGCAGGACACAGCAAGGTCCCACAAATAGCAATGTGACTAGATAATCTGTTTTTAGTGATGTTGGTTAAGGGATAAATATTGGCCAGGACACCAGGGAGAACTCCCGTGCTCTTTTTTGAAATAATCCCATGGGATCTTTTACATCCACCTGAGAGGGCAGAGAGGGCCTCGGTTTTAAGCCTCATCCAAAAGATGGCACCTCCAACAGTGCAGCACTCCCTTAGCACTGTGCTGGAGTGTCAGCCTAGATTTTATCTCTGGATTAGGACTTAAGCCCACAACCTTCTGACTTAGAGGTGAGAGGGCTACCCACTGAGCCATGGCTAACACTGGGGCTGATTGTATCAGTAAGTTCAAGAGTTGGATAAGTACCTAGCAAAAAAATTGATTGGGGTGTGAGACACATTGCGGGATATGATATTTTCCAGACACTGGAACTAGCCAAATGGATAGCAACGTTTTTTCTTGTTCTGTACATTCATATGTTCCCATGTATTCAACACTTCATCGGGTGAAATTCCGCTTTTAACGACAAAAGGCAGAATGGCTGTTTTCTTTTGTCATTAACAACCCGCTAATGTAATTGCACATTTCAAGCTGTATGCTCCCATAGTTTTGCTAAGGGAGTCATTCACCTGTTTTTCTCAAGGGAGAAATCTCCATCACCTGGCCAACATAATGCTTTATAGGTTACCGTTTGCCGGTACTATTTCCAGAACACGCAACACATTTTGTTAAAAGTGTTTCAGTTACTGTAATTGTAATTGAAAAGTAAGTATGATCAGTTTTTGTTGATTTACAATTCTCAGTGAGCATCAGATTATTTGATGCACATTCGTGTAACCGCTCAAGAATATCAGGTGGCCCAATATTTACAAACTGGTGATTGACCTTTTCTTTTAATTAGAATAGTCAAGATGAAATGGCACTGCCTTTTTAAAAATTCCTTCTCGAATATGAGTGTCGCTGACAAGGCCAGCATTTATTGACCATCCCGAGTTGCCCTTGAGAAGGTGAGCCTTCTTCTTGAACCGCTGTGGTCCATGTGCTGAAGATGCTCCCACAGTGCTGTTGGGAAAGGAGTGCCAGGATTTTGACCCAGCAACTGTTATGTTCATTAATAACTAGACATTCTTATTATGAACACAGCTAGCTTCTAGCTAGTCATTTATTCAGTACACGTTCTCTAGGTATAGTATCTGTAGAGATGCAGCATGTGTGCTCCTGTGTGTAGGCTGCCATCTTGACTGTTGCCTTGTGGGTAGCCTAGTGCCTCATGGGTAATGTAGTCTTAATATATATACAGCTGGGTAGTGTAGTCTTATACATACAGCTATATACAGCTCTACGGCTCCACCTAGTGTCCACTATAGAATGACATGTTATTGATCGTTACAGCGACAATGAAGGAATGGTGATATATTTCCAAGTCAGGATGGTGTGTGACTTGGAGGGGAACTTGGACATGATGTTGTTCCCATGCGCCCGCTGCCTTTGTCCTACTAGGTGGTAGAAGTCGCAGGTTTGGGAGGTGCTGCTGAAGAATCCTTGGCGACTTGCTGGAGTGCATTCTATAGGCAGAACACACTGCAGCCACACTATGCCGGTGGTGGAGGGAGTGGAGATTTAGGATAGTGGATGAGGTGCTGACCAATTGGATTGCTTTGTCAAATCAAATCAATCAAATCAAATCAAATCAAATCAAATCAAATCAACTTTTATTGTCATTGTTAGTGCACAAGTGCTGTACAATGAAATGTAGGGTTGCGGCTCCCGAGAGTGTACATTTGGATTAAGACATTTAAACATTCAACATACATTTGGCTTATAGTATATTAACATAACATAACCATAATAAAGTGCATTGGCGGATGTGCAGGCTTTAGAGTTTGTTTGTGGAGTTCAGTAGGATGACAGCCCTGGGAAAGAAGCTGTTCCTAAATCTGGTCGTTCGGGTGCGAATGCATCTGTAGCGTCTCCCAGATGGCAGGAGGGTGAACAGACTGTGGCTGGGGTGATGTTGAGCTACTTGAGTTTTGTTGCAGCTGCACCCATCCAAACAAGTGGAGAATATTCCCTCGCACTCCTGACTTGTGCCTTGTAGGTGGTGGAGATAATTTGGGGAGTCAGGAGGTGAGACACTCGCCGCAGAATACCCAGCCTCTGACCTGCTCTAGTAGACACGACATTTACGTGGCTGGTCCAGTTCAGTTTCTGGTTAATGGTGACCGCCAGGATGTTGATGGTGGGGTCTTGGCAATGGTAATGCCATTGAATAAGGTGGTTAGGTTCTCTCTTTTTGGAGATGGTCATTGCCTGGCACTTATGTGGCACAAATGTTACTTGCCACTTAGTAGCTCAAGCCTGGATGTTGTTCGGGCCTTGCTGCATGCAGGCATGGACTTCTTCACTCTCTGAGCAATCATCAGCAAACAGCCTCAGTTCTGACCTTATGATGGAGAGAAGATCATTGATGACACAACTGAAGATGGTTGGGCCTAGGACGCTGCCCTGAGGAACACATGACAGTTGTGCAGTTAGATTATCTGAATCACCTAATATTTGAAAGCAATGGATATTAGGTAATGCAGACATTGAAGCAATTGGGAAACTAATAAAAGTAGATTTTAAAAAAAAATTACCACAGCCTTAATTGAATGTGCAGGGTGTAACAATGATCAGATTGCAGTAAGACCGACGAAGTAAACAAGTAGATTGCATAAGCTAACACGAGTTCAGTAAAGCCCAGAATTGTAAATAATCATACCCTGCTAGGTATGGTTACTGGATAGGAAAGAGCACAATTTCCTTTCTTTACTACTGTTGGTGGAACAAAAAATTTTTTTACTTACCTGTCTTATCTTCCTTTGCACTGTTTTACAGCTGGCTGCCTAGACTCACTGATTAAGGAGGTGCATCACTTCAGAATTCTTGGGAGCGACCAGGTGAGTTAATTGCTTGTAGGTGGTTCTAACCTGTCACAATGGAGAGTCTCTAATGAGACAGTTTCTGATATATCCCCAGGGAACCGGCGTTTGCTTTGTGAACCCCAGTGACCCAAAATGGAGAAAACATGCAGGATCTTTGAGGAAAATACTCTGTTCCTTCCATCAGCCATGACAGGTTATTAATTGGTACATCTGCTCTCTACCAACTCTTTTCAGTTTGGCAGTTCTGCACTGAGCCCTCTTTGCCAGCTGCAGATGGGTCCCACAATTGGTCGAAACCAACCTTGCCACAGATGGGAATCTGAAGATGAATGATTAGACGTGGGATTTCTGTTTTAATTCATTCATTTAAAATGCCTCGATTTACCACGGCAGTGACAAATATTGAGTGGGCTCTAAATCAGAATGAAAGTACCTCTCAGGGCTTGAGATGAATGAAAGATTTCTGTCCCCCAGCGCATGGTCATCTAACCCCTGGCTGCTTTGCAAGCGATGTCATTGATATCATTGCATCCTTATCCAAATGTAACCATAGAGGTTAAAATGGTTTGAGTTAGTTTAATGGTGACCATAATTTTTGGTCACCTGTCCTAATATCGCCTTATGTGGCTCGGTTGTCAAATTTAGCCTGATAAGAGCTCCTGTGCAGCGCCTTGTTATTTTGATGCATGCTTTGCATGCGCCCATGATTAATATGCAATACTGAAGGGGTGTGGGTATAGTTCCATGTCGCCTGGCCATTTGGGAGGTTCATACATGGGCATGCTGCCATTGGAGGTTTGACTCTGCAAATACCCAAATGTTTTCATGCCCTGAAGTCAACTTATAGAAAAATACCCAAATGGCGAATTCCACCAAATGTAGAATTAAAACTATCTGTCACTGACTCACATAGTCTTACATAATATTTACAGCGCAGAAACAAGCCATTCGGCCCCACAGTCCATGCCTGTGTTTGTGCTCCACACAAACCTCCTCCCAACCTTCTTCATCTCACCCCATCAACATATCCTTCTATTCCCTTCTTCCTCATGTGTTTATCTAGCTTACCCTTAAATGAATCTATGCTAGTCGCCTCAACTACTCCCTGTAGTAGCGAGTTCCACTTTCTAACCACTCTTTGGGTAAAGAAGTTTCTCCTGAATTCCCTATTGGATTTATAAGTGACTACCTTATATTTATGGCCCCTAGTTCTGGTCTCCCCTGCAATGGGAAACATCTTCTCTACGTCTACCCTATCAAACTCTTTGAAACATAGAAAAATAGGAGCAGGAGTAGGCCATTCGGCCCTTCGAGCCTGCTCCGCCATTCAATATGATCATGGCTGATCCTCTATCTCAATACATATTCCTGCTCTCTCCCCATACCCCTTGATGCCTTTTGTGTCTTTTGATAATCTGAAAGACCTATATCAGGTCACTCATCAGTCTTCTCTTTTCTAGAGAAAAGAGCCCCAGCCTATTCAATCTTTCTTGATAGGTATAACCTCTCAGTTCTGGTATCATTCTGGTAAATCATTTTTGCACCTTTTCCAGTGCCTCAATAGCTTTTTTATAACATGGAGAGCAGAACTGCACACAGTACTCCAAATGTGGCCTAACCAAGGTTCTATACAAGTTTAACATAACTGCTCTACTTTTCAATTCTATCCCTCTAGAAATAAACCCTAGTGCTTTGTTTTTATGGCCTTATTAACCTGCGTCGCTACTTTTAGTGATTTGTGTATCTGCACCAATGTTTCCTTAAACGCAGTCACGCAGCGCTCCAGGGAACCCGCGCAGCCGGCTTGCCGGCTCTTCAATTTAAAAAACGCACATGCGCAGTATTTTGAATGGCCAGCGCAGCCCCTTAAAGGGGCCGCACAAGGACAAAAAAATTACAGGGATCATTGATCTGCACCCCAGCAGATGCCTCTGCTCCTCTACCCCATTTAGACACTTACTTTCCAAGGTGCCTCCTTATTCTTCCTACCAAAATGTACCACCTCACTTTTATCTATATTGAAGTTAATTTGCCAATTACACACCTGTTCTGTAAGTTTATTAATGTCTTCCTGTATTTTGTCTCAGTACTCCTTTGTATTAACTACACCACCCAATTTAGTGTCATCCACAAATTTTGAAATTGTACTTCCAATTTCCGAGTCCAAATCGTTCATGTAAATGTGAACAACAGTGGTCCCAGCATCAATCCCTGTGGAACACCACTTCCCACCTTTTGCCAGTCTGAGAAACGACCTTTAACCCCGACTGTGTTTTCTGTTTTATAGCCAGCTTGCTATCCATTCTGCTACTTGTCCCCTGACTCCATGTTCTAACCTTAGTCTCATGACTCATGAGAACTGGAAAAGTAGCTGCCTCTATGGTGAATCTTTTCAAAATTTGAGGACGTCTCCAACCTACTTTTTCACTGGACTGCTGAGAGGAAATCTCATTTCACCAAATTTAGTAAGGTCCTGTGAGCACTGGAACAATTACATCTGGGAACTTTGTCACTTTAGGAATTAAAATGCATTACCAAAGGTGCTATCGAGTGCAAATTATCTGTTGTAACCTGCTGCTCATTGTAATGAAGTTGGTCTTATCGTGGTTTGATTGCGCAGCTGCCAACTGGAAACCAGGCAAATGTGGCAACTGGCAGTTCCTGACAAACAATTCCTGTCAGGACACACCTAGCCCCTGTTTCACAGGTAGCTCATTGCCACTGTCAGGAGGGAGAACGAGAGACAGGGAATCAGAAAATCCGGTGTAATCTATTTTCATCGCTCCCACCACCCATCAGGCCATGCTGCACCAACTTGTTACAGTTCAATATACATTTATTTCATCATTTCTAAATAAACTCAGGTGGCAACTTAGAAAACTAGCAAAGGTTGACCAACTACATTAAAAAAGCTCACACATACCCCAAAAGCTGGCAATTTAGATCCTGATTATAAGCCTATGACATGTGAATAGTTAAATTGAAAGTGCAGCAGGTCACAGACTAGTAACTCAAGCTTTGCTTTATTCAACATTCTTTTATTCATAAAATAAACACAGAAAATGCTGGAAATACTCAGCCGGTCAGGCAGCATCTGTGGAGAGAGAAACAGAGTTAATGCTTCATCGAAACTGGAAAAAGTTAGAGATGTAAAAGTTGTTATATCCGTGTATCTTAATGTTGTGTCCTTCAATAATCAGACAACAGACTGCAGGGAACGATCAACAGGTGTTTACTGAATGAGGGTTCAAACTGCAACTGACTGTACAGATCACTACTCAGGGTTTATATACAGGTGTGGTCACTGCCGGTACTACAGGATACAGGAGCTGTAAAAAGTAGTTCTCCCCCTTAAAGGTACATACATTACAATTCCTCCCCTTTTAGATTAACAGTACCATAACAATTCACAATTCACAATTCATTTAACAAATAAATATCAAACTAATTACAATTAACACTTTTAACATGCAACATTAACTGAAAATAGTCTATTTATAAATTCAGTCTTTGGGGAGGCTTCCTGATTCTTTCTGGATAACGCCTTTCCCGAGTGTCTCGCTCTTGGTGCGGAGGCGATTCTAACACCCTGTCGTCAGTTGATTCATCAGCTTCCAATGCTACTGTTTCTGGGGTAGATGCTACCTGTACATCGGGTTCCTCACCAGGTACGTATGGCCGAGACATGGGGTTGACTCGTTCCTGTGACTCTAGGATCTGGTCAGCATGGCGTCTCACAATGTTCTCCCCAACATCCACTGTGTACATTAGTGGCCCCTGCCGTGTGCATATCGTTCCTGGTTGCCATTTCTCTGTTCGGTAGTCACGGGCCAAGACTGGTTGCCCTACATTGAAGCTCCTTGTCGGCTTCTCATTGATGTGCTGGAATTGCTTACTCTCAACATCTCTTCGTACATTTGGTCTGAGCAAATCCAGACGCGATCTCAACCTTCGGTTAAAGAACATCATGGCCGGGGCCTGGTTGGTGACTGCATGTGTCGCATTTCTGTAGGCTAACAGGAAATTGTCCACCTTATGCTGAAGTGGAATGTCATAATCGCACATGGCCTTTACTGCATTTTTAAAGGTTTGTATGAACCTCTCAGCCAATCCATTTGTGGCTGGATGATATGGGGCGGATGTGTAATGCCTTACCCCATTCCTTTTCATAAATCTTCGAAACTCTTCGGACACTAACTGTGGTCCATTATCAGAGCAAATATGCTCTGGCAAGCCGTTCCTGGCAAAAATGGTCCGTAGGACTGCAATAGTTTTCTCCGTGGTGGTGGAGGACATTTTGATGACCTCAGGCCATTTCGAGTGCGCATCCACGGCTATTAAAAACATTGAGTCCATGAATGGACCAGCAAAATCAATATGCACCCGTTGCCATGGAGAGGAGGGCCACTCCCATGGGTGTAGAGGGGCATGTGGTGGTGCATTTTGGACCTTCTGGCATCCTGAGCAGCTCTTTGTCAGGTCCTCGATTTGCTGATCGATCCCCGGCCACCACACATAAGCCCTAGCAAGGCTTTTCATTTTCACCCATCCCAGATTACCTTCGTGAAGCTCATTGAGCACTCTCTCCCTTAACTTGGGTGGAATTACCACTCGGGATCCACACATCAAGGCCCCCTGGCATAGTGACAGCTGTTCTCTTCTGGATGAGAATGCTGGCAACAGTGAGTCGCCATGTGCTGGCCATCCCTTCACCGTCAAATCATATACCCGAGACAGTGTCGGGTCATTTCGTGTCTCCTTCTCTATACCAGCGTTAGTTACTGGCAAGCATTCAATTATAGTCGAATGAAATATTTCGACAGGATCCACTGCTGGTGCTTCCTCCGCAGTAGGCAGTGGCAGGCGTGATAGCCCATCAGCGTTTCCATGCTGTTTCGTGCCCTTATACTCGATTTCATATTGGTGCGCCCCTAGAAAAAGGGACCATCTTTGTAGCCGTTGCACAGTCATCACCGGAACGCCCTTCTTTGGATTAAAGATGGAGACAAGTGGTTGGTGGTCAGTCAGCAAGGTGAACTTCTGCCCGTGCAGATAGTGATTGAACTTTTTCACTCCCCACACTAGGCTGAGGGCCTCCCTGTCAATCTGGGCGTAGTTACGCTCGGCTGAGGTTAGTGACCGAGACGCAAAGGCTACTGGCCTCTCCGAGCCGTCCGGGAATTTGTGCAACAGCACCGCTCCAATGCCATAGGGTGATGCATCACATGCCAACCGAATTGGTAGTGCTGGGTTGAAATGAGCCAACACCTCTTTTGATGTGATCAATGCTTTGCTCTTCTGGAAAGCTCGTTTACATTCGTCACTCCACTTCCATGGTACCCCCGTTTGCAGTAGGGTGTTCAGTGGGTGTAGTACGGTAGAGAAATTCGGCAAGAACTTATGGTAGTAGTTCACCAGCCCGAGGAACGACCTCAGTTGTGACACATTTTCCGGTGCTGGAGCCTTGACTCCTGCCTCAATCTTTTCAGGGGACTTATGTAACCCCTCTTTATCAATAACGTGGCCACAATAGAGACCTGCTTCTGGAAAAACTCGCATTTGTGGCGATTAGCTTGGAGCCCATATTCCTTCAATCTAGTGAGCACCTGCTCCAGGTTGGCGAGGTGATCACTGTCATTTTCGCCCGTGACCAGGATGTCGTCCAAATAACACTGGGTCCCTGGAATCCCTTGCAGGACTTGTTCCATTGCCCTTTGCCAAATAGCCGGAGCTGATGCTACCCCGAACACCAGCCGGTTGTATTGGTAGAGACCTTTATGAGTGTTGATCGTGAGGTACTGTTTCGAGGCTTCTTCTACCTCCATTTGCAGGTACGCCTGGGCCAGATCAATCTTAGTGAAGCATTTCCCTCCAGATAGCGAGGCGAAAATATCTTCAATCCATGGAAGCGGATATTGTACAGTGTGAAGGATTGGGTTCACTGTCACCTTAAAGTCCCCACAGATGCGAACCTTCTTTGTTTCCCCAGGCGTATTACTCAACGACCTCTTCATTACAGGAACGATGGGTGTAGCCCACTCACTCCAGTCCACTTTGGACAGTATTCCTGAACGTTCCAAACCTTCCAGCTCTGCTTCGACGGCTGGGCGGATCGCATAAGGTACCGGTCTGGCCTTAAAAAACTTTGGGCTTGCATGTTCCTCTATTTTTATCGTCGCTGTTATGCCTTTTAGTGTTCCGAGTCCCTGCTGGAACACTTCTTGTGCATCAGTTAGCATTTTTGACAGTCGTCCAGGTGTGACGTCGTCATCCTTTTTGGCATCTACAGTCAGTGCTTGTATGGAATGCCAATCTAGCTGTATCTTTCGGATCCATTCATGTCCTAGTAGTGGTGGTCCTCCATCTGGCAATACATATAGGTCCATTTTTGGTGTTTCCTTGCCGTTATATATAACGTTCACCCTCATTTTTCCTTTGGGGTAGACTTTTACCCCATGTACGTCTTCAAGACAATCTTTGTATCTCTCAAGGGTATATGTGAGAATAGCTGCTTGTAGTCCCTTCGGTTTATGACTGTTAGGGCTGATCCTGTGTCCAATTCCATTTTCACTTGGACTCCTGCTATCTTGAGCGTGACCCAGATAGTTTGGTGATCCTCCGTTTTGATCACATTATGTAGTTTCAGACAACCCAGCTCCTTGCTTCCGGAGTCTGTATCACTCTTCTGTTCATCTGAACTACTCTCCGTCACCTTATGTACCTTCTTGTACTTCTCCTGTGGAGATTTCTTGCTGCTGGTTTTCTTTCCTGACCTGCAGACTCTTGCTATGTGTCCTACTTTTCCACACTGTCTGCACACTTTGTCCTTGAACCAGCAATCATTATGGTCGTGTGTTGTTCTGCCACAGCGATAGCACTTCACTGTTCCATATGACATTTCATTTGTGCCATATTCTTGCGGTCTCCGCTGTATCTCTGCAGTGCCCCGTGCTGCTGCTTCGTGTGATACTGCAATGCTGAAAGCCTTGTCCAGCGTAAGATCCTTTTCTGATAGAAGCCGTTTCTGGGTTCCTTCACTTTGAAGCCCACACACAAACTTGTCCCTTAAAGTATCTGCTAGTCCCGTTCCAAACTGGCAGTGTTTCGATAGCTTGCGCAATTCCGTTAAATACTCAGCATTACTTTCATCTTTATGCTGGTTCCTTTTGTGAAACTTAAATCTTCCTGCTATCAGCAGCGGTGTGGGGTTTAAGTGGTCCTGTAGGTTTGACACTATGTTTTCAAAATCCTTTTCTACTGGCTTCTCTGGGGTTACTAGGTTTCGTAGTAAGCCATACGTTTTTGCACCCATTGAATTCAACAATACCAGCGCTTTCTTGTCATCTGGCACTTCATTCGCCTTGCAGTATACTTCTATGCGTTCGACATATGTCGTCCAATCTTCGACTTCATTGTCGAACGCTGTGATACTGCCACTCTTCGGCATTTTTGGTTGTGGTTAGACTGGCTTAAAATGGCGTCTCCCGCGCTTTCCTTTCTTCCCCGCTGCGGCTTAAAATGGCATCTCCCGCGCTGCTGCCAACGCCGCTCTCGGCAGTCCTCGTGGCAAATGGCGACGCCCTGTGGGTTTCGTGCGCTGCTCCTGCGCTGCTGCCAATGCCGCTCTCTGCGGTCCTCGTGGCAATGGCAGCGCCTCACATTTTCCTGCGCGCCTCTCTCCCCCGTTGACGCTGCTCGGCCCTTGAACACCGGCTGCGCTCTGCTCTCTCTCGTCTCTCTCCCCGTTGACGCCGCTCGGTCCTGAACACCGGCTGCGCCCTCTGCGCTCTGCCCTCTCTCTCTCCCCCGTTGACGCTGCTTGGCCTTTTTCTGTGCCGCTCGGTTGGCTCTAGCCGCCGCTGTCTGGGAAGGGTCTGCGCAGTACCTGTTGCCAGCCCGTTTCGCTGGACCACCGTGACTGGAAAGCCAAGCCTGGCTCTCGATGCTCAAATCTCCGCTGGATGACTGGGCGGTTGCCCGTGGTCGACGCCCGTGCTTCTGGACTCGACCTCCTTCCACTGTTCTCCAGGAGCGAATCCGTGGGAGGTGATGCAGAGTTGCAGGTAGGTTCGAATCAGCATCGTCGCCAATGTTATATCTGTGTATCTTAATGTTGTGTCCTTCAATAATCAGACAACAGACTGCAGGGAACGATCAACAGGTGTTTACTGAATGAGGGTTCAAACTGCGACTGACTGTACAGATCACTACTCAGGGTTTATATACAGGTGTGGTCACTGCCGGTACTACAGGATACAGGAGCTGTAAAAAGTAGTTCTCCCCCTCAAAGGTACATACATTACAAAAGTTTTTAAGCAAGTGTAGGGGCAGGGAAAAGGGGGGAGGGGAGGAAAGAACAAAAGGGAAGGCCTGTGATAGGATGGAAGGCAGGAGAGATTAAATGACAAAAGGGATGATGGTGCAAGGCAAAATGAGATGGTAATGGGACAAGTAAAAAAACAAAAGATGGGTCTAGAGGAGCTGTAAATAGGAATAGCAGAATCATTACCAGTACCTGCTGTCTGAAAGAAGGCAGCAGTGGTTATGATCTGAAATTATTGAACTCAGTTTTGTGTCTGGAAGGTTGTAAAGTGCCTAATCGAAAGATGAGTTGCTGTTCCTCAAGCTTCCGTTGAACTTCATTGGAACAGTGTAGCAGGCCGAGGACAGAGAGGTCAGAGTGGGAGTGGAGCGGAGAATTAAAGTGACAGCCGACCAGTAGCTCGGGGTTACACTTGCAGGCTAAATGGAAGTGTTCAGCAAAGCGGTCACCCAATCTGCGTTTGGTCTCCCCAATGTAGAGGAGACCGCATCGTGAGCAGCGATAACAGTATACTAAATTTAAAGAAATACAAGTAAATCGCTGTTTCACCTGGAACGGGTGTTTGGGGCCCTGGATGTGGGAAGGGAGGAGGTAAAATGGCAGGTGTTGTATCTACTGCTCTTGCATGTGAAGGTGCCGTGGTAAGGGGAGCAGGTGTTGGGGGGGATTGAAGAGTGGACCAGGGTGTCCCAGAGGGAACAGACCCTTCGGAAATCAGCAAGGGGAGGGGACGGCAAGATGTGTTTGGTGGTGGCATCGAGCTGGAGATTGGCGGAAATATTCTGGAAATGGAAATGTGACTGGTTCACTAATGTCCTTTAGGGAAGGAAATCTGCCGTCCTTACCTGGTCTGGCCTATATGTGACTCCAGATCCATAGCAATGTGGTTGATTCTTAACTGCCCTCTGAAATGGCCTAGCAAGCTACTCAGTTGTAGAAAACCGCTACGAAAAACATTAATAAGAATAAAACTGGACGGACCACCCAGCAAAGACCTAGGCACCGGCTTCAGACACGACAACGGCACACCCAGCCCAGTCGACCCTGCAAAGTCCTCCTCACTAACATCTGGGGACTTGTGCCAAAATTGGGAGAGCTGTCCCACAGACTAGTCAAGCAACAACCTGACATAGTCATACTCACAGAATCATACCTTTTGGCCAACATGCCAGATTCCCCCATCACCACCCCTGGGTATGTCTTGTCCCAGCGGCAGGACAGATCCACCAGAGGAGGCGGCACAGTGGTATACAGTTGGGAAGGAGTGGCTATGGGAGCCCTCAACATTGACTCCGAACCCCATGAAGTCTCATGGCTTCAGGTCAAGCATAGGCAAGAAAGCCTCTGGCTGATTACCACTTACCACCCTCCCTCAGCTGATGAATCAGTACTCCTCCATGTTGAACACCACTTGGAAGAAGCACTGAGAGCAGCAAGGGCACAGAATATACTCTGGGTGGGGGACTTCAATGTCCACTACCAAAAGTAGCTCGGTAGCACCACTACTGACCGAGCTGGCCGAGTCCTGAAGGATATAGCTGCCTGTCTGGGCCTGCGGCAAGTGGTGAGAGAACCAACACGAGAGAAAAACTTACTTGACCTCGTCCTCACAAATCTACCTGTCGCAGATGCATCTGTCCATGACAATACTGTAGGAGTGACCACCGCACAGTCCTTGTGGAGATGAAGTCCCGTCTTCACACTGAGGAAACCCTTCATCGTGTTGTGTGGCACACCCACCGTGCTAAATGGGCTAGATTCAGAACAGATCTAGCAGCTCAAATCTGGGCATCCATGAGGCGCTGTGGGCCAACAGCAGCAGCAGAATTGAATTCCACCACAATCTGTAACCTCATGGCCCGGCATATCCCTCACTCTACCATTACCATCAAGCCAGGGGACCAACCCTGGTTCAATGAGGAGTGTAGAAGAGCATGCCAGGAGCAGCACCAGGCGTACCTAAAAGTGAGGTGCCAACCTGGGGAAGCTGTAACACAGGACTACAAGCATGCTAAACAGCGGAAGCAGCATGCTATAGACAGAGCTAAGCGATCCCACAATCAATGGATCAGATCAAAGCTCTGCAGTCCTGCCACATCCAGTCGTGAATGGTGGTGGACCATCAAACAATTAACGGGAGGAGGAGGCTCCATGAATACCCCCATCCGCAATGATCGTGGGGCCCAGCACGTTAATGCAAAAGGCAAGGCTGAAATATTTGCAACCATCTTCAGCCAGAAGTGCCGAATGGATGATCCATATCGGCCTCCTCCTGAGATCCCCACCATCACAGAAGCCAGTCTTCAGCCAATTCGATTCACTCCATGTTATATTAAGAAACAGCTGAGTGCACTGGATACAGCAAAAGCTATGGGCCTCGACAACATCCTGGCTGTCGTGCTGAAGATTTGCACTCCAGAACTAGCCACGCCTCTAGCCAAGCTGTTCCAGTACATCTACAACACTGGCATCTACCCGACAATGTGGAAAACTGCCCGGGTATGTCCTATCCACAAAAAGCAGGACAAATCCAATCCAGCCAATTACCGCCCCATCAGTCTACTCTCAATCATCAGCAAAGTGATGGAAGGTGTCATTGACAGTGCTATGAAGTGGCACTTATTCACCAATAACCTGCTCACTGATGCTCAGTTTGGGTTCCACCAGGACCACTCGGCTCCAGACCTCATTACAGTCTTGGTCCAAACATGGACAAAGGAGCTGAATTCCAGAGGTGAGGTGAGAGTGACTGCCCTTGACACCAAGGCAGCATTTGACCTAGTGTGACATCAAGGAGCCCTAGTAAAATTGAAGTCAGTGGGAATCAGGGGGAAACCCTCCACTGGCTGGAGTCAGACCTAGCACAAACAAAGGTGGTTGTGGTTGTTGGAGGTCAATCATCTCAGCCCCAGGACATCATTGCAGGAGTTCCTCAGGGCAGTGTCCTCAGCCCAACCATCTTCAGCTGCTTCATCAATGACCTTCCCTCCATCATAAGGTCAGAAGTGGGGTGTTCGCTGATGACTGCACAGTGTTCAGTGCCATTCGCAACTCCTCAGGTTATGAAGCAGTCCATGCCCGAATGCAGCAAGATCTAGACAACATTCAGACCTGGGCTGATAAGTGGCAAGTAACATTCGCGCCACAAAAGTGTCAGGCAATGACTACTTCCAGCAAGCGAGAGTCTAACCATCGCCCCTTGACATTCAACGGCATTACCATAGCCGAATCCCCCACAATCAACATCCTGGGGGTCACTATTGACCAGAAACTTAACTGGACCAGCCACATAAATATTGTGGCAACAAGAGCAGGTCAGAGGCTAGGTATTCTGCAACGAGTGTCTCACCTCCTGACTCTCCAAAGCTTTTCTACCATCTACAAGGCACAAGTCAGGACTGTGTTGGAATACTCTCCATTTTCCTGGATGAGTGCAGCTCCAACAACACTCAAGAAGCTCGACACAATTCAGGACAAAGCAGCCCGCTTGATTGGCACCCCATCCACCACCTTAAACATTCACTCACTCCACCACCGGCGTACCGTGGCTGCAGTGTATACCATCTACAAAATGCACTGCAGCAACTCGCCAAGCTTTCTTCGACAGTGTTGTGTATGTACCTTTAAGAGAGAACTGCTTTTATACTGTAGTACCGGCAGTGACCACACCTGTATATAAAGCCATAGCAGGCTTCTGTACTTTCAGTTCCAGCATACCCTCTGTTCAGTAAACACCTGTTATTACCGTTCTCCTGCAGTCCGTGTGTTATTGATACGCGGATACTACACTGGCGACGAGCAGGTTCGAACTCACCTGCAGTACTGCATCACCTCACGGGGATCCATCCCTGAAAAGAAGCTTCTTGGAGGTCGAAGTCAGAGCAACGGGTGTCGACCGCGGGCAACCGCCCAGTGATCCATCGGAGTTCAGAGAATCGCAGGGGAGGCTGTGGAGAGCTGGGCTTGGCTCCCCAGTCAAGGTGTTCCAGCAAATCGTGCTGGTAGCAGGTAGTGCGCTGACCCTTCTGGACTGCGGCGGGCTTGAGCTCGATTGAGCGACTCTGCAAGGGGGCCGTGCAGCGTCGTCGGGAAGGAAAAGAGAGAGAGAGGGTGGAGCGCACAGGGCGCGGTCGGTGCTCAAGAGCCGGGCAGCATTAGAGAAAATAAAAAGAGGGGAAGGAAAAGAGACACACAGTGGACAGCGTCGAAGAAGAATAAAACTAAGGAATTTAACTAACAAAAGAGAGACGCGCCAAAGCCGCGGGGCGCCGTCATTACTATTTAGAACGCTAGGAGCAGCATTGGCAGCAAGGGGAAGAAGGAAAAGCGCAGGAGGCTCCATTTTAATCCATTGGGGAAGAAGGAAAAGCGCGGGAGGCGCCATTTTAAACCACCCAAGATGCCGAAGAGTGGCAGTATCACTGCTTTCGTCAACGAAATAGAAGACTGGACCACGTATGTGGAAAGAATTGAAGTGTACTGCAAGGCAAATGAGGTGGCCGATGAAAAGAAGGCGTCGGTATTATTAAATTTGATGGGCGCGAGAACATACGGCCTATTGCGGAATTTAATTACCCCAGCTAAACCAATGGAGAAAAGCTTTGAAGAGATTGTCAATATCTTACAGGAACATCTAAACCCTACACCACTGCTGATAGCAGAAAGATTCAAGTTCCATAAAAGAAACCAGCACAAAGATGAGAGTAATGCTGACTATCTTACGGAACTACGCAAGTTATCGAAGCACTGCCAGTTCGGAGCAGGACTGGCAGATACCTTAAGGGATAAGTTTGTCTGCGGGCTCCAGAGTGAAGGAACCCAGAAACGACTACTTTCGGAAAAGGACCTTACGCTAGAAAAGGCTTTCATCGTGGCAGTATCCAATGAAGCAGCAGCACGGGGAGCTGCGGAAATACAACAGAAACCGCAAGAATAAAGCACCAACGAAATGGCATATGGAGCAGAAAAGTGCAATCGCTGCAGCAGAACAACCCATGACCAGAAGGACTGCTGGTTTAAGGACAAAGTATGCAGGCAATGTGGAAAAGTGGGACACATAGCAAGAGCCTGCAGGTCGGGAAAGAAAACCAACACTAAAAGAACTACTAAGGAAAAGTACAAGAAAGTAAAAAAAATGACAGACAGTAGTTCAGAAGGTCAGGAGAGTGATAATGATTCCGGGAGCAGGAGACTAAGTTGTCTAAAGTTACACAACGTGATCGCAAAGGAGGATCACCGAACCATTTGGGTTACCCTCATGATAGCAGAGTCCCAAGTAAAGATGGAATTGGACACAGGATCAGCCCTAACTGTCATGAATCGACGAGACAATGAGCGGCTATTCTCACACATACCCTTGAAGGACACGTCCATTGTATTGAAGACATATACGGGGCAAAAGGTCTACCCCAGAGGAAAAATTAGGGCGCCCGTTAAATACAATGGCAAGGAAACACAGAAACTGTATCTATATATACTACAAGATGGAGGACCACCATTATTGGGATGTGAATGGATCCGAAAAATACAATGGGATTGGCATTCCATTCAGGCGCTAACTGTGGCTGGCAAAAAGGATGACGACGTCACACCTGGACAACTGTTAAAAATTCTAACTGACGCGAAAGACGTGTTCCAACAAGGACTTGGGACTCTAAAAGGAGTAACGGCAATGATAAAAATTGAAGATAACGCAAACCCAAAATTTTTTAAGGCCAGACCGGTACCGTACGCGATCCGCCCAGCCATCGAAGCAGAGCTGGAGAGTCTGGAGCGTTCGGGTGGGCTGTCCAAGGCGAACTGGAGCGAGTGGGCCACACCCATCATTCCCGTAATGAAGAAATCATTGAGCAGCACGCCTGGGGAGCCGAAGAAGGTTCGCATCTGTGGGGACTTTAAGGTAACTGTGAACCCAGTCCTGCACACAGTACAATATCCACTTCCACGGATAGAAGATATTTTCTCCTCGCTATCTGGAGGGAAACGCTTTACGAAGATTGATCTGGCCCAAGCGTATCTACAAATGGAGGTAGAAGAAGCATCTAGAAAATACCTCACGATAAACACTCACAAAAGGTCTTTACCAGTACAACCGACTGGTATTCAGGGTAGCATCAGCTCCGGCTATTTGGCAGAGGGTGATGGAACAAGTCCTGCAAGGAATCCCGGGGACCCAGTGTTATTTGAATGACATCCTGGTTACGGGCGAAAATGACAGTGAACACCTTGCCAACCTGGAGCAGGTGCTCACTAGATTACAAGAATATGGGCTACGAGCCAACCGCCACAAATGTGAGTTTTTCAGGAAGCAAATCTCGTATTGTGGCCACATGATTGATGAGGAGGGGTTACATAAGTCCCCAGACAAGATTGAGGCAGTAGTCAAGGCTCCAGCACCGGAAAATGTGTCGCAACTGAGGTCGTTCCTCAGGTTGGTGAACTACTACCATAAGTTCTTGCCAAATTTATCTACAGTTCTGCACCCACTGAACGCCCTGCTGCAAACTGGAGTAGCATGGAAATGGAGTGATGAGTGTAAGCGTGCCTTTCAGAAATGTAAATGCCTAATCACTTCAAAAGAAGTATTGGCCCACTACAATCCAACACTACCGATTCAGTTGGCATGTGATGCGTCTCCCTACGGCATTGGAGCGGTGCTGTCACACAAATTCCTTGACGGTTCAGAGAGGCCAATAGCCTTTGCGTCGCGCTCGTTAACCTCAGCCGAGCGTAACTACGCCCAGATTGACAGGGAGGCCCTCAGCCTGGTGTGGGGGGTGAAGAAGTTCAATCACTATCTGCACGGGCAGAAATTCACCCTACTGACTGATCACCAGCCTCTTGTCTCCATTTTTAACCCAAAGAAGGGCGTTCTGGTGATGACGGCGCAACGGCTGCAAAGATGGTCACTTTTTCTAGGGGCACATCAATACGACATAGAGTACAAGGGTACAAAACAGCATGGAAACGCTGATGGGCTGTCGCGCCTACCGTTGCCTACGGTGAAGGAAGCACCTGCAGTGGACCCTGTTGAGATATTCCATTCGACCATAGCCGAATGTCTACCTGTTACAAACTCAAGTATAGAGAAGGAAACCCGAAATGACCCGACACTCTCTCGAGTCTATGATTTGACGGTGAAGGGATGGCCAGCACATGGCGACTCACTGTTGCCAGTATTCTCGCCAAGGAGAGAACAGCTGTCAGTGTGCCGGGGGACCTTGATGTGTGGATCCCGAGTGGTAATTCCACCCAAGTTGAGAGATAGAGTGCTCAATGAGCTTCATGAGGGTCATCTGGGAGGGGTAAAAATGAAGAGCCTAGCCAGGGCGTTTGTGTGGTGGCCGGGAATCGATAAAGAAATCGAGGATATGACCAAGAGATGCACAGGATGCCAGAAAGTCGAAAACGCTCCACCACAGGCCCCGCTACACCCATGGGAGTGGCCCTCATCTCCATGGCAATGGGTACACATTGATTTTGCTGGTCCATTTATGGACTCAATGTTTTTAATCGCCGTGGATGCACATTCGAAATGGCCAGAGGTCATCAAAATGTCCTCCACCACCATGGAGAAAACTATTGCAGTCCTACGGACCATCTTCGCCAGGAATGGCTTGCCAGAACAGATTTGCTCCGACAATGGACCACAGTTTGTGTCCGAGGATTTCCGGAGGTTTTTGAGGAATAATGGGGTAAAACATTACACATCTGCCCCATATCATCCAGCCACAAATGGATTGGCTGAGAGGTTTGTTCAGACCTTTAAAAAAGCAATAAAGGCGATGTATAATGACAACATACCACTACAACACAAGGTGGATAATTTCTTGTTTGCTTACCGGAATGCGACACATGCAGTCACCAACCAAGCTCCAGCCATAATGTTCTTTAACCGAAGGTTAAGATGTCGCCTGGATTTGCTCAAACCAAACATAAGACGAGATGTTGAGGATAAGCAATTCCAGCACATCAATGAGAAGCCAACCAGGAGCTTCAAGATAGGGCAACCAGTCTTGGCCCGCGACTACCGAACAGAAAAATGGCAGCCAGGAACGATATGCACACAGCAGGGACCACTAATGTACACAGTGGACGTTGGAGAGAGCATCGTGAGATGCCATGCTGACCAGATTCTAGAGTCACAGGAACAAGTCAAACCCATACCACGAGCATGCGCACCTGGTGATGAATCCGAAGTACAGATTGCGTCTACCTCAGAATCAGTGGTATTGGAAGCTGACGAACCAACCAATGACAATGAGCCAGAATTGACTCCGCCGCAAGAACAGGATACTCGAGAAAGGCGCTACCCAGACAGGTTCAGGAAGCCTCCTCAAAGACTGAATTTATAAATGATTACTTCAGTTGATGTATATAGTACAGAGAAAATTGTAATTGTAGTTAGTTATTATTTAATTGTTAAATGAATGTTATGTACTGTTTATCTAAAAGGGGAGGAATTGTTGTGTATGTACCTTTAAGAGAGAACTGCTTTGATACTGTAGTACCGGCAGTGACCACACCTGTATATAAAGCCATAGCAGGCTTCTGTACTTTCAGTTCCAGTATACCCTCTGTTCAGTAAACACCTGTTATTACCGTTCTCCTGCGGTCCGTGAGTTATTGATACGCGGACACGACAGACAGCACCTCCCAAACCCGCGACATCTACCACCTAAAAGGACAAGGTGCATGTGAACATCACCACCTCCAAGTTCCGCTCCAAGTCACAAACCATCCTGACTTGGAAATATATCACCGTTCCTTCATCGTCGCTGGGTCAAAACCCTGGAACTCCCTACCTAACAGCACTGTGGGAGTACCTTCACCACACGGACTGCTGCGGTTCAAGAAGGCGACTCACCACCACCTTCTCAAGGGCAATTAGGGCTGGGTAATAAATGCTGGTCTTGCCAGCGGCGCCCACATCCCAGGAACAAATATTTTTTTTTAAATGGTAGCACATGGTCCGTTGAATGTGGAGGCTGGTTGGGTAGTATTTGAAGACAAGGGGAACCCTAATGTGGTTCTGGGAGGGAGGGGAAGGGGTGAGGGCAGAAGTGCAGCAAATGGGACAGTCACGGTCGAGGCCCCTGTTATCCACGGTGGAAGGGAATCCTCAGTTGAGGAAAAAGGAAGACATATCGGAAGCACTGGTGTGGAAGGTGGCATTGTCAGAACAGATGCAACAGAGACAGAGAAACTGGGAGAATGGAATAGTGTCCTTACAGGAAGTGGGGTGGGGGAAGTGTAATCTAGGTAGCTGTGGGAGTCAGTGGGCTTACCGTAGATATTGGTTGACAGCCTATCCCCAGAAACAGAGACAGAGAAGTCGAGGCAGGAGAAGAGTCGGATATAGACCATGTGAAGGCGAGGGAGAGATGGAAATATGAAGCAAGTTTGATTAAATTTTTCAGTTCAGGCGAGAGCATGAAGCGATGCAAATATAGTCATCAATGTACCGGAAAAAGAGGCGAGGGAGGGTACCTGAGTTGGACTACAACAAAAAATGTTCCACCTATCCCATGAAAAGGCAGGCATAGCCATATGGGCTCCTTATTTCCTTATTTCATATTGGAAAAAATAAAATGTAAGTATCTGAAAGCCTGAAGGTGAAATACAAATGTTGATCCATGATCAGGCCAAAAAGTGGCCTGCTCTCCTGGACATACCCGCAGTGTTTGCATGGAAGGTCAACATCACCAGATTCGGTGGGACTGGCTAATTTGCATAGCCTGCATGTTTTCTACGTGCACAGAGAACACTGTGTCACTTGGGAATGGGAGACATAGGTAACATCTCACAGTTCGCTGTCCATTTCTGCATCCGGGAGGTCACAGAGGCTCTCTACAGTAGGCGAAGGGACTACATTTCCTTCCCCATCACCAGAGAGAAGCTGGACGAACGTGCATGTGGCTTTGCCAGGATAGCAGACTTCCCCATGGTACAGGGCGCCATTGACTGCTTTGCAGGCACCGTATAACAATCCTGAGGTCTTCCGTAACCACAAAGGCTACCATTCAGTTAATGTGCAGTTGGTATGTGACCACAGACAGCGCATCCTCAATGTGAATGCCCGCTCTCCTGGCAGCAGCCATGATGCCTTCATCCTGCGCCAAACCAGTGTGCCAGCACTCTTCCAGCCACCACATCAAGCTCACGGATGGCTGGTCGAAGACAAGGACTATCTGCTCTCCACCTGGCTCATGACACCCCTCCACAACCCCAACACTCCTGCCCAGCACTCATATAATGACAGCCTTGCTGCCACCAGGAACATCATTGAGCAGACCATCGGGGTGCTCAAGCAATGGTTCCACTGCCTTGACAGCTCGCGAGGCACCCTCCAGTACTTGGCTGAGCGGGTGTCCCATTTTGTGGTGGTCTGCTGCATGCTGCACAACTTGGCCATCATGAGGGCTCAGCCCTTGCCACCAGGGATTGCAACACCACCTCAGGAGGAGGAAGAGGGAGAGGAGGAGGAGGAGGATGAGGAGGAAGAGGAAGACGAGGAGGAGTAGGAACAGGAGCGAGGGAGGAGGCAGCCACTCAATCGGCCTTCCGGAAGGGCAGTCCGTGACCGCCTCATCAGACTGCGGTTCTGTAAACCCCAAATCTCCGATGCTCACCACATCCCCATCATTCCAACCCTGTCGCAGGCCATATCACAGTGCAATGCTGAAATGAGAGACACCACAAAATCATCCAAAGCCAATGAATAAATTTATCAATAATCAGTGAACACATATTTACAACAACAATATTAGCTATTCACCCTTGTGCAATCCCTAAGTGCCCCTCGTTACAGTGGCTTTGCCTACTCTGGTGTTCCTATGAAGTGTTGGTCCAGTGGCTGCAGCACGGCGGGTGGAAGGCTGTTGAGTGTCCATGCGGGAGACTTCAGATGGCCTTGCAGGACGCCCTCGACCAGCTCTGGGCATTGAAGGCCCGGCTGTAGACTACACCACCTCAACATGGGCAGCAGCAGTCTGGGCTGGCTGGATGACAGGCAGCTACATGTGCAATGATGGAGTGGCAGTGGTGGGAGCAGGAATGCTGTCATCCTGAGAGAGGACAGCAGCTTACTGCTCCACTGACTCACTGCCACTCCCCCAGGGCAGTACCTCAGCATCACTATCAATCTGCTGGAGCACAGATTGCTGGCCTGCTGCGACACTGTGAAAGCCCCGGTCGATGGTGGCAGACCCAGCCACAATGGCAGCAGTTAGAGCTTGCGTGGCATCAAGCTGAGACTGCATGAGAGCAATCTGAGAATCGATGGCACCAAGCATAGACTACATTACAGCACTAACACATTGCGTGGCTTTTGCCTGTGCTGCAAAGGAAGCTGCGACATCGCCCATCACACATGGCATGAGGTCTGGGTCGCCACGGTGTCTTTGGGAGTCCACCATCCTTTGCAGATGGCAAAGGATGGGCCCCATGGTGTGTGCAGAGTTCTGTGCAATGTTGGAGGTGGACTCTTCCACGCTCCTTACCATTGCCAAGAGGCTCTCAGGCACCCTTGCCATTGCACCTATCATCTCCGTGTGCATGCCCATCACCCTTCTTCTAAAGGCCTCCCCATCGAGGTCCTCATCTGAGTCCTGTGCAGCAGAACTCGCGTACGAACTCGCCCTCTGGGGAGTTGACTCCCGACTCCCGAGTTACCCTTTCCCCTTGGCCTTGCTGCAGCCTGCTCGTCCCCGGTTCCTCACCCTGTGCAGCTCCCACTACTGTACTAGCCTCTAAAGAACCCAGCCGAGGCACTAAAGCATGGCAGAGAAGCGCTACTGGCGCGAATTCATGAACTCATTTTTCTTATCTGGAAGGAGGAGAACATGCCAGGGGATCTCAGAGACGCCGTAATTGTGACCATCTTCAAGAAAGGTGACAAGTCCGATTGCGGTAATTACAGAGGAGTTTCCCTGCTGTCTGCCACAGGAAAAGTCATTGCAAAAATCCTCCTCAATCGCCTTCTCCCAGTGGCCGAAGAGCTCCTCCCAGAGTCGCAATGCGGATTCCGCCCACTAAGGGGCACAATGGACATGATCTTCACCGCACGTCAATTACAAGAGAAATGCAGGGAACAGCACCAACCGCCGTACATGGCCTTCTTTGATCTCACAAAGGTCTTCGACACTGTCAACCGTGAGGGATTATGGAGTGTCCTCCTCAAATTTGGCTGCCCTCAAAAGTTTGTCACTATCCTCCATCTGCTTCACGACGACATGCAAGCCGTGATCCTGACTAACGGTTCCACCACAGACCCAATTCACGTACGAACCGGGGTCAAGCAAGTGTGTGTCATCACACCAACGCCCTTCTCAATCTTCCTTGCTGCAATGCTCCATCTCACCCTCAGTAAGCTCCCCACTGGAGTGGAGCTAATTTACAGAACAAACGGGAAACTGTTCAACCTCCGTCGCCTCCAGTCCACATCCAAGGTCGTCCCATCCTCTGTCGTCGAATTACAGTATGCAGACGACACTTGCGTCTGCGCTCACTCGGAGGTCGAACTCCAAACCATCGCCAACACCTTCACCGAAGCATACGAGAGCATGGGCCTTACACTAAACATCCGTAAGACAAAGGTCCCCTACCAACCTGCCCCCGCCACACAGTACAGCCCCCGGATTATCAAAATCCACGACAAGGCCTTGGGCAATGTGGACCACTTTACATACCTTGGGCGCCTACTGTCAACAAGGGAAGATGTTGACGACGAAGTCCAACACAGCCTTCAGTGTGCCAGTGCAGCCTTCGGTCGCCTGAAGAAGAGAGTGTTTGAACACCAGGACCTCAAACCCGGCACTAAGCTCATGGTCTACAGAGCAGCAGTGATACCCGCTCTGCTGTATGCCTCAGAGACATGGACCATATACAGCAGGCACCTCAAAGCACTGGAGAGGTACCACCAACGCTGCCTCCGCAAGATCCTGCAAATCCATTGTCAGTGTTCTTGCTCAGGCCAACATCCCCAGCATCGAAGCTTTGACCACGCTCGATCAGCTCCGATGGACAGGTCACATTGTCCACATGCCCGATACGAGACTCCTAAAACAAGCGCTCTACTCGGAGCTCCGGCACGGCAAGAGAGCCCCAGGTGGGCAGAGGAAATGCTTCAAGGACACCCTCAAAGCCCCCTTGAAAAAGTGTAATATCCCCACCGACACCTGGGAATCCCTGGCCCAAGACCGCACAAAGTGGAGGAGAAGCATCTGGGAAGGCGCCGAACACCTCGAGTCTCTTCGCCGGGAGCAAGTGGAAGCCAAGCGCAGGCAGCGCAAGGAGCGCACATCAACCCAAGCACCCCACCCACCCGCCCCTTCAACCACTGTCTGCCCCACCTGTGACAGAGACTGTAGGTCCCGCATTGGACTAATCAGTCACCTGCGAACTCATTTTTAATGTGGAAGCAAGTCATCCTCGGTTCCGAGGGACTGCCTAAGAAGAAGGAAGAAGAGTGCCAGTATCTGAGCTGGTGGCTGCGGGTGAGACACGCAGTGACGTGGTGTGTTCTTCGTCCTCCTCTTCTTGCGCCTCGCTCTCTATGGTGTCCTCAGGGACAGGCTGCTCAGTTGCTTGCTCATTATCTAAAAGCATAAAGGCATAAGTATCGGGTTAAGGTGAGGGGAGGGGGGCAGGAAGAGAGAAAGACATGCATACAGCATGATTAGCTGGAAAGTGCACAAAGTTTGTGGGGTGAGGGGTAAGTTGGATGTGAGAAGAAGGAGAAGGGATGAACATACCGCTGTTGTCCCCAAGGAGGTCAATGTCACCAGTGGCCACGGCGCCCACTACCTGGCACCCAATGAGTTACAGCATTCTTTCCTCCAGCTCAGAAAGTGGTTGGGTGTCAGGTTGTCCCCTGCCTGTGCGCTCCTGCTCCCTCCCGTTGTGAGCAACCTTGGCCTGCAAGAGAAAGGAAGGTGTGTGAGTGAGTGTGGAGCAACGTGTTTCGGTGTTGAACCTGCCTAGCTGAATAGTTGTCATTGTGTGCAAGGTATGAGATGTGGGTGTGAGTGTTGGTAGGTCAAGATTCTTGGTGGGTGAGTGCTGGGGGTGTGGTGCTTTGGGCAGTGTGTGAAGACTGTGGTTCAGAGGGTGGTATGTTGCATTTGTTGGAGCATTGACTCACCCTGACCACACGAGTGAGGTTGTTACATTTTTTCCTGCACTGTGTGTGGGTTCTGGGGACCACAGTGCTGCCCGAGACCTGTTGGGCTACCTCCCTCCACATAGTGCGGAAGACTTGTGGTGAGGGCCTCCTGCCACTTGCCGGTAGAGCACCGCCCTCTGTCTCGCCACAGCGATCGCCAACGCCTCCAATGCTTGGTCGCAGAATCTGCGAGCTCTCTCCTTGGGACGTTGATCTGCCATAATGACACCTCCTTCCGTGGTCCGTTTCCTTCTCCTTGGCCTTCTGCTGCTTGCTGAGACAGCTGCAGAACCAGCAATGCTGAGAATGAGGTTCTGCAGCATGAATGAACCTCCCCTTTAAGAACTGGAAAGAGCCTGTGGCAATGATGACAAGCGATTAGACTGCACCTGAAATTGCTCAGTGTCTGAGTCTAACGCCACTGAGCTAGGTCATGAGCGCTTGATTTAGTGCTCCAGTCCTTTCTTTGAGCGATGGCACTTAATTTAGCGTGCAGCGAGATTCATTAGCGCCTGCTGCTAAATCTGAAACTTTCCAGAAGTTAGCGCCCATACTTGGGCTATAATGAATTTCTCCCCCATGCCTTTGAGATGTCTGCCTATGGCATCATCAAGATCAAAGATATTTTCCCTCAAAACAGAAGGAATTACTGCATATCGTCACTGTTAACATTTTCTAGCTGTACGATCAATATTATTAGAAGCTTTATAAATTGTTTTAAAAATAAAAATGCAGTTTACTGGAGTGCTATACTTAATGCAAGATGGCATAACTTAGAGAATTGATTCCAAGCTGCTGTTACAATGGTGGGAGAGATCAAATGAGTAAAACCAGTTTTAAGAGAACTAAAAATATATATTAAACATAGAAACATAGAAGATAGGAGCAGGAGTAGGCCATTCGGCCCCTCGAGCCTGCTCCGCCATTCAATGAGATCATGGCTGATCATCCACATTCAGTACCCTGTTCCTGCCTTCTCTCCATAGCCCTTGATCCCTTTAGCCTTAAGCAATATATCCAACTCCTTCTTGAATATATTTAATGAATTGGCCTCTACTGCCTTCTTTGGCAGAGAATTCCACAGGTTCACCACTCTCTGGGTGAAGAAATTCCTCCTTATCTCTGTCCTAAATGGCTTACCCCTTATCCTTAGACTGTGACCCCTGGTTCTGGACTCACCGACCATCGGGAACATCCTTCCAGCATCCAGTCTGTCTAGTCCTGTTAGAATTTTATAAGTTTCAATGAGATCCCCTCTCATTCTTCTAAACTCCAGCAAGTACAAGCCCAATTGACGCAATCTCTCCTCATCCGTCATTCCTGCCATCCCAGGTATCAGCCTGGTGAATCTTCGCTGCACTCCTTCCATGGCAAGAACATCCTTCCTCAGATAAGGTAACCAAAACTACACACAATACTCAAGATGTGGCCTCACCAAGGCCCTGTACAACTACAGCAAGACATTGAGTTCCTGTACTCAAACCCTCTCGCTACGAAAGCCAACATACCATTTGCCTTCTTAACCGCCTGCTGCACCTGCATGCTTACTTTCAGCGACTGGTGCATAAGGACGCCCAGGTCTCGTTGCACTTCCCCTTCTCCCAATCTATTGCCATTTAGATAATAATCTGCCTTCCTGTTTTTGACACCAAAGTGGATAACCTCACATTTATCCACGTTATATTGCATTTGCTATGCTTCTGCCCAATCATCCAACCTGTCCAAATCATCCTGGAGTTTCTCGGCATCCTCCTCACAGTACACACGCCCACCCAGCTTTGTGTCATCCGCAAACTTGGAGATATTACATCTAGTTCCCTCGTCCAGATCATCATTAATATATATTGTGAATAGCTGGGGTCCAAGGACCGATCCCTGCGATACCCCACAAGTCACTGTCTGCCACTCGGAAAAAGAGCCGTTTATTCCAACTCTTTGCTTTCTGTCTGCCAACCAGTTCTCTATCCAAGTCAATACCTTGCCCCCAATCCCATGTGCCTTAATTTTACATGCTAATCTCTTATGCGGGACATTATCGAAAGCCTTTTGAAAATCCAAATACACCACATCCACTGGTTCTCCCTTATCTATTTTATCAGTTACATCCTCAAAAAATTCCAGTAAATTAATCAAGCACGATTTACCTTTTGTAAAGCCATGTTGACTTTGTCCGATCCGGTCACTTTTTTCCAAGTGCTCTGCTATTACATCCTTTATAATGGACTCTAGCATTTTCCCCACTACCGATGTCAGGCTTACCGGTCTATAATTCCCCGTTTTCTCTCTACCACCCTTTTTGAACAGTGGGTAACATTAGCTACCCGCCAATCCATGGGTACTGTTCCAGAGTCTATCGAATTTTGGAAGATGACCAGCAATGCATCTACTATTTCTACGGCCACTTCCTTAAGTACCCTAGGATGTAGATTATCAGGCCCTGGGGATTTATCAGCCTTTCATCCCATCAACTTCCCTAACACCATTTCCCTACAAATACTGATTTCTATCAGTTCCTCCCTTTCATTAGACCCTATGTTCCCTGACATCTTTGGGAGGTTATTTCTGTCCTCCTTTTTGAAGACAGAACCAAAGTATGTATTTAATTGGTCTGCCATTTCTTTATTCCCCATTATAAATTCCCCTGATTCTGACTGCAAGGGACCTATGCTTGACTTCACCAATCTTTTTCTCTTCACATATCTATAAAAGCTTTTACAGTCTGTTTTTATGTCCCTGAAAGCTTACTCTCATACTCTATTTTCCCCCTCTTAATTAATCCCTTTGTCCTCCTTTGTTGGATCCTAAACTGCTCCCAATCCTCAGGTTTACTGCTTTTTCTGGCCAATTTATATGTCCTCTCCTTGGATCTTATGCTATCCCTAATTTCCCTTGTTAGCCACGGTTGAGTCACCTTTTTTGTTTTATTTTTATGCCAAACTGGGATGAACAAATTCTGTAGTTCATCCATGCGATCTTTGAATGTTTGCCATTGCCCATCCCCCATCAACCCTTTGAGTGACATTTCCCAATCAATCCTACCCAACTCGCACCTCATACCATCATAGTCTCCTTTATTTAAATTCAGGACCTACTCTCTGAGTCAACTATTTCACTCTCCACCTTAATGAAGAATTCTATTATACAGGAAACTTTGTTATATCCGGCACCGAGGGGACCGAGCTGTTGCCGATCTATCAAAACTGCCGGACATACAAAGTTAATGTTGAAGCATACGGAGGTTTTCATCTCCGTATCTGACAACAAACACTGTTGCTTAGCAACAGCTTGTAAACAGTTGGCCCGTACCTTGAAAGCGTCTCTGTAGCTTAGCAACAGCTTCAGAGAGACTTTCCAGAGCCCGACTGTTGAAAACAAAGCCACGAGAAGAAAAAAAACCGAACAAAATGGCTCCTGATTTCTGCCGGTAGATCGAGGTTTCTGGACATACAACCTCCGGATAAACCAAAGTTTCCTGTATTATGATCGCTCCGACCCAAGGGGCCTCGCAAAACAAGATTGCTAATTAATCCTTTCTCATTACATAATACCCAGTCTAAGATGGCCTGATCTCTAGTTGGTTCCTCAACATATTGGTCCAGGAAACCATCCCGTATACACTCCAGGAATTCCTCCTCCACAGTATTGTTACTAATTTGGTTAGCCCAATCTATATGTAGATTAAAGTCACCCATGCTGTGCCCTTATTGCACGCTACTCTAATTTCCCATTTAATGCCATCCCCGACGTCCGCATTACTGTTTGGAGGTCTATGTACCACTCCCACTAACGTTTTCTGCCCCTTGGTATTTCTCAGTTCTACCCATACAGATTCCACATCATCAGAGCTAATATCCTTCCTTTCAATTGTGTTAATCCCCTCTTTAACCAGCAATGCTACCCCACCTCCTTTTCCTTTCTGCCTATCTTTCCTGAATATTGAATACCCCTGGATGTTGAGTTCCCAGCCTTGGCCACCCTGGAGCCATGTTTCCGTAATCCCAATCATATCATGTTCGTTTACCTGTATTTGCGCAGCTAATTCATCCACCTTATTACGAATGCTCCTCGCATTAAGACACAAAGCCTTCAGGCTTGTTTTTTTTAACGCTCTTAGATCTTTTAGAATTATTATTTACTGTGGCCATGTTTGATTTAAACCCTTGATTTCTCTGCCTGTCACTTTTGTTTTTCTCCTTCCTGTCTTTTGCTTTTATCCTTGTTTCCCTTTCCTCTGTTTCCCCGCTCAGGTTCCCAACCCCCTGCCATTTTACTTTAAACCCTCCCCCAGAGCACTAGCAAACACTCCCCCTAGGACATCAGTCCCAGCCCTGCCCAGGTGCAAACCGTCCGGTTTGAACTGGTCCCACCTCCCCCAGAACCAGTTTCAATGTCCCAGGAATTTGAATCCCTCCCCCTGGCACCATTCCTCTAGCCACGTATTCATCTGAAATATCCTTCTATTTCTACTCTGACTAGCACGTGGCACTGGTAGCAATCCTGAGATTACTACCTTTGAGGTCCTGTTTTTTAATTTACCTCCTAACTCCCTATATTCAGCTTTTAGGACCTCATCCCGTTTTTTGCCTATATCGTTGGTACCTATATGCACCATGACAACTGGCTGTTCACCCTCCCCCTCCAGAATGCCCTGCAGCCGCTCCGAGACATCCTTGACCCTTGCACCAGGGAGGCAACACACCATCCTGGAGTCTCGTTTGCTGCCGCAGAAACACCTATCTATTCCCCTTACAATAGAATCCCCTATTACTATAGCTCTCCCCTTCTTTTTCCTCCGGTCCTGTGCAGCAGAGCCACCCCTGGTGCCAGGAAGTTGGCTGCTGCTGCCTTCCCCTGGTAAGCCATCCCCCCATCAGTATCCAAAGCGGTATATCTGTTTGAGAGGGGGATGGCCACAGGGGACCCCTGCACTACCTGCCTGCACCTACTACTCTGCCTGTTGGTCACCCGTTCCCTTTCTGCCTGTGCAACCTTTATCTGCGGTGTGACCAACTGATTAACCGTGCTATTCACGACGTCCTCAGCATCGCGAATGTTAAATTGGCGCAGGTTCTTCCAGCCGGACCTGGATCTCAAATCACAAATAAATTCTGGCATTTCGCTCCTTTAAACACAAATTGAACCAAAAGCACTTTAATTGTACCAATTTTGCATCTGAGTCTGAATCCGGTTCCGTATCCGGTCCAGATTGCCACTGCCATGGTGGAACTGAACCTGTGCCTCTACAGAACCAACACATGTCGTGCTATAGAAACAGCTCCAGTTCCACAGTCCTCTCAAGTATTTGTGCTTTGCACTGGGTAGCTTTTTGCATCAGTTTGCAGGGGTCCTGGTATATAGTAGAAGTTGGTCATTGATTGCAAGCTGATATTTCACCACCAGCATAGAATTAGAAGTGTGCAAAAACAGACAAGAGTTATGGGTGTGTAATAATCACATTGCATGTTACCCAGACATGACTACAGGGAGACTTGCAATGGAGACGTTCTACTGCGAATCTGCAAACTGGACCTCATTTCACGAAAGATGAAATACTGCCTGAAAGGGAGTCATTGATTGAACGCAAAACATTCCTGTCTCTATGCTGTCTAACCTGCTTGATGGGACTCTGTCTAGTGCTTAGTTTATTTCTCGGCATCCCTCGTAAGCTTCCAAAAAACATGAAAAATTAAAATATGTTACAAAATACTGGGTGGATATTGCTGACAACACAGTTAAAATAAAGAACTTGCATTTATGTAGCGCTTTTCACACCTTCAGGCCATCCCAAAGTGCTTTAAAACCAATGAGGTACATTTGAAGTGTAATCACCGTTGTTTTATTGGCAAATGTGTAATGATATCAGCAAATAGTGATGATATTTGTCTGTGTTTGATTACTTATGCCTTACAGCATATTTGTCTGTGTTTTTGATTACTTGTGCCTGACCAGCAGAGGTCATGTGAGAGACAAGCAGTCCAGAGGAGTTTTACTTTCAGTTTGATTCTAGATGCATCACAGCATAGTGTGTTCTGTAAAAAGCTGTAGAAAGTCTTGAACAAGACTTTAGATTAAACAACATTCTCTTTCAGAAATGAGTCTTTATTGAACCCAAAAAGAAATCAAAACATGATGTCAGAAGTGGCTGAAAGAGAAAAAATCTGAAGTTAGCAACTTGATGGGACAGTGAAAGCAGTTGTGGCAAGTAAGCGAAATCAGCTCTCCACATATTAGCAAGCCAGAAGAGAACATCGTTGCTTACCATTAGAGAATAGCTAACGAAGTGAAAAAATGGAAGGTTTACTCCCACCGGCGACGCTTCAATTAACAGGTAATGTGGCTGAAAATTGGAGAAGGTTCAAACAACGTTTAGAGTTGTATTTAGCGGCAATCGGAGCTGACGAGAAAAGTGATAAACAAAAATCGTCCGTGTTCTTACATGTCGTGGGTGATGCAACGCTGGAGGTATATAATAATTTCATATTTGCTGTTGATGGAGACAAAATGAAGCTAGATAAAATAATGGAACAGTTTGAGGCCTACTGCATACCTAAACGCAACGTGACCTTTGAGAGGCACAAATTTTTCACACGTGTACAGAAAATCGGCGAGACTATTGATCAGTATGTGACTGAACTGAGAAACCGGAGCAAATCGTGTGAATTTGGGGGACTCACAGACTCGCTGATAAAAGACAGACTGGTGTGTGGTATTCAAGATAATGGTCTAAGGGAAAGACTGCTAAGAGAGCAAGATCTAGACCTGGGAACAGCCATAGCACTGTGTAGGGTTACAGAGACTGTGAAGTTGCAGGCAAAGGAGCTGTTCAGTGACAGTAGCTGCAACGTGGATGCAGTGAGAAAGAACGGATACAATGTGGCGACACGCCACCACTGGACACAATCCGCTCACGGCGGTACGGACAGTTTAAGCAGACGCCCCCAACCGGGGGCCCTTTCCTCCAGCAACTTGTTTCCCACAGGGACAGGCTGCCGGGAGCACTTCCTGTCTGGGGAGTATTTAAGTCAGGCGCGGGCTCTTCCAGTTCCTGTTTTGCCATGAGGCTGAAATAAAAAGCTGTTCTGTTGACTAGCTCTGGTCTCGACTCCCACGTTTGCCGCGGTATCTCAACACTGGTGACCCCGACGCTCAGGACGAATCCTAAGCTAGCATGGCGGATACAAACGCAGTCACGGTTAAATTACCAGACTTTTGGGAAAACTTGGCCGAAGCCTGGTTCGTTCAAGCCGAGTCCAGATTCCGGCTGAAAGGCATCACAGGCGACACCACGAAGTATGACTACCTCGTCTCCTCGCTCACGTACGCTACCGTCCCCAAAGTTTGGGCAGCGCTGCAGGACCCACCACAGACTGGCAAGTACGAACATCTGAAGGCTGCGCTCCTTAAAAAATTTCAAACGTCCTCTTACCGGCGCCACTGCCAACTCCTTGACCTCCCCGGTCTCGGTGATGCTTCACCATCAGACCTGCTTTCCCACATGCTGTCCCTCTCGGACGACAAAAACCCCGGCGCCCTCTTTCGCACGCTTTTCATTCAGCAGCTTCCCGCCAGCATCCGCCCGCTCATTGTGGAGTCCGGCTCCACGGACCTGAATGACATAGCAGGAAAGGCCGACCGGCTGCTCTCTGCACAGTCCGCGCGCAACGTCACGCCCGACCTCGCGGCAATGACCACGCGGTCTCCCCGGCCCACCAGGCCCGCCCGCCCTACCACTCCGGGCCACTGTTACTACCACACCCGTTTTGGCACTAAGGCCCAACGCTGCACGCCACCGTGTACCTTCAATTCCCCCCCCGCACCGGCCCCCACGATGGCCGTGGGGCAAAAGGGGCCTCTACTGTACGTCACTGACGACAGAACCAACCGCCGATTTCTGTGCGACACAGGGGCCCAGCACAGCATCACCCCCGCCTCCGCCCTCGAAATCCAACGCGGCACACGAGGTATCACGCTGGCCGCCGCCAATGGCTCGGACATCCGCACATATGGCACCCGCATGGTCACGCTCGACCTCGCGGGCCGCCGCTACCGCTGGGAGTTCCTCACCGCCGAGGTCCTCTGCCCACTCATCGGCGCCAACTTCCTACGCGCCCACGGCCTCCTTGTCGACATTCCGAGGCACCGCCTCGTTGACGCCAACACTATGGCCACCATCCCCGGCGCCTTTACCCCGGACTGTTCGGCCGGCCTGACGACCTACTGCCTCGCCAGGGCCGTGGACGACTACTCGGCACTCCTAGCCGAGTTTCCCGCCCTCACCAACCCGACCTTTTCGGCCAAAGCCGCCAAACACGGGGTGGAGCACTATATCCCCACCACCGGCCCTCCAGTTTCTGCCCACGCCCGCAGGCTCAACCCGGCCAAGCTGGAAATCGCGCAGGCCGAGTTCACCACCATGGAACAACTCGGCATCATCCGCCGCTCCAGCAGCCCCTGGGCCTCGCCCCTCCACATCGCCCCTAAGCCCGGCGGAGGCTGGCGCCCTTGTGGGGACTGCCGCCGCCTTAACGACGCCACCACTCCCGACCGATACCCGATGCCTCACATCCAGGACTTCTCGGCCCGACTGGCCGGACGAACCGTCTTTTCCAAAGTCGACCTGGTGCGCGGTTACCACCAAGTCCCCGTACACCCCGCAGACATCCCCAAAACGGCCGTCATCACCCCATTCGGCCTGTTCGAGTTCCTGAGGATGCCCTTCGGCCTCAAGAATGCAGCCCAGGCTTTCCAGCGCCTTATGGACTCGGTCCTGCGGGACCTGAACTTCCTATTCGTCTATCTAGACGACATTCTCGTGGCCAGCTCCTCCAAACAGGAACACCTCGAACACCTTCGCGTCCTGTTCGGGCGCCTAGCCCAACACGGGCTCATCCTCAGCCCGGCGAAGTGCCAATTCGGCCTAACCGAGATTGATTTTCTCGGTCACCACATCACCCCCGCTGGGGCCGTCCCCCTGCCCAACAAGGTGCAGGCCGTCCAGCAGTTCCCCCGCCCCACAACCATCAAGGGCCTCCAGGAGTTCCTCGGGATGGTGAACTTCTACAACAGGTTCATCCCCAGAGCTGCAGCCCTCATGAAGCCCCTATACGACTCCCTCCGAGGTAAATCCGGCAAGATGGCCGTAGCCTGGACCACTGACACGTCAGCCGCCTTCGATGCCACCAAAAACGCGCTCGCCGACGCCACTCTGCTCGCGCACCCGAGGGCCGACGCCCAGGTCGCGCTCACCACCGACGCCTCCGACCACGTGGTCGGGGTCGTGTTCGAGCAGTGGGTTAATGGCACGTGGCAGCCACTTGCCTTCTACAGCCGCCAACTGCGCCCCCCGGAGGTCAAATACTCCACTTTCGACCGCGAGCTTCTCGCGCTCCACCTGTCTGTCCGCCATTTCAGGTTCCTCCTGGAAGGCCGCCCCTTCACCACGTACGTGGACCACAAGCCACTCACATACGCGATGGCCAAGCACACCGAACCCTGGTCCGCTCGGCAGCAACGCCAGCTCGCGGCCGTGTCCGAGTTTACCACGGACATCCAGCACGTCTCCGGTAGAGACAACGTTGTCGCCGACTGCCTTTCCCGTCCCGCCATCTGCGCGAATCACCTCGCGGTCGACTACGGGCAACTAGCAGCGGCCCAGCTCACGGACCCAGACCTCCTCTCGGCGGCTACCAGCCTGCCAGGGCTACGCCTAGCCAAGGTCGCGCACGGGCCCGAAGCCACGGCAGTTACTTGCGACATCACACTCAGCCAACCCAGGCCGGTCGTCCCTGAAACCTCGCGCTCCACGGGCTCTCCCACCCGGGTTCCCGCGCATCCGTCAAACTCCTCTCCCAGCGTTTCATCTGCCGCGGCCTCAGCAGAGATGTTCGGACTTGGGCCACCTCCTGCCTCCCCTGCCAATGGGCTAAGGTACAACGGCATACAAAAGCACCCCTGGGAGACTTCGAGGTACCCAGCCGCCGCTTCGACCACGTACACGTCGACATCGTCGGGCCCCTGCCGCCATCGCAAGGCCAGACTTATCTCCTCACGATGGTCGGCCGCTACACATGCTGGCCTGAGGCAGTGCCGCTGACCTCCACCACCACAGCCGACATCGCCAGGGCGTTCGTTAACACCTGGGTAGCGAGTTTCGGCGTACCGGCCGACATAACCTCCGACAGAGGCGCCCAGTTCACCTCCGAACTCTGGACGGCCACAGCACGCAACCTCGGTGTGACGCTCCACTGGACCACGGCGTACCACCCGCAGGCCAACGGGCTTTGTGAACGCTTCCACCGGTCACTCAAGGCCTCACTCCGCGCCGGCCTGCAGGACAGTACCTGGACTGACCGCCTACCGTGGGTACTACTAGGCCTACGCACCGCGGTCAAAGAAGACCTCCAGTCCTCGGCAGCGGAGTTAGTCTACGGACAACCGCTGCGCGTCCCAGGCGAATTCCTTCCGGAGGCTACCACGCCTTGGTCGGCCGACCAGCAGCGGCTCAACTTTTTCTCTTCCGCTCAGCAGTTCGCCCCACTTCCGGTCAACCGACACGGCGAACTCGCACCTCACGTTCCGCCAAATTTACAGCAGGCGCGCTTCGTCTTCGTGCGACACGACGCGCACCGCGGACCCCTGCGACCCCCGTACGACGGACCGTACGAGGTACTACAAACCGGGGACAAGGTCTTCAAGCTGTGACTCGGCGACAGGGTCGAGACAGTCTCCATCGACCGGCTCAAACCAGCACACACAGAACCAGGGGAACAGGTCCCCGTGGCCCGGCCTCCAACTCGAGGCCGTCCCGCCAGCAAGCCAGCACAGCCGGCGGCGAACCGCCAGGCCCCACCAACTAGACCGGCGATCACGCAGAGCCGCTGCGGCAGAACCATCAGACCACCGTCACGACTCGTCCACTCCTCCTAAGCGGATTCTGGGGGGAGCTCTGTGGCGACACGCCACCACTGGACACAATCCGCTCACGGTGGTACGGACAGTTTAAGCAGACGCCCCCAACCGGGGGCCCTTTCCTCCAGCAACTTGTTTCCCACAGGGACAGGCTGCCGGGAGCACTTCCTGCCTGGGGAGTATTTAAGTCAGGCGCGGGCTCTTCCAGTTCCTGTTTTGCCATGAGGCTGAAATAAAAAGCTGTTCTGTTGACTAGCTCTGGTCTCGACTCCCACGTTTGCCGCGGTATCTCAACAACAAACCGTTTAACAAAGAGAGCGCCAATGTGAAAAAAGAGACGTGGCCAGCAAACGAAAATGAAAGGGACAATCGGAAGTCATGTAGTCGATGCGGTACACAGCATCCACCAAGAAAGTGTCCAGCATATGGTAAAACTTGCTATAGTTGCAACAAAAACAACCATTATGCCCGTTGCTGTAAGAACCAAGCGCAACAACGCAAGGTCCATACAGTAGATGAAAGCGAGATAGAGGAATTCTATGTAGATGTTGTGTCTGAAAACAAAAGAGAAGAAAGAGACTGGATGTTGACACTAAAAGTGAATGATATACACATTCCATTTAAATTGGATACTGGAGCACAAGTTAATGTGATATCAGAGACCGATTTTAAGAGAATTAGACCCAGACCAAAGTTACATGGAATACAAGTGAAAGTGACCGGATACTCAGGTACTGATATACCAGTGAAAGGAAAATGCATTGTCAAAGTAACACACAAGGACAGAGAGCACACGCTAGCATTAATCGTGGTGCCAAAGGAAGTGCAAGCCATACTAGGTTTAAAAGCCTGTGAGAGACTGAACCTGGTAAAGAGAGTCCTCGTTGTGGAAAGCGAAAGAGAGACAGTCTATGATGAACTGAATGTTGCGTACACACCGGGTAAGCTGATGTATACAGCAGACACGTTGTCCAGAGCTGTTGACCCAAGTGAGCCCGCAAACACCACAATGGATGAAAAAGTGAATGCCTACGTGGACATGATCACAAGTGCACTGCCCATAGCAGATGCAAAAATGGAGCTCATAAAGACTGAGACAAACAAAGATGAAACAATGAGACGACTGAGAAAAAGCATCTTGGATGGATGGCCCAACATGAAGCAAGACTGCTCACCTGATATAGCAGAGTACTAGAACTGCAGGGCGGAACTATCAGTGGTCGAAGACATCATCTACAAAGGAAGTAAAATAGTTATCCCACAGAGTCTGAGAAGAGAGATGCTAAAAAAGATCCATGGAGGACATCTGGGAATCGAAAAGTGTAAGAAAAGAGCACGAGAGGTGATGTACTGGCCACGAATCAACCAAGATGTGACAAATGAGGTGTCAAACTGCACAATATGCCTGAAATATCGAGCAAGCAATCCGGTAGAACCACTAAAGCCACACCCAGCACCAGACAGACCTTACCAGAAGGTAGGTGCTGACCTATTCGTATGTCAAGGGAAGGACTATCTTGTCGTCACAGACTATTACTCCCTGTATCCAGAGGTTTGTAGACTGTACACCACCACTGCAGATGCTGTGATAACATGTATGAAAGCCATATTCTCCAGACATGGCGTGGCAAGCGAGGTCTTCACAGACAACGGACCCCAGTTTAACAATGCAAATTTCCGACACTTTGCCAAAGAGTGGGACTTTGTCCACACAACGTCAAGTCCTCACTATCCACAGTCCAATGGACTCGTGGAAAAATCGGTCCAGACAGTGAAAAGACTGATGTACAAGGCAAAAGACAGTGGAACTGACTTCTACCAAAGCATGCTTGTATACCGCACAACGCCGCTCGAGTGTGGTATGTCACCAGCCCAACTCCTGATGGGACGTCGGCTAAGGTCAAACCTACCCATCCCGGAGAACCTCCTGAAAACAAAAGAGGGGGAGAAAGTGAGGAAGTTCAAAGAGCAACAGAAAGAAAAGCAAAAGTACTACTATGACAGAGGAACACAAAACCTACCTGAACTCCACACTGGTGACCAAGTAAGGTTGAAAGACAAAACAAACACATGGACTCAGAAGGGAACTGTCCTGAGTGAAGTTCAACCAAGATCATACACCATTCAGACAGATGAGGGTGCTGTTCTGAGAAGAAATCGTCGAGATCTTCTCATGGGACCAGCCACAGCAGGTCAAGAGACTGATACTGGTGAACAACCGTCAAGAGACTGATACTGGTGAACAACCTGATCACACAGCTGAGAACCAATCATCTGAGGCAACAACTCAGATTCAAGGACAATCAATCAGAAAATCCTCAAGACACGTGAAGCCTCCTGAGAGACTCATTGAGCAAATTTAAGGACTATTGTTAAAGAAGGAAGTAATGTTATCTTATTCTTTCTTCAAGTTCTAGTGTATTGACATATTTCATGTGAACACACAAAGCAAGGGTAAAAAACCTTGATCATGATAATGATAATGTAAGTTCATTAAATGTTGTTAGTTAAAAGTAAAATACTTTTGTTTTAAGAAAGGGAGATGTAATGACATCAGCAAATAGTGATGATATTTGTCTGTGTTTGATTACTTATGCCTTACAGCATATTTGTCTGTGTTTTTGATTACTTGTGCCTGACCAGCAGAGGTCATGTGAGAGACAAGCAGTCCAGAGGAGTTTTACTTTCAGTTTGATTCTAGATGCATCACAGCATAGTGTGTTCTGTAAAAAGCTGTAGAAAGTCTTGAACAAGACTTTAGATTAAACAACATTCTCTTTCAGAAATGAGTCTTTATTGAACCCAAAAAGAAATCAAAACAAAATGCACCAGCCAATGTGTGCACAGCAAGGTTCCACAATCATTTAATCTGTTTTTTGACAGTGTTGGTTCAGGGAGAAATGTTGGCCAGGACACTGGGAGAAATCATTACTTGTTTTTTGAATAGTGCCATGGGATCTTATACGGCCATTTGACAGGGCGGGGGTGGGGGGAACACCTCAATTTAATGTCTCATCAAAAATACCTCAGAGTGCAGTACTCACTTAGTACTGAAGTGTCAGTCTAGGTTACCTGCTCAAGTCCTGGAGTGAGGGTTTTGAAGCCACCAACTTCTAGCTCAGAGGCAAAAGTACTACCACTGAGCCAAGGCTGACATGTAATTTTTCAGCAGAAATGTCTGTTTAGGTGAATTAGAATATCAACCAACGTGCAGGAGTGCTGAAGATTGGTTTACGAATGAAATGCATCCACTGACTGTCACAGTAAGGCTTTCTGCTTTAATGAGATATAAACAGAGTTCAGGGCTTTCCACATGTTGCCCTAACAATGCGTGTAAACACAATCTCAGATGAGTACTCCCCAATGCCCCATTGTTGCTTTCCCATTTCATATAATTTATTCTTAATGGACTCTTTGAACAAATGGCCCAATTAGTATCTAAGTATTGGCAAAGTTATGACAGCAAGCAATGTGGAGGAAGAAATGTCGGAAAGGGGGAATTTTGAACTAGTGGTTCTTGTCTTGCAATACAGCTATTTCCAACATATATAATGGCCTGAAGATATTGTGATATGTTTTGAAATGCGGGGCTTGATTTCCTCCGATTGGTGGGCTAGCAGATGTCGGGGGGGAGGGGATGGTGGGACAACCCATTGCTTTTACCTAGCGCGCCTCACATTAAGGGTTTAGTGCTGTAAAACTGCTGCTGATGCCCGCCGGTGGGCACAATGGCAAATTAATGTTAAAGTACTGCACTCTCTGAGGTATTTTTGATGAGACATTAAATTGAGGCCCCCCCCACCTCCAATCTGCCCAAACACGTTTTGCTTTGGATCTGTAAGAGCTGTCCGAGACACAGGATTTTCATTCCATCTGTGCTGGATTGGATCCTGAGGCCCCAAGTAGAAGGGTATCATTCTAACCCACAGTCTTGCTCTCCTCGTCACTGTATCAAATTGGAAGCTGCCTGCTTTTGAATGAATTGAAAAACAGCAGCTCCATTTAGTATGTGCTATCCCATTTTATTATCGGGAAGCCTGTCAGCATTGTAGATTGGTCCAAAATGTTAATCGAACTGAATTGCTTCTGTTACCTTTTTTTCTGAATTCAAAGCTGCAGCGGTACCTAGGGTTGCCAACCCTTCCCGCTTTGGGCGGGTGTCTCCCGGAATGGGCGACTGGTCTCCCGGGCGCTGCTGCTGGAGACTCGGGAGAAACGGTCTTTGCATGCGCGGTTCGTTCAGGCACAGTACCCCGGCTGTCGTGGCCTGCTGGTCTCCCAGCTATTCAGAAACACCGCTTCATTACTGGTTGTCAGGATGAGTCCTGAGGGAGCAACTGGGAGAGGGAGAGAAAGAGAGAGAGAAACACAAACTGGGAGAGGGAGAGAGAGAAACACAAACTGGGGAGAGAGAGATTTTCTGTCTTCTCAGAGGCCTTCCTTTACCATCTGAGGCCTAGCAAGTGTCCAGCAGCACTCCCTGCACACTTTAAAAACTTTTAACGTGTATTGCACCAAGCCACTACTTCAATAAAAGATAAAAAATCCATGTCCAAAAGCTTAAGTGTAAAGTTACCCTTTAAGAGGTGCTGACAGACTCTTCTTGGTCAACCACTGGTTGAACAGGCTGCATTTCTTGGGAGTGTGAAATTAGAAAGACACAGGATAGTGTTGTGGTGAGGGGAGGGTGGGAACCAAGAGGTGCATGCGAGAAGGAGGATAATGTATGAGGATACCAGCATCTTGTGTCCTTTCAGCCCTGCCGCTGGCCAAGGGCTCAGCCATGCCCCTGCCAAGAATGGCTGGCACCGTCTCCTCCAAGAGGGTGAGGTGAAGCTAGGAATGGGAGGTGTGCCTCATGTTTGGTACAGATTGTTGGTAGGTGAGTAATTGGGGTGGGTGGGGGGAGTCATCCATTGAGCAGTGTGTGAGGCAAGCGGTGCAGTTGATAGGAGACAGCTTTTGAAGATGCATTCACTGACCTTGACCACTGGTCTGAGGTCATGAAGCTTCTTTGGGCCCTGGAGCCAGGTTGTGGGGACGACACTGCTGGCAGTGACGGCCTCGATGATCTGCTCCCACATCCTTCTTTCTGGAGGGCCTCCTGGCCCCTGTGGGTAGAGGACCTCTCTTGCGGTGTTGACCCTCTGCACAAAGCTTGAGTGCTGCGTGTGAGACCCTGGGTGCCCCTTCACTGGCTTGCTGAGCCATTTGTGTTAGAGCTTTCCCATTTTTTTTAGCTGCGGAAGGGAATTCAGCTTCAAGAGCAGAAGACTGCCGTTTGGGAATTCTTTTTAATGTTAATTTTTTTTTCCAGAAGGCTGTTAAAGTGTAAGAGCTAAAAACTGCATATTTTTACATCGTTTTTATTTCTTTCATTTTAAAAGGCATTGCCTCGAAGAAACCAACAATGTTTTCTGAAATGGCAGCCTTGCTTTAAGAGAAGGTTGTTCTTGCTGCAACGACGCTTGAGCCACGCTACATAAGAACATAAGAAATAGGAGCAGGAGTAGGCCAATCGGCCCCTCGAGCCTGCTCCACCATTCAATAAGATCATGGCTGATCTGATCCTAACCTCAAATCTTCTATCACTGTGCATCCACCCGAACCCATGTGATCTCCCGGGAGAGGCGAAAAACCAGATAAAGACCCAATGGCCAATTTGGGAGAAAAAAATCTGGGAAATTCCTCTCCGACCCATCTAGGCGATCGAAATTCTTCCAGGAGATCACTCTGTCCCTATATTTTCTACAGTACTTACCTTCTGTAAAGGCGATCTCCACCCCAGCCAGGAACAGGAATAAAACCATCTCCTGAAATCTAACACAGAATTAGAACACAGTAGGTGCAGAACAAGGCTACATGGCCCCTGGGCCCACTCCACTACCCACAGGGCCATGACCATTCCGAACCTAGACTCATGTCCAATTTCCTGCCCGCTCCCCGTAACCCTTAATTCCCTTTACTTCTAGGAAACTATCTTTTTCTGTTTTAAATTTATTTAATGATGTAGCTTCCACAGCTTTCTGGGGCAGCAAATTCCACAAACCTACCACCCTCTGAGTGAAGAAGTTTCTCCTCATCTCAGTTTTGAATGAGCAGCCCCTTATTTTAAGATTATGCCCCCTAGTTCTAGTTTCACCCATCATTGGGAACATCCTCACCGCATCCACCCGATCAAGCCCCTTCACAATCTTATATGTTTCAATAAGATCGCCTCTCATTCTTCTGAACTCCAATGAGTAGAGTCCCAATCTACTCAACCTCTCCTCATATGACCACCCCCTCATCCCCGGGATTAACCGAGTGAACCTTCTTTGTACTGACTCGAGAGCAAGTATGTCTTTTCTTAAGTATGGACACCAAAACTGTATGCAGTATTCCAGGTGCGGTCTCACCAATACCTTGTACAACTGCAGCAATACCTCCCTGTTTTTATATTCCATCCCCCTAGCAATAAAAGCCAACATTCCATTGGCCTTCTTAATCACTTGCTGCACCTGCATACTAACTTTTTGAGTTTCGTGCACCAGGACCCCCAGATCCCTTTGTACTACAGTACTTTCCAGTTTCTTGCCATTAAGATAATAACTTGCTCTATGATTTTTCCTGCCAAAGTGCATAACCTCACACTTTCCAGTATTGTATTCCATCTGCCAAATCTCTGCCCACTTACTTAGCCTGTCTATGTCCCTTTGCAGGTTTTTTATGTCCTCCTCACTCACTACTTTCCGTCCCATCTTTGTATCATCTGCAAACTTTGATATGTTACACTCGGTCCCCTCCTCCAAATCGTTAATATAGATTGTAAAGAGTTGGGGACCCAGCACTGACCCCTGCGGAACACCACTAGTTACTGGTTGCCAATCTGAGAACGAACCATTTATCCCAACTCTCTGCTTTCTGTTAGAGAGCCAATCCTCCACCCACGCCAGAATATTACCCCCAATCCCGTGATTTTTTATCTTCAGCAATAATCTTTTGTGAGGCACCTTGTCAAATGCCTTTTGGAAGTCTAAATACACTACGTCCACTGGTTCCCCTTTATCCACCCTGTATGTTACTTCCTCAAAAAACTCAAGCAAATTTGTCAAACATGACTTCTCCTTCATGAAACCATGCTGAGTTTGTCCTATTAAATTATGTTTATCCAAATGTCCCGTTACTGTCTCCTTAATAATGGACTCTAACATTTTACCAACCACAGATGTTAGGCTAACAGGTCTATAGTTTCCAGCCTTCTGTCTACTACCCTTTTTAAATAAGGGTGTTACATTAGCAGTTTTCCAATCTGCCGGGACCTTTGCTGAGTCCAGTGAGTTTTGGAAAATTATTACCAATGCATCCACAATCCCTACCGCTACTTCCCTCAAGACCCTAGGATGCAAGCCATCAGGTCCAGGGGATTTATCTGCCTTGAGTCCCATTATTTTACCAAGTACCACTTCCTTAGTGATTTTAATCGTATTTAGTTCCTCCCCCCCTAGAGCCCCCTGTTTGTCCAGTGTTGGGATATTCTTAGTGTCCTCTACTGTAAAGGCTGATACAAAATAATTGTTCAGTGTTTTTGCCATCTCCATGTTTCCCACCATTAATTTCCTGGCCTCATCCTCTAAGGGACCAACATTTACTTTAGCCACCCTTTTTCTTTTTATATAACTATAGAAACTTTTACTGTCTGTTTTTATATTTTTTGCTAATTTACTTTCATAATCTATCTTCCCTTTCTTAATCAATCTTTTAGTTATTTTTTGCTGTCTTTTAAAGACTTCCCAATCTTCCATCCTCCCACTAGATTTGGCTACCTTATATGCCCTTGTTTTTAGTCGGATACTATCCTTAATTACTTTACTTAGCCACGGATGGCTATCTTTTCTTTTACACCCTTTTTTCCTCAGTGGAATATATTTTTTTTGGAAGTTGTAAAATAACTCCTTAAATGTACACCACTGATCATGTACCGTCTTACCCTTTAATCTATTTTCCCAGTCCACTCTAATTAATTCCGCTCTCATACCTTCATAGTCGCCTTTATTCAAGCTCAGCACGCTTGTTTGAAATCCAACCTTCTCACCCTCTAATTGAATATGGAACTCAACCATGTTATGGTCACTCATTCCAAGGGGATCCTTTACTAGGACATTTTTAATTAATCCTGTCTCATTACACAGGACCAAATCTAAGGTTGCTTGCCCCCTGGTCGGTTCAGTTACATACTGCTCAAGAAACCCATCCCTAATACACTCAATGAACTCATCCTCAAGGCAGCTCTGCCCAATTTGATTTGTCCAGTTAATATGATAATTAAAATCCCCCATAATTATAGATGTTCCCTTATTACAAGCCTCAACTATTTCCTGATTGATACTCCGTCCAACAGAGTTGCCACTGTTCGGAGGCCTATAGACTACCCCACTAGTGTTTTTTTCCCCTTATTATTCCTTATCTCCACCCAAACTGCTTCACTGTCCTGATCTTTGACCCAATATCATTTCTCTGTATTATCAGTGATTCCTTCCTTTATCACCAGATTCACACACTATACCACCACCTTGTGTGTGTCTGGAACATCATATGTGCAAATAATCCATACCACTAGCTGAATTTAATGGTCTACCTTGGTCTGATGTGAATGTTTGGTGCCAGGATTGAAAAATATTAAAAGGAACGAGGGTAGAAATTGGTACGCGTTGCACCCGTTTTTCGGGAGTTAAAGGCCGTTTTTCGGCCTCCTCCTGAGGTCCCCACCATCACAGAAACCAGTCTTCAGCCAATTCGATTCATTCCACGTGATATCAAGAAATGGCTGAGCGTACTGGATACAGCAAAGGCTATGGGCCCCGACAACATCCCGGCTGTTGTGAAGAAGACTTGCGCTCCAGAACTAGCCGCGCCTCTAGCCAAGCTGTTCCAGTACAGCTACAACTCTGGCATCTACCCAAAAATGTGAAAAACTGTCCAGGTACGTCCTGTCCACAAAAAGCAGGACAAATCCAATCCGGCCAATTACCGCCCCATCAGTCTATTCTCAGTCATCAGCAAAGTGATGGAAGGTGTTATCGACAGTGCTATCAAGCGGCACTTGCTCACCAATAACCTGCTCACTGATGCCCAGTTTGGGTTCCGCCAGGATCACTCGGCTCCAGACCTCATTATAGCCTTGGTCCAAACATGGACAAAAAAGTTGAAATCCAGAGGTGAGGTGAGAGTGACTGCCCTTGACATCAAGGCAGCATTTGACCGAGTGTGGCATGAAGGAGCCCTAGTAAAATTCAATGGGAATCAGGGACAAACTCTCCACTGGCTGGAGTCATACCTAGCACAAAGGAAAATGGTTGTGGTTGTTGGAGGCCATCTATCTCTGTCCCAGGACATGGCTGCAGGAGTTCCTTAGGGCAGTGACCTAGGCCCAACCATCTTCAGCTGCTTCATCAATGACCTTCCCTCCATCATAAGGTCAGAAGTGGGGATGTTCGCTGATGATTGCACACTGTTCAGTTCCATTCGCAATTCCTCAGAAAATGAAGCAATCCATGCCCGCATGCAACAAGACCTGGACAACATTCAGGCTTGGGCTGATAAGTGGCAAGTAACATTCGTGCCACACAAGTGCCAGGCAATGACTATCTCCAACAAGAGAGCGTCTAACCACCGCCCCTTGACATTCAGTGGCTTTACCAGCGCTGAATCCCCCACCATCAACATCCTGGGGGTCACTATTGACCAGAAACTTAACTGGACCAGCCACATAAATACTGTGGCAACAAGAGCAGGTCAGAGGCTGGGTGTTCTTTGGCGATTGCCTCACCTCCTGACTCCCCAAAGCCTTTCCACCAGCTACAAGGCACAAGTCAGGAGTGTAATGGAACACTCTCCACTTGCCTGGATGAATGCAGCTCCAACAACACTGAAGAAGCTCGACACCATCCAGGACAAAGCAGCCCGCTTGATTGACACCCCATCCACCACCTTAAACATTCACTCCCTCCACCACCGGCGTACCGTGGCTGCAGTGTGTACCATCTGCAAGATGCACTGCAGCAACTCGCCAAGGCTTCTTCGACAGCACCTCCCTAACCCGCGATCTCTTCCACCTAGAAAGACAGGCGCATGGGAACACTGTCACCTCCAAGTTCCCCTCCAAGTCACACACCATCCTGACTTGGAAATATATCGCCATTCCTTCATCGTCGCTGGGTCAAAATCCTGGAACTCCTTCCCTAACAGCACTGTGGGAGTACCTTCACCACATGGACTGCAGCAGTTCAAGAAGGTGGCTCACCACCACCTTCTCAAGGACAATTAGGGATGGGCAATAAATGCTGGCCTTGCCAGCAACGCCCAGATCCAATGAACGAATAAAAAAAAAAGCAGTTTAACAGTGGGATAGCCTGCGCCCAATCTGCGCATTCGTTGGTCCCACTGCTAAATTCAGGGGCCCTTGCCAGGATGCCTACAATGGGCATTAGCTCCCTTAAATATGTAAATTAGTGGCTTAATGCCTATTGAAGGACTCCATCGAGAAATCAATCCACTCAGGATTCTTCAGTGACCCCCACGGCTACCAACTCCAGGTATGCTAAAAAATTGTTTTAGTCACGTTTGAAGAGAAAATCGGGCAGAGTGTAAAACAGGCTGCCAATTTGCTATCGTCCATTTTGAACTTCTGCCCAAGACAAATTTATACCACTTGTTACCCTCAAGGTTATTGTTGTGGACCAGTCTATTGCAAAAGTCCACAAACCCAGGAGCTTGGGCCTCTGTGACTCAATGGACACAATATTAATGGGCCAGAAATTCCAGGCCAGAAGCGTGAGTGCGCTCGGGGTACTCACGCTTCTGGCCGTTGGAAATGCCGGCGTTCAGCAGGAACAGCGCATGCGGGGAACGCCGGCATTTCCAGACCTCGAGCGCGTGCGACTGCACAGGCAGCGCTTGCGCAGTGAACTTCGTGGATTTCATTCATGAAATCCATGAGGGTAAGTCCTCAGAACTTACACTGAAAAAAAGCAAGTGTAAAGTGGTTCATTGGCTGCGGAGGAAGATATATTTTATCGTGGAGCTTTTGAAATGCAATATTTTTGTTTGGGAAAGGGAGGGAAGTTATTTTAAGAAATTTTAAGTAAGTTTTAAAGTTAAATTTTTTTTTTTTTAAAGGGTTTTCAGAACGGTAGGTAGAAGGAGCAATTGTGGCTGTGTGAATGGAATGTGAGAATGAGTTATGTATGTATGTCCACATATATTCCTTTACGTATATGTATGTATGTTTTATATTCCTTTACTATGAATGTATGTTTTTAATTATGATTTTCCAATAAGTTACTTTCTCTGAAAGTCATAATTAAATAATACATTCATACACATAAGTAAAGGAATATATACATAACACGCAAAGGAATATATACAGACATACATACTTTCAGAAGCTCCACGATAAAAAATATTTTCCTCCGCAGCCTCTGTAGCAACTGTACCCATGCTTTTTTCATGTGTAAGTTGTAATGACTGGACCTCACTGAAAGCATTAATGAAAGCGGCGAATTATACTGCGCACGCGTTGCATGTGCAGTCGCACGCGTTCTGCCTCTGAACCCCTTCGTTCAGAGGACAGGAAATGCCGGTTTTCCCCACATGCACTGTGCATGCTGAAAACCGGCATTTCATCCGGCCAGATGCGTAAGTACCCCGACCGTACTAGCGCATTTGGAAGGGAATTATTGGGCCAACATTTTACATGTCAATAAAATAAAAAATTTAACACTTGCACCACTTGCCCCCTCGCACCTGCGACTGAGGGTCCAAGGAGGTGCATTGCGCAAGAGGTCATCATCGGACGTATCCTCACACTGTTCCCTTTGGGGAACTGTATGAAGTGGTGGAAGGATTTATGGCCGTGATTAACGCTCATTCCGTGACCGTAACCATCTTTGAACCAGCCATTAGGGTGGTTAGTCCTATGGCGGGAGGGTTTTACGGGCTCCCACAACCCATCTGACGGGGGGGGGGGTGGCCACCAACACCCACGGACGCAAGTATCCCGCTGGATGTCCACCCAGAATTTAAAGTTGGAGCTCCGAGTCCACTTGCCGGGACTGTCTGGAGTGGGGTTCAAAACCCTACTCCTTCTGGCCCAGCGGTGGGGATGCTTACTGCTACGCAAAAGGCCCACTCCGCACAAAAGGTGACACCCATACGTTTCCTGCGCCTTTTCCCTCCCCGTGACTGGAGCCCTATGCTGCCATTTCACGTTGCTAATCGGATTGGGCCTTTGTCATAGCGGTAGGATCCCTGCCGCTGGGCCAGATCAGGGTAGGGTTTCGAACCCCGCTCCAGACAGTCCCGGCAAGTGGAGTCAGAGCTCCGGCTCTAAATTCTGGGTTGACATCCAGTGGGATATTTGCGTCCGTGGGTGTGGGTGGCCCCCCTCCTTGTATAGCTTGTGGGAGCGCGTAAAACCCTCCCGCCATAGGACTAACCGCCCTAATGGCTGGTTCAAAGATGGTTACGGTCACGGAATGAGCGTTAATCACGGCCATAAATCCTTCCACCACTTCATACAGTTCCCCAAAGGGAACAGTGTGAAGACACGTATGACGACGACATTGCTAAATAAATAAATGGAATTAAAAAAATTCTTTTAGGGCTTTTAAAAGTCTTTAAATTGCTTTAATTCTCTTTAAAACTACTTCAGATTACTCAAAATAATGTAAACATTTAAATTTTTTTATAAAAGTTACCAAAATCTTGAAAAAACTTCCAAAAACCTATTTAAACTGCTGCTTTGCATGTAAAAAAGCAAAGCAGCTTGACAGAAACATTGGGGGCGTGTCCAGTGAAACTGAGACCTCAAGGGGCGTGTCTCACTTACACTGCACGCTCCTGGGTCCGCGCTGGCTGCACTCCTGGGCGGCGTGACGTCATACGCTGCCCGGGATTCTTGTTTCAGTTTCTGGAAGTGCAGGCGTCCCTGGAGCTGATCGGCAGGAGCGCGGGGTAAGTGCAAATACGGGGCTTGCACGCGCTGCAAGCCCCGTTCTGGAATTTCTGGCCCAATACATCCTGCCACGTTGTTATCCTGTTAATCAGGACCGGTGGGGACGAGTAATATGATACTACAACATCAACTTTACATTCATATAACAGCCCAGATTTTGCTGTCAGTGGTGAATAAACGGCGCTCGGCATTCATTCTGCTTACAGCTGCCCACAGACTTTTCATAAGCTTTTAGGCAACAACTTACGGTCATCGGGAGTCCGATAGAGCGCGGCACCCTCTACAGGGGTTCTAGGACCTGTGTGAGTAGGGAAAGCAACAGCATAGCTCTTCAACCAATCAGATTGAAGAATCCTTACTGAGGCACGCAGATTCTAAAGCAGGAACTATCAGTTAGAATATTTAATTCAATATAAAATCATGTACAGAAAGCGAAATAAAGAGAGGGAAAGAAAGATGGGTTTAAGAGAGAGAGATAAAAGACAAAGAAAACGTTTTAAGAAATGTTTTATTTTAATTTAAAAAAAATCTCCAACAATAATTAAAATCTGAAGGAATGAGACGTCACTCTTGTAAAAGTAAATTTTCAGTGCCAGAGAGGTTGTTTGGCAATAATTAAGACCTATCACCATTAAAATTTCACTTACATTTGAATGGACAAGCCCTAACTTTTTCTGGCATGTTTAGTGGGTATCTAGTGGGTAAGTACACCAATTTCACGCCCTTCATGTGTTTGAATGCTAAGTCTCTCTTGTGGAGGGCCAGGGCTAGTCGGACAGCAACTTTCTGATTTCCCTGTTTAACTGCGCATGTGCGGACGCCGGAAGTTGCTGTCCGATTTACTCCTTAATAACAGTGAGTGCTGTTAGCCTCACCGTTAATCGTATTGTAAAATAAGGGCCAACACCTTTTACTGTAGAAATTACTTTTTTTTACATTATTGCTTGTTCATTTTATGTGCTGTCTTTTTATGTCTTTTATTTATTTTATGTCTGCTTTATTTATATTTAAAGTATGTATGTGTGTATATGTCGGTATGTGTTTTTTTGTGATGGCGCCGATGAAGATGGCTGCCGTCCTTGCGAGCTCCGTGCGTACCAGGCAGCTCAGTGTTCTTGCTGCTTGGTGCTCTCGGCTCATCAAGAAAAAAGCATTTCACTGACTAGATTTCACTTCTTGTATTTAGTTATGTGACCAATAAAATTGAAAATGAAATTGAAATTGAAACATAGGAAAACATCCCAAAGCTGTGCTGCTGGGTGCTGAGAGCTACAGCATTGTCCCAGAGCCTCACAGCTTCCAACTCGGGTAGCATATTATAACGGACCAACATTTGTGATCAGAGGCTTCCCGCAGGCGGACGCCTCTGACCTGCAAAATGTCTACGAATTTACCTGGTGGCCCGGGAAGAATGGCGGCTTGCGTCCTGGGCTTCTCCGGGTCCGCGCGGGCAGAGCCCCACGTATCCCACGGGCGCAAGCGATTCGTAGGCGCTCCTGGGATCACGTGGGCCGGCCCAACCAATAAAAGAGAATCCTCATTCATACTTTTGACAGGTCTGTACGTACAGAACTGTCAAAAGTATGAATGGGGATCACCTAAAAAATACACCAACACATTAAATAATTTTTCTTTTAAATTACATATTTAAAATTAATTAAAATGCCATTTAATTAAACATTTCAAACAAAAATTTTAATTTTGAAAAAAATTAAATGTTTTTACGGGGCTAAAAATAAACTTCCCTTTTTGAAGAGTATTTTTAATTTATAAATGAGTTATCAAATTTCATTTTACTATTTTTTAAAACTTTTAAGCTGGTAAAAGCAGGCCTTACGCTTTTACCAGGTGTAAGAATTTGACAGTCATTCAGCGGGCGGAAGTTGTGCAATAAGCGCAACTCTCCCCCCGCAGAGACACTTTTCTTGGGCAGGCGGATGATCTGTCAAGAGAATTCTTGACGGATCGCAAGTGCTGGGTTCCAGCGCATGCGCTTTGCATGCCTGAAACAGGCACTTGCGCGGCCCCTACGGGTGCGTGTGCACCTCGTACGCACCTGTAGGGGTCACAAAATCCGGCCCAACAAGTTTCAAATCACAAGGGGAGCTGTCACTCCACAAATAAATAACCATCTCCAGTAACACCCAACCAACTCCACGCCAAAACAGCAAGGCCAATCCCCTAGTTCCGGAAATATATTTCTTTGGTTTCACCAAAACACCCTACACCGTATGCTGAGGTAGGACATGATGGAGTGTGCTGGCATGAGAATTAATTTAAAAAAAACAGGTCTCCATCCCCTGCCAAACCATCTTGGGCAAAGGTGCTGCCTATAACATTGAACCGTACAGAATGTGAAGGTCCCAGATTCAATCTTCAGCCCATGCTGTTGGATGGGCTCGGCTGGGAAAGTACTTTGGGCACTGAAGTTTGTCTTAGTGCTATTGGACTAGGGAAGGGAAACGCCAAAGTAGGCTTTCTCATCCCTTATCACTGTCTAGTGACTCCCTGCTGGAAAGTGCCCATTTGATCGCCAGGTAAAAACAGGATTGGGCTCAGCTCTGGCCACTTCCCCAGCTCCCAGAGTCAGATAACCTGTTGACTCTCACTTATAACTCACCAGTGTTCAACACTGCCAGAAGTATTAACTACAGAACATCAGACCAATAGGTACTGTTTTAAACTCAGCCTTACTAATTTTTTTGGGCCGTAGATTCTAAGATGGCAAAGAAGCTGCTGCTCTTGGATGTCGACTGTGGGGTGGATGATGCCCAAGCCATAATGATGGCTCTAGAAGCTCCTAATGTACAGATCCTGGGTATAACATGCACTCATGGGAACACAACAATTGACAATGTGTGCAAAAACGTGTTTCGAGTGCTAAAAGTTAGCCAGAGGACAGAGGTAGGTGAAGAAAATTCTGGGTAAAGGAATAGTGTGCTTAGAAAGATAACCTTTTACAGTGACTAGAATCCTTTTTTGTGTGTGGTTTTTAAAAATCAGTATTTTTAGACCGTATATATAAGATGCAGATCAGTGACAAAAAATAACTATTGTACGTGTGCAAGAAAGATAATTGTTTCATAAATCACTGCACAAGTATGCAGAATGGTGTTATTTACTCAGAATAATTAACCTTTAAGTTGTAATTATGTAATTTTAGTTAGTAAAAATATTTTTTCATGAACAGTGATTTTAGTTGTCATTCTAGTTATCGGAAGCCACACAGTGAGTATGCAATGATTTAGAATTTTACTTTTTTTTCTACAATCTTCACACAGCTGGAAGAGAAACCTGATCCAGGGCAGAACCTGTGAAAATTTAATTTCTGCTGGGGTGTCTGTCTCTTCAGTGGGCTCTACTGTGGCTGTCAGTTGAGGACAGTTGAAGTGCCTCATAGCCATTACTTTATGGCCACCCACATGAAGATGCTTCATCTGGGTGAAATACCAAAGGGCTGCAGGTGCCCGTGGAATTGTGCTCCACCTACAGGGGAAGTAGAGACAACATTGTCAGTGTTGGATAGCAAAATACTGCAGATGTTGGAAATCCGAAATAACAACAGAAAATGCTGGAAAAACTCAGCAAGTCAGGCAACATCCGTGGAGAGAAATTTGAGTTGACGTTTCGGGTTTGACCCTTCTTCAAAACTGGAGAGAAAAGGAACTAGATCGAAGGCAGGGTTGCGATCGGACAAAAGAATAAAAGAACCAAAAGAAGTAAAAGAGATTAGAAGCTAGACGAGATGGTAATAGGCTGTGATTAGGTGTAAAGTGTACTGGCAGGGTAAAAGATAGCTGCCAGGTGTGAGAGAGAAACAAAAGGAAAGGGGGGGGGGAAGGAAAGGAGTGGAAAAATATAAGTGAAAATGAAATAGGGGCCGAGGTTATGATCTGAAATTGTTGAACTCAATATTGAGACCGGAAGGCTGCAGAGTGCCTAATCGGAAGATGAGGTGCTGTTCCTCGAGTTTACGTTGAGCTTCCGTGGAACAGTACAAGAGGCCAAGGACGGTGAGGTCCGAGTGGGAATGGAGCGGTGAATTGAAATGACAGGCGACCGGAAGCTCGGGGTCACCCTTACGGACTGAACGGAGGTGTTCCGCAAAGCGGTCACCCAATCTGCGTTTGGTCTCCCCAATGTAGAGGAGACCGCATCGTGAGCAGCGAATACAGTATACTAGATTGCGAGAAGTACAAGTAAATCGCTGTTTCACCTGGAAGGGGTGTTTGGGGCCCTGGACAGTGGGGAGGGGGGAGGTATAGGGGCAGGTGTTACATCTCCTCCGCTTGCACGGGAAGGTGCCAGGCGAAGGGGAAGGGCTGTTTGGGGTGATAGAGGAGTGGACTAGGGTGTCTCGGAGAGAGCGGTCCCTGCGGAATGCTGAAAGGGGAGGGGAGGGGAAGATACGTTTGGTGGTGGGATCACTTTGGAGGTAGCGGAAATGCCGGAGGATGATCCGTTGAATGTGGAGGCTGGTGGGGTGAAAGGTGAGGACAAGGGGAACCCTATCGTGGTTCCGGGAGGGAGGGGCAGGGGTGAGGGCAGAGGTGCGGGAGATAGAACTGACACGGTCGAGGGCGGTGTCAACCACGGTAGAGGGGAATCCTCGGTTGCGGAAAAAGGAAGACATGTCTGAAGCACTGGTGTGGAAGGTGGCATCGTCGGAGCAGATACGGCGGAGGCGGAGAAACTGGGAGAATGGAATAGAGTCCTTACAGGAAGCGGGGTGGGAGGAAGTGTAGTCCAGGTAGCTGTGGGAGTCAGTGGGCTTGTAGTAAATATTGGTCGATAACCTATCCCCAGAGATGGAGACGGAGAAGTCGAGGAAGGGAAGGGAAGAGTCAGAGATGGACCATGTGAAGGTGAGGGAAGGGTGGAAATTGGAGGCAAAGTGAATGAAATTGTCAAGTTCGGGGCGAGAGCAGGAAACGGCACCGATACAGTCATCAATGTATCGGAAAAAGAGGTGAGGGAGGGGACCCGAGTAGGACTGGAACAAAGATTGTTCCACATAGCTGAGGAGTAGGAAAGTAATGTCGGGTTCGCAACATCCTATTTATCCAACCACTGTCTTAACATAAAACCAATGTTGGTACAGTGTTTCTCCCCACAAGGTGCCTTCATTACATTTGAAAGTACTCCTACACTTACTAAGGGGAACAGCAACATCTTATTGGTCCAATCTAATGCAGCCCTAACTTGTGATTATGGTTAAATCATGTACTTGAATTTCACACACTGTGAAACAGTTGTGTGAATTATATCAGCTTTTTTAGCTTTAAATAAAGCCATCAAGTTTATTTCTAATTCTTGACTACCCTCATAGTTTTTCCTTTTAAAAAAAAAAGTCACTGGTTCAGCTTGAGCTGCATTACACTATTTGTAAAATGTTTTTTTCTTTTTAAATGTGTGTGTATTTCAGCTGATCAGATGTGTAGATTTAAAGTTTCAGTATAAAGGAGGAAGAATTGCTCTGCTTGCCATGTGTGGCAACAATGTAAATACATTCAAAGAAAAATGGCCCCCAAATTCCTGGGCCTAGAAAGGCAGAACCAGGATGGATGTCATGGCAGGATAAGGGGAGGAGAGAGAGGGCGGGGGGGGGTGGGGGCAGAATCTGATGTGGGACCAGGTTCCGCTGGTCAAAAATTCTGACGGAGAGGCGGATGCTTCTTGTGCTCATCCCCTCCTGTCCTGACCTCACCAAAAGATGCAGGACTGGTGTGATGATGTTCCCAATCAGAAATCCCAACAGTTTTGCCGTTCCTGTGGCCACCGTAGAGAATGCCTGCAAGCTGAAGACGTGGGGGTGTAATACAAGTTCACCCATGGCAGTCTATCACTGAGCGAATGATCGCCTTAAGGAAAGCAACAACAGGAGAAAGGAGATTTTTTTTTTTAATGGCCTGTTCCCTTCACCCACCCAAAGGACCAGCAAGGCCCCTGGAAGGGCAGATACCCAGGCAGTGCGATAGAGGGTATGGTCATCTGCCTCTTCTGTTTAATTGACCTCGTACCTGGGATTTGGGATGAGGTCAACGCCGGGCCAGCCTGGTGGTCAGAAGTCCTGCCCTGTGGCACGTTCGGTGGCGGAGCAAGGGCCTCGCTGAATTCCAGAGCCCATGTGTTTACACAATGTCATTACATCTAGTAACCACTGCAGTTCATCCCCCATAAGTGCTGTTAAAAGATTTTTTTCCCTTACAATTGCAGATCCCTGTGTACCGAGGTGCAGCTACCTCTCTCCTTGGAGACCAGCTAATTGCTGGTCAATACCATGGAAAGGACGGGCTGGGTGATGTTCCAGACCCTAATGCTCCAGGGCTGGAATACATACAAGCTGAGCACGCGGTGAATGCCATGATAAGGATAGTCACTGAACATGCCGGTCAGGTGAGATGTATGAGTTTCAGGAAATAAAATTCTACTGGTCAGTGTAACTTAGGAACAGGAGTAGGCCATTCAGCCCCTCGAGCCTGCTCCTCCATTCAAGTAGATCATGGCTGATCTGTATCTTAACTCCATCTAATAGCCTTGCTTCCGTAACCCTTAATACGCTTGCCTATCAATCTCCGTTTTGAAATTTTCAATTGACCTAGTCTCAACAGCTTTTTAGGGGCGAGAGTTCCAGATTTCCACTACCCTTTGTGTGAAGAAGTGCTTCCTGATTTCACCCCTGAACAGCCTAGCTTTAATTTTAAGGTTATGCCTTAATTATTCTGGACTTCCCCACCGGAGGAACCAAGTTCTCTCTATCTACCCTATCAACTTCTTTAGGTGGGAACTTTAAAATGGATACGACACTGACATACTGACATAATAAACATCTCCCACAGTTAGCTGGGAGGACTGGATAGTCCAGGCATTGCCTTTCATATCTAGCTGTTCAGGGATTAGCTGCCAATGTAGCGTATACTTTTTGTGGACCTGACTGGTGATGTCAGATCTTGCACAGAGTTGTAGCTAGTGAGGTGGCAAGAACAGGTCAAGCTTGTTTAATAAGAACAAGCATGTTTCAAAATCGGGCTGGAATTTGAGCTTCTGATGAAACAAATCCAGATATAAAACTAATTCTTAGTTAAAATGCATGTGTAAAATAGAGAAATAATTTTATTACTCAGTCATGGGATGTGGGCATCACTGGCAAGGCAGTATTTATTGCCCATCCCTAATTGCCCTTGCCGCCTTCTTGAACCGCTGCAGTCCGTGTGGATTATAGCTTTTTATAGCGGTTTTGATACAATTGAGTGGCTTGCTAGGCCATTTCAGAGGCCACTTAAGAGTCAACCACATTGCTGTGGGTCTGGAGTCACATATAGGCCAGATTGGGTAATACTAGCCTTTTATTCCAGATTTATTTAATTAGCTGGATTTAAATTCCCCAGCTGCCATGGTGGGATTTGAACTCATGTCTCCAGATCATTAGTCCAGGCCTCTGGATTACTAGTCC